>NW_027361829.1:32990000-33590000 GCF_039654945.1 Dendrobates tinctorius
GATATAGAGATAGATAGATACAGAGAAAAGATATAGAGATAGATAACGGATAGATAAATAGATAGATAGGTATAGAAATAGATAGATATAGATATTAAATAGAGATATATATAGATAAAGATAGATAGATATAGATGGTAGCTAGATAGATAATAAATATAGAGATAATAGATATAGAGATAGATAGAGTAAGATAGATAGATATAGAGATAGACATAATAGATAGATATAGAGATATATATAGAAAGATATAGAGATAGAGATAGATATAGAGATAGATGTAGAGATAGAAAGATAGATATAAAGATAGAGCGATAGATAGAGATAGATATAGAAATAGATAGAGATAGATAGAGATAGATAGATATAGATAATAGATAGAGATAGAAAGATAGATAGATATAAGAGAGATAGAGAGAGAGAGACATATAGAGATAGATAGATAGATAGATAGATAGAAACAGATAAGAGAGAGCGAGAGAGATATAAAAAAAAAACAAAACAACACAATACTCACCTCTCCTCCTCGCTCCCACTCTGATCCCGGCTTCAGTGTCAGGAGCTGTCCCCTCTGCCAGACACACAGCGGGTGCGTGATGTAGTGACGTCATCGCGCACTGGCTGTGAGTCAGGAGGAGAGAGGACTGAGGGCGGCGCCGGCCCTGATACAGAGCGGCTTACTGGGCTGGGGGCGGGGCCTCTGGGGGTGGAGACTGTGAAATGAGATTCACTGCTTCGCAGTGAATATTCATTTCTCTTTAGCAGCGGGGACAGGGGCTCCTGCCTCCTGACACCCGCTGCTGCTCCGCTGGCAGGGGCCCCCATAGCAGCTGCATGGTGTGCGACACACCACTGGCTGGGGGCCCCTGGAGCAGCGGGGGCCCTAGGCAACTGCTGGCCCTGTATGCCAGCAGGTGCCAGGGCCCACCAGATGCCAGGGCCCACCGGAGAATCCACCGGTTCTCCGGTGGGCCAGTCCGACGCTGCTCGCGTCTCAATACCCAGCACTCCGGATCGGAGTGTGCGGCTGCACGTATTTCTATTGAGACGCGAGACTCGTGCGAGTCTCTTGCAAGTGTGACCCCGGCCTAATATAGAGGAACTGATGGACTTCTACAATTCTCTATACAGAGGCATGGAGTAATGAATACACAGCAGGTGAAATAAGTATTGAACAAGTCACCAATTTTCTAAGTAAATATATTACTAAAGGTTCTAGAAACAAAAAAATTCTCCCCAGATGTCGGTAACAAGTCATCCAATCCACACAGATATACGAGTCAAACCATAGATGTCCATACATTCATTATGTGTAAGAATGAGGAATAACACAAGGAAAAAGTATTAAACAAGAAAGGTGCAAAAAGCTATGGAAAGTCCTGACACCAGCTTAACTATCAGTAATTAGAAAGCAATCCTGCCACTTAGTGAAAAATAATATTAGGTGGTTCAACTGATGGCCTATAAAAAGGCGTCTCAGTGCCAAGGTGCCACACAAGACACACCTCATGATGGGTAAAACCAGGGAGCTGTCTCAAGACCTTCAAAACCTTATCAATGCAAAACATACTGAAGTGAGCACTGTTGGGGCAATAATCAGGAACACAATTTTACCATAAATCGGCCACGACCAGGTGTTTCCCACAAGATAGAAAAGAGAGAAGAGTGAAAAGAATCAAAAGAATTGTCCACCTGTGGAGAGCTACAGAAATACCTGTAGTTACAATCCTTTGAAAGAAAACTATAAGTAATGCACCCAACCTCCATTGCCTGTATGCACACTTTTCTTAGGTGTGCTCATCGCTAGTGTATTGCTTTTACTCTGGTTATGTATGCATGCTCACCACACAAGACGCCATTGCTTAACAAAAAGCATGATCAAGCATATTTAAAGTTTGCTCAACAACATTTAGACAAGCCTGTGAGATATACGGGAGAAAAATTTTGGTCTCATCTGACCAGAATATAAACTCTTTGGTTGCCAATACATACCATGTTTAAAGACCAAAAGGCACTGCATATCACCCCAAAAACACTATACTAACATTGAAGTTTGGAAATGGGAACATCTTGCTGTGAAGCTGTAAGCAGTTTTCAGCATACGGCACTGGCAAATTTCATACAATTGAACGCATGAATGGACCAATGTACCAAGATATTCTTGATAAAAAAATGTGCTGCCACCTACAAGGATGATGAAGACGAAACAAGAGTGGACATTTCAGCAAGACAATGATACCAAATACATTGTCAAGGAAACTTTCAATTTATTTCAGAGACAAAAAAAAATTAAGCTCCTATAATGTTCGAGCCAATCACCTGCCCTGAATCCAATAGAAAATTTATGTAAGGAACTAAAGCTCAGAGGTCATACAAGTAGAAGGAGCCCACAGAAGCTTCAGGATTTAAAGTGTGTTTATGTGGAAGAATAGGCAAAAAAAAAAAAAAGAAATCACATCTCATCAATGCGTGTGACTAGTCTCTCAATAAAGGAGGCGTCTCGTCTAGAAGAGGTCATCACTAACAAAGGCTTTTGTACCAAGCATTAAATAAAGGTCAGTAAGTGTGTGCAATACTTTTTCCCTGTGTCTTCTCATTATTACACATAATTTATGGAATCTATGTTTTGATTTGTTTGCCTTTGTGGATTGTATGTTTTTTTTTACTAACATTTGGTAAGAATTTCATGCCAATAACACCTTTACTAATATATTTACTTAGAAAATTGGTGACGTGCGCAATAATTTATTTCACGTGCTGTGCATCCTGCATAGTATTTTTACAATGGGAACCTATAGGTGATGCAGTGACAGACATTCCATGGAAGCATACGAACATGTGATAACGTATGTTGTCCTGTCTTACTGTACATTTTGTAACCTAAGAGTAAATGTTAAAATATGCTTCTCTATCATTCTGATCAGCTGTCAAATCCCATTACTGATGAAAAAAAGATATTCATCTATGGACTGGATAACACCCAAGATTCATGTAGACCATGTGGAAGGAAGCTGTGCAGCTAGTAGTGGGCTCAGCAGTCCAACACCTCAGATACCAACACTGGAGCACAGGCTGGTGGTGAAAGTACACTACATCCATAATGAAATCCAGACATGGTGACACTCACTAAAAGCTATTAATATGTCAGATAACTTCTTTACATAAAATACTACCCTATTTCCTCCTCTCTGCATTAATAGAACTCATGGCACAGTAATCATTGCATAGGTCATCAACAAAGACCATTAGTAGTGATGAGCGAACATGCTCTAGTGAGGTGTTATCTGAGCATGCTGGTGGGCTAACCGAGTGACTTTGGCATGCTCTAATATATTTGAGTCCCCGCAGTAGCTCGAAAGCGGCAATACATGCAGGGATTGCCTATAACAAACAGGGAATCCCTGTATGTGTTGCAGCTACCCAACAGTCGCGAGACCTGCAGTCATGGGGACTCGAATATATTTTTTGAACACGCCAAAGACACTCTGTTAGCACCAGAGCATAGTTGGATAACACCTTATCAAAGCACGTTCGCTCATCACTAATGCAGTTACCTGTGACAAGCATTGAGTGATTTGTCAAAGTAATACAGTGTAAAGGTACTGTCACACTTAACGATGTACCAGCGATACCGACCAGCGATATGATGCGGTCAGGATCGCTGGTACATCGCTAAGTGGTCGCTAGTGAGCTGCCACACAGGCAGATCTCACCAGCGACATCGCTGGGGACGGGGGTCGCTAATTACCTGTCACACTAGGCGATCCTGCGTCCTCCCGCCCGGCTCCACGCTCGTCACTCGTCTCTCCACAGGAAGCTGATGACGAGAAACAGTCCTGGACGTTCTCGCGCGATCAGAGATAACCAGCGGGGGAGCGGGTCGTAGGTAAGTATCAGACACAGCGATGTCGCTAGCAATATCGCTATGACGTCACAAGTTATAGCGATATTGCTAGCGATATCGCTTAGTGTGACAGTACCTTAAGAGTGTGTAAAAAAAAAAAAAAAAAAAAAAAAAAAAAAAAAAAAAGCTATATACGAGTGTTGTCAAACCCAAGTGAGCAAAGGTGTATAGAAAGATAAGATGCCTGTATTCATCTCCTCCTGCTGGAATGGCACCCGGCCCAGATGTTAGCCTTCGTCAGGCTAAAGTGTCATTACAATGTTTATGAACTGACTTCTAATTTACCATGATAAATTGGCACTATATGGCTGGAATTCTGTTTTTTTCATACACTAGCTGAAGAGCCCGGTGTTGCCCGGGCATAAAATAAAGGGAAAATTAAACAGAATATAACTCCAAGTAAATCAAACTTCTGTGAAATCAAACTGTTCACTTAGGAAGCAAAACTGATTGACAATCAATTTCACATGCTGTTGTGCAAATGGAATAGACAACAGATGGAAATTATTGGCAATTATCAAGACACATTCAATAAAGGAGTGGTTCTGCAGGTGGGGACCACAGACCACATCTCAGTACCAATGCTTTCTGGATGATGTTTTGGTCAATTTTGAATGTTGGTTGTGCTTTCACACTCATGGTAACATGAGATGGACTCCACAACCCACACAAGTGGCTCAGGTAGTGCAGCTCATCCAGGATGGCACATCAATGCGAGCTGTGGCAAGAAGGTTTGCTGTGTCTGTCAGCGTAGTGTCCAGAGGCTGGAGGCACTACCAGGAGACAGGCCAGTACACCAGGAGACATGGAGGGGGCCGTAGGAGGGCAACAACCCAGCAGCAGGACCGCTACCTCAGTCTTTGTGCAAGAAGGAACAGGAGGAGCACTGCCAGAGCCCTGCAAAATGACCTCCAGCAGGCCACAAATGTGCATGCGTCTGCAAAAACGGTTACAAACCAACTCCATGAGGATGGTCCGAGTGCCCGACGTCCACAGATGGGGGTTGTGCTCACAGCCCAACACCGTGCAGGATGCTTGGCATTTGCCACAGAACACCAGGATTGGCAAATTCGCCACTTGCGCCCTGTGCTCTTCACACACCATCCTTCAACATGGCCGGTTTGGCAGTGGGTCAGTAATGGTGTGGGGTGGCTTTTCTTTGGAGGGCCGCACAGCCCTCCATGTTCTCGCCAGAGGTAGCCTGACTGCCATTAGGTACAGAGATGAGATCCTCAGACCCCTTGTGAGACCATATGCTGGTGTGGTTGGCCCTGGGTTCCTCCTAATCAGGGCTGTGGAGTCGGAGTCGTGGAGTCAGAGTCAGTTTTGGTCAGAGTCGGAGTCGGTAGAAATGTAACGACTCCAGCTGTAAAAAAAATGTATTAATATTTCATAATTGAACTTTCATATGAATTTTATAAATGTTACACAAATATATATGTTCTCTCAAACTATTAACAACAGTGATAAGCAGTTCTGCTGGAGATAGAGACATTTCTTACTTCTTGTGTGTCACTGTTCTCCACTGCCCTTATCTAATCTTATACTTGGTTAACCTCATGCTGCCCCAACCCCCTTACTTACAATGTATGAAACTGAAAGTGAAAATGTGTGGCAAATTCTTAGTAGTAAAGCTCCTCCTCTAGACTAGATCATACTAGGTGTGCGTCTTCCAAGCATCTCACAGCTGCCTGCTACTCAGAAGAGGAAGACTGTAAGAAGTATTATCCTTTCAACAAACTTTGCATCAGTTAACTGTGAGTACATGAGGAATAATAACAGTATTACTGACCACTATATCAGTTGTACGACCTGGCAATAATTTTGTACAATTGTTTTTAGGAAAAACAATTGTCATTTGGATTGTGAATGCAGAATTAAAAACCTGAGAATGTCAAAGAAGCATCACATTAAATCAGCTGTATTTGAACATTTCACCATCACTCAAGATTGACAGACAATGTTTTCTGTGTATGACAAATGATCTAGACGAAAACAAATGCTGTGAAGCCAAGATGAGTGCATATTCAGGCAAAGATAAAAATGCTCCTACCAGAGCTTCTAATCTAAAGAGACATTTACAGCGCTTTCATCCAGAAGTACTCAAAGCAGTGGATGAGAAAGACTGCATCCAAACCAATGAACCAGTGCCCAGCTCTTCCAGCCAAACAAAGGAGCAGAGAACTTTGCAGCCATCAGTTGCAAGATATTTTGTCAGTGACAAAGTTACTGTGACAATGACAGTAGATACATTTAAAAAACAGATCATAGAGCTTGTTGTAAAGGATAGTGTGCCTATTTCATTATTTTCACGACCAGCTTTGGTGTGTCTGAATGGGGAAATTGCCCGCAAGCTGGGTGTTTCTCTGGAGAGAGAGAGTATTAGAAAATTAGTAATCGAAGAAGCTTTTAAACAAAAGGAAGAACTTAAAAAAACTCTCAAGGGACGCTTTCTGTTTCTTAAAATGGATGCCTGCACACGTCACAGAGTGAACTATTTTGCCATCAATGTCCGATTTGTTTGTGATAAAAATGAAATAGTTACCAAGACATTGGCAGTAAAAGACACCAAAGCTCATCACACCAGTGAGTTTCTCCAGGTCTTGGTGGAAAAGGTTCTGCAAGACTATGAACTTAAAAAAGAGCAAGTTCTTTCTGTCGTAACTGACAATGCTTCAAATATAAGTACTATTAAGCTAATGAATGAGAGTAATGATGGTGACCAGCAGCTAGAAGAACATTCTGGGTCCACAGACACAGAAATGTTTGAAATAGAGGAACACAGTATTGTAACTGAGGAGCAAACTGAAGTTGCTTCAGATGAACAGCAACATGATAGTTTAGATGATCTTGTTGAAACTGTGTCAATATGTTCTTTCATTCATCACATGCGCTGTGTTATGCATACGCTACAGCTGGCTATAAGAGACAGTCTGCAAGAAGGACATGCTGCTGCACTGATTGGCAAGGTGAGAAAATTGGCTACTGTTGCCAGAACCCCTAAAGTTGACTCAATTTTGAAGAGACGTGCTGGAAAAGGGGCAATTATTGATCAAGCCACACGATGGGGCAGTACTTACTTAATGATTCAGCGCTTGGTTGAACTGAAAACCTTTCTTGTAGACATGGCTAACCCTCAACTGACGCTAAATGAAAGTCAGTGGAATCAGGTGACTGAGCTGGAAAAATTGCTAGAGCACCCATTTACAGTGACTAAAAAATTACAAGCAGAGGACTTAACTCCAGGTATTTTCTTAAAGGAGTGGAAGAACCTGATGTTTCGCCTGTCCCAAAGAGGAGGGTTAATTGCAAGTGGCATTGCTACATCAAAGAAACGGAGAGAGGAGCTACTATTACAAAATAACATTCTTTTGGCAGCTGTTTATGTAGACCCAATGCATCGGATTCTTCTAGATGATCAACAGCTAAGTAAAGGAAAAGAAGCTCTGTTTGAAATAGCAGTAAGGATGAAAGGGTTGCAGAACAGTCAGGAGGAACAAGAAGAATTTGGTCGTCCTGCCACATCTTCACCCTCATCATCAACTGATAAAGAATTTAATTTCGAAAAATATTTGGATCACAAGGACCGTGCAAAGCGTTCCCGCATAGAAGAGTCATCCCCATCAAGGAACACAGCCAGTACATTTCAGCAGAATTTTTCATGTGCACTAAAAGAAATTGAGAAATTTGACCGTTCATCAAAAATAACAGTGCAACAAGCGATTCCTCTGTATCCTGACATTGTCAGAGATGTTGCCCAAGTGGTTACTGCTTTGCCACCAACACAAGTTAGTGTAGAGAGGTTGTTCTCTGCTCTCAAAATAATTAGATCAGATTTGAGGGCATCCATGAAGGAGGATCTGACAGAGGCAATACTTTTTCTGAGGACAAATTTATAGATTTCTTCTTATTAACTGCATAAAAGTGTTTATTGCATATTTACTTACAGTTTAGAAAAGTTTATAAAAGTTATTTGCTATATTCTAATTGTATTCTAATAAATGTAGTTTTTGCTCTAAGTGGTCTGATTAATTATATGATGGTGAGAAACTGAATAAGCACGATGTTTAATATTTTACAACAGTAAATTTGTTGTTATGAATTGGCCATTTATGAAGGAGTCGGAGTCGGAGCCTGATAAAATCCAGGAGTCGGAGTCGCAACTGTGGCTTACCGACTCCACAGCCCTGCTCCTAATGCAGTACAATGCCAGACCTCATGTGGCTGGAGTGTGTCAGCAGTTCCTGCAAGATGAAGGCATTGAAGCTATGGACTGGCCCGCTCGTTCCCCAGACCTGAATCCAATTGAACACATCTGGGACATCATGTCTCGCTCCACCCACCAACGTCACGTTGCACCACAGACTGTCCGGGAGTTAGCGGATGCTTTAGTCCAGATCTGGGAGGAGATCCCTCATGACAACATCCGCCGACTCATCAGGAGCATGCCCAGGTGTCGTAGGGAGGTCAAAGGCACGTGGAGGCCACACACTACTGAGCATCATTTCCTTGTCTTGAGGCATTTCCACTGAAGCTGGATAAGCCTGTAATTTGATTTTCCACTTTGATTTTCTGTATCCTTCCAAATCCAGACCTCCATGGGATATTAATTTTGATTTACATTGATCATTTTTATCTTTTCTTGTTCTCAATGCATGCCACTATGTAATGAATAAAGATTTGCAGCTGCGATATTTCATTCAGTAATATCTTAGTGTTCCCTTTATTTTTTTGAACAGTGTGTGTTTGTGTGTGTGTATATATATATGTGTACATAGCCCCGCCCACTCTGCATAGCCACACTCACTCTAATATCCCACATCATCCAGTCAGAGCCACCGGACTATTACCTCTAATATCCCACATCATCCTGTCAGCCAGAGCCACCGGACTACTACCCCTAATACCCCACATCATCCTATCAGAGCCACCGGACTACTACCTCTAATATGCCACATCATCCCGTCAGTCTGGGGTCAGAACCAGAGAGCTGAATGGAACTGCCCTAACTTCCATACCGGGGATCCCTTTAAGAGAGGCCTGGGGTCAGAATCAGAGTGCTGAGGGATTTGCCCTAACTTCCATACCAGAGATTCCTTTAAGAGGGAAGATGTGCCTATGGGACTATGGGATGGAGGATGTGTGATGGGTATATGGGCATGGGAGGAGGATTCATTTCTGTCATGTGCTCTCTGCTCCTTTCTGGGGGGCAGACAATGGCTGGGAGCTTATGTTGCCAGGGATGCTAGATTTCTCCCACCCGGTCAGTGTCTGCTGAGGTGTTGTAGAGTGGGAAAACTGTTGCTCATAGCAACCAATCACAGCTCAGCTCTCTGGTGAAATGAAAGATGCTTAGTGATTGGGTGGGGCTATGTGCAATGGGCGTAGCTGATACATACACATATATTCATTTTTATATATAGCGATTTATGGCATATCCTATGAATGGGCCACATTGCAACACTGGTTATGCAATATGAAGATGGCTGCATTTCACTGTGATATCCCATCTAATGAAGAGCAAAGAGCTTGCATTACAACTAGTGATGAGCGACTGGCATTGTTGTTCGGATGTCCACGAGCATGCTCGGGTGATCGCTGAGCATTTTATTTTGGCGTACTCGGAGATTTAGAATTAGTCGTCTCAGCTGCATGATTTGCGACTTGTAGACAGGCTGAATACATGTGGGAATTCCCTAACGAACAGGCAATTCCACATATGTATTCAAGCTGTCTAGCAGTCGCAAATCATGCAGCTGAGGCGATGAAAACTAAATCTCCGAGCACGCCAAAATACTCGGAGACACCCGAGCATGCTCGGGAAAAACCCGAGCAACGAGTATACTCACTCATCACTAATTACAACGCCTAACCTGCAGCATCATGGCCATCGTAGGAAAAACAAGCGACTTGCTCGTGACTCCCATGCAAACTGTCTAACTAGTCACACAACACACATGCCCTATGTAAGAAAAACACGGATATAGGTGCAAAATCCTGTTAGCAGAGGACTAAATCTTTGGACAATCAATTTTTATTTTGCAGCTAGTACTCCTTCAATTATCCATAATGTGGGGAACCTCTCAAGTGTTTAAATGAGAACTGCAGTTTAACCCCTTAACGACCGCCGATACGCCTTTTAACGGCGGTAATTAAGGGTACTTAAACCACAGCGCCGTTAATTCACGGCGCTGTGATTTAAGTGAATAGCTCCCCCCAGTGTCGGATTTTCTCCGGGGTCTCGGCTGCCAGGGGTAGCCGAGACCCCAGAGAACATGAATCGGTCGGTTTTTACTGACCCCCGCTTTTGCGATCGCCGTTATTAACCCTATAACGGCGACCGCAAAAAAAAAAAAAAGCCGCGATTTTACATTTAATTTCTCTTTCCTCTGATGTGATCGCACATCAGAGGATAGAGAAATAGGGTCCCCGATCCACCCGGTCCCCTCCCGGTACCTCTCCCTTGTCCTCCGTCCCCTCCCGGTGGTCCCGCGCCCGCCGGCGTCATCCGATGGGCGCCGCCATCTTGAAAATGGCGGGCGCATGCGCAGTGCGCCCGCCGGGAATCTGCTGGCTCCTGCTGGCAGATTCCATTCATTATTTTGATCACTATGATAAACGATCATAGTGATCAAAATAATAAAAATAGTACATAACCCCCCCGTTTATCACCCCCTTATATAGGCACACATAATGAAATAAAAAAAATATTTTTTTTTTCAGTTTTCCATAAGGGTTAGGGTTAGGGTCAGGCTAGGGTTAGGGTTAGGCAAGGGTTAGGGTTAGGCAAGGGTTAGGGTTAGGCTAAGACTAGGGTTAGGTTAGGGTTAGGGTTAGGCTAGGGTTAGGGCTAGGGTTAGGGCTAGGGTTAGGGCTAGGGTTAGGGCTAGGGTTAGGGCTAGGGTTAGGGCTAGGGTTAGGGCTAGGGTTAGGGCTAGGGTTAGGGCTAGGGTTAGGGCTAGGGTTAGGGCTAGGGTTAGGGCTAGGGTTAGGGCTAGGGTTAGGGCTAGGGTTAGGGCTAGGGCTAGGGTTAGGCTAGGGTTAGGCTAGGGTTAGGGTTAGGCTAGGGTTAGGGTTAGGCTAGGGTTAGGGTTAGGCTAGGGTTAGGGTTAGGGGTTAGGGCGAACTAGGATTAGGGTTAGGATTAGGGATTAGGGTTGGGATTAGGGTTAGGGGTGTGTTGGGGTTAGGGTTGGAGCAAGAATTGAGGGGTTTCCACTATTTACCAACTTTGGGGGTCTAAAAATTGGGGTCTAAAAAAAAATCACTTTTGTGGAAATAAAAAAGACTTTTTATTTTCACGGCTCTGCGTTTATAAACTTCTGTGATGCGCTTGGGGGTTCAAAGTGCTCACCACACATCTAGATAAGTTCCTTAGGGGGTCTAATTTCCAAAATGGGGTCACTTGTGGGGGGTTTCCACTGTTTAGGCCCATCAGGGGCTCTGCAAACGCAACATGATGCCCGCAGACCATTCCATCAAAGTCTGCATTCCAAAATGGCACTCCTTCCCTTCCGAGCTCTCCCATGCGCCCAAACAGTGGTTCCCCCCCACATATGGGGTATCAGTGTACTCAGGACAAATCGCATAATAACTGCGGGTGTATGATTTTTCCTGTTACCCTTGTAAAAATAAAAATTTGGGCGCGAAAAGATCATTTTTGTGGAAAAAAAAATGGATTTCCTATTTTCACGGCTCTACGTTATAAACTTCTGTGAAGCACTTGAAGGTTCAAAGTGCTCACCACATATCTAGATAAGCTCCTTCATGGGTCTAGTTTCCAAAATGGGGTCACTTGTTGGAGTTTTCCACTGTTTAGGCACATTAAGGGCTCTCCGAACGCAACATGGCATCCGATCTTAATTCCAGCCAATTCTGCGTTGAAAAAGTCAAACGGTGCTCCATCCCTTGCGAGCTCTGCCGTGTGCTGAAAAAGGGGTTTACCCCCACATATGGGGTATCGGCGTATTCAGGAGAAATTGTACAACAAATTTTGTGGCTGATTTTCTCTTTTAACACTTGTGAAAATAAAAAAAATTGGTTCTTTAGTAATTTTTTTCCAAAAAAAAGGTAAATGTTAATTTTTTCCATCCACATTGCTTTCGTTCCTGTGAAGCACTTAAATGGTTAATAAACTTCTTGAATGTGGTTTTGAGCACCTTGAGGGGTCTAGTTTTTAGAATGGTGCCACTTTTGGGTATTTTCTGTCATGTACACCCCTCAAAATGACTTTCAATATGATGTGGTCCCTAAAAAAAATGGCTTTGTAAATTTTGTTGTAAAAATGAGAAATCGCTGGTCAACTTTTAACCCTTATAACTTCCTAACAAAAAAAAATTTTGCATACAAAATTGTGCTGATGTAAAGTAGACATGTGGGAAATGTTATTTATTAAGAAATTTATGTGACACATCTCTCTGATTTAAGGGCATAAAAATTTAAAGTTTTAAAATTGCAAAATTTTAAAATTTTTTGCCATATTTCTGTTTTTTTCATAAATAAACACAAGACTTATCGAAGAAATTTTACCACTAACATGAAGTACAATATGTCACGAAAAAACAATCTCAGAATCAGCAGGATCCAGTAAAGCGTTCCAGAGTTATAACCTCATAAAGGGACAGTGGTCAGAATTGTAAAAATTGGCCTGGTCATTAAGCTGCAAACTGGCTCTGTCGCTAAGGGGTTAAAGGGAATCTGTTAGTAGGCTTTCACTCCCCAAACCATATGTGCATATACAGTTAGGTCCATATATATTTGGACAGAGACAACATTTTTCCAATTTTGGTTCTAGACATTACCACAATGAATTTTAAACAACACAATTCAGATGCAGTTGAAGTTCAGACTTTCAGCTTTCATTTGAGGGTATCCACATTAAAATTGGATGAAGGGTTTAGGAGTTTCAGCTCCTTAACATGTGCCACCCTGTTTTTAAACTCCTAAACCCTTCATCCAATTTTAATGTGGATACCATCAAATGAAAGGTAAAAGTCTGAACTTCAACTGCATCTGAATTGTTTTGGTTAAAATTCATTGTGGTAATGTCTAGAACCATAATTAGAAAAATGTTGTCTCTGTCCAAATATATATGAACCTAACTGTAGCTCTGTCAAAGACAAGTCCAGCAATACTTAAACAAGGCTAGTCTGTTCCTCTGTTACTGAGAATCAAAGTTTAAATTGATATGTAAATTAGGCTGAAGGACTATGGTAGATCTGGTTCCTTCGTCACTCAAGCTCTATTCCATGCCCAGCGCCGACACAGCCTCCTGCTTGACTGATAACTGGAAATGAGCAAACGTGCTCAGATAAGGGGTTATCTGACCATGCTCAAGTGCTCACCGAGTGACTTCGGCGTGCTCGAATAATATATGTTTGTGTCCTCGAGCCTGCATGTCTCACGACTGTTTGACAGATGCAAGACATGCAGCCGCGGGAACTCGAGCATACTTGGATTACACCTTACCTGAGCATGTTCACTCATCACTACTAATAACCTGTATGCTGTGTGTTTTTCAGGTAAAGGAGCACTCAAACAGTAGCAGGTGGTAATGGGTGGGGAATAGAGATGGAGTAACTGAGGCTTCAGATCTACAGCCTCATTAGCATATTTTTCCAAAAACTGATTCTCAGAAACAGAGGAACAAACTAGTCTCCTGAAAATTATGAGCCACAGAATCCTGATTTTGTGGCGTAATCAGGAATCCAATTTGACACCACCAGCCTCACAGAAATTGACTTTTTCAAAGACTTTTTCTTGGAGGATTTTGTAAACCTCGTGGTGACCGACAAATTTGTACGCCCAACAATTTTTATCCCAAAATCCCACTCCATTTTCCAACTGGAACCCTGTAGAGAGAGTAGAAATGAGTTATGGGCAGGGCTGTGGAGTCGGAGTAAAATGGAATGACTCTGAAAATAGATAATGAATTGGGTTCAGAATGTGCTGTAAAGGTTTTCATAATAAATTTGGGAAAGTTATAAAACGTCCAATAAATGACTATTCTATTCCTGATCTAAGGATCTCTGTTTTGAGCGGAGATGAACCTGTGTTGTACTTTATGTACATGCTCAGTAGTGAGGCAATGCTATGGATTTGGAGTCGGAAGTACCTCTACACAGGTCACCAAACCAGACTGTGTACTAGGGTAAAAAAAAAAAAAAATAAACATGGGGGAGGTGATCTCTCTGATCAAGTCCATCAGCTGCACAGTGCCAAGAGAAAAACCAAGATGTGATACAAGAAGCTGGCCGTGCACATCGTACAGACGGCATTGTACAATGCATACGTTCTATCACCATGTGCGAAGTAGTGATCAAGGCCCTAACATTTGGCAAAATTCAAGGAGCGGTCCACAGAACTTCCGAAACTGAAAGTGCCCATGTTGTACCAGGACAACATTTGCCTGGTGAGGTCCCTCAAACTGAAAAGAGAGAAAAGTCTATAAAAGGTGCAGAATGTGTTACAGAATGGGGATAGACAAGGACACCATTTATTAGAGTGAAACCTGCCCTGACAAACCTGGTCTGTGTATAAAAGACTGTTTCACAGTTTACCACTCATCCATGGACTAATAAGTTCATTTCTGACTTACACAACTGATGCACAACTCACATATGCCACCACATACAGTAATTCTCCCCCACAATTGAGTTACCAGCGTACTCAGGAGAAATTGAACAAATTTAGATGTCCATTTTCTCCTGTTTCCCCTGTGAAAATAAAAAAAATGTGAGCTAAAAGAACATTTTTTGTAGAAAAAAAAAAAGATTTTTTTTTTCCTCTCGGGTCAACGTTATAAATTTCTGTGAAGAACCTGGGGGTTCACCAATGTGCTCACCAGACACCTACATAAATTCCTTTGGTTGGGAGGTCTAGATTACAAAATGGGGTCACTAGTGGGGGGTAGTTTCACTGTTTAGGCTCATCAGGGGCTCTCCAAATGTGACAAGGCATCAGCTCTAGTTTCTAGCCAATTTTGCGCTCAAAAAGTCAAATTTTGCTCCTTCCCTTCCAAGCCCTGCCGTACGCCCAAACAGTAATTTTCCCCCACATATGGGGTATCGATGTACTCGGGAGATATTGTCCAACAATTCTTGGGGCACATTTTCTCCTGTTACTCTTGTGAAAATAAAAAATTGGGGTCTGAAGTAAAAAAAAATGTTTGAAAAAAAAATAAAAATGAAATGTTAATTTTTCCTTCTACACTGCTTCAGTTCCTGTGAAGCATCTGCAGAGTTAATTAGCTTCTGGAATGTGATTTTGAGCACCTTGAAGTGGTTAGTTTTTAGAATGGTGTCACTTTTGGGTATTTTCAGTCATACAGACTGCCCCGAAAGTCACTTGAAATGTGATGTGGTCCTAAAACAAAAAGATTGGGTTTGTAAATTTTGTTGTGGGAAAAAAAAAAAAAAAAGAAAGAAATCCCTGGTCAACTTAATCCTTCTAACTTCCTAACAAAAAAATTGTTTCAAAATTGATGCTGATGCAAAGTAGAAATGATGGAAATGTTATTTGTTAGCTATTTTGTGTCACATATCTCTACGCTTTCAGGGAATAAAAATAAGTTTGACATTTCCGTTTTTTCAAAAATAAACGCAAGTCATATCGAACTAATTTTACCACTATCATGAAGTACAGTATGTCATGAGAAAACAGTTTCAGACTCCGTGAGATCCGTTGAAGCGTTCCAGAGTTATCACCTCAAGGGTCAGAATTGTAGAATTTGGCCTGGTCAGGAAGATGAAAACAAGCTCAGAAGTGAAGGGGATAACAAACTTTGCCTAAATCTACAGCTTCAGACTCCGTGAGATCCGTTGAAGCGTTCCAGAGTTATCACCTCAAGGGTCAGAATTGTAGAATTTGGCCTGGTCAGGAAGATGAAAACAAGCTCAGAAGTGAAGGGGATAACAAACTTTGCCTAAATCTACAGTACAAGTGAAGAGAAGAAACTCTGCTATATTTTACCATTGAAATCAGTTACTTTTTCCAGTATTGATTCACACGAACCATAAACTGGTCATTTATTGTGAAAAACGGGTAGAATTCATCTTGTTCAAACCATGTGCCACAGCTTCACTGAGAAATCAGATTACAGCTGCCTATTGAAGTGTACAGAACGGGGAGTACAGAGGAGGAGCAGCACTGGCCCTCTGCGTCCTCCTAGTAAGTGTTACAAGGCTCAGTTCTGCTGTGTCAGGTCCCCCAAGATGCTGCAGACTCAATGTGTGCCACTGACAGACTAGCAGCAATCCCTTATGTCTGTATGTGCTGTGCATGGGAGACATCAGAGCGGCTAGCCTCCAGCCACTACAGGCAGAACCTGTACAAGGAAAAGCCATGAAGGAGAAAAAGGCCTGGATTAGATATGCGTCATGTTCACAAAATGGTCCCCATGCAATTCTCTGACATCAGGAAACAACCCCAAGTGCTTTTTGTACCCACTCTGTACTGTTGCTAATTGATTAAACTCTTAAAAGGACCCAGTCTGAGTATACTGACTTATCAGCATCACCTGAGTGTTAATGTTCACTTGTGCTGCCCAAACCCCAGGCGGCAGGAGGCAGAGCCCGCATGCACGACTGCAGCCAGGTATATTATTCTTTGAAACAGTCTGGTATTCAGACAGGGACCACAGGAAGAGACAAGACTTGTCCGGGGTGTCCCTCCACTTGCTTCACTGCCATAGTTCATTTCTAGGCCCTGCCAATATACACACATGGGAGACCTCTCCACCAACTGGATGCGGCAGAGATAAGCCGGCCAGCGGCTGTGCCAGACTGAGCAAATCTCTACCTATATTCCCCAGCCAGATCTTCAATGTTTTTCTTCAATTGCCAGAGCCTTTCTGAGAAAGCACACCTGGCTGTAATCCTCCATGCAGGCTCTGATTCATGGCGCCCACAACGTGAGCAGCATGACTCGAGTGACAGGACCCATTTAAGATAAATGTCGCCGATTATCTGTTGTGTATGGGGTCTGACTCTCCTTGACAAATTCCGAAGGGAATCGGGTTGATCCGGCCTCAAGGAAAGCAGCCAGCGATGGATTCGCTGAGAGACAGAAGTCCGGAGAATTGATGATTTTTGACTCCCCTGCCCTCCAATCACTGATTGTTACATTCCCCTTACCGCCAGGGCTGTGGAGTCGGAGTCGTGGAGTCGGAGCTCATTTTGGTGGAGTCGGAGTCGGAGTTGGAGTCGGTATAAAATGGAGCGACTCCGACTCCTAAAATATATAATAAATTGGGTACAGTAATTCAATGCAGGATGTGCTGAATATTTTTTCATAGGAGTTTGGGAAAGTTATGAAATGTCCTATAAATGGCTGTTCTATTCCTGATCTAAGGCTACATTCACACACAGCGTTTTTCCTGTGTTTTTTGAGGATACGTTTTTCAGCTGCAAAAGCTGATCATCTTTTTAAAAAAAACGCATCACCTGAAAGGTTTTTGAGCTCATAGATAATGTTTTCAATAGCAAAAGCAGATTAGAAATCTGTTCTATCTATCCATATCTGTCTATCCATATCGTATCTGTACCAAAAAGAATGAAAACCGGGTAGTACACCAATATATATTCTGTTCTATCTAAATATCTTGATTATTGGATCATAAAAATGATTAAATGTCTGAGGTTCACATTGTACTACAATAAATTTTTCACTCAAATATAAGCAATATGTGTGGGAGTCGGAGTCGTGGAGTCGGAGTTGGAGTCGGAGTAAGGGAAATTGAGGAGTCGGAGTCGCAGGTTTGGCTTACCGACTCCACAGCCCTTACCGCAATAAGTAGAACAGCATCATTTAATGGTGGGTGGGTCGAGGGTCCTCAACACTGCAAACATTAGGATATAAACTCAAAAAATAATGGACATTAGTACTAGACTGCTGACATAATATACTAAGCAGGAATAATGCTGTCTTATAGGGGACAGTACAACTAAGTGCCCCCTATATCCAAGTCCCCAATAGCAATTTGGGATGGATTATTTATAACCAGACAATGCCTTTCCATCAGGTACATAAAATCACACATCCCACTGCAAAAATTACAGGTGGGCTATGCCAGGTGGCACAGTGTTTGCAGGACCCAGGGGGCTCATTCTGATGAGCATCCGTGCTGCCTCAGGCTGTACACTGGGCAGAACACAGGACATCAGCTTTGTTCCTCTCAGATGGTGGCTATAACTTAACATGCAGAGGTGTGAAAAGAGGTGGCGGCCACTTGTGAGCCCTCCCATGCTAATGAAGGAGACATGGCGCACTCCTGGGACAACTGATCATACTCTATGACATCACACAACTGACAGTGACGCAACCAACCTAATAGGGCAGAAAACACAAAGGAGAATATGTACACTGCCCCAGCAAATTGGCCCAGTGTCGTCAGGAGACAGTCGGCGTCATTGGCCCAGTGTCATCAGGAGACAGTCGGCGTCATTGGCCCAGTGTCATCAGGAGACAGTCGGCGTCATTGGCCCAGTGTCATCAGGAGACAGTCGGCGTCATTGGCCCAGTGTCATCAGGAGACAGTCGGCGTCATTGGCCCAGTGTCATCAGGAGACAGTCGGCGTCATTGGCCCAGTGTCATCAGGAGACAGTCGGCGTCATTGGCCCAGTGTCATCAGGAGACAGTCGGCGTCATTAGCCCAGTGTCATCAGGAGACAGTCGGCGTCATTGGCCCAGTGTCATCAGGAGACAGTCGGCGTCATTGGCCCAGTGTCATCAGGAGACAGTCGGCGTCATTAGCCCAGTGTCATCAGGAGACAGTCGGCGTCATTGGCCCAGTGTCATCAGGAGACAGTCGGCGTCATTAGCCCAGTGTCATCAGGAGACAGTCGGCGTCATTGGCCCAGTGTCATCAGGAGACCGTATTGTCCTCAGCGCTCGGAGCAGGACGCGGACCCCCTGCTGCCCATCCCGCCGATATAACGTGTGACTGTGGGAGATACCCCGACACCCTCCAGCTGATGCGGATCGCAGAGACGCACAGACCGCCGCAGCCACTGATGATGATGATACTCACCGGTGCTGGCGGCGCTGCGTACTCGTCCTGACACTTCCCCGCCGCTCTCTTTTCCGCTTCCTTCCGGGTGTGACCTCGCCGGGCCGTTTTTGCCACCGCCGCCCCCTTCCAGCAACCAGCGGTGCGTGAGAGGAAGAGAGCAGACAAACACCGAGGCGGAGAATGCAGGAAGGCGGTGGTGCAATTTTGGGACTATTTTGTGAATTTTCAATAAAGTTTTCGTGGAAAAAAAAAAATCAGAAGAAGCTTTCGGAAGTGCGCAAGAGCGTCTGCAGCCAGTGATTGATGATGGCCGCCGAGCTCAGCCACGCCCACTCCCCGCTGATTGCTGCACCTTTCCTTTCAGAGCTGCAGTGCGGCGGCAGACGTCTGATGAGAGGACGTCACCGTGCGCTTTTACTAAGGCATAAAGGCATAGTGCTCACGGGCTGCTCCAGCGCCGGCACACTCATACATTACACCGCGGCTTCCCTCAGCGTCCACTAGAGCGCGGTAATAGCGCCTACACTAAAATGGCGCCAGTAGTGAAATAAGGGCGGGAACACCGAGCGTCATCTGTGGTGTGTGGAAGTAGTGGAGTGCTCCCCTCGTGACGTCACGACATTCCTAGCGTCGTCCCCTCAGCTCCTCCAGGCTTTGTTTTTACGTCATTTCATGAGCATGTGATTGGCTGCAGCCGCCCCCCACTAAGTCCTCCCGCGTGTGGAGAGTTCTAGATGCAGTGCGTGAGTCACCGGCTGCAGTGCGGACGGGATAGGGTTACTCAGCGATGTGCAGGCTAGGGCTTTGTTCTTGGGTCCTGCCTTAAATGGTGGACTGCAGCCCTCACAGAAGATGGGTCTATCCTGGGGACAACACAGTGGGGGGGAAGCCGCCCAGGGGCAATAAACCATGTGTGTCTGCTGTTGCTTACCTGTACATAGGGGACATACAGGTGCTTCTCACAAAATTAGAATATCATCAAAAAGTTTATTTCAAGTCTTCAATACAAAAAGTGAAGATATTATTTATTCATAACTAAACTCATATGAAGCGATGGCTGGGGGACCACCACTTATGCAGGGAGACTACGGTACACAAGATGAGGTGCAGACAACCAGAGAGTTAATTTTTTTTACAGGCAAGGAATGCAGTGTTTAGGAAAATGCAGAAACAGGAATGCAATGAATACAGACAATTTACAAGGATAATATTCTCTAGCTGGGCTGTCAAACAGCACGAAGCACCAACTATCACAGCTCAGTGTATTTCTCCAACTGGCAACACAGTAAAGGAATGTATGGTGCTACACTAACTATAACCTATCTGGCCTTTGCTAACCAGGCCACACAGCTGCCGTGCTCTATTGCAGGCTATCCTAAACCCTAGCATGTGCACAGAAGAGGTTAACACAGTAGCTTGGTATCTCAGTCCATTCCCGGGGACCTGCAGCTTTGCAAGATGGTGCGCACTTCTTCCTGGAAGCTCTGTGCAATGTGGTCTTTTCCTTGTGTGCAGGTCCAGTGATGCTCCTAGAAACGGTGGATTCCCTACTCTGGATTCCTTTCTTGTCTTTTCTTCGTGGCTCCTCACGGCAACATAGGAAAGCCACCTTGTTTTCCACAGAAGAGTTTACTAAGTCTTTCCTTCACAGCTCAGGCACGTGTTGTTCCTGCAGAAATCTCGGCTCTCTCTTCACACACAGAAAAGCAGACCCTCCCCTCTCCAGTGCTGGCAGAAGAGACCAAAACAGTCTTTACAGCAGGGAAGTGCAGAATGTCCCACTGCTTTAACCAACCAAGGGGGTGCTGTTTCTTAAAGTGGCAGCTTGTCTCTACGGTCCATAGCAACGCCACCCCCTTACATGCCTCCCTACTTAAAAATGGTCGTCCTCAACGTCACAGCATCAAGGTTGCAGTGGGATAGAGACACTAACAATGCAGAACAGCACCTATATGGGAGAAAACACAAGCGGAGAAACAGACAGAGAACCCTATGCTATGTGTCGGGCTGGTGGAACCCCTGCAGTAGACCTCTGGGATCTCCGGATGTCTTGACTATCTTCCTGAGGAATACTTGCTGCAGGAGTTGTAGTAGGCTCTTGTCTGGACTCATCGTCACGTGGCGGCAGTGGTACCTCCAGAAGATTACCATTTCTGTCCAGCTGAGGGCCCCCCCACAGTGTCAGGGCCGATCCACCATGCATCATTAATTTCACCAGCAGGCAAGACAGGTTCAGGAGGTGAAGCATCACCCTCAAGCTGCAATGGTACAGGACGGGCCTCGGACCAGCATATTTCTGTGGAGCACTCTAGGGGCGGACACCCCATTCTCAACCTACACCTTGTAGACCAGGCCATCAGCATACACTCGCTCGATTACTTTGTAAGGCTGTATTTCCCATCTCTCGCTTAGCTTACCCCTGGGGCGTTTCTCTCTGATTAATACGCGGTCCCTGGGACAGAGTGGTATCTCCTATGTTCTTTCTACTGTAGCTGCTGACCCACCAACTGCCATATTGTTTGCAATCGTTGCCTATGTTCCTTCACCCATGAAGTGACTGTTTGCTCCATCAGCTCTTCCGGCTGTCCTAACTTCAACTTAATGATCTCTCGTCCAGATGTAACCCGTGGTGGAATGGACCCGAATGTTGTAGGTCCAGACCAACTCTGGCAGGAAGTCTGGCCAGCATGCCTTCTTGTCCTCTTCCAACGTCCTCAGCATTTGCAGCAAGGTTCGGTTGAATCGTTAACATGCTCCGTTGCCTTGAGGGTGGTAAGGGGTGGTATGGGACCGCTCGATGCCATACAAACGATACAGTTCTTCCATCACTTTTCCTTGGAAACATGCACCTTTGTCAGAGTAGATGCGCTTTGGGCACCATAC
This sequence comes from Dendrobates tinctorius, assembly GCF_039654945.1. Lineage (NCBI taxonomy): Eukaryota > Metazoa > Chordata > Amphibia > Anura > Dendrobatidae > Dendrobates > Dendrobates tinctorius. The sequence continues at coordinate 33,011,799 of NW_027361829.1, forward strand.
ACTCGGATGAAGTCTTGACAAATGGCCCGCGCTGCCGACTCGGCAATCTGATCTCTAGACAGGGTGACTACCGCAAACTTGGAGAAATGGTTGGTCATCACCAAACAGTACTGTGGACCCCGGGCTGAGTGTCCAACGAGGAGATAGTCGATCATCAAGACTTCCAGCGGTTCCTTAGTGCGTATGGTCTGGATGGGTGCCCTTTGTTCAGTACTCTTAACTGTGACGAGTGTCAGCTTATGCTGAGTCGTTCTTAGAAAGAGTGGACCCTCTGGGCCATGGCACCCACCCACCTAGAGCGAGCTGACCTAATGAGAACCACCCCCTATACAGGGAGTGTCAGGGGCAAGACCAAGGGGGTGAGCCACCACGGCAGCTGGACCAGACAGCCGGCTCAGGGAAACAAGGCAAGATGAGGCGTTAATTCAAAGAAACTTCATTAAGGAAGACTTCAGGTACAACAGGTGCAAAACGTGGACACAGAGTTCGTGGAACAGGGTGTGTGCAATGGCACGCCGAGGTCCAGGCATGGAACGTGCAGATGGTACGCGGACATCGGACTCCGAACAACAGTCCACGATCAACCAAGGCATCAGGGTCTGTAGCTCATAGAGTAATCGGCAGGATCCGGACATCCAGAAGTTAGCCAGTGTTCCATGCAAGGAAACAAGAGAGTTAGTGACATGGTGCGTTTCAACGGACACGCCGGGATCAGGTTCACAGGACAGAGACCTGCGCATGCCGAGGGGCATGCCAGGGGCGAGTCAGGTTCACAGGACGGTGGCCTGCGCATGTCAAGGGGCATGCCAGGGAGAGGCACAGAGTACGGTGGCATCGGAATCCAAATGCTGGCATCGACCGACAGGGTCCAGGTATCTGGCTACGGACATCACCTCCGGACATCAGGCCGCAGTCATCTAGGTCCGGACCTCTGGCAGCGGTCGGCAGGTTATGGAATCTGGCAGCAAACTAGGGTACAGAAAGGAGCATAAGGAGACAAAGGCTTTGTGCAAGAGTAGCACGAAAAGGCACAGTGCGAGAACCAGCGTGAGTGCAAGTGAGTACAGAGACCACGGCTGGGAGCACCGGCAGGTGGTACCGACGATGGCAGTTGCAAGCGGGCACGACTAGAGGCGGCACCGCTGCGGGGCCACGCAGCCAGACCACTATAGCACTGGACGGGGCACGGCTGGGGCACACAGGCGAGCACGACTAGAGGCGGCACGGCTGAGGCACACCAGGCAGGCACAGGCGACCAGGCACGTGCACGGAGCCACAAGGCAGGGCTAGGCAAAGGGTACAGGACAGAGCCACATGCGAGACAGCATGGCAAAGCCTAGTACAAAATGTGTAAGAGCGCACGAAACATCAGGGACAAAGAACGAGGCAGAGACCTGCGTATGCAAAGAGCATGCCAGGGACAGTCTAGCAGCGGAGCGTAGGCCGAAGCCCAGAGCCGGGCCAAGGAAGGACCTTGGGACTAGACAGGATACAGAGCGAGGCCTGCACGTGTAGCGACACGCCAGGGAGAGGTTCAGAGCGGAGGCCTGCACGTGTAGAGACACGCCAGGGACAGTAGCAGCGGAGCGTAGGCCGAAGCCCAGAGCCGGGCCAAGGAAGGACCTTGAGACTAGACAGGGTACAGAGCGAGGCCTGCACGTGTAGAGACACGCTAGGGAGAGGTTCAGAGCAGAGGCCTGCACGTGTAAAGACACGCCAGGGAGAGGTTCAGAGTGAAGGCCTGCATGTGTAGAGACACGCCGGAGACAGGTTCAGAGCGGAGGCCTGCACGTGTAAGGACACGCCAGGGACAGGTTCAGAGCGGAGGCCTGCTTGTGTAGAGACACGCCAGGGACAGGTTCAGAGCGGAGGCCTGCACGTGTAGAGACACGCCAGGGACAGGTTCAGAGCGGAGGCAGGGTACCTGAAGCCACAAAGAGCGAGACATGACACGAGGACAGAAACATGGAACAGAATCAGAGCAAACAAGGACTACAAGGCAGAGCAGGGACAGAACATGGCACAAAGGACAAACACTAGACAAGACAAGAGACGGAATACGAGCACAGAGCGTGTGCAGAGACGCACGACAGAGCAGAGTGCAAGGACACAGAATAGAGGGAGCGCCCCACAGACCAAGCAGCCATGCAGGGACACCACGCAATACTCAGGCCCTGAGCAGAGATTCTAGACATGACGAGAAGATCGCAGAAGACAGAGCAGAAACGCAGGCATCCTGCAGCTCAGACATGAGGCGAGTGTGCACACTCCTCTAGGGAAGGAGCAGGATAGCAGACAAGATATGCGCATGCACATCACTCCAAGAGTTCTTGAGAGAAAATAGACAGGGCGGACATGACATTAACGAGGTCTCATACCTGACACTGCCGGCAGACTTCTACCACGGACTCCAACCGGGGGCAGTACACTTACCGCTGTAACCACTGGTAGATCTTTGTGGACCAGAAGTGGGCTCCAAATTCGTGGGCTTCTTTAGCCACTTCCTGGGCCATTCCTCCTGGGATGACCACCTGGCACCTTACTTCCGTGTCTTTCGGCTGTTGTCTCTTGCGATATAGCACGGATTCTCGCACCTCCAGCCTATCCCACTGGTGTAAGACACTCTTCATCTCAGCGTCCAGACTCCCTCTCTTGTTTGCCTCGCTTTCGCTTCTGCGCTACCCAGCATTTCATCTGTCTCAGCCCTTCATCTTCATCTTAAACACATCCCCATTCTTCATTGGTTCTCCCCAGAGATCGGGGTAGCGCGCAGGCCTCCCTACTTGACTGGACACTGGGGTCCTGAACTGACGAGGCATATGCTTTGTCAGCCCTACCGCCCCTTGGAAGATCGGATCACAACCTAGTGCACCTCCAACCCGTGTACAAGCCACTTGTACAGAGAGAACCTGCTGTCACTCACACAGTGAGGATATGGACTGAGGAGAGTGATGATGCTCTGAGGGACTTCTTTGAAACAACCACTTGGGATGTGCTGCAAGATTCCTATGGTGATGACATGGATGGTCTCACACACTGTATAACGGACTACATTAATTTCTGTGTAGACAACACAAAAGTAGTGAGGTGCTTCTCTAACAATAAACCATGGATCAGCCCCGGAATAAAGGCTCTTCTCAAAGAGAAGAAGTTGGCCTTCAGATCAGGTGACAAGGGCAGGCTGAGAGAGGTGCAGAAAGATCTGAAGAATCTAATCAGGCAGGGAAAGGCTAATTATAAGAGAAAGATTGAACTGAAATTGTCACAGAAAAGGATTCATGAAGTCTGGGAGGGTCTAAAGTCTATATCTGGGCATAGACAGACTGTCTCCAGGATGGTTGTAGATAAAGGGGCTTAATGAACTTAATCTATTCTTTAACAGATTTAATCACACACTGGCTGCTCCTGCCCCTGCATACCATTCACACCTCTCTGCTACAATAACCTGACCCCCTGCTGCAACTTGTCAACTGAGCCAGGGTCTGTTCTTCACAAGTACCCAGGTTGCAAAAGAACTGGATAAGATCAAAATTTTGAAGGCTGCAGGTCCTGACGGCATCAGTGCAAGGCTAATCAGAACCTGCGGGCACCAGCTGAGTGAGATCATTACATATCTGTTCAATATGAGCCTGAGAATAGGTATAGTACCACAACTGTGGAAATTATCGTGTGTGGTACCAGTTCCAAAGAAACCTTATCCGAAAGACCTTAATGACTATAGACCTATAATAAAACCAAGCCACTGTGTATGGACAATTCAATAAAATAGAAACATGGGACAAGATGTATAAAAAATATATATAATCTTTAATAAATCAGATTTAGGCAATTATAAAATTGTGCAAACAAGTGCCAAGGACATACAAAACATTAATAAAAAATCATAGCATACATATATACGATAATTAATGAGGTCTGTCAGATAAATATATAACACTATAGTACATTAATAATCTATCTCAGCATCACACACATATAAACATAACAAATGTGCATAAACTATAAACGATAGTGTATATAAACATAAAAGAATTATATATGTTACAAAAAGTGATTGTACCCACAATTGGGTTGTAAGAATTATATAAATCTGCATCAATAATGTTCCATAGTGGTAAATCACATAACAAAGTAATAACCATTCAAGTGATGCTCAATGATGTGTGAGCCGATAAAGTATATTACATACCCGTGGTAAAATGACAGCCTCAAGATAATGCCCAGCACTCCCCGACGCGCGTTTCGGAACTAGCGTCCTTCGTCAGGGGGGTGACGTACTGCTTAATGCCCCAGTTTAAATAGGGAAATACCAGGTGAACAATTAATGACCGGACGCTATTGGCGCATGCGCGGCAGGAGCAACCCGGAAGACCATGCACAGGCCGGCGTCATGTGACCTGACGCGTCAGGGAAACCCGGCGTGTCATCCACATAGAGACACCCACTGTCATGGCACCCGGAGCACATACCGCGCATGCGCACACGTCCGATCATGAAAGCACACACAGTGATCACTCCGTAACCAGATATCTATACGGAGAATAATAAAATACTAATGTGAGTGGAATGAAAAATATAAAACAAGTGCAAAGACCATAATATAAAAGGTGGGACCAAAATAAAAAATATATAATATATAAGTGAATAAAAATGAGTAAAATATGTATTAAAATTATACAAAATAATTACGCGAAAAGATAATAACAATAAGTGCACACATACATATAGTGCAAATACACAAATACATACAATGAATATACAAAAAAATTGTAATAATGATAATGTGAGAGGAAAAGGGGAGGGGGGGAAGGGGGGAAGGGGAGTGAATTTTCAGTACGTGTACATGTTATCTTGTGCTTTTTATGTATTGTTTTAATTTATTTTATTTTTGTTTTAGAGGAATAATGTGATCGAGAGTCTGTTGGTGTATTGTTTGAAAATTCGCAAGATGAGTTTGTGAAGGATCAAGATGAGCTTTCAATACCTACAGAAGTGTTATTTATATTGTGAATATTATGTAGATATATTATGTATTGATTTGTGTCTGTGAGTTTGTTGTGTCCTACATATATATTTTTTGGATATGTCGTGATGTTTAGATCATAAAGGTGGTATATAATCATGTACTGTAATTATACTCCAACCCCCTCCTTCCCCTTCTCCCTCCTCCCCTTCCCCCCCTTCCTTTCCTTCCCCCCTCCCCTTTTCCTCTCACCATTATCATTATTACAATTTTTTTGTATATTCATTATATGTATTTGCACTATATGTATGTGTGCACTTATTGTTATTATCTTTTCGCGTAATTATTTTGTATAATTTTAATACATATTTTACTCATTTTTATTCACTTATATATTATATATTTTTTATTTTGGTCCCACCTTTTATATTATGGTCTTTGCACTTGTTTTATATTTTTCATTCCACTCACATTAGTATTTTATTATTCTCCGTATAGATATCTGGTTACGGAGTGATCACTGTGTGTGCTTTCATGATCGGACGTGTGCGCATGCGCGGTATGTGCTCCGGGTGCCATGACAGTGGGTGTCTCTATGTGGATGACGCGCCGGGTTTCCCTGACGCGTCAGGTCACATGACGCCAGCCTGTGCATGGTCTTCCGGGTTGCTCCTGCCGCGCATGCGCCAATAGCGTCCGGTCATTAATTGTTCACCTGGTATTTCCCTATTTAAACTGGGGCATTAAGCAGTACGTCACCCCCCTGACGAAGGACGCTAGTTCCGAAACGCGCGTCGGGGAGTGCCGGGCATTATCTTGAGGCTGTCATTTTACCACGGGTATGTAATATACTTTATCGGCTCACACATCATTGAGCATCACTTGAATGGTTATTACTTTGTTATGTGATTTACCACTATGGCACATTGTTGATGCAGATTTATATAATTCTTACAACCCAATTGTGGGTACAATCACTTTTTGTAACATATATAATTCTTTTATGTTTATATACACTATCGTTTATAGTTTATGCACATTTGTTATGTTTATATGTGTGTGATGCTGAGATAGATTATTAATGTACTATAGTGTTATATATTTATCTGACAGACCTCATTAATTATCGTATATATGTATGCTATGATTTTTTATTAATGTTTTGTATGTCCTTGGCACTTGTTTGCACAATTTTATAATTGCCTAAATCTGATTTATTAAAGATTATATATATTTTTTATACATATTGTCCCATGTTTCTATTTTATTGAATTGTCCATACACAGTGGCTTGGTTTTATTATAGAACTGAATGGTTTCCATTCAAATTCTGTGACATATTAGGAGGATTGGTTGGTTACAGTAATATGAATACATGCACTATTTGATTTAATTAATTTATTATATGTAGATTGGTGCAATTTTATATAAAATCTTTTTAATTTTTATCATTTCCTTCTGTTGTGTCCATTTTGTTACTGACTATAGACCTGTAGCATTGACATCACACCTGATGAAGGTACTAGAGAGATTGGTTCTCACACATCTCCGTCCTCTAGTGAGCTCGGATATGGACCCTCTCCAGTTTGCCTACAGGCTGGGCATTGTTGTGGATGATGCCATTATCCACCTTCTAGATAGGACTCCCTCACCTGGAGAAACCTGGGAACACTGTGAGAATAATGTTCTTCGATTTCTCTAGTGCTTTTAATACCATACAGCCAGGTCTACTGAGAGACAAGCTGGGCCTTGCTGGCGTGGACCTCCAACTCTCCACCTGGATCCTTAACTACCTCACGAACCGACCTCAGTTTGTAAAGGTTCCGGACAGTGTGTCAGACACGGTGATCTGCAATACAGGGGCACCTCAAGGTACAGTTCTTGCCCCTTTTCTCTTCACACTGTACACTGCGGATTTTAAGTGCAACTCATCTAGCTGCTACTTGCAGAAGTATTCTGATGACTCTGCAATAGTAGGCCTCATCACAGGAGGAGATGAAAGAGAGTACAGAGATACTAACCAAGCTTTTGTGGAGTGGTGTCAGAGGAACCACCTTAGGATTAATTCCGGGAAGACCAAGGAATTGGTGGTGGACTTTTGCAAGGGAAAAAATCCACCAGTAGTGGTGAACATTCAGGGAAATGACATTGAGATAGTCGACACCTATAAGTACCTTGGTGTGATCCTCAATAACAAGCTTGACTGGGCCCATCACTTGGATGCAGTGTACAGGAAGGGCCACAGTAGGCTTTATCTGCTCAGAAGGCTGAGAGTCTTTGGAGTTAGGGGGGCATTCCTTGCATCCTTCTTCAACTCTGTTGTGGCATCAGTCATCTTCTTTGGTGTGGCGTGCTGGGGTAGTGGCATATCAACCAGGGACAGGAATAGGCTGGACAAACTGATTAGAAGGGCCTGCTCTGTCCTGGGATGCCCCCTTGATCCAGTTCAGGAGGATACTGGCCAAGGTGAGCTACATGGTGCAGAATGATTCCCATCCCATGCATGAGACCGTGACAAAGATGTGCAGTACTGTCAGTGACCGGCTACTTCATCCTAAATGTGAGAGGGAGCGCTATCGAAAGTCCTTCCTGCTGCAGTTAGGCTGTATAACCAGCACTGTCCAAAACGGAGAACGACCCAAACAGTGAACTGATAGATCCAAAGTTGTGATAGTCCGGTTATATCTTTTTTTTTTTTTTCTTCCGTATATGTACTTACCTACTGTCAATGTAATGCCCTTATGCATCTGTATCTGTACTTGTTCCTGCCTTGCTGCTGTAATGCTCTGAATTTCCCCATGGTGGGATGATTAAAGGATTATCTTATCTTACGGAAGTCTGGGGTTTCTTCCTCTTTGAGTTGTTCATCGAGATCTCCCACTGATGTTTCCATCGTCACTCGTGACAGGCAGTTGGCATTTGCATTTTCAGTGACAGAGCGATAATGGATGGTAAAGTTAAACTTGGCCAGGCGAGCCACCCACCGTTGTTACAAGGCCCCCAATTTAGCATTTTCAAGGTGGGCCAGGGGGTTATTGTCCGTTCGAACTAGAATCTTGGTCCCTGCCAGGAAGCCCGCAAACTTCTCTGTCATGGTCCACACCAGGGCCGGGAGCTCTAACCAGAAAGAGCTGTAGTTGGGGTTTCTTTCGCTGTCTCGTAGGGACTTGCTAGCATATCCGATGACTCATGTCCATCCTGTATTTGGGAAAGTACTGCACAGAGTCCATGAATTCTATCGTCTGTGTACAACAGGAACGGTTGATCGAAATCTGCGTAAGCCAAAATCGGGGCTGAAGTAAGAGCATTCTTTACAGCCTGGAAGGCTTCAGCTTGCCTCTGGTCCCAAGGGATGCACTGGGTCTTCGGCAGTCCCCCTCTGCAGCTCATTCAGGGGACCCGCCCCCTTTGCGAAATTTTTGACAAATCATCGGTAGTACCCGGCGAGCCCAAAAAATGCCGAGAATTCCCTCACTGTTCGAGGGACTGGCCAGTTCTGGATAGCAGCCACTTTTTCCGGTGAGGGTAGAACCCCATCTTGTGACACTGTGTGGCCCAGGTACTCGATCTCTCTCTTGAAGAGGTGGCGTTTCTTTGGCTTCACCTTCAGATTATGAGCCCGCAGTCTTCCAAGTACCTGTCCAAGCTGGGCAAGATGGTCTTCAAACAAGGCAGAGAACAGAATGATGTCATCCAGGTAGATCAGGGTAGCCTCAAAGTTTAATTCTCCCAAACACTTTTCCATTGTTACGGTTGTGCTAAGATGGGAAGAGAAAGCTAGAACAACCCGGAGTGGACCTTCTGGGTCATGGCTCCAGAGCCCCCGCGTGCGAGCTGACCAGGTGGAGCCACCCCCTATACAGGGAGTGTTAGGGGCAGGCCCACATGGGATGAAACCGTGACAGCCGGAGCCAAAGGGGCGAAGCACCAGGGAGACTGGGGTGGCGTGTCAGAGCTGCAACAGAAGAGGGAGTGACAGAGACCACGGAGCTAGAGAGGGAAAGGGACGTAGAGCACTCGGGACTGACAGAGGCTGCAAGAGAAAGAGAGATGGTAACAAAGAAGATAAGGACCTAAGGTAGAACAAACAAAGAGACCAATAGGCAGGAGGCACTCAGACAGGCTACCAGAGGAGGTAGCACGGAGGGAAACACCAGAGGCGGAACAGAGACAGGGACACAGCGATAGGCAGGAGGACACGGGAGCTACCAGCCATAGCACAAACAGAGCAATCTAGGTAGGAGTATAGGGCCTGGGAGATGGGCGAACGCTGGCCGAACGGACAGCGACACCGCAAGGATACACAGGCGTCTTACCTGGGAAGACGCCGGGAATAAATAGACGGTGGGCGCCGCCAGGTTGGGGGCGGGGCCACCGCGTCACAGGTTCCGGTCAGAGCGCCGGGCGGAACGTCAGGCGCAGGTGCGCAGGGCCGACTTCGAGGAAGCCGGATGTCAGGAGCGGGGACGCGCCGTGGAACGGGAGGTGCGCACAGGATCGTGCAGGTAAGTAATGTTGAAATGTGCCCGGAGCATTGGAGAGCCCGAAGGGCATCCGGTTAAACTCAAACAATCCCATAGGGAGGATGAAGGCGGTTTTTTCCTTGTCTTTTTCTGCCACTGCTACTTGGCAGTAGCCGCTTGCTAGGTCCAAGGTGGAGAAGTACTTGGCCTTCCCCAACGCTGTCAAGGATTCCTCGATGCGGGGTAACGGGTATCAGTCTCGCACAATGCAAGCATTGAGTTTCCTGTAATCGACACAGAACCACCGGGGCCGCCCAGGGGCTCTGACTACTTTGCACTACTCCTGAATCCAGCATCTGCCCGAGTAATGTCTTTACCTCTTGATACATCTTGGGTGGGATTTGCCGGTATCGTTATCGAATTAAATAAGCATCCCCGGTCGGTATCTCGTGTGTGATCGCTTCGGTGCAGCCAAAATCTTCAGCGTGATAAGCAAATGCGGCCTGATATTCCCACAGCATAGCTTCTATCGCCTGCACATGCTTAGGGCCTAGGGCCTTCACATCCACTTCCATTTGATCCAGGATGACCCGCCCATTCCACTCCGGGGTTGGAGTGTCTTCAGGCCCTGCCGCGACTGCCAGAGTCCACCCCATACCTTCTATCGGCGATAAAGACATCTTCTCACTCACCAATTCGCCCTTGTGTAGGTACACCCGGGCCAGATCTGTCCCTCGCGGCAAGGTGACCTCCCTGGGGCCCACGTTCAAAGCTCTTATGGGCACGTGTCCTCACTGGACCACCGCTATTGTACGAGCTATCATGACTTCTTGGTCTGCTCCTCTGCCTACCACAAGCTGAACAATCACCTCCAGCCCATCAAGGTTGCAATGAGTCCCCACTGGAAGGTGTAATATACTTTCTTGCTTGGGAGGCAGGATTACAGGCTCTTTCCCTGGGGCCCTGATGACCCCTACCATCTGATAAAACGGCACACTCTTCTGCGTCCCATAGACGCGGATCAATCGCTGAAGGGCTTCTTGAGTAGGCTTGTGTGTAGCAGCGTTCTTCCAATAACTGGGTCCCCGTTTGGTAAACATTATCTGATCGAGTTCTCGTAGGATATTCAGTCCCAGTACTACGGGCATATCTTCTTTGATGGGCTCAGCGACTAGCAGGATCCCTTTCCCACGTCTTGCCCACAGATTCGAATATTCATCCACACGACCCCTGTGACCGGGATCGGTTGTTGATTGGGAGCAAACAACCGGATAAATGTCTCCTTCTCTGGCTTTGCCAGGGCGTGAAAATGCTGTTTGAAATAGGATTCTGGCATCGTTGTCACTTGTGACCCCGTATCTATCATGCAATCCACTCGAACACCCTCAAATTCGGCATGCAGAATGGGACTCCCAGCAATCAAATTTTCATTATGATAAGGAGCCGATTCTTTTCTTGCCTCCCCCGCAGTGTGCTGCGTTACTGCGGGGGTTGATAGTTTAATGGTGGCTGTGGCTGGCTTTGAGCATAATTCCGGCAGTCTCTGGCAAGGTGCCCTTGTCCTCCACATTCCCAGCATTGGATGCCTCCTCTCTGCCGAGGGGCACCCCGAACCGGTCTTCGTGCCTCCGATGTCTGACGGGAGGGGGCCTGCACCCACTGATCCCTTATGGGTCAGGCCGAAGAGTGGTTATATGAGTACGATGGGTCAGACTGTTGTTCTCCTTTTCTTTGCTCTATCCGGGTTAATTTGTCTTGCATACTGACAAGAGACCGCTGCAAGTCTTGCACTACCTGGACTAGCACCTCCTGATGATTTGGGTCCCCTCTGGTATTGGCACCCTGGAAACGCATCACCCCAGAGGCGTAGCGGTATTCCTTGCTTCAGGACACTGCTTCTGCCAGGATTTGACGGAATGAAAGAGCTGTATCTGTACGGACCCATTCTGACAGTGCTCTCCTCAAGGATGTGTTGTGCAGTCCCAGAAGTCTTTGGAGCCCATGCCACCGAGCCCATCCGTCTCTTTCCTCTGCACTTCTGCCAACACTTCTTGCAGTGATGTCACATACTGGGAGATCCCTTCCTCTTCCCGCTGCAGTCTAGGGAAAAATTTGGCGGGAAGGTGTCCCGTGCTAGCAGTCTCGCCGTAGATCTCTTTCAAGAATTTCACTAACTCCTTCAGAGTACTACAGGTGAGTTCCGGCTGTAGACAGATGTTTTTACGGGCAGTCAGCACAATGTCCACTTCAAGGTCTGTGCTGATATATTATAAATCTTCAGGGTGCTTTGCAGCCAGGACACCTAATCAGACAGGGGCATACTATTGCCATCAAATTTTGGAAGAACACTAAATATGGTGCCCATAGGAAGTGTCCTTGCAGGGGTTCCACCAATGCCCACAGCATCCCCACTAGCACTCTCGCCGTTGCCGCCTGCATCTTGGTGACAGTAACCCTGCTCGCAGCGCCACTTGAAGCGTTGGCTGGGGGACCACCACAATGCAGGGAGACTATGGTAAATACGAGGTGCAAACAACAAAGGGTTAATTTATTTTCAGGCAAGGAATGCAGTGTTTAGGAAAATGCAGAAATGGGTATGCAATGAAAAAGCCGGATTACTTACCGGTAATGCTCTTTTAATGAGTCCACGACAGCACCCACTTGGAGAGAGGGATCCGCCCATAGGAACAGGAAACCTACAGAGATAAAAGAGGGCGGTCCACCTCTCCCCCTCAGTTGGATTTCAGAGTACCCGGAGGACCGCCAATTATTAGGCCATTATATTATCAAATATTCTAAATTTATTAACTTTACAACTAAGAAGGTGTATATACATTATGTTAACTTCTAGGGAGGGTTAGTGAACGCGTGCTGTCGTGGACTCATTAAAAGAGCATTACCGGTAAGTAATCCGGCTTTTTACTCTTCGCCACGACAGCACCCACTTGGAGAGACTTTCAGAGACCTTCACCTGGGAGGGACCACCGTGCCGAGGACCGCTCTACCAAAGGCTAGGTCGGATGAGCATGATAAATCAAGTCTATAGTGGTTATAAAAGGTAGAGGGCGTAGACCAAGTTGCAGCCGTACATATAGACTCGATTGCGACGTCTCCCCTTTCTGCCCAAGAGGAAGCCATAGATCTGGCGGAATGTGCTTTGATACCCTCCGGAGGATTCTCATTGCTCTCTGAGTATGCCAGCCTAATCGCATCTCTGATCCATCGAGACAGGGTACCCCTTGTGACTTCACATCCCTTTTCTTGGCCCTGAAAGGAAACAAATAGAGCCCTACTCTTCCTCCAGCTGCTAGACCTCTCAATTTATTGTAATACTGCTCTTCTAACGTCTAGTGTATGGAATCTTTCTTCCTCTGGAGTAGAAGGGTTACTAAAGAATGAAGGGAGATGGATTTCTTGTAACCTATGAAATTTCCCTGCTACTTTTGGTAAGTATGAGGGATCTGGTTTTAGTATTTGCTGATCCTGGAATGTCACTAGAAAAGGGGGTTCTATTGAAAGTGCTTGTATGTCGCTAACTCTTCTGGCTGAGGTTAGTGCAACTAGCAGTGCTGTTTTGAAGGATAGGTGTTTAAGGGATATTGAATCTAAAGGTTCAAAGGGCGGACGTGTTAAGGCCTCCAGAACCAGGTTCAGATCCCAAGGAGGAACTCTAGGTATGTGTACTGGCTCGCTCCGCTCACAGGCCGAGATGAATCTGCTTATCCATTTATTGCCTGCCACATTATAGCTATAGAGGGCCCCTAGAGCTGACACCTGGACTTTTAGTGTGTTGACAGCTAGCCCTAATTCCTTTCCTTTCTGTAGGAATTCTAGGATCGCCGTAATCGGGATTTCTCCAGACTCAGGGCCTGTGTGGGACTCTAGGAATTTTCTCCATACTCTGGTGTAAATTCTTGTCGTTGTTATTTTCCGACTTTGTAGGAGTGTATTGACTAGTCCTTCCGAGAATCCTCTTGATCTCAACATTTCCCTTTCAAGTTCCAGGCCGTCAAGTGGAGACTGTCCACTTGAGGATGGAAGAAAGGCCCCTGTGAGAGAAGCCTGGGGGTTGAGGGAAGCACCCACGGGTCTGTCACTGACATCGCTTGTAGGCATGAAAACCACGGCCTCCTGGGCCAGAATGGTGCTATTAGGATTATCCGTGCTTCTTCTGCTCTGATTTTCCTGATCACCTGCGGTAGTAGTATGATTGGTGGGAACGCATATGCCAGTTTGAATTGCCACGGGGCCTGGAGGGCATCCAGAATTTCCGGACTGTCTGACATATTTAGAGAGGCGAACCTTCGCACTTGCCTGTTCTTTTTGGTGGCGAAGAGATCTATTTGGGGAAGACCCCAAAGTGACATGATATGTGTGTCAATATTTCCCGGTTTAGACACCACTCCCCTTGCCGCAGTGTATGGCGGCTTAGGAAATCTGCCTCTACATTGTCTCTTCCCCTTATGTGGAATGTTCTTCTGCTAGGGATAAAATTCTTCTTGCGGAAGACATTAAGGTGACCCATCGAGTTCCGCCTTGTCTGTTCAGATATGGGACTACGGTGGTGTTGTCCGAAAGGATTCTCACGTCCTCCCCTTGTAACTGTGGAAGAAAGTGAAATAATGCATGATAAACTGCCTTTAGTTTTTTTAAATTTGACGAATCCTTATCTTCGCCTATATCCCATAGGCCTTGGGCAAAATTATTCCCCGTATGGGCTCCCCATCCTGTGGGGCTAGCGTCCGTGATAATTATACGGGAGGGTGTTATAACCCAAGGTACTCCCGCCGTTAGGTTATCGTCCTTTAGCCACCACGCATGGGAGGTTAGGACCTCCTGGGACAGCGTGATTTTCTTTGTCAGATTCCCTCGATCACGGGACTCCTCTAAAAGAATTTGGTATTGTAGCGTCCTCGTGTGGAACTGGGCCCACTGAACTGCCGGGATGCAGGCAGTAAGGGATCCCAGGAGGGACATTGCTTCCCTTAAAGATATGTGTGGCCGACGTATCGCCCTCCTAACCTTCTTTTTAATTGCTGAAATTTTTACCTGCGACAACAGACACCTTTGGCTTATGGAGTCTAGCTCGAGGCCCAGGAAGGACTGAACAGACTGCGGCTCGATTCTGGACTTTTTGAAGTTCATTATCCACCCTAGGGCCTGTAAGGACAAGATTGTATCAGCAACTCGATCACTACATTGTCGGATTGAATTTCCCACTATCAGAAAATCATCCAGATAGGGTACTATTAGTGTGTCCTTCTGGCGTAAAAAAGCCATCACTTCCAGCATCACCTTTGTAAATACTCGTGGTGCGATGGAAATGCCGAATGGCATGGCCGTGAACTGGAGATGCTGTATCTTGCCATCGAGGAGGACCGCCACTCTGAGGTATTTCTGATATCTGGAATGGATGGGAATATGATAATAAGCATCCTTCAGATCCAAGCCTGCCATCATACAATTGGGGAAGAGGAGCTTAATCGTGGATCTTATGGATTCCATCTTAAATTTATGATTTATTATGAATGAATTTAATTTTTTCAAGTTGATTATTGTCCGGAATGATCCGTCTGGTTTGGATATCAGAAAGAGAGGGGAGTAAAATCCTCTCCCTTCTTGCCCCTTAGGCACATGGACCAAAACTCTTTTGTCCAGTAAATTCCGAATCTCAGCTTCCAGGGCCTGCTGTTGGATTGGTGAGCTGAAGGATGTTATGATCAAAGAATTACGGGGTACATGATGGAATCTTATTTTTAACCAGTCTTTGATAATGCCTAGGACCCAAGGGCTAGCTGTAATTTTCTCCCATTGTCGGAAAAAATTTTTTAGCCTCCCTCCTACTGGAGGGACTGGCTCCTCAGTTCCTGTCCCTGCGGAAGGAAGATCCCCTAAACATGGCACCTTTGCCTTTTTCTTCCTTTGTGGCCCAGCGTTTTTGATTTTCTGCTGGTCTTCCCCGGCCAAAGGGTCTTCTCCTAAATGCCCTCCTATAAAATGGGAGAGGAGGGTTAGGGAATCCTTTTTTCCTTTCTTTTGCCTTCGTAAGGACTTCATCTAAGGCTCTTCCAAATAAGAACTCACCCTCGCAAGGAATGGTACACAGCTTTGCTTTGGACTGGGTGTCACCTCTCCAGCTTTTAAGCCACAGGCTACGCCTGGCGTTATTAGCCAACCCCGCTGTTCTGGCTGCCATACGTAAGGAATCAGCTGAAGCATCCGCTATATATGCTGCTGCGCCACGGATTAGTGGTATGGCGGCTCGCAGTTTGTCTCTGGAGATCTTCTGGTCTATTTGCTGGTCTAGTTGATCAATCCAGACCAGCATAGAACGAGCTGTGCAAGCAGCGTCGGACTGGCCCACCGGAGAACCGGAGGATTCTCCGGTGGGCCCTGGCATCTGGTGGGCCCTGGCACCTGCTGGCATACAGGGCCAGCAGTTGCCTAGGGCCCCCGCTGCTCCAGGGGCCCCCAGCCAGTGGTGTGTCGCACACCATGCAGCTGCTATGGGGGCCCCTGCCAGCGGAGCAGCAGCGGGTGTCAGGAGGCAGGAGCCCCTGTCCCCGCTGCTAAAGAGAAATGAATATTCACTGCGAAGCAGTGAATATCATTTCAGGTCTCCACCCCCAGAGGCCCCGCCCCCAGCCCAGTAAGCTGCTCTGCATCAGGGCCGGCGCCGCCCTCAGTCCTCTCTGCTCCTGGCTCACAGCCAGTGCGCGATGACGTCACTACATCGCGCACCCGCTGTGTGTCTGGCAGAGGGGGCAGCTCCTGACACTGAAGCCGGAATCAGCGTGGGAGCGAGGAGGAGAGGAGTATTGTGGTTTGTTTTTTTTTTTTTATATCTCTCTCGCTCTCTCTATCTGTCTCTCTCTATCTCTATATATCTCTCTCTCTATCTCTCTTATATCTATCTTTCTATCTCTATCTATTATCTATCTATCTCTATCTATCTCTATCTATTATCTATATCTATCTATCTTTCTATCTCTATCTATTATCTCTATCTATCTATTTATATATCTATCGCTCTATCTTTATATCTTTCTTTCTATCTCTACATCTATCTCTATATCTATCTATCTATCTCTATATCTATCTTACTCTATCTATCTCTATATGTATTATCTCTATATTTATTATCTATCTAGCTACCATCTATATCTATCTATCTTTATCTATATATATATATATCTCTATCTAATATCTATATCTATCTATCTCTATACCTATCTATCTATTTATCTATCCGTTATCTATCTCTATATCTTTTCTCTGTATCTATCTATCTCTATATCTATATCTCTCGCTATCTATCGCTCTATCTCTATATCTCTATCTCTATCTATCTCTATATCTATCTCTATATCTCTCTCTATCTATCTCTATATCTATCTCTCTGTATATCTATCTTTATCTATTTATCTTTTCTCTGTATCTATCTCTCTCTATATCTATATCTATCTATCTCTATATATTATCTCTATATCTATCTATTTATCTCTATATCTATCTTTCTATCTCTATATCTATCTCTATATCTTTCTCTATCTATCTATCTCTATTATCTATATCTATCTCTATCTATCACTCTATCTCTATATCTATCTTTCTATCTCTACATCTATCTCTATATCTATCTTTCTATCTATCTCTATATCTATCTATATCTATTATGTCTATCTATCTAGCTATCTCTATTATCTATATCTATCTATCTCTATATCTATCTATTATCTCTATATCTATCTACCTATCTATCGCTATATCTATCTCTATATCTATATCTGTTTCTCTCTATACCTATCTCTATATCTCTCTCTATAGCTATCTATATATTATCTCTATATCTATCTATCTATATATTATCTCTATATCTATCTATCTATCTATCTCTATATCTATCTATATCCATATCTATCTATCTCTATATCTATCTTTATATCTAACACTATATCTCTATATCTATCTCTATATCTCATTATCTATCTATCTCTTTATCAATCTATTGATCTATCCATCTATCTCTATATCTATCTATTATATCTATCTATTATCTCTATTATCTATATCTATCTATCCATCTATCTAGCTATCTCTATCTATCTCTATATCTCTCTCTATATCTATCTATCTTTCTAACTCTATATCTAGCTATTATCTCTATATCTATCTCTATATCTATCTTTCTATATCTATCTCTATATCTATTATCTCTATATCTATCTATCTCTATATATAGCTCTATATCTATTTTTATTTATAGCCATCTATCTATATATATTTATCTCTATATCTATCTATATATGTCTATATTATTATTATATCTGTATATCTCTATTATCTATCTCTATCTATATATCTATCTATCTCTAGATCTTTCTATCTATAGCTATCTATCCATTATCTAATTTCTATCTATCTCTATATCTATCTACCTATCGATCTATCTATCTATATTTCTTTCTATATCTATCTTTATATCTATCTCTATCTATCTCTATCTATCTCTATGAATCTTTCTATCTATATCTATCCATTATCTACTTTCTATCCATTATCTACTATCTATCTCTATATCTATCTATTTCTACATCTATCTTTCTATCTATATCTATCTAACTCTATATCTATATAGCATTATACCCTATGAGGGGGCAGCATTATACCCTATGAGGGGGTGCATTATTCCCTATGAGGGGGCAACATTATACCCTATGAGGGGGGCAGTATTATACCCTATGAGGGGGTGCATTATACCCTATGAGGGGGGCAGCATTATACCCTATGAGGGGGTGCATTATACCCTATGAGGGGGCAGCATTATACCCTATGAGGGGGCAGCATTATACCCTATGAGGGGGTGCATTATACCCTATGAGGGGGTGCATTATACCCTATGAGGGGGCAGCATTATTCCCTATGAGGGGGTGCATTATACCCTATGAGGAGGCAGCATTATACCCAATGAGGAGGCAGCATTATACCCTATGAGGAGGGCAGCATTATTCCCTATGAGGGGGGCAGCATTATTCCCTATGAGGGGGGCAGTATTATACCCTATGAGGGGGGCAGTATTATACCCTATGAGGGGGGCAGTATTATACCCTATGAGGGGGCAGCATTATACCCTATGAGGGGGTGCATTATTCCCTATGAGGGGGGCAGTATTATACCCTATGAGGGGGGCAGTATTATACCCTATGAGGGGGGCAGTATTATACCCTATGAGGGGGGCAGTATTATACCCTATGAGGGGGCAGCATTATACCCTATGAGGGGGCAGCATTATACCCTATGAGGGGGTGCATTATTCCCTATGAGGGGGGCAGCATTATACCCTATGAGGGGGGCAGTATTATACCCTATGAGGGGGTGCATTATTCCCTATGAGGGGGGCAGTATTATATTCTATGAGATGGCTGCATTATACTATGTGAGGGGGCTGCTTTATATTCTATGAGGGGGCTACCCCAACTCCTGCTACATAATTAAGACATGTACAACCTTATATTATACCCGGATATTAGCGTGTTTTACCGCATAATTGGTGGTCTGGTATTTAACTCTATGCAGCTACATAGTGGGCCCCAAGAATGATTTTCTCTGGTGGGCCCAAGGTGTTCCAGTCCGACGCTGTGTGCAAGTACTAGCTATTGCCGGTTTAAATGTGCCGGTTGCTGCTTCCCATGCCCTCTTCAAAGAGGCGTCAGCTTTGCGGTCAAGTGGGTCTTTTAAAATGCCCGTGTCCTCCACTGGTAAGATCGTTTGCTTTGAGGCGGAGGCCACTGCCGCATCTACCTTCGGGACCTTACCCCATGTCGACAACTCTTCGTCGTCAAAGGGGTACATTCTTTTTGAGGTTGAGGGAAGATACCCTCTCTGGTCCTGTCTCTCCCATTCTTTCTTAACCAGCGCTTTTATTGCTGGAATAACTGGAAAAACTCTCCTCTTTTTGTCTGTCAGACCTGCAAACATGATTTCTTGAGTCGTTTGCGGCTCCTTTGTGTCTGTGCATCCCATTGTATTCCTCACAGATTTAACTAGATTATCCATATGATCTAAAGGAAAACAGCAACAGCCCTCCATATCTGAGGAGGATGCTGATGTGGATGCGTTGGAACTATCTGAGACTACTTCGCCTTCATCGGTTTCTACAACCGCTGGTTTGGTAGTTTCGATATTAGAGGGCCTGTTCTGGTTTAGGGCCTGTAGTTCTTCCCTAAGTATGGCCCTTATATCTACGGCTGATGTTGATGCCTGTTTTGCCGTTTCATTAATGCATCTTTTACACAGCCTTTTTGTGTAAGAGTCCGGTAGCGGACGTGCACACAGGGCACACTCTTTATTTTTTGATTTTTCCTTCCTCTTAGTCTGAGATATGATGCCAGAGGGGAGAGAAGTAGAGAGAGAGAGAGAGAGAGAGAGACATTTTAACAGCTTGATAGGCAGAGCGTCGTCCACTCACCCAGTGAAGCTGTAGGTACCGGCTCAGGAGGCTGAGAAGGAGGCTTGTTGGCGTGGCTTCTGTGGCTGCGGTCCGAGGAACCCCGTCTTGCGTGGTCCTTGGCTGCTGCTGCATCGCTCGCCTGGGGATGCGTGTCCTGCCTTGGTGAAGACATGATTGCACTCCAAATTCCTTCGCCCCATGCCTTTTGTAAGCTCCTTCATACCTGGTACCTCCCCCCTCCAGGTGCGCCTATTTGCGGCTATTAGCAAGCGCTTCAGCGCTGATTCCAGCCGCCCGTTCTCTGCAGGTGTTCATCATTTTTTTTTTTTTTTTTTTTCCTGGAGGGGGCGGGGAGCGCCTCTTACTCTGTGGTGCCGCCCAGCTGCGCTTGCACTGTGAGCCGAGGAACCTCCGGTAACCCGGAAGTTCCTCCTTACCACTTCCTGCTGCTGAATGTGCGTCCTCCTAGACGCTGAAGCCCCATAGGAACGCCGGAGGTTGCCGTTTCTCTCCGGTTCCTGCGCCCCCACATGGACCGGAATGGATTCCCCGCCGGTGTCATGTTCTACGCAGAGGAACTCCCTGTCGGCGCCACCCGGTACCGGCGTTTCTGCATCTCCGTTCCTGCCAGCCGAGGAGGGAGCCGGATTCCAGCACTCCCCCGTCGCTGCTTCTGAAGCCGGAACCCCTGCCGTTCTCGCAGATACTGCACAGGCGGTTCCTTGGCCCAGGTAAGTCTGTAGCGTATCCTGCGGTTCCGTTTAGGAACAGGGGGAGAGGTGGACCGCCCTCTTTTATCTCTGTAGGTTTCCTGTTCCTATGGGCGGATCCCTCTCTCCAAGTGGGTGCTGTCGTGGCGAAGAGTAAAACAGATAATTTACAAGGATGATATTCTCTAGCTGGGCCATCAAACAACACGGAGCACCAACTATCACAGCTCAGTGTATTTATACAACTGGCAAGACAACACAGTAAAGGAATGTATGATGCTGCACTAACTATAACCTATCTGGCCTTTTCTAACCTGGCCACACGGCTGCCGTGCTCTATCTATTGCAGCCTATCCTAAAACTTAGCATGTGCACAGAAGAGGTTAACACGCACAGTAGAATTGGCATCTCAGTCCATTCCCAGGGGCCTGCAGCTTGGCAAGATGGTGCACACTTCTTCCTGGAAGCTCAGTGCAACGTGGTCTTTTCCTTGTGTGCAGGTCCAGTGATGCTCCTAGAAACGGTGGATTCCCTACTCTGGATTCCTTTCTTGTCTTTTCTTCGTGGCTCCTCACGGCAACATAGGAAAGCCACCTTGTTTTCCACAGAAGAGTTTACTAAGTCTTTCCTTCACAGCTCAGGCACGTGTCCTTCCTGCAGAAATCTCGGCTCTCTCTTCACACACAGAAAAGCAGACCCTCCCCTCTCCAGTGCTGGCAGAACAGACCAAAACAGTCTTTACAGCTGGAAAGCGCAGAATGTCCCACTGCTCTAACCAAGGGGTGCTGTCTCTTAAAGTGGCAGCTTGTCTCTACAGTCCATAGCAACGCCACCCCCTTACAATTATATAGAGTCATTACAAACAGAGTGAGCTATTTCAAGTGTTTATTTCTGTTACTGTTGATGATTATGGCTTACAGACAATTAAAACCCAAAAGTAATTATCTCAGTAAATTAGAATAATAGACAAAAACACCTGCAAAGGCTTCCTTAGTGTTTAAAAAGGTCCCTTAATCTGTTTCAGTTGTCCACAATCATGGGGAAGACTGCTGACTTGACAGATATCCAGAAGGCAGTCATTGACACACTCTACAAGAAGGGTAAGCCACAAAAGGTCATTGCTAATGAAGCTGGCTGTTCACAGAG
This sequence comes from Dendrobates tinctorius, assembly GCF_039654945.1. NCBI lineage: Eukaryota > Metazoa > Chordata > Amphibia > Anura > Dendrobatidae > Dendrobates > Dendrobates tinctorius. The sequence goes on from NW_027361829.1 coordinate 33,033,530, forward strand.
TGGTGTATCCAAGCATATTAATGGAAGGTTGAGTGGAAAGAAAAAGTGTGGTAGAAAAAGATGCACAAGCAACCGGGAGTACCGCAGCCTTGAAAGGATTGTTAAAGGGAATCTGTCACCCCATTTTTCGACTATCAGCTGCTGGCACCACCATCAGGGCTTATCTACAGCATTCTGTAATGCTGTAGATAAGCCCCCAATGTAACCTAGTAGATTAGAAAAATGAGTTATATTATACTCGCCCAGGGGCGATCCGGATCCAGTTTTGATGGGTGTTGCGGTCCGGCGCCTCCCATCTTCTAACGGTGACGTCCTCTTCTTTGCTTCCCGTCGTGGCTCCTGCACAGGCGCACTGCTCTGCCCTGTTGAGGGCAGAGCAGAGTTCTGCAGTGTGCAGGCGCCGGGAAAGATCAGAGAGATCTGGCGCCTGTGCCCTGCAGGACTCTGCTTTGCCCTCAACAGGGCAGAGGTGCGCCTATGCAGGAGTGCAGGATTCATGACGGGAAGCAAAGAAAAGGACGTCACCATTAGAAGATTGGAGGTGCCGGACCGGACCGCAACATCCATCGGCCCAAAACCGGACCCCCCCGGGTGAGTATAATATAACTCGTTTTTCTTATCTTTCAGGTTACATCGGGGGCTTATCTACATCATTACAGAATGCTGTAGATAAGCCCCTGATGGCGGTGCCGGCAGCTGATACTCGAAAAATGGGGTGACAGATTCCCTTTAAGAAAAGGCCATTCAAAATTGTGAGGGAGATTCATAAGGAGTGGACTGCTGCTGGAGTCATTGCTTCAAGAGCTACCACACACAGATGTATCCAAGACTTGGGCTACAAGTGTTGCATTCCTTGTGTCAAGCAACTCATGACCAATAGACAATGCAAGAAGCGTCTTACCTGGGTCAAGGAGAAAAAGAACTGGACTGTTGCTGGGTGGTCCAAGGTGTTGTTTCCAGATAAAAGTACATTTTGTATTGGAATCAAGGTCCCAGAGTCTGGAGGAAGAGTGGAGAGACAGACAATCCAAGCTGCTTGAGGGGCAATCAGTGATGGTTTGGGGAGCCATGTCATCTGCTGGTGTAGGTCCACTGTGTTTTATCAAGACCAAAGTCAGCGCAGCCGTCTACCAGGAAATATTAGAGCATTTCATGCTTCCCTCTGCCGACAAGCATTTTGGAGATGGAAATTTCATTCTCCAGCAGGACTTCGCACCTGTCCAGACAGCCAAAAGTACCAATAAAAAACCAGTATCACTGTGCTTGATTGGCCAGCAAAGTCGCCTGACCTTAAAGCCAACCTGTTACGATGCACACTGTGTGCCTAACTGTTGTTTTGGGGAAAAGCTCTCTTAAGATTGTCTACAAGCATGTTTCAATACTCTAGCATGTGAGCATCCCTTTCGGGGGAAGGGGGGGGGATATCTGGCAAAATGTAATCTTGTACCATGGATTTAACAGAGTGGCAACTCAGTAATCAGTACTATTTCTAATCCTAACAATGTTGCAGACAGTGCAGCAAGAAGGCCCTCATGTGTCGGGTGCTTACATGAGATCCAAGTCCATGGTGTGTTGATGGCGGGGTAACATTCAAGCTTGCTTCCTCCATCCCCTCCTGCCAACCACAGACAGCAGAGAGGGGATCGTTATCTTCTTCATCTCCTGACTGTTGCGCACCCATCACCTCTTTCTCCTTGTCCTCCTCCACTTGTTCCTCGGCTCCTGCACATTCATTAACAGTTTGGAATCATGAGACCCCTCTATCGCTGTAATCCACCCTCCCATGGCACCTTCCTGTGTGACGACAGTCCGGAACTTAGAGATACTGTTATCCCTTCCACATCCTCCTCTGCTTCCTCCTCTTCCTCTGGGCTTACCACCTTATCCCGCTCACAAATACTGATGTAAAATAATGAGGAAATATTGAACTTGTGGCCTAACTCCTACCAAACCATCGGCTGGCATTTGAGTTAAACCTGTCAACCCTGAAATACAGGAAACTGAAATGTACATAGGAATAAAAGACACACAAAAAACAGGTCACATTAGACATTATAGCAGGAGTCTTCAGAGAGGGCATTTAGACTTCTCCACTAGGGGTGAGCAGACCTGTGGAAGTTCGAACTTTAGCCAAGAACTGTACCCGAACTCCAGAAGCAGAATCCAATTGAAATCAATGGAAACCCAAACTTTGGAGCTGAAAAAAAAAACTCCAGTTTAGTAGCTAAAAATGACGTGACAGGTACACTTTAAGAACCGCTTTTACTTGTAGAGACGAGACACTGCAATGGGCTTGGACTGTGCGCCTTCATACGCCAACCTCTTCTTAGGCCACTGGGAGAGGGGCATTTTGCAGTGCTGGTTAAGAAATATGGATGATGTTTTGTGTTTTTGGCAGGGCATGATGAATGAGCTCAAGTTATTTATGAGCTCTTTGAATGAGAATTTAGTTATTTATGAGCTCTTTGAATGAGAATTAACTAAACATCAAGATGATTTATAAGTATGATTTGAGGAAAATTGATTTACTTTATCAGCTTGATTCTCACTCCTTCCTGCAAACTGATGTTTTCAGGAAGGAGACCTCTGTCAACTCACTTCTACATGCCTCATCAACTCATAACATTTCAACTATCAAATTCGTTCCAATTTGCCAGTTCCTCAGGATGAGATCTTGAAGGTTAGGTTTTCACAGAGGGGGTATGACGGATTGCGCAAGGGAGGGGGGTGTTATCTTCACTCACCTCGGGGAAGGGGAGAGAAGGACCCAGCAGGGATCAGCCCCCTGGCGCGACCACTTGCCCTAAGTCAGTCAGACAACTGCACCGAGGGCAAATAGTCGCCAGAAAGGCTTCCCTTATAGGTACGAGTTATTGAGGTGCTCCCAGTGAGGGGGAATATACATCACCAGTCCAGACTGGGGATAAATATCTAACCTCCCAGCAGTCACTGCCAGAGTTCCTCACTAAAACAATACGGTATTCTGCCACCAGTTCCTCGTTCGAAATAAGCACCGTCCATCAGCAGGCTTATATCAGGTCAGAAACCAACCCAGGTAGCGTATAATAACCAATGGAGCTTGTGGATACGGGGATTCATGTATCAAGATAAAAGAGCAGCCCAAGATTAATTTTATATTTAATCGCTGAAAGGCGCATTAGAAATATACAGGCATATATTTACAGAACAATATACAGGTATACAGTCAAGAGTGAGTACAAGGATAGGGTATAGAAAGGTTGCAATTACCATGTTACGCAACATGTGACCACAGGGAGGCGCTAATGGATCACATGGCAAAAAAAGTCAGCTTACCCCAACCCCCGGAAGAAGGCTGAACGCTGAAACGTGCGTTGGGGCTGACACCATCACCCACAGGAGGTAATAACTAGTCTCTGCACTATTGGTACTATTTGTATAGGACTGTGGTTATTTATATAGTAATTACTGTGCCTTTGTGTCACTCTCTCATAGCTATGTAGCGTTTTATGAGTGATTGTCGGGGTTCATTAGACATGTGCAGCCTCTGTGTAAATGTGGGTAATGGTGTCTCATTTTGGGTTTCCCACTTTTTAATTCTGTATGTCATGTCTTTTGACTATTTAATAAAGGTTTATATTTTTACTATTTTCCTTGGGTTCATATGTGCTCTTTTTCAGATCAAAATTACCCCCAATGTCTGTAGATGAGTTCCAATCCAATTCCTTGCATGGATCAGGCAGAGCAACCAGAAAGTGCAATGGAAAAAAAAAAAAAATCCAGCGTGGAATGAAAAGGTAAAAAATGTGCTTTATTACTAGTTACTAAAAAGGAAAAACATTTTCCAAACAATCATGCAGGCAGTTACAGCTCCATGTAGGACAAGTGAGACAGATCTATGCGTTTCGATGCTAGTCTGTCTCAAGATGCTAGTCTTGGGAAATTGCTTGGGACCAGAGCTTCAAATGGCTTGTTCTTGGAGTTGATTAAAAGGAAAACAATGATTCTGTTGAATCCCAAGGACAGGGCAGGGGCTACATTTCAGGAGTGGAGTGAGATGTCCTTAACCTATAATCCAAAATAGAGTCTCCCTCGTCCCTCACAGGGGGGTACAGTCAAAGGATCATAAAGAAGGGATATAACAGGACCCAAACCACTTCATACTGTCAATTATTACAACACGGTAAAAAAAACAAAAAGAAAAAAAAAAAAACAGTGGTGACCAAAAGATTAGATTCATTTCAAATCGCAATCATGAGTGGGAAACAATGAGGTCTATCTTCAAGAATCACTGGTATCCTATTGACTGAACCTTGCTTTTCGACGTGCTTATCTGACACCCCATTAATGACTTCAAGGCTATAGAAAAAAACCTCTAGACTTCTTGATTTTTAGTCATTCAGCCCCAGGTGCACTGAATCCATTTGGGTCCCTTCATCCTGTGCGTGGATGTTTTCCCATACGGACAATGCCTAGCTTGCGCCATAGTCTCTCGCAGTGCTACATTTGCATCACCTAATGGCAAACGTAAATTCAACATAAACAAATATCTCATGTGGCACTACAAATGTGGTATATTATGCCATTTGTAGTTGCCCCATGATAGATGTTGGTATTTTTAAATTTGTTGCTTGTCTAACTTTAATTGTCTCAATAAAAATTAAAAATTGTTATTTGTCATACCGTTTGTGGTGATCTTTGCCTTTACGCGCTACTTTTTCCTTTTTTTTTGTCTCTTGATTACTTTTTGGCATGTGGTGGGAGATCCCACATATTTACTCATTGGTAGTGCCCTCAGTTTTTGTGTCTTTATGTGAGAGACATTGGCGCAGTCAGGACAGTGACCGATACCTCTACTTTAACCCCTTAACGTCCATTGACGGGGATAGCCCATCATGGCAGGAGGTAACTTCCCGCATCATGACGGGCTATCCCCGTCATGCCTTTGAACTACCACTGCGTTTAAACAGTGGTCTTCTTGATTGCGTTTTATTCTAATTTTTGTTCGGCGATATGATGATAAAGCATAGCTTTTGCCTAGTTTTTTTTATTTTTTTTAACGCTATTCACTGAAGGGGTTAATCAGTAGGACAGTTTTACAGGTTGGGTCATCCCAAATGCACGATACCAAATATGTGTACTTTTTCTTTTACATAAATGTATTTATTGGATTAATATTTTTTACTTTTTTCTTTTTTGTGATTTTTTTTTTGTATTTTTACAAATTTTTCAAAAGCTTTTATTTTCTTTTATACATTGTCCCAGGATGGGACATCAATTTCACACTGACAGATCGCTGATCTAATACTCTACAATGCTTCATCACAGAAGTTAAACACCCGTGGTCAGTGCTAGTACTAATAGTGGTCATCGCTGCAAGGTGTCACATAGAACTGACACCTGCACCCAATCGCGGTGGCACTGTATGCATCCGGCTGTTTGCAGGAACTCAGCTTTTGCAGCATCTTAAATGTTAGGTATTTTCATTATTAAACATCAAGGGGAGCAGCTGCTGAAATTTTAAACCTAGTCTACAACTAGCTCACATTACAACTGCAGTAAATGTGAGCTGGGTCTGCTTACATGTGTGTGATGGATGTCACTTCTTTCCTCCCCTTCTGGGTGTTTGCTAAGGGATAAGAGAGGATGAAGTTTAGACGGGGTCAGACTTGCGAGAAATCGCAGGAGTCTCGCTTCTCAATATCCGGCACTGCCCGCCAGCACTCGGGACTGAGTATGTCTTTCTATGCAGCCACACACTCCAGTCCTGAGAGCCGACGGCAGTGCCGTGTATTGAGATGCGAGACTCGTGCAAGTTTCTCACAAGTCTGACCCCGGCCTAAGGATCACAATGCAGAGCCACTTTGTTGGTGACTGCAAAGTGATACTGACAAGTAGAGTATCACCGAGGATGGCAGGCATCACCGATTGTATTCATTAGTGCTGCTCTCTTTATCATAAACTGGGGTTAAATACATAGAGCATATCACGTGCTGTGATTAATTCCAGTGTGTGTTACACTCGGTGTATCTATATACAGGTCTCAGTGTATTGTATCACATGTTGGAATTAGATGCCTGGGTCTGGGGCATATCATGTATGGCCATGATTGGATTAGGCCTCTTTCACACTTCAGTTTTTTGCCATCAGTCAAAATCCGCCAAAATTTGAAAATGGCGGATCCGCTTTTTCTTGTTGCGGATCCGCCATTTTCCCCATTGGGATACATTAGTGGCGGATTTTGACGGATGGTCGTCCGTTGCGTCCGATATTCGGCGGATCCGCAAAATGCTTTGCGGATTCTGTCTGAGGGGGACGGAGCTTGTAACGTTTTTTTTCGCCGTCAAAATGGCGGATGACGGCGGATCCGCCTTTATCCGCCATGAGGTAGAATGGGCGCCTATGGGCGGCGGATCCGCCGGGATCCACGATTTTGCGGAATCCGCCGGCAGGATCCGCAAAATCGCACTGGGCATGCCCAGAAAAAAGATACTTTTCCAGACAGTCCCAAAACTATATAAGGTGGGCTAATTGGGCCCAGACATGCAGTAGCAGTCAGCCAGCAAGCCTGCCAGACGGCACCCACCAAGCCTCTGCCAGAGGACACCCACCAAGCCTGCCAGAGGACACCCACCAAGCCTGCCAGTACCAGCTCACCTACAAGTGTGAGTATACCTATTTATGACATTTCTGTGTGTGTGTGTGTGTGTGTGTGTGTGTGTGTGTATGGCCTGCGAGTGTTGCATGTGTTTTTTTTTTTTCCATACTTTTTTTTTCTGTTGCTTGTGTACTGCATTTTATTTTCATACAACTGTAATTATATTGTATTTTTTATGCTGTGATTGTGTGGTGTAAGGCCGGTTTCATATTTGCACTTTGTAGCGCAGCGATGACCCGCACACGGCCGCCGCTAATCCCCGTCCCATCTGGTCATCGCCGCCTACTAGCGCACATGGACGCTTGGGATCTGCGCACCCTATGTTTAGTATGGGGTGCGCAGATGGTGAGCTGGCAGGATTTTACAGTGTGCTGTGCACTTTTGAAGGTGTGCCCTTGTGCGCCAAATGCAGCATGTTGCATTTTGTCGCGCATGGCACACCTTCAAAAGTGCGCAGCACACAGTAAAATCCTGCCAACGCACCATCTGCGCACCCCATTCTAAACATAGGGTGTGCAGATCCCAAGCGTCCATGTGTGCTAGCAGGCGGTGATGACCGGATGGGGCGGTGATTAGCGGCGGCCGTGTGCAGGTCATCTCTGCGCTATAAAGTGCAAATGTGAAACCGACCTAACTGGTATTGTATGTGGTATAATTGGGTCCAGACATCTGGCAACAGCCACACTGAAGACACCGAACCAGACATCAAACACCAGCCTGACTATCAAACTCAGCTGCAAATCTTCCACCTGCAAGACTGTGTGTGTGTGTGTGTGTGTGTGTGTGTGTGTGTGTGTGTGTGTGTGTGTGTGTGTGTGTGTGTGTGTGTGTGTGGGGGGGGGGGGGGGGGGGCCTGGCTCTGTGTGTTATGCGTGTTTGTGTGGGTTTTTTATTTTATTTTCAGATTTGCAATTGTGGTGTTATAAATGTATCTGTTGTAACTTGGTGTTTTTTTATTTTTCATTTATTGTGGTATTTAAAATAAAGAGCAGAGTAGCTCCTATTTGTTGAAAAAAAAAAATAAAAAAAAAAAAATAAACTGTTTTGAAAAAATCTCCTTTGTATCATTTAAAAAAAAAAAAAAAAAAAAAAAGGTAAAATTAAGTTACCATAAAGGTACATTAAATTTTTGGTATACAAGTGTGGTTAAAAGTGAGAGATTGCAACATAAAAATAATCTGGGAATACACAGCTGAGTTTTTCAGGGAATTCAAAAACATGCAAACACAGTGTGGGTATACACAGAAATTAAACACCTTCAATCACTGGTTACACTCTCGGTGAGAGTTTGAGGGAATGCAAACACTGGTATACACAGCAATTACACACCTTCAATCACTGGTTACACTTGGTTACACTTTTTCAGGGAATTCACATGCAAAAAAAAGTGGGTTTACACAAAATATTACACACCTTCAATCACTGTGGTTACATGCAAAAAAAAGTGGGTTTACACAAAATATTACACACCTTCAATCACTGTGGTTACACTCGGTGAGAGATAAGGAAATGTAGACACGCAAACACTTAAAATACTGAATATTTTTTTTTTAAAAACTTTCATATCATTTTCTTAATACTTGCAGATCACTTAATAATGAAGCGCCACCAAAAAAGCAGCAGACACGGCCAGCCAGACCGCAGAAGGGATGGTGAAAGAGAGCGCAGCAGAGAGGAACGGCGAGAGCGCAGCAGAGATGAACACCCAGGCCGCGGCAGAGTACAGGCAACGATTAGTTTCCCTGTAAGTATAAAGGCCTGAAAGCTTATTATGATCCTTTGTATAGTAGCTTAACAATTGTCTTTATACTTGCAGATCACTTCAGCAAGCACCACCAGCCAGGCCGCAGCGGAGACGGTCGGACAGGCCGCAGCAGAGACGGCCAGCCAACCTTTATTTTCCCTGTAAGTATAAAGGCCTGAAAGCTTATTATGATCCTTTGTATAGTAGCTTAACAAGTGTCTTTATACTTGCAGATCACTTCAGGAAGCAGCCCAGCTGCCAACGCAGCTGCCCCAAACCATAATGTCTTCTCCTGAAAGCTCCCCCTCACATCATCAGCGAGCTGAGGTAAAAAAATTTTTTTTTTTATTTAAAATAATTTTTTTTTTTGGTTAAAAACACTATCCATGTATTATGTTTTAACAGGAAGATGATTCAGAGGAGCTTCCAGGAGGAGACGTGCAGGGTGGAGAGACGCAAGGAGGGGGTGCGCAGAGTAAGTTTAGCACATACACAGATACATAATGCTACACCCAACACAAACATTCATCACAGTGCACACACAATAACTACGCATCCATCCAAACAAATTTTTTTTTTTTTGTTTACCACAGTCTTCAGAATCCGGTGCCCGCACTAGAGTGACTCCCAGGACATCCCAGGGTCGTCAAGGTGATGCATCTGTTGGTCGGCAAAAGGTAAGTAACCCTATTTGGATAATTGTTTAAATGAACATCATGTATTTAAATTTTTTTTTTGTTTTGTTTTTTATCTTCACAGGTTTCACAGCGTGCTCCCCGGAGATATATGGAGGAGGGTATCATGATTGATACTGACAAATTCATCCGTTAGGTGGAAAACCGGGAGCCGCTGTGGAACATGGCAAACCGTCTACACGCCGACCAACCAACCACCCGACGGCTCTGGGATGAGGTCTGTTCTTCAGTTATTGAGAACTGGGAGGAACTCAATGCGAGGGCCAGGGATTTTGTGCGTAAGTATTACAACTTCAGTAACTTATATTCCAGCATGTGAAGTGTCGAATACTAAACCCCTTTTTTTCTTTTTTTTGCTTCACAGGTGACAGGGTTATCACACGGTGGCGGTCGCTCCGGGATCGCTTCAAGAGGGACTACAACAAAGATGCAGACCCCGAGTGGATCGGGAGGACGCTGGGGACCCCAGTACAAGAACTACAGAGCCCTGGTGTTCCTGCGATCAACAATGGTGTGCAGAAGGTAAATATTCCCCAAACCATTTCTGTAGTAGAAATGTTTAACCAAATTTTTTTTCAGCAGACTTAAATTAAATATCAATATTTTTAATACATTTTCTCTCCTTTTTTTTTTTAGCACCATCTGCAGCACTCGGGAGTCTGCATCAGAGTTGCGTCCCTCTGGAGTGATCCCTAGTGAGACCGCCCCCGGTGGCCACATCGAGGTATATGACCCCTCTGTACCTACCCTCTTGTCTCATCCCTCTATCCCCTCCACCAGCACTGGAGCAGCAGGGCAGACTTCATCACATGAAGCTGCTGGTGACGACTTGTTCCCTGTTCCCCACCCCTCAGACACTGCCGCAACATCTCGACCAACTTTTGGTTCTGGCCGGCAGCGTCTGAGGAGTCAGGAAAGGATGACATTGTCTGACTGTTTGAGTCTAAACTCATCTGTCCAGCACGGTTTCCACACTTATGGAGAACGGTTATCTTCTGGGTTGACCATGATCAATCAAAGTATCATGGAACTCAGAAGATACATGGAACAGATGAATTTAGAATCAAACCAGACACCGAGACATACCTTTTTTCAATCTGTTGTCCGGCAAATGGAAGGTTTAAGTACTCACCAGCAGATGCGTGTGATGCAAGCCTGTCAGAATGCTCTAGTGGAAGTGCTTGCTGAAGCATCTCATCCTCCCCCTGTCCATCCTCCCCCTGTCCATCCTTCCACAGTCCATCCTTCCACAGTCCATCCTTCCACCACCATCCATCATACAGCCGTCCCTCCTCCTACCACTCCCTCTCCTTTCTCTAGTTCCCCATTCCATTCTTCCCAGTACCTTCCTTCCCCATTGCATTATACCCCAATGCCCTCACCATACCCACCCCCACATACACCTTCAATGTACCCACAAACCTCCTCTGTCCATCCACTCCCGTCCCAACCACATGTGTTAAACCCCCCTTCCACTTCTGGTCCTCACCAACTCCCTCCCTAGTCCTCTACACCCCCCCCCTCAATGTGGTCAACCCTGTTAACCCCTCCAATACTATCTCCACCCAACATTATCACACTCTGTAATGTTTTCTTATCCAAAAAACATAAAAAAAAAAAAAAAGTTACAAAAAAGGTAATATATACCAAAAAAAAGTTACAAAAAGTAATATATAAAAAAAAAGTTGCAAAAATGGTAATATATACCAAAAAAAAAAAAAAACTTACAAAAAAGGTTTAAGATACCAAAAAAAAAATATACAGTTATTACAAAATCAGAAATAAACTGTTTTTTTTTTTTTCAAAAAACTTTATTGTGTTGCTTCTTTTTTGCTTCTTTCTTTTGAAATATTCAAATTACACCAGTGGTGTAAAAGGTAAACACAACACTTGGTAACACAACACACAACAATATTTCACAGTACACCGGTGGTGTACAAGGTACAAAAAAACACTTGGTAGCACAACATTTGGTACACAACACATGTGAACATTTCAAAGTGTGAAACGCTTGGTACACAACACTTGGTAAAATTTCAAAGTGTCACATTTTACGCTTGGTACCCAACACTTGGTAACATTTGTAAGTGCAAAACAACACTTGGTAAAACTTTATGCTTGGTACCCAACAATTGGTAACACTGCAAAGTGTAAAACTTAAAAAAAAAAAAAAAAATAAAAAAATTGGTAAACCAAGTCACACGGTAACAATGCTTGGGAAAACCAAACACTTGGTAAAATTTCAGTTAAAAAAAAAAAAAGTTACTAACAATTGGTATAGAAAATTATATCATGTCATCTTGCCAGTCCACTTGTCACTCTGGTGTCACAAATTAGTCTGCAAAGGTGCCCCTCATTCTTGCCACTGAGCCAGTACTCCGAAAAGTTTGCTGCTTATAATCCCACAAGGTGGTTTCAGACAGATTTTCATCGATGGAAACTAGTTCCTTTGAAAGGACAAAATTGTGCAGGATTACACAGGCCTTCACCACCTCATCCACAGTCTCTGTTTTCATTTTCATGGCCGTTAACAGGACTCTCCATTTGGCAGTTAAAATTCCAAACGCGCACTCCACCACTCTGCGCGCTCTGGTTAACCGATAGTTATAGATTCTTTTCCGGTGTGTTAATCCACGACTACCATATGGTTTGAGTAGGTGTTTAGAAAGCTGAAAAGCATCGTCGCCAACGCACACAAAAGGCATTGGTGGGCCTGTTGTTCCAGGGAGTGGTCTTGGATGGTGGGAAGTCAAAATTGTCTCCATACAAGCGACGGCCCATGGTGGAAATCTTGAATACCTGAGAGTCATTAGAACGACCGTATGCACCGATGTCCACGGCAATGAATTTGCAGTTTGCATCCGAAATGGCCATAAGCACAATAGAAAAGTATTTCTTATAGTTGTAAAACTGTGAACCAGATCCCATGGGTTTCACAATCCTGATATGCTTGCCATCCACAGCACCGATGCAGTTTGGAAACTGGCAGATTTCTTGAAACTTGTCGGCAATCTCCAGCCACCTCTCCTGTGTTGGCTCTGGGATGTATTCCTCCTGTAGAGAATCCCACAATGCCCGGCAGGTCTGTTGCACAATTCCAGCAATAGTTGAAATCCCAATCCGGAACTGGAAATGGAGGGAGGTGAAGGATTCTCCAGTTGCCAGGAATCTGTTAAAAAAAATGGAAAAAAAGTAAAAATTAATACAAACTACAAGCCATAACATAACAATAAAAGCCTGCAGAATCTGAAACATTTTAAAAGGTAGATAACTTACCGAAGGGTCACCATCAAACGCTCTGCCGGTGATATAGAAAACCGCATTAGTGTGTCCCTTCTCCGGATTTGTTCTCCAACACGATCCACCAATATCTCAAAGAATTCCAGCCTCATGCGCACGTAGTTGAAGAACTTGTCCGGATTATCCTTCAATTCCAGGTACAATGTGGAAAAAACGCCATGGGTGAACCTCTGCGCATTAATGGGATGAATCCACTGGCGCCGTCTCCTCATACGCAGGATTCGCAATCTTCTTTTCTCCCTCTCGAGAGCAATAATTGCCAACCGATTCAAGTGAAGATCCAATTCCACACAGAAGCTGTCAATACTCGCAATAACTCCTTCCAGACTCGCACTAACTCCTTCCATCGCTGCCACTAGCTCTAAAACCTTTCAAAGAAATTGTATCACAACACCCTAGATATATTTCTCCCTAGTTTCCAGTATCCAATCACATTTGAGAGCATTTTCCAAGAGCGAATCATATTTGGGAGCATCCCATTTTGGAGGTGTGGAAAAACGGATCCACAAGAAAACGGATCCAACGGATGTGAAAAACGGATGCCAACGGATGGTACTGATCCGTTTTGTTGAGGATCCGCACTAAAATCGGTATAGCGGATCCGTTCCATCAGCTTGTATCCGTTTTTATACATTTTTTGCGGATCCGCCATTTTCAAATTTTGGCGGATTTTGACTGATGGCAAAAAACTGAAGTGTGAAAGAGGCCTTAGGTGCACACGTCTGGGATGTATCATGCAGGATGTGGATTAGATACACAGGTCGCTAGCAGTCCACAGCTGCCCAGAATTGGCTAATCACATTGGATGGCGCTTCGCCTTCACTCTTCCCGATTGCCCTGGTGTGGTGGCAATACAAGAAATGTGGTCGCCGGACGATGGCATGCTCTTATGTCCAGAGTCTGCCATAAGTGAGGTGAGTAAGTGTACTGCTCAGCCACTTACACACCCCCAAATGAAATGGCAGCCCCCAGTTGCTAAAGTAAAAATCTCTATATATAAAAATGCGTGTATGTATGTATGTATGTATGTATGTATGTATGTATGTATGTGTGTGTGTGTGTGTATCAGCCGCTCCCACTCCACATAACCCCACCTAATCACTAAGCATCTTTCATTTCACCAGAGCTGTTTAAATGAGCTGAGCTGCGATTGGTTGCTATGATCAACAGTTTTCCCACTCCACAACACCTCAGCAGACATGGACCGGGTGGGAGAAATCTAGCATCCCCAAGAACATAAGCTCCCAACCATTGACTGCCCCCCAGCAAGGAGAGGAGAACATTTGATGGAAATGAATCACCCCCTCTCTGCCCATATACCCATCACACATCCTCCATCCCATAGTCCCATAGGCACATTTACCCTCTTAAAGGGATCTCCGGTATGGAAGTTAAGGCAAATCCACTCAGCACTCTGGTTCTGACGCCAGGCCTCTCTTAAAGGGATACCAGGTACGGAAGTGAGGGCAAATCCACTCTGCTCTTTGGTACTGACCCCAGACCTCTCTTAAAGGGATCTCCAGTATGGAAGTTAGGGCAAATCCCTCAGTACTCCGATTCTGACCCCAAGCTTCTATTAAAGGGAGTCTGTAATGCTGTAGATAAGCCCCCGATGTAACCTGAAAGATAAGAAAAATGAGTTAGATTATACTCACCCGGGCGTCCGGTCCGGTCCCATGGGTGTTGCGCTCCGGTCTGGCGCCTCCCATCTTAATACAATGATGTCCTCCTCCTTGCTTCTCCTTCGGTTTCTGTGCAGGCATACTTTCTCTGCCATGTTGAGGGCAGAGTAAAGTACTGCAGTGAGCAGGCACCGGACCTCTGACCTTTCCCAGCGCCAGCGCTCTGCAGTACTTTACTCTGCCCTCAATAGGGCAGAGAAAGTACGCCTGTGCAGGAGCGCAGCATGAAGCAAGGAGGAGGATGTCATCTCTAGAAGATGGGAGGTGCCGGATCGGACCGCGACACCCGCCCCCGGGTAAGTATAATCTAACTTGTTTTTCTTATCTTTCAGGTTACATCGGGGGGCTTATCTACAGCATTACAGAATGCTGTATATAAGCCCCTGATGGCGGTGGCCACAGCTAATAGGCCGAAAATGGGGTGACAGATTCCCTTTAAAAGGATCCCTGGTATGGAAGTCAGGGCAAATCCACTCAGTGCTTTGGTTCTGACCCCAGGCCTCTCTTAAAGGGATCCCCAGTATGGAAGTCAGGGCAATTGCCTTCAAATGCTCTGGTACTGACCCCAGGCTCTCTTAAAGGGATCTCCAGTATGGAATTTAAGGCAAATCCTTCAGCGCTCTGATTCTGACTCCATGCTTCTATTAAAGGGATCATGGGTATGGAAGTTAGGGCAAATCCTTCAGCACTCTGGATCTGACCCTAGACTCTCTTAAAGGGATTCCCAGTATGGAAGTTAGGGCAATTCCACTAAGTGCTCTGGTTCTGACCCAAGGCTGACTGTATGATCTGGGATATTAGGGGTAGTAGTCCGGTTGCTCTGGCTGATGGGATCATGTGGGATATTAGGGCTAGTAGTCCGGTGGCTCTGACGGAATGATGTGAGATATTATAGTAAATGTGGCTATGTGGAGTGGGCGGGGCTATACTCACATATATATATATATATAATCATTATAATTTGTTATAGCTAAACCTTAGTTAGTTACTATGTCCGGGCAACGCCGGGCTCTTCAGCTAGTTAATAAGTAAATTAAAAACTATCAAAGTTGTGCATTTAATTTTGTTAATAATAATTTATTATGTAAGCAACAATTATAATACAAAATTAAAAATCGCAACTCCTTCCCTTTAAATTGAGATTATTTGTAAGGCGAATATAATCAAGTTAAGTGAATAAGGTAGAATATGGAAGCAAAATGTGCGTTGGGGCGCAGTTACTTAGTGTTTGATTAGGGTTAACTATTACGATAGATAGATAGATAGATAGATAGATAGATAGATAGATAGATAGATAGATAGATAGATAGATAGATAGGATATTTTCTTCATTTTGGACTTTTTGCCATTTAGTATACAAACATTTATGCACTTGCACTTTTACCCATATACATGATGGCTGGAACTTTTCAACCTTTTCCCACATATCATGCTTCAAACATAAAGGTACCAAATGTACATTTTTGGTGAAGAATCAACAAGTGGGACACAATTGTGAAGTTGAACGAAATTTATTGGTTATTTTACTTTTTGCAGAAATTCAAAAACTGAAAAGTGGGGCGTGCAATATTATTCGGCCCCTTTAAATTAATACTTTGTTGCGCCACCTTTTGCTGCGATTACAGCTGCAAGTCGCTTGGGGTATGTCTCTATCAGTTTTAAACATCGAGAGACAAATTCTTGCCCATTCTTCCTTGGCAAACAGCTCGAGCTCAGTGAGGTTTGATGGAGACCGTTTGTGAACAGCAGTTTTCAGCTCTTTCCACAGATTCTCGATTGTATTCAGGTCTGGACTTTGACTTGGCCATTCTAACACCTGGATACGATTATTTGTGAACCATTCCATTGTAGATTTTGCTTTATGTTTGGGATCATTCAGATTGTTCATGGTCCTCTTGGCTGCATCTCTGGAAACTCCCTTGACTTGGTCTTCTCTCGGCTTTGTGCAGTGGATGATTTTGCAAACTCCCCTCTCCCGCTCTCTGACCACAATCTTCTTTCATTCTCTATCAAGAACTGCCAGGCTGCTCAGGTCACCCCCACTGTCCAGACTTATAGAAACATACAGGCCATTAACACCCAGAAACTTATGAAGAACTTGCAATCTTCATTGGCCCCTATCTCCTCCCTCTCATGTCCTGATTCTGCATTGAAGCATTACAATGAAACACTTCAAAGTTCCCTGGATGAATTTGCACCCCCTATAAATAGAACACCACAACGCAGACGGCGACAACCCTGGCACACAGTGCAAACACGTTTCCTGAAGCGGTGCTCCAGGTGCGCCGAACGTCTGTGGAGAAAATCCAATCTACCCGAAGATTTCATCCATTTTAAGTTTATGCTTAGAACATACAACACTGCCCTTCACCTCTCCAAACAAACCTATTTCAACACCCTCATCACCTCACTGTCCAATAACCCGAAATGTCTCTTTGACACTTTTCATTCTCTACTCAATCCAAGAGTACAGGCCCCAACCACGGAGCTCCGAGCTGACGATCTGGCCAATTACTTCAAAGAAAAAAATTGACCAGATCCGACAGGAAATTATCTCCCAATCACCTCATACCATGCACTGTCCTCCCTCCCCCACTGCATCTAACGCACTCTCTGATTTTGAACCAGTCACAGAAGAAGAAGTAAGCAGGCTCCTTGCATCTTCTCGCCCAACTACTTGCACCAGTGACCCATTTCCGTCACAGCTCCTCCAGTCCCTTTCCCCTGCTGTCACCCCTCACCTATCTAAAATATTTAACCTCTCTCTCTCTTCTGGTATTTTTCCCTCCTCATTTAAGCATGCCATCATACATCCACTACTTAAAAAACCATCCCTCGACCAAAACTGTGCCGCTAACTATAGACCTGTCTCTAATCTTCCCTTCATCTCTAAACTCCTGGAACGCCTGGTCCACTCCCGTCTTATCCGCTATCTCTCAGAAAACTCTGTTCTCGACCCTCTCCAATCCGGTTTCCGCTCTTTACACTCCACTGAAACTGCCCTCACTAAAGTCTCTAATGATCTGCTAACAGCTAAATCAAATGGTCACTACTCCATGCTAATTCTCTTGGATCTCTCTGCAGCATTCGACACTGTGGATCATCAGCTCCTCCTCACTATGCTCCGTTCCATTGGCCTCAAGGATACCGTTCTCTCCTGGTTCTCCTCCTATCTCTCCGACCGCTCCTTTACTGTATCTTTTGCCAGTTCCTCCTCCTCTCATCTTCCCCTTACTGTTGGGGTCCCCCAAGGATCGGTTCTAGGCCCCCTCCTCTTCTCCTTGTACACTGCCCCTATTGGTCAAACAATCAGTAGATTTGGTTTCCAGTACCATCTCTATGCTGATGACACCCAATTATACGCTTCTTCTCCTGACATCACGCCAGCCTTTCTAGAAAACACCGGCGATTGTCTAAATGCTGTGTCTAATATCATGTCCTCACTATATCTGAAACTGAACCTGTCAAAGACTGAACTCCTGGTGTTCCCTCCCTCTACTAATGTACCTATACCCGACATTGCCATTTCTGTGTGTGGTTCCACTATTACTCCCAAGCAACAGGCCCGCTGTCTTGGGGTCATACTTGATTCCGAGCTTTCCTTTGCCCCCCACATTCGATCACTGGCTCGCTCTTGTCATCTTCACCTCAAAAACATTTCTAGAATTCGACCTTTTCTTACCTTTGACTCTGCAAAAACTCTTACTGTTTCTCTTATTCATTCTTGTCTCGACTATTGTAACTCTCTTCTAATCGGTCTCCCTCTTACCAAACTCTCCCCTCTCCAATCTGTCTTGAATGCTGCAGCCAGGATCATATTCCTCACCAATCGTTACACCGATGCCTCTACCTTGTGCCAGTCATTACACTGGCTACCCATCCACTCCAGAATTCAGTATAAACTTATTACCCTCACTCACAAAGCCCTCCATGGCTCAGCACCACCCTACATCTCCTCCCTTGTTTCAGTATACCACCCTACCCGCACCCTCCGTTCTGCTGATGACCTGAGGTTAGCATCCTCAATAGTCAGAACCTCCCACTCCCGTCTCCAAGACTTTACACGTGCCGCGCCAATTCTTTGGAATGCACTTCCCAGGTCAATACGATTAGTCCCCAATCCCCACAATTTTAAGCGTGTCCTGAAAACGCATTTATTCAGACTGGCCTACCACCTCAACACATTAACCTAATCAATCCCTGTGTGGCAGAGCCAAAAGTTTTACCATAACCAGGTTCCCCGCATCATTCTCCCACATGCTTTATGCATCCAGTAGCCCTCTGTGTCCGTACTGTCACACACCTAACATTATGGCTGGTCCATACAATCAGGGCAACTGTTACCACCCACCTTTCGTGTCTACCTCTTTCCTCATAGACTGTAAGCTTGCGAGCAGGGCCCTCTTTCCTCTTGGTATTTGTTATAATCTACTGTATGTGATTATTGTTATGCTGTAATGTCTATTGTCTGTACAAATCCCCTCTGAAATGTAAAGTGCTGCGGAATATGTCGGCGCTATAAAAATAAAATGTATTATTATTATTATTATCTCTGATCAGTCTTCTCCTTGTTTAAGATGAAAGCTTAGAGGTACGGCCGGGTCTTGGTAGATTTGCAGTGGTATGATACTTCTATTTCAATATGATCGCTTGCACAGTGCTCCTTGGGATGTTTAAAGTTTTGAAAATCATTTTGTATCCAAATCCGGCTTTAAACTTCTCTACAAGAGTATCACGGACCTGCCTGTTGTGTTCCTTGGTCTTCATGATGCTTTCTGTGCTTCCAACAGAACCCTGAGACTATCACAGAGCAGGTGCATTTATACAGAGACTTGATTACACACAGGTGGATTATATTTATCATCATTAGTCATTTAGGACAACATTGGATCATTCAGAGATCCACAATGAACTTCTGGAGTGAGTTTGCTGCATTGAAAGTAAAGTGGCGGAATAATATTGCACGCCCCACTTTTTAGTTTTTGACTTTCCACAAAAATTTAAAATAACCAATAAATTTCGTTCATCTTCACAATTGTGTCCCACTTGTTGATTCTTCACCAAAAATTTACATTTGGTATCTTTATGTGTGGAGCATGATATGTGGGAAAAGGTTTAAAAGTTCCAGGGGGCCGAATACTTTCGCACGGCACTGTATGTCCGTTGTCTCCGGCCGACGGACAAAGAATTTCTGATGGATCCGGTGAATGACGGATGAAACGTGTGGCCATCAGTCGAAATCCATCGCTAATACAAGTCTATGAGAAAAAAAACGGATCTGGCGGCATCAGTCGCCGGATCCGTTTTTTTTTTTTTTTCAAAATTTGACGGATTGTCATGGATGGCAAAAAACTGATATGTGAAAGGGGCCTTATTCATCATTGTCCCTGCATTTTTTCTTTAAGTAAAAATGGTTCTAACGATACGTTCACATTCACACGACTGTATTTTCTGTCCATGTAAAAAACTGATATCACTCAGACCAATTTTATTCAATTGGCCTGTTCAGATAACCATGTTTTATGGTGAAAAAAATTAAAGCATGCACTAGTTACTTTTTTTCCTTATTTTGCCGATAGCATCTGATTTTCTGAGTTTTATGGATACATTGAAATCTTAACATAGGACAATAAATTTGGTCTTGTAAATTTTATTAAGCACTGGTTTATAAAAACAAACGGTTTATATTACAATACAGATGAAAAATTGTCTATTTTTTTCTGGATTTTCGAAAAATCAGATGATTTTTTTTATATGGTCTTGCAAACTTATTCTAAGGCCTCTTTCAGACGTCTGATTTACACGGAAAGGCTGGGGTCACACTAGAAAGAAATACGGACGAGTGAGAGGCGTAAAAAATATGCATTGCACACGGACCAATGATTCTCTGTGGGGTAGCTCCCATCAGCCATATATTTCTCGCGCGTATTTTACAGTCCGTGCCAATCGCAGCATGCTGTGTATGTCAGCGAATTCCGGCCGCAATACGCCAATGCAAGTCTATGGGTGCGCAAAAACAACGCATTACACACGGGCCACACGTGTGACTTGCGAGAAATACGCACGACTTTGGAAGGTGACAGGAAATGGTCCAAGCAATTATCAGGAAGCTTAGACATGCTAATTAGCTCAAAAAGCGCTCCAGACATTCAGGAAGTACGCCTCCACAGAGTACAGCAACATGGCACCCTACCTGAATCTGAATGTGGAGATGCTAGTTGTTCTTGTGCAGGATCGCCCGGAATTATGGGACCAACGGGATGCACATTATGCAGACCGGGCCAGAAAGGAGGCTGCATGGAGGCGCATATGTTGTCAAATGTTCCATGATTTTGGCGATCGGCCACGTGAGGAGCAGCAGAACATGAGTAAGTGACCGTAAAATGTGTATGTTAAATTACCTGCCATCAAAAACTTATTTTACAAGTAGGCCCACCACATCCTGTGCATGTGATATTGGGCTCTTGTGGCCTGTATGTTATGTTTTAACCCACTGTTTGACCCTGAGAGAATTTTACCCGCTCCCCAAGCTCCTCATAATGCCTAGCAAAACCAGTTTAAAGAGTTGCTACATGCCCCCTGAGCTACTGTGACCCTGTGCATCTGGCCTGGTTGCCCCAATGCTATATGCCACCCTGGTTAGAACTCACACCCTAGTAGGCCACATGACTGATAAGGCTATGTGCACACGGAGTTTTTTGGCTCTGCGGATTTTGTAGTGAAAACCGCAGATAAATCCGCAGGACTAAAGTCCTGCGGTTTTACACCTCATAATGGATGAGGTGTGAAACTGCAGCATTTCTGCACTAAAGAATTGACATACTGCGGATTGTAAACCGCAGCAAAACCGCGTGGAAAAATCCACAGCATGTGCACAGCGTTTTCCAGTTTACCATTGAAAGCAATGGTACTGTACAACGCACCTAAATCTGCTGCGGACCCGCAGCTGCAGAAACGCTGCGGATCCGCAGCAGAATCCGCACCGTGTGCACATACCCTAATAGTTCAAAAACTTGTTTTAGCAAAATTTCAATTTTTAAATCTTTTATGTTACATTGCAGTCGAAGATGTGATGAGACGCTGGCGCAACATCCGTGACCAATATCGCCATGAGTGCCAGCACCGGGCAAAAAGTGGTTCTGCAGCCCCCACAAAGCGGAAATATGTTTATTTCCACCACCTCTATTTCCTCGCTCCAATTATGGATCTCAGACCGTAAGTATACCAAAAACACCACATGATACAAATGCTTTATAGGGCCCGATCCAAATTTTCCTTTTTCTCCATTTTATATTTAATAACAGAACTCAGTCTAACCTCACTGAAAGGGAGACAGGGTCTGATACAGAGGCCATCCTCGATCCTGGGGGTGGAGGTGTTGAGGTGTCTGGCCCATCTTGTGACCCTCCAAGGAGCCAGGCCCAAGTGACTTCTCCTGCTCAACCTGAGCCTGTCCTAGAACCTGGCCCACCACCACGAACAGAGCCGCTACAAGGACTGTCAGCTGCAGCACCACCCAACATCCAGGATGAACAGGGCAACAGCAGCAGCCCAACTGTTCGGCTAGAGGGCTCCCCCCAGCCTGCTGTGGCATCCCGGCGAGGAAGACGAAGGTGCCATATCCCTGCCACTGATACCAGGACCAATGTGGACACAGGGGTCCTAAATTATCTTTCCAGAGTTGCCACTGATGATGGGGAGGAGGCGTACTTACGCAGTTTTGCCCGTTATCTTCGTTCCCTTCCCCATGAGGTGTGGCTACGTGTGCAAGGATCCATTCAAATCCTAATTGATGCAAGCACACACCCCCAATACCCAATATGAGGTGTTTGAGTTTCTGGAGAGGTGGCAGCTGTCACTCAGGAATCTCACCCCCAACCCCAAGTGCTTGCTCAATCAGGGTCTGAGGATCCTCCTACACGTGGGCCTACACCTCACCCCCTCCCCCCCACCCAACATTGGCAACATCATTCCCAAATGTCAGGGTATAACCCAGCACACCAATATGGCCACTTGTTCCCAGCCAGTGTTGGAGGCTGATCCCTATCTGGTTGTGGACGACATGGCCATTTTGGTGATTTAGAGTCACGGCCCTACCAGCCCCAACAGGAGAATTGCCTCCAACATCATAGTGCCCAATATCCACCTCAATCCCATGAGCCGGCCCACTACCTCCATCATGGGCAAGAGTATGCCCCCACACAGGCTGAGGGACAAGTTGGCCAAACTAGCCAACAGGCAACACAGGCTGGGCTGCCGGCTTCTCCTCCCCCCCCCCCCCCCCAACACCACAATTTGTAAGTTTGTGTGTTTTTTTGGTGGTTAATGCTGTAATGTAACAGTTTACCATTTTTTTGGTGTTCAAAGGCCAATTAAGGCCATTTTGCAAAATACCATATGGCTAGAATATGGTATCACAAGGCCTTAAAAAAAGTATACATAAAAAGTTTAACTCCTTCCTGACATCCGACGTACTATCCCGTCCATGTGACCCGGGCACCTATGCCCATGGACGGGATAGTACGTCTACCGCGATCAGCGGCGCCCACGTGGCGAGCGCCGCTTATCGCGGCCGGGTGTCAGCTGATTATCACAGCTGACACCCGGCACAATGTGTCAGGGGCGGTCACGGACCGCCCCCGACACGTTAACCCCTTGCACACCGCGATCAAACATGATCGCGGTGTACCGGGAGTTAAAGGGAAGCATCGGCAGGGAGGGGGCTCCCTCCGTGCTTCCCTGAGCCCCCCACGGCAGCGCAATGTGCAGCGCTCCTGCGGGGGCTCCTTTCCTCCAGGCCCCCGAATCCAAGATGGCGACGGGGGCCTTCAGGGGCCTGGAGGAAGCTGGCTTCCTCAGTGCCTGCAAAGCGCAGGCAAGAGGAAGTCTTCTTCAATGCCTGTGACAGATTGCTGATCTGTCACAGTGATCTGTGATGTGACAGATCAGCGATCTGTCACAGGACAGTGATGTCCCACCTGGGACTATGTAATAAAGTAAAAAAAAAAAAAAAAAGTGCAACAATAATTTAAAAAAAAAATCGCCAAATAAATTAGTAAAAAAAAAAAAAATATTCCCCAATAAATTCATTTTTTGAAAATAAAAAAACCCCAAGACAATAAAAGTACACATATTAGGTATCGCCGCGTCCGTAACGACCCGCCCTATAAAACTGTCCCATTATTTAACCCCTTTAGCGAACCCCTTAAAAAATAAAAATAAAAAACGAAGCAAAAAATAATGATTTATTATCATACCGCCAAACAAAAAGTGTAATAACGCGCGATCAAAAAGACACATATAAATATTCATGGTACCGCTGAAAACGTCATCTTGTTCCGCAAAAAACGAGCTGCCACACAGCATCATCAGCGAAAAAAATAAAAAAGTTATAGCTCGCAGAATAAAGCGATGCAAAAATAATTATTTTTTATATAAAATAGTTTTCATTGCATAAAACTGACAAAACATAAAAAAACGACCTAAATGAGGTATCGCTGTAACCGTACTGACCCGAAGAATAAAACCGCTTTATCAATTTTACCGCACGCGGAACGGTGTAAACGCACTCCCCCAAAAGAAATTCATGAAACGCTGGTTTTTGTTCATTCTGCGTCCCAAAAATCGGAGTAAAAAGCAATCAAAAAATGTCACGTGCCCGAAAATGGTACCAATAAAAACGTCAACTCGTCCCGCAAAAAATAAGACCTCACATGACTCGGTAGGTCAAAATACGGAAAAATTATAGCTCTCAATATGTGGTGATGCAAAAACTATTTTTCCAATAAAAAGCGTCTTTTAGCGTGCGACAGCTGCCAAAAATAAAAACCGCCATAAATAGTAAATCAAACCCCCCGTTATCACCCCCTTAGTTAGGGAAAAATAATAAAATTAAAAAAAATGTATTTATTTCCATTTTTCCATTAGGGTTAGGGTTAGGGCTAGGGTTAGGGTTAGGGCTAGGGTTAGGGTTAGGGCTAGGGCTGAGATTAGGGTTAGGGGTGTGATGGGGTTCGGGTTGGAGTTAGAATTGGGGGTTTCCACTGTTTGGGCACATCAGGGGCTCTCCAAATGCAACATTACGTCTGATCTCAATTCCAGCCAATTCTGAGTTGAAAAAGTCATATGGTGCTCCTTCCCTTCCAAGCTCTGCCATGCGCCCAAACAGTGTTTTACCCCCACATGTAGGGTATCAGCCTACTCAGGACAAATTGCAAAACAATTTTTGGGGTCCAATTTCTCCTGTTACCCTTAGGAAAATAAAAAATTGGGGGCAAAAATATCATTTTTGTGGAAAAAAAATGATTTTTTTATTTTCACGTCCGAGCATTATAAACTTCTGTGAAGCACTTGGGGGTTCAAAGTGCTCACCACACATCTAGATAAGTTCCTTAGGGGTTCTCGTTTCCAAAATGGGGTCATTTGTGGGTGTTTCCACTGTTTAGGTACATTAGGGGCTCTCCAAAGGCAACATGACACCCGCAGACCATTCCATCAAAGTCTGCATTCCAAAACGTCACTACTTCCCTTCCGATCCCCGACGTGTGCCCATACAGTAGTTTTCTCCCACATATGGGGCATCAGCATACTCAGGACAAATTGGACAACAACTTTTGGGGTCCAATTTCTCCTGTTACCCTTGGGAAAATAAAAAAAAAAATGGTGACTAAAAGATCATGTTTGTGGAAAAAATACGAATTTTTCATTTTCACGCCCGGGCGTTATAAACTTCTGTGAAGCACTGGGGGGTTCAAAGTGCTCACCACACATCTAGATAAGTTCCTTGGGGGGTCTAGTTTCTAAAATGGTGTCATTTGTGGGGGGTTTCCACTGTTTTGGTACATCAGGGGTTTTCCAATCGCGACATGGTGTCCGATCTCAATTCCAGCCAAAAACGTCAAATGGCGCTGCTTCCATTCCGAGCTCTGCCATGCGCCCAAATAGTGATTTACCCCCACATGTGGGGTATCAGCGTACTCAGGACAAATTGCACAATAACTTTTAGGGTGCTGTTACCCTTGGAAAAATAAGAATTGAGGGTGAAAAGATCATTTTTGTGGAAAAAATATGATTTTTTAATTGTACCGCTGTATGTTATAAACTTCTGTAAAGCCCTTGTGGGTTCAAAGTTCTCACCACACATCTAGATAAGTTCCTGGGGGGTCTAGTTTCCAAAATGGTGTCATCTGTGGGGGGTTTCCACTGTTTAGGTACATCAGGGACTCTCCAAACGTGACATGGCGTCCGATCTGAATTCCAGCCAATTTTGCATTGAAAAAGTCAAAGGGCGCTCCTTCCATTCTGAGCTCTGCCATGCGCCGAAACAGTCGTTCCCCCCCACAAGTCAGGTATCAGCGTACTCAGGACAAATTGCACAATAACTTTTGCAGTCCAATTTCTCCTGTTACCCTTGGTAACATAAAAAAAATTGAACCTGAAGTATTTTTTTTGTGAAAAAAAGTTAGATGTTCATTTTTTTTTTAAAATATTCAAAAAAATTCCTGTGACGCACCTAAAGGGTTAATAAACTTCTTGAATGTGGTTTTGAGCACCTTAAGGGGTGCAGTTTTTAGAATGGTGTCACTTTTGGGTATTTTCTATCATATAGACCCCTCAAAGTGGCTTCAAATGTGATGTGGTCCTAAAAATAAAATGGTGTTGTAAAAATGAGAAATCGCTGGTCAACTTTTAACTCTTATAACTTCCTAACAAAAAAAAAATTTTGGTTCCAAAATTGTGCTGATGTAAAGTAAACATGTGGGAAATGTTAGTTATCAAGTTTTTTGTGTGCCGTATCTCTGTGATTTAAGGGCATAAAAATTCAAAGTTGGAAAATTGCGAAATTTTCAAAATTTTTGCCAAATTTCTGTTTTTTTCACAAATAAATGCAAGTTATTTGAATGAAATTTTACCACTATCATGAAGTACAATATGTCACGAGAAAACAGTGTCAGAATCACCGGGATCCATGGAAGCGTTCCAGAGTTATTACCTCATAAAGGTACAGTGGTCAGAATTGTAAAAATTGGCCCGGTCATGAACGTGCAAACCACCCTTGGGGGTGAAGGGGTTAAACTTTCAATAGTTGTTGTCTTTATCAATGGTGCACTTACATCATGACATGCTGCCATATGCTTACACAGTGATTTAGAAACAGAGAAAAGACATAACGGGTTGTAATATATATATTTTCGCAAAGGCAAAAAAGAAAAATTTACAACATAGAAACAGCATTCTCTTGCCATGAAGTTTCCCCCTCAGATGACATAAAATAATTTGTGTAAATATCACGCACTTTGATACCAGAGAGTGGATGACGAGTAGGGTTGACATGTGGGCTCGCCCTGCGCACATTGTCCATCACACGCACCACACCATCAGAGGCAGAGCAATCATGGATCCTGGTGAAATTATGTAGGACCACACGCCATTTGGCACAAAGAATGCCAAAGCACACTCCGCCAGTCGCCGGGCACGTGAGAGACGCAAGTAAAATATCCTGCGCCGGTGGTCCAGGTGGCCCCGGGGATATGGCCTCATTACATGGCGTGTTTATTGAAAGGCCTCATCAGCCACAAGGACATAAGGGACAGATTGTTGATTTGAGCCAGGTAGCTGCCGTGGTGGGGGTAGATCCATCTGGTTGGTGCGTAGCCGCCGACCCATAATGGAAGTATTGAAGACCCTAGAGTCTCCTGTCCTTCCATAGGCCCCAATGTCTACAATAAGAAACTTGTATTAACTGTTGGCCAGAGCCAACAAAACAACAGAAAAGTATTGCTTATAATTGTAGAATTGTGAGCCTGAGTTTGGCGGCTTACGCACCCGGATATGTTTCCCATCCAGGGCCCCAATACAATTTGGAATCTGGCATTGCTCCTCAAAGTCCCTTGAGATCCTCAACCAGTCTTCTATCCTGGGCTCGGGCATGACGACTTGATGGAGTTTTGACCATATTTCACTACATGTAGACCTCACTATGCCCGAAATGGTTGATCTTCCAATGAGAAACTCATGATGGAATGCAGCATACGACAGGCCAGTGGACAGGAAGCTGGGTAACCACAAAAGGTGAACAAAATTAATTAAAAAAAAAAAAAAGATACATAAGAGATATACTGCATCAATAGAACACAGTATTACTTTAAATCTGTTAAAACACACACTTTTTTTGAATAATAAGGCCTATTTGCCAGACATTTAATACTACACATATTAATCGGGTATGAAATGTACAAGATATCTGGCCAAAGATGAGGGCAACAATGTAAAACAAAGAAGAGAAGAAACATACTTTGACCTATACATCATGAACATAGAGAATGTGGTTGAGGAATACATACCGTAATGTAAGTAGAAGCCGCTCCTCAGCAGATATAGCTTTGCGCATCCTGGTGTCCTGAAAGGTGATCGCAGGGCACACAGTCTCTAACAATAGATCAAAGGTGTCCAGGCTCACGCGACAATATTGGAAGAATTTTTTTCCGGATGAGTCCACAGAGAAGAATAGAGCCAGTGGAAATGACCTTTTGTGAGGCATTGCCTCAAAATGGACCCACATTTGTCTCCTCCTCCTCGGATCCACAATCACAGGGTATGGATGCCCAAAGCGGCGTGACAAAAGCCAGTTGAAGAGAACCTGCTCAGTAGGGTTGAAACTAAGTGTTTCTGTCATGTTGGACACACAACCACAAGACAAGGTAAAAAATGGCCAGACTGGATGCAGGCACCTGTTACTGAGCCAATAAATAGGGTGTAGGCTGATGATTTAAATAATTTGCAGGCCTTAAAACCATTAAACGTCCATTTTGCAAGGTGGCGAGAAAATCTTGCCATACGGATGCAATACAGATGACATGCGGATTGCATACGGATGCTTACATGCACAAAATACGCGACCACACCTTGATTACGGATGACATACGGATCACTATTTAGGGGACATTTCTCCGTATTATGCATGGAAAGTACGGACCGTATTTCTCGTCGGTTAGTGTGACCCCAGCCATAGAACATGTATCCATAATAATCTATGGAGCTGTTCATGTGTCTGTGGTCCGTGGATCTCCAAAAAATAAATCACAAGAGACATGTGTCACAGATCTAAATCACTCATATGGTTCCGTGAAAAAGCAGGGACAGCACACGGATAGCGTTATTGTGCGGTCACTGATTAACACTAGTGTACAGGAGAAAGTTAGCAATTTATTTTTTCACGTGAAAATGACTGATGAAATACTGATGGCAAAAATTGACACATGGACCAAACACTGATGAAACGCAGATCAAAAACATTAATGAGCAATGTTCATATGAGAAAGGTCATGGATGTCTGAATGAGGCCCAGGCGACATTTAGGTTATTCATTATTTTATCTGCAATGTTTTTTTTTAGTAAACATTATTTGATTTTGCTTTATTTTGTTTGACATTGTGGGAATTGATTTCCTTGTCTACTTATTTTTGCATATTCATCACTTGTGACTTTTAGAAATGTAAAAAATGTTTGCACAGTTGTACTCCAAAACCCTAATAGAGTAAAAGATCTGTATCATTTTATTTTGGGGACTTTTTAAAAGGATTATGTGTATTTCTCTGAAACGTGCAAAAAAGTTAGACAAGAAAAAAAACATCTTTGAGGTTTTTTAAAATTCACCAGTCCACTTTGAAATTTTTTTGGTACAAAAAACAACATCAAATTCCACAAGACACAAATGATGAATTAGGCTGTGTGCCCATGATGAGTTATTGGGAAGTTTTCAAGGCTGTGCTTTTTTTGGCGGGATCAAAAACATGGCATCTTACAGTTACAGCAAAGACTGCCATAACGCGGCGCATCACTAACGCATGTCCTAATCGGCACGCGTTAGCCATGTGCCGTCATGCTGTGACGGACCCTCAGATGCGGTCTACAGCGTTCGAGGGTCTGTCACTGCTAGCGCAGATGGAGCAGCTGCGCTAGCGTGATCGGAAAATGCGATCCAAAAAAGGCAGTTGTGATAGCGCAGTCCGTTTAACGCATAAGTTGAATGGACTGCCCTAACGCAATCTGAACCTGGCCTTAGTGTGTTTCTGCTGTGGAAACACACATAAAACAAATGTAATCCGCACATGACTATATTTAAAAGCTTTTGTTAAAGCCAAATACCAGGAAGCATCCAAAACAAAGCAGCGTTATTTAAAACATGACATACCAAAAATAGACAAAAATGGCTGAGTTCAATACATGTGTAGAAAAACTCTCAAAACCACAAGTATTCTAATTTTCCTAATAGTTGCAACATCAAAAACTCACCAAATACTCAGGATGGGACCATGGCCTCAGGGTATAGTCCCACATTCAGATTTTGTGACACAGCTTTTGAAGCCATAGCCAGGAGAGGAGCATAAACTGAAGACACCTGTAAGGAAAATACAGAGACAGATCTCCTTTTTAATCCACTCCCAGTTTTGGCTTTAAAAATTGCACCGAAAACCTGAATGTGGAGACTTGTCTGTAAACTCCATTATCCTCATCTGCCAACTAATTGGTGGTCAGGAAGAGTGAGGTAATTTATAAATGTGTAGCAGGTGAGGGGGTAATGGTGGAAAGTTAGTTGTGCTTTTGGATGTAACCAGGTAAGAGGTGCCATCCTAGTAGATGGTATGGTGCTGTCCTCACTGAAGTTACTGGGAAACTGGTTTGCTTTTAGGTGCATGTCTATGTGTAGTAGGCCATTCAGCCTGACTAGCAGATGTTGTGAGGTGCTTTTAATTCACACAAAACTGTTTCATGGATTTTCAGTATTGAATGGTGTTGTGTAAATAGACAAGTGCTTGCACCCTATACCCACTCACATGTATCCTTATGGGAATTCTTGTGAGCTTTGATAATGCTAATGGATTCAGGCCCCACTAACCAGCAGGTACATGCTGACCTATTATTGTTGTGGCTATTAAGTGAACTAAAGTGGCTAGAACATACAACATGGTTTCACATTGTGATGGTTAGAAGTTGCTGAATAGTCCTGGCCTAAGGCTGGAGTCACACTAAATGTAAGAAAAATTGTTCCTATTATCCCTACTGAGAGTCGCACGAGTGTTCTCTGTATGGTGATGTGATATTTCCTCAGCCATTTTGTGTGTAAGGCCGGAATCACACATGTGAAAAATATGGTTAAGTCTCGCAAGTTAGTACCCAGCACTGCCGCTGGCACTCGGGAGCGGAGCGTTCAACTGCATGTATTGCTATGCGGCCACACGCTCCGCTCCGCAGTGCCGGGTATTAACTTGCGAGACTTGGCCGTGTTTCTTGCATGTGTGATCCTGGCCTAAAACATCTGTATGGCTTTCTATTTCTCAGATTTTCCCAAAGTAATGTCTAATTAAAATAACTGGCTCAATTGTCTGACATGAATAAAAACTTAATCAACAAGGTCAAACACTGGCTCCACAAGAAGTTTAGTCCCCCAAATCTTTGACATATACCCCCCCCCCCCCCTGCAGCTGTTCTGGTTTGGTAAAAACGTGACAGGCTTACCTTATTACACAACTGAGCAGGTTCTTTTACATCGGGTCTCGACTCAATGTTTTGGAGAGCCTTACTCACTGATTGTGTGTGTGTGTGTGTTGTTCGTGGGTTTTTTTTTTTGTGTTTAGAAATATATATATATATATATATATATAATATTCCTCCCTCCCCCCCCCCCCAAATGTGGACTCAGAGTTGGCATCCTCTGTGTGAATGTTGAATGCAATGCCTTTTATTGCCAGTCCATTGTTGAATTTGGCGAAGTATTTGATCACACAATCTTAGACTCAGTTGAGCCTGACAAGTTTGTATACAATCCTCTTCAGGAAATGGTGCTTTTGGTTTAAAATGCTGCAGAGAAAATGCCATGCATGTCTGTCTTTTTGGGTTTCCCTGTAAACTTTAGTTTGTGGCATCGTGCAAGCAGAAACCTCCAGCAGAATAGCCAGGTCACATTAAACACTTTGTATTTTTTGATGTCTGAAGGGGTTAGCGAAAGATGGCCTCTTGACAACCCAACTATTTGTGACTTCTATTTATTTTTTTGCTGCTGAAACAATGCCTGAAAAATAAACAATGTTCACATGGCTTTATACATATGCAGGTGACTCCAACTATAAAAATATTCACCAGTCTTTTTTAATATGAGAAAACCATTGATCTTCTGTAGCAGAGTTTGGCATTTGTACCGTGTTTCACTACTAAATCTCACACGTTAGTTCTAGTAATTAATTTCCAGAAAATGACAACACAAATTAGTGGCTCAAGACTCCAGTTTTTTTTTTTTTTTTTTTGTTTGCCAGACAAGTTGTAATTTTTTAATATGATGTAGGGGGGAAAAAAACTCCCAAGTGTGGTGAAATTGGCAAAAAGAAAAAAATAAAACCACAAAAGGAGGACTTGAAAATCCTCCAATCTAAAAAAAAAAAAAAAAAAAAAAACAGGCAGAGATGCTTATCTGACTAGACCTCAAGACAAACGCATTATCAGGGTGCAGTGGACCCGAAGATGGCGGCTACACAGGTGCAATAATACTGATGAGATAGCCAGCCTACAATCAGGGATTGGCCTTTTGGTACACCAGTGCAAACAAATACAATCTGTATACGGCACTGTTCACACACAGGATGCAGAGCATCTGGCTTAAAGCCTATTAATGACGCCCTATGGCGGGCTTCCCAGTGCTAACTAGAATGCATCCTGTGAGCAGAGGCCAGTTTACAGAGCCATCTGGGCCCAACTGTAGCCACCTTCTTTACTTGGGTCCGCTTCACCCTGATAGTACATTTGTCTTGAGGCCTAGACAGGTAAGCATCTCTGCCTACATTTTTTTTTTTTTTTTTTTTTTTTTTTTTTACAGTTGCCTTTTAGGTTTATTTAGTGTCCATTTTGCTGTAGAAATGACCTGGCAATAGGATTCTCCAGGTCAGTCTGATTACCCGAATACCAAACATGGATAGTTTTGAATTTGTGTGGTTAAAGAAAAAAAATCCTTGCTGTGCCATCTTCTGAGAACCAGAAAGGTATGTGCACACGGTCAATAATTGGCAGCGCTTTGGACTTGGCACGAGTCCGCTCCGTCCAAAACGCTGCCGGCTTTTGAATGCAGGTGATTCCATGTGTGTTCACTGAACCGTGCACCGCATCCAATACATTGCATGGGTGAAATTTATCTTGCGGAGGCTCATGTCTCCGCAAGATGGACATGCTGTGGTCTGGAAAGATGTGCCGCAGACATCTGTGCACGGAAAGTGGGCATGGTATTTCTTGGAATCCCATCCACTATGCTGTAACATCTGGCTGCTGCAGGTTGGACACTGCACAAGGACCCAGCGTCCAACCTGCAGCGTTTACTGACCGTGTGCACCTACCCTTAGCATTTTCCATCGTGTGTGTGTTTTGCCCCAAGCTGATGTATGGCCATTTATTTTTTGTTGTGGCATTTAAATTCTTTTTCTTGCTACACCATTTACCAATCACATTACTTTACATTTTGATTGGACTCTTATGATCGCAGCAATATCAAAATTGTGTATTTTAACTCCTTTCGTAACTTTTAATGTGGTCAAAAATAAATTTGATTTGTCAGTACCCTTAGGAGACTTGAAGCTGCAAACACTTGTGCTATACACAGAATTGCATTAGCACTGAGTAAGGCTAAACCAGACCCCTATAAATGCCAGTGTTGGAAGCAGATTATTCAGGATACTCTCCAGGCGTGTGACAACAGAGCTTCTTTGTTCCAGATTCCTGAATAATCTGGATCAATAGTAAGCGTAATAGATCAGGAATAAATCATTTGTCTCCATATGTGGAGCATCTACAGCAGGCTGCTTCTCTCATACACGAAATACAGGAAATAGTCACATGCTCTCCCTGTGTGAGCTTCTGGGAGGGTTTTTTTATTTACTCTTTATATACTTTGCATACAAATCTAGCAACTGAACACTCAGACAGGAATGGAGTTGTTGCACCAAACTTATTCCAACACCCCGACTCATCAACTACTTATCTTGTTAGTCCCCATTGCACTTCTGAGGTCCACAAACTTGGCTTTTAATAATGCGTTTGTCATACAATCAGCTATCATCTTGTCAGACTCGTGATAAACAAATTCAAGTACACCACGTTCCACTCAGTCACGTAAGTGGTGATGTTTTACATCAATGTGCTTAGTCCTTGCACTAATCTTCTCATTTTTGGCAAGTTTAATGCATCTTTGGTTGAGCTAATGGCTTACCAAAATCTTCCAAAAGTTGTTTTCGCCAAATTACCGTATATCTTGACTTGCATAAGCAGCAGACATATATTCTGCTTCTGTAGAAGCTAAGGCGACTGACTTTTTCTGCTGGGCTAAGAAATTGAATTTTCTCTTAACTTGAACATATAACCACTTGTTGATTTCCAATCACTTGAATCTCCAGCCCAATCTGCATGCATCCACATAACATCTGAGAGTGAGATCTCCTGATGCAGATATATTAAGATTTAGCCTATGAGTTTCTTTAAGATACTGAAGAATTCTCTTAATTGCATTCCAGTCTATTTGGCGTGGTTTGCTTACATGTCTGCAGAGTATTCCAACTGTGGCTGTGATATCTGAACGAGTTGTGGTTGCTATGTATAGAAGTGCCCCCACTGCTTCTCTAACTCTCTCATTGCTGGGTAGCAGATCTTTTCCTTCCAACTTTTATGATGGATCCATTGGTGTTGATACAGCTTTGGCTTCTGACATTCCAAACTAGTTTAGTATTGCTGAAATTTTAGAACTTTGAGAAGAAAACTCCCATCTTCCTCCCTCTGGATTTGGATTCACAAATAATGGCACATTTCCAAGGTCCTTGGTCTCAAAGTGACTGTTGAGATTTTCACCTAGCTTTGCAATTTCCTTTTCATCTTGAGACATGATCACATCGTCTACATATAGGGGAACATGCATCCACTCCTTCGCTACGTTTTTTGTATACAAACATGGATCAGCTTGAGATTTTCTTAAATCATTTCCATTAAAACTTTGTTCATTTTTAAGTGCCAAGCTCTTGCCGACTGCTTAAGTCCATAGAGATATTTTTGCATTTTACAAACAAGGTGCTCTTCACCCTTTTGAATATATCCCTCGGGTTGGCTCATGTTCAACTCTTCAATGTCACCATGTAGGAAGGTTGTTTTGATGTCAAAATCTCACTGTCATCTATTGAACTGCAGTTACGGACATTAAAGTTCTGAATGTTGTTTGCTTCGCAACTGAAGAAAATGTAGCATCATAAACTTCACCATACTTCTGTGAGTATCCTCTTGCGACCAATCTTGCCTTAAACCAGTGAACTTTACCTTCTGAGTCATTTGTTTTTAAAGACCCACTTACTTTCAATAGCTCTTTTTCTTTGTGGTAGCTCAGTTAGCTCTCATGTCTCATGTCTGGTGTTGGTGAAAGGACTCCATCTCTTCATTAGCAGCATTTATCCACTTCTGTTTCCCATGGCCAGGCAGATTTTGCATCTCTTGCCATGACTGTGGCTCTGGTTCAAGAAGTGTTCTGACCATGTAAGAAAGGTGTCTAGCTGGGATACCTTTTTGTTTGGCCTTTCTGATCTCCTGACTGGAGGTTGACTTTGTTCTTTATCTTCCTTGGAGGCTTCAGAGCTTATCCACACTTCAGTGATTTTTTTTTTTTTTGTTTTTTTTTTTTTTTCTTTCTGGTGTCTGGGTTTGGTGATTGACGTTCTTGCTTCTTAGATTAAATAATAAGGGGAAACGTCATGGAATTTGATCGATAGAGTTTTTATCAATCACATCTCTGCTGATTGTTACTGTGTTGGTCTGTGGGTGCAGGATACTGTATACCTAGAGTTGCTGTAGGACTCCAGGACTCCTTGCTTTGCATGCGATCCCCACTTGGAAAGTTTGTCTTTTGGAACATGTATAAATGTCTTGCTTCCAAATAGCCTGAGGTGCTTCAGGTTAGGCTTCTCGTGGTTCCATAGCTCATATGGAGTTTTTATTTGTGGCTTTACCTGGCACTGTGTTTTGAAGATGGCAAGCTGTCTTGATGGCTTCTCCCCAATATGTTGTAGGTATATTTGCATCAAACAACATACTACTTCCACTTTTACAGAGTACGGTTCTTTCTCTCTGCAATGCCGTTTTGTTCTGGGTTGTATGGAATGGTTGTCTCGAACATGATTCCATCCTTTTTCAAAATGGTTTGCACCTTACCACTTATATATTTGGTTCTGTTATCTGCATGCAGGGCTTTTGGCATTCTTCCAAATTTGTTAAACACTACAGCAAGATATTCAAGTCTCTGTGGAACTTCACCCTAAAGGGGGCTTTACACATAACGATATCGCGTCACTGATTTTGTGACACAGCAGGGATATCACTAGCGATATCGTTACGTGTGATACTTGCCTCCGACCGGCTCCCCTGCTGGCTATCGCTGATCGCGCGAGATCGGCCTGGTCCATTTCTCGTCTGCTTCCTGCTGACGAGCGAGCCATGGGCACAGGCGGAAGTCTGACACCCTCGCCGTGTCTGAAAGGTAAGAGTGACTGCTGCTGCATCGCTAGTGAGATCTGCCTGTTTGGCAGCTCACTAGCGACCATTTAGCAATGCACCAGCGATCCTGACCGGGTCATATTGTGGTCAGAATCACTGGTGCATCGCTAAATGTAAAGGGGCCTTTACTGTGAAGCAGGTAGGTGACTGTATATCCGGGGTAGTCATGAATAAATGTGATAAAATATCTCCTCTTTGCTAGGGAGTTTGAGCATTCATTGGACTACATGCATCTGTATGTATCAGATCAAGTGGCTGTGCAGATCTAGTCGTGCTTATTTTATGAAAGGATTTTCTGGCTATCTTCCCTTTATGACAGCTAGCGCACTTCATCATTTGACTACACTGGTTGATTTCAATACCATTTGCAAGTTGAGCTGGCTTCCTTACTGCTTCTGGGTCTGTGCCATACGTGGATACAGTTCTTAGGTAGATCTTGTCTAGCACTGTACACTTTGTATTTTAGCTGATAAAGGATTTTTCCTTTTGCTTGAGCTTCTTTACTGACAAGATTGCTTTCAAGACTGGGAACACAGAACATCCTTTATTGGGATCTTTCTGCTTTGTGCTGAAGAAATGGGACAGTGGAAGAAGCAGTCTCCTACTCCTTCTGAAGTCATATAGTGACCACTAGCTAAGATGACCTTTTCTGACTTTCATTAAGGTCAGTGAAGAAATTCTCACTTGTCAAATGACTGCTTGCTCCAAAACGAATATTTTTGTGAATTCTCTTGATCTGACTTCTGAGTCAGGGCTCCCTCTGGTGGTTATTGCGGGTAGTGGAGCTGGCTGGGTTGACAGAAGTCTGCCACCTGACAATGATTGGAAAGTCAAGGGTTACTGACTGGGAGGATATAAGTGAGCAGGCTTCCCTCAGTTGCTGCTTGAGATTGCTTTCTTCCTGTGCATTTTGAGGTCTGCTGTCTCCTGCCTGATCTTGCATTTTTCAGCTAAGTTGTTCATTTGATAATCCTTTGCATCTGATCTGGTTTTGCCTTTCTGCTTTGCTGTGAAGGTTTAGTGTGCTCTCTGCTGGGGCAGTGCTGGACCCCGCTCCATTTGTTACAGCTTGTGTCAGTTTTAGTCCTGTTATTAGTCTCTTTTTTTGCTTTGCTGCCAGTTCACACCAGGATGCTGATATAGTGGGGGAGAGGTCATGAGACCTCAGTGTTTTTGTACATCAGACGTGTTGGATTTTTTAGGGTTTTGCATGATTGCAGACAGTGTCTTTCCTTTCCTA
Source organism: Dendrobates tinctorius (assembly GCF_039654945.1). NCBI lineage: Eukaryota > Metazoa > Chordata > Amphibia > Anura > Dendrobatidae > Dendrobates > Dendrobates tinctorius. The sequence goes on from NW_027361829.1 coordinate 33,070,395, forward strand.
TCCTATCTAGACAGTTTGGGCCCCATCATTTGCTCAGTCTATTTTCTGCCTGTGTTTGTGCCTCATCTTGTCTCACGGACAATATATGTTTGGGGGCTATCTATTTCTTTGGGGTTCTACTCCGGGGCAGTTTAGATTTCACCTTTCTTGCTTTAGGCTTAATTAGTTCTCTGGCTGTGCCGAGGCATCTAGGGCATCGTAGGTACGCCCCACGACTGCTAGTTGTGGTGTTAAGGATTAGGGGTCTGCAATCTGCTAAGTTCCCAACCTTTCTGGTTTCCTGGTGGCCTAGCCTATTCCTGCCATCCTCCTCGGTGACCCATTCATAACAGAATATATACCATATATGCTTTGCAGATAGGCCTGTACTGGCATTAAATGCAGCTTCAACACATGCAGAACCTTTTACAGCTGTTTTAACCCATTGACTGTTCTGCTCTTTAAGCTGACTCATTCTTGCTTCCAAATTCTGCAGTCTGCTTTAAGGTGGCCGAGCTTCTTGCAGCTGAAACATTCATGAGTTTCTCTTAGATTGATCTTACCTTTAGGGAAATCCTGTGTCTTTAATGCTGTTTCTGCTCTGAATTCATTCACAGATTTGCCTTTAACATACTCTAGTGTCAGCTCATCTGGCTGTGCATCTAGTGCAGTCACAAGTGTCATAACTCTCTGGAAGACCACTTAATAGAAATGCAGCAACATGAAAATCTTTAATTTCTTCTACAATACCCCTGAGATGCTCCACAATCTCTAGGGTGTTATATAGTCCTGCATATTCTGTTCATCACTTAGCTTAGACTGATACAGCTTTCTCATGAGATAAAGCTTATTGCTGAGACTTGATCTTTCATGCACTTTCTGTAACTCATCCCACATCTCCTTTGCAGTTGCACACTTGCATACATGCACATGCTGATTATCATCTACACTGAGGGAGATTGTGCTTTCTGATCCTTCTCTAGCCAATCATCTGATAATGGATGAGGCACTTGTTCCTGAGTATATTTCCACATACCTTCTCTTATGAGCAGCATCTTCACCTTGAATTTCCAGGACTGGTAGCTCTGGTTAGTGAGGCTTGGCACTGGGAACTTGACATGATTGCTGCTAGTGGACATCTTTTCTGTTGGTGTGTGCTGCTTTTGCTCTGCGGTTCTGAGTCACTCAGGGCCCATAACCTTTTGGCAGCAGATTATTCAGGATACTCTCCAAGCGTGTGACAGCAGAACTTGTTTGTTCAGGAACAATATATGATCATAATAGATCAGGACTAAATCATTTGTGTCTATCTATGCATCATCTACAGCAGGCTGCTTCTCTCATACAGACACAGGGAAAACAGGAAATAGTCACATGCTCTCTCCCTGTGTGAGCCTCTGGAATTTTTATTTTTTTTTTAACTTTATGAACAGCATACAAACCTAGCAACTGAACATTTACAGACCGGAATGGGGATGTTGCACCAAACATATTCCAACAGCCAGCCACAGGTTGATTTCCACAAGAATACTGTGATGACAAACAGGGGTTTTGAGCAGACCCCTGGCTGTTATGGCAATTAAACAGAGCGCCCCCTGCTAGCATGTTAAATGCTGCTAAGGACTCTCTAGTAAGATTCACTAAACATATTTGTTCTATCTTGACCTGAAGTCTCAACCAGTTACAAGCTGGCATACATTTGGGCTATAAACCTGTGCTAGTGTAAACTGTCTATATCCAGCCTTGATTGGCTGCATCCCATTCACCAAGACTTTTGAAAAGTGGCTGCATAACACTGAAAAGCTGCAATTTTGCAGAAAAAAAATGTTTGCGCACAAAAAGTTGTAAGAAATTATGCTAGAACTGTGCACAGGCCGGGTTAACCTCACTGCTCCTCCTCACACCGCACTGTTCCTATATCAGTTGGTCACAAAAGTATTGGGTTTATTAAAGTTTTCCCATGTGCTGTAAATGTTTTGTCACCACAAAACACTAAGGCTACTTTCACACATCAGGTTTTCGGCGTCAGGAGCGATCCGGCGTCGTGCTGGAATGCCGGATCCGGCAAATGTTTTGTAAAACCTGATGTGCCGGATCCGGTTTTCTGCCGGATCCGTCTTGTTCTTGACAGACAAAACCGGATCCGTCTCATCCGGTTCATCCGTTTTTCTATCCGTTTTTCGACGGATTACGCCGGATCCGGTTTTTAAAATTGACCCTTGTGGCCTTCCGAACGGGATTGGCTACTGGAAAACTATATATAGCATGTTCCTACAGCCCTTCTTTGACAGGTTGTAGAGAAGAAAGTGCAGGTTGGAGAGAAGAGCAAGTTACTGGCGAAGATGGATGTTGTCATTGGAAATATTACCACTAGAAGTTCTGTGACGGTTTCAGTAATGAGGGACAATTTTGCACTATACTTTATGTCACCTCAAGGCAGAGTACACAGGCAGGATGACAGTGTGAAAGATTTGTGCCCTAACCAAACTTGTGTACCTTCTGGACCAACAGTATATACCTTTGCCAACCAAAGTTGGCTATCTTGTCATGGTCTTACTATTTTTAGCTTTAGGCCACAGGTGTGTACCTGGTTGTGTTTTATGCAAAGTATTTCACCTTTTAACAAAAGTTGTGTACATTGTTAGGAAATCACCAACAATAAACACAACTTTTTAGGTGAAATACTTTGCTTCAAACACAACCAGGAACACAACTGTGGCAAAAAGCTAAAATTTACCCACAGTTATATACCTGGTTTTGAATACCTTTTTTACCTTTGAAATACCCTGTATTTAACCTTTTTTTTTTTTAAACATAGTTCGCCGCAGAAAGAAATGACAGGCAACCATTGTGAAACGATAATTTAACTTTCATTTAAATTTTTTTTTTTTTGTAAAATGTTTTTAAAGTGCAAAAAACTTTTTTAACAAAGGTTTTAAACCCAATGGGCATTTTTTATTAAAAAACACATTACAAATCTGTGTAGTGTGGGGTGGAAATACTGCTGGAGGGGCTGCGGGACACTTCGACACTGGGTGTGTGGAGAGAGGACTGGGATCGTGGTGGGGAAGGAACAGTTAGAGGTGAAGGTGTGGAAAAAGCTACAGAATGGGTGGACATGTGGGAGGCAGAAGAGGTGGTGGGCGGTGGAGTGGAGGGTTGGGCAGGGACTGTAGGAGCAGATGATGTTGATGGAAAGTTGTATGGGGAAGGAGTTTGGTACGGGGCAGGTTGCTGGAAGTGGGGAGATGTCTGGTACTGGGGAGGTTGCTGGTATGTAATAGGAGGGGGAGGATGGAAAGTGGCTGGAGGGGGTGCAGATGTAATAGGAGGGGGAGGATGGAAAGTGGCTGGAGGGGGTGCAGATGTAATAGGAGGGGGAGGATGGAAAGTGGCTGGAGCGGGTGCAGGTGGAGGAACTACAGTGGTGGGAGGTGGAGGTTGGGAGGTAACCTGCTGTAGAGCACCGTGGCACGAATGCATTACATGCATCTGCTGGGTAGGAGATAGTGTTGCCATGCGCTCCACAACAGACCTGAAAAAGGTGTGGTTTGGCGAAGATCTTGCTTCTGAATGCATGGTTTGCAGAAGTGTCTTCACCTCCAGAATGCTGGAGTTGATCTGCTGAAAGCCTGCGGAGATTTGCTCTGACAAGACTTTTAGACAGTTCTGGAAAGATGCATTCAGATGCAAGAACTCTGGCGCATAACTCTTTTCCTGACCCCTCTGCCGCTGCCGCCCAGTACCCGCAGGTGTACTAGAGGTGGCAGGGGCAGAAGGGTGGGGTAAAGGGAAAGCGATCTCCTCACCAGCAGCTTCATGTAATGTAGGCGGCCACGATGCTCCTGTGCTGGTGGATGGGACAGATGGGTCAAATGTGTGGGAAGGCTGGGAAGGTGCAGATGTACCGGGGCGGTCGAAGTGTCCCTCGGTGCCGGTCTCCTCAGGGATCGCCTCAGAAGGGTCCAATCGTTCAGGCTCCCGAGTGCTGCTCACCGTGCTGTGGAATAAAGAGAAAAAAAAACAATTAAAATACTGACATGGTATGGCCCTGGCTGAAAAAAAAGTTACATCTAACATTTTTTTTCACATGTGGTGTGTAATATTTACCTTCTGGTGAGCATTGTTTCCCGGAGGAACGACAGGGCTTGTGCGTACTTGTACTTGCTCCTGTGTCCTCCAGATCCACTCAGGGCCCGCATCTCTTTATTGTACTCCCTCTTGAAACGATCCCTCACAGACCGCCACCGATTCACAATTCTGTTCCCTGAAACGAGAAAGGAGTGGTTAGTATACAACATCAGTGTTTCACAAACTCCAGTCCTCATGGTCCCCAGGGGTCATGTTTTCAGGATTTCCATAGTAAATAGAAATCCTGAACACATGATCCGTGGGGACCACGAGGACTGGAGTTCGGGAAACACTGGTTTACATCAAGCAACCGGTACTGTATATACTTACGCTCTTTAATCTGGGCCCGAACATCGAGGTCCTCCCAGCGGCCCACAAGGAGCAAACAGATTTCCTCCCAGAGTCGTCAGGTAACGATAAGGTCAGCGTGGCGGCGGGCAGCCATATTCCAGAGCGGCTCCCTTTCTCTGACGAGATCGATGAGGTGGTCCACATCGAGTCCTCATCCTCACTGTCAGTCGGGAGCACGCTGTGAAGGCTGTTAAAGAAAAAGACAAAAATAACATAATTAGCCTCCACAAAAGAAATGAAATAAAGTGCAAAAAAAACAAAGCAAAAATATTTATACTTACACGCTGGTGACCGCCGCGTTGCTGTCGCCGACGACCCTGGGAGGCACTGCGAGGATCTCTTGGCCGAGCACCAGATTGGGAAGACTAGAGAAGAAAACAAAAAATGTTATGTCTTTGGATGTAGGCATTTGCTTGCTGTGTGTGGTCTGCAGAACATTGTTTTCTATGTGTTGTGTGTAGTGTGATGTTGTGTTTCTGCGTTTGATGCAAAAAACTTACCAATTGTGAGCCCACTCCAGGTGTCTGTCCACCCCTTCCTTCTTCTTCTGGGAGCTCCTCTTCATCTTGTGATTCCTGTTTTGAAATAAAAGGCAATGAATAGACATATATTACAGAGATGATGGATTTTGGAAATAAAAACTTACCGTCAAACGCTGACGATGCGAGGGAGGGCTCCCAGAAGATGTGCTGTCCTGTTGATGGCCAGACTCCATGGCTGTGGGTATTGCTGCTGCTGCCAGTGATGCCATTTCTGCTGCTGCTGCTGCATCTCTTGGGCGGCTGTTGAATAAAGAGAAACAAAGGGCCAATGAATATCTTGATATTCCATGGCCCTAGTTTGGAGGAATGGGGGATTTGATAATTACCGTCTCTCATCTGCTGCTGGACTCCCCTCCTCAGCATGTTCCATTTGCTGCTCCATTTGGGGTGGTGGTGGTGCTGATGGTGCTGCAGTGGTCTCCTGCCTTCTCCTGCTGCGCTTGGTTGCTTTCTTGGGTGGCATGTTGGGTGTGGCTGTGGGTCCCACTGTCTTGCTTTTATATATGTCTTGTGGGCAGAGCTACTGAGCATGCTCAGACCAAAAAAACCGGATCCGGCCACCGGATCCGGCTTTCGCCGGATCAGGCGCATTGCGGCGCTCATAGGCTTTCATTGTGTGAAAAAGCCGGACGCGCCGGATCCGGCGGGTCCGGCTTTTTCGCCGGAGACAAAAAAACGTTACAGTAGCCGTTTTTTCCAGACGCCGGATCGCGACACATTGCCGGATCCGGCGAAAACCAGATGAAACGCATGGCCATCCGGCGCAAATGCAAGTTAATGGGGGGGGAAACCGGATCCGGCATTGCATTTCGCTGGATCCGGTTTCTGTCAAAAGCGCCGGATCACGCCTGACGGCGAAAACCTGATGTGTGAAAGAGGCCTTATGGAACCACTTGCACATGGATGTAAGGGACTTGCCACCATAAACTAGTATACAAAATCATACACTTGGTATAGAATTTAGTGGTTTCATTGCCAGACAAATTATTTTTGTATGCAAATGAGTGAACAAGGGTTTGGTTCAATGTTCTGCCCCCTTTAATTTTGCATGCTGAGCACTTTGTCAAAAGTAGGCTGACGGTTCTCAAGCAAGCGCTGCCTGAATTCTACATGATTCTACCTTTGCAGTGATACTGAGAGCCCAGCCACACTCTGTGTGCACTCTTCACCGGCGCCTGTATGCGACCTCTGCTTGGTACTGTAGATTAAGTCAGTGATGAGCGTGCACACTGTCACTGCAGGAGCCCAACCATGATCCGTATCACTGCGGACGTGTAGAGCTGCTTATTGTCAGTTGAAATGAGTTTTCAGTTTGCAAATTTTGGTGGGGTGGAACTGTTCACTGAGCCCTTGGCCCTCTTCAGGGTACTCAAAAGTTGTTGCATTTGCATGCAAAATCTTTTGTAAAAAAAACTGACAATCGTGTGTGTGTGTGTGTGTATGTGTGTGTATATATGTGTATATATATATATATATAATTTTGCTAAGTACACTACTAACGTTAAGTGGTTTAATTGTCTTCTCAGGGGTGATGGACTCAAATACTGTTTTCCTATGAAAACAGCAGGTCATCGCTTACTCCTGTGTATATTAACTGTAGATTTTTTTTTTTTTTTTTTTTTTTTTTTTGTAGTTTGAAAAAATGAACACTGCAGCACCTCCTTCGGAAAATGGGCAGTATTCTGCATCCCAACAGAGACCCTTCTTCTATGCACAACCAACAGCACAACTACCTTTCCCAAATCCTTGGTATTTAAGTCAACTGTACAATCCATACTGCATTCCTGGACCAGGTAGGCTTTTTTTTTTTTTTTTTTTCTAGTGGATTTTACAAAATGCTGCAACCCAAACTGAGAATCGATACAGAAGCATTCATCTCAATGTATACACAGGACTTTTTCTGACTTTTTGGTGTTAATTTACTGTAGTTAGTCATTATGTGATTATTTTTTCGAAGTTGCATGAATTGTAATGCAAAAAAATGCAGGGACTAAAATACAAGGAACACAAAGGCCAAAAGGCATGTTAAAACTTAGGCTTTTCTCTTTACGGCCTAATTTAAAGAGGGGAATAAGTAGAAGTACGTGTGAAGGTAGCCAAATAGATTTAACTCCATACATGTGATTTAAATGTGACAATATCAATCACCCTTCCTACCATATTTATTTTCTTTTTATATTTTTCAGGCTTCAGAGGAGGGAATCCTTATTTCCCATACTACTCTGTTGCACTTCATGAGTACCCTGGATTTTATGTTCCCCAGCATCAAATGAACATGAGAATGAGTAGAAGACCTCATTTTAATGCCCATCCTCCTTCCCCCATGTTTTACCATGCCACACGATTTAGGCATTACAGCAGTCCAGGAAGAAGAACTGAAACTAAAGAAACTCAAACAGACCCAAGACAGCCAGAGTATGTAACCAAAAAGCACCTGGGTACAGACAGTAAGGACTGTGATGCAGGAAATTTGGTATCCCATTCATCTGGTATGGGCAGAGAAAATGAAAACAATTTGGAGAATGTTGAAATGACAATGTTGCCAGCTCCTGTAATGTCTGAAAGGGACTTTCACAAAAGTTCTTGCAATCCATCACAGTTCGGCAACATGCCTCCAGGAAGTTATGCATTTGAGAAAGAGGAGGTAAGAATAGAGTATGGAAGTGGTTCTCCTGCTGCCATACAGATGTGGAAGTCTTATAAAGAAACCATTCCAATATATGATGTGGCAGTTGTTAAAGACATACCTGAAAATGTAGTTCAGCGTGATCTATTTTGTGAGGGTGTACTATACGGCCCTCATGCAGAAGGAGAAGAGATTGCTGTACAAAGTCTGTCCTTCTCAAACAAAGATGAGAATAAGCAGTCTGCATCTCCTAAACTCCTCAGCGTAGATGATGTGCATGAATCAGAAACCCAGACCTTCCTTTTACAGTCCAGGGAGTCAAGTAAACAAGCCATACCAAATATAAAAGTAAAGGCCTCTCAAGACTATGAACCTCCATCTGTTTTAGTGGAACAGATTGAAGTGGTCCATCCTGTTTATAATGTCCAACAAGGTGATGACCAAGTAAACTCTGAGGGAAGTGAGGCATCTGAAGAAACGGACAACGAAGAACTGTTAATTGGGCCAAAAGTTGGTTCTGAAAACTTAATTTCAAACCAATCTGCATGTAATGGTGAGGTGAAGTCAACAAATGCTAGTGTGTGGGCAGAAGACTCTGTAAAGACTATATTGCCTTCACCAACATGGATGGCTTATTTTGATAATTTGGAAACAAACTATGATTATGACTTGTATATGTCTCAGAGAAAACAAAAGCGGCCAAGCATATTAAGTATAACCTCTGAGGAGCTTTCTTCCAGGGATGAAGGTTCATCCATGGATAATGCCTCAGTTTCCTATTTTGTCCCAGATTACATGCTTAGGAAAGGCTTATATGCTTTCCGAAAGCATGCAGAGAGTAGTGAAAGGGAAAAAATCCAAAGCAGCGGCTCTTTAAAAGAGGATGAAGTGCCTCTGAAGAATGCCAGTAGTCAATATGAGAAGAGCTATGGCTCTTCTGGATTAAAGGTTAGGGATGTTTCAAGCAGAAATCGCAAAATTGGTGTACCTGTAAGGGGTTTAAGCAAAAGGAAGCTCTATTCCATAAAGAAGAAACCAAGGAAGAGTCAATCCCTGTCCGAACCTGAGGATTCTGAAGAATATTGGGTATTAGAAGAAGAGAAATTGGATAATCTTGATCAGAGTGACAATGAAGAATACTACTTTCAAGAAAACTTTCCAAATGATCAGCTGCAGCTTGGAAAAGGTAACTACTTTAAGCAGATTGCTCAAAAAAGAATTTTGTGGAAGCCTCCAAAAGGTGTATTTCCAACCCAGCTTGTTGGATTTCCTGTCAGAGAAAAGCTACATGTGAAGAAAAAAGGAGCAAGTGAAGCTTTAGGGCAGATTCACCGACCAAAACAGAGTGATTATGTCGCCTATGAAAAACCGGAGAAGGTTTACAAAGGGGTGACTGAACAGAAGAAGTCTCTGCAAAAGCCAATGGGTGGTAAGTGTAATAATGAAGAGCATTTGGTCTTCTCCTTTCACAGCTCATTTTCATGGAGAATGACTATTGGAAAAATCAATATTCTTGTACAAAGCTCTTTCATCATTTTCTTGCCTTGTACAAACTAAAGATTCTTAAGTTCTCCAAGATTAATCAAAGATGCAAATGCATGAATGTTAATGGGACTAACTCTTAAATACACAAATTAGAGAATTTCTCTGATCTGTCTGGTTTGTTGCGATCAACCTACCTTGCATGTAGTACTGTTAATTGGTTGTATGCTTCATAAGTCATGAAAATGTGGTATTCAAAGATGCAGTCCCTCCACTTTAAACTTTCTCTGCACAGCATTTAACTGCATTCACATGGCTGTAAAGAAAAAAAAAAATAAAATTACGGTATATATACTCATACTCTATATTGTGGTTGCAATGCCTAGACCTCCTGTGGGTCAATGGAACAGAACATGGTCATGGTTCACCATAGGGCTCTATGCAAGTTTGGGTCACTAAAACCAATACATTGATGTCTGAGGGTTGTGATTGTATTAGGGTGTTATCACACCTCTCTTGGGGGGGTGGGGGGGGGGGGAAAGCTTAGTTTCCTGAAATGGTTTTGAAGTGTTTTGTTCCTTCAAGAGTGTGCACCAAAATGCTCAGTGTTCATGCGTAATCCATGCCTGAATTGGTCGCACAAATCAAGAATTAGGTTTTATGTACACATTACTATATTTTAGTGACACATTTCTATGTTTAGAAATTTATATAATTTATATGGTTCAGTATCTTCTGCTTCCATCAGGAAAACACCATCAAAAGAAAACCTCTGGGGCAACTGTTGAAGAGTACTGGGTTGGAAGAGGTGCTAAGCCCAAATTCTCCCAACCTACATATTATCTGCAAGATCCACCCAAAGTCAAAGAGCAAGGTAATTAAGTCATGTGATTGACTCTTAACCCCTTCACCCTGAAGCCTGTTTCCACTTTCCTGACCACTGTCACATTGAGGTAATAACTCTGGAACACTTCTAAGACTTTTTTTCTCATGATATATTGTACTTCATGATGGTTGTAAACTTTGTTTGATACGACTTGCATTAATTAGTGAAAATATGGAAAATTTGGTGAAAATCATACAATTTTCAAACTTTTCATTTTTATGCCGTTTGTCACACAATAGTTAATAGTATTTTCCACATGTCTACTTTACATTACCCTAACTTTTAAAACTTTTTTCCTTAGAACCATGTCATATTTTAAGTCACTTTAAAGGTAATCTGTCAGCCCATTTGTCACCCCATGTTTCACCTATCCGCTTCTGGCACCGCCATCAGGGGCTTATCTACAGCATTCTGTAATGCTGTAGATAAGTCCCCAATGTAACCTAGTAGATAAGAAAAATGAGTTATGTTATAATCACCCAGGGGGCGGTCCGATGGGTGTCAGTCCAGTGCCTTCCATCTTCTAATGGTGACGTCCTCTTTGCTGCCTGTCGTGACTCCTGCACAGGTGCACTGCTCTGCCCTGTTGAGGGCAGAGCAGAATACTGCAGTGTGCAGGTGCTGGACCTCTCCCGGCACCTGCACACTGCAGGACTCTGCTCTGCCCTCAACCTGTGCAGGAGCCATGTCAGGCAGCAAAGAGGATGTCACTGTTAGAAGATGGGAGAATCCCGACCGCCCCTGGGTGAGTATAATCTAACTAGTTTTCTTATCTTTCAGGTTACATCGGGGGGGGGGGGGGGGGGCTTTATCTACAGCATTACAGAATGCTGTTGATAAGCCCCTGATGGCGGTGCCGGCAGGTAGAAAATAAGTGATACCATTATAAAAACAAATTGCACCCATCAAGGTGTCCAAAACCACATTCAAGAAGTTTAACCCTTCAGGTGCTTCACAGGAATTAATGGAATGTGTATGGAAAAAATAAATTAAACTTCATAAGAAATTTTACTTGGACCCCCATCTTGTTTTTTTGCAAAGATAACAGGAAAAAACAACCCCCAACATTTGTTTAATTTCTCCTAAGCATGCTGATATCCCATATGTGGGGGAAAACCACTGTTTAAGCACACAGCAGAGCTTGGAAGTGAAGTAGCGCCATTTGACTCTTTGAATGAAATTTACTGCATTCATTAGCAGATGCCTCAATTTTTTTTTTTTTTTTGCACAATAAGTTGTGGTTCATGTCATCCTGTTACCCTTGTGAAATTTCTCTTGAATGCAGATTTCCCCATATGAGAAAAATTCACAGTTTGGGCACACTGCAGGGCTCGGAAGGGGATGAGTACAATTTTAACTATTTGTAAAATTGGCTGGAATCATTACGGATGCCATGTTGCATTTGGAGAACCACTGATGTACTTAAACAGAGGAAATCCCTCACAAAGTGACCCCCATTTTGGAAACTAATTCCTTGAGGGGGTCTAATCTAGAGGCAGTTTTATATTAATGATTCTAATACTTTGGTTTAACTGGTGTGTGAACTTATGTAGTGTTGTAAATTGTGCCGAGTACATCAGTTGTGTCAACAGTAAAAGCAAAAATGGTATTTTATGACCATATGGTATGCTTTGAAGCAATTCTTAATGCAAAGGCCAGGTTTCCCAGTGCAGTTTTCACAATGGTAAATGATCTTTTCATATTTCTCTCTTGTAGCATACTCTGTACTTTGTGTTCTTCCCTTCACTGTTTGGAAACCTCTACTGAAAAATATTGACCTGTTACAATACTGGTGCCATCAGCTTCAAAGTACTGGGACCCTCACCTTCCTGAGTGCCAAACATTAGGGCCTTTATGACTACCTCCTGAAACCTAAGGAAGGTCCCCGTAATGCCTGCAGATCGCAATGGCACAAAAGCATTGTACTGTGCACGCCCATTATTTTGTGGAATACTTTAGCTTTTTGCATGGCACTGTATGGTTGGAGGAACTGATCTGAGATCTACCCTCTCCCCATGCAGGGCTGGTTTTAGACAAAGGGGGGGGGGGGGGCCCAAATGGTCACATATTGCACCATCACACAAACCTTTCAGTTGTATTTACATGTGCTGGGATAAACTAGCATGATCAACAATATTGAAGTCATTGGACGCTCATTTCCTGGCCTCTTTACTCCGGCTGAGGAAGAATGATGGTGTAATGAATTGTTGGTGTGAGGTTGCCCCCAGTTGTCAGGGATTTATTATATCCCACCAATTGTCACAGATTTACTATTAGTGGTTGTGGGTCATATAACCACCTTCAATTCCTGTTTTGGAACTTGCAGCTCTCTGGCACCCCCCCCTTACCCTCAGGTCAGTCAGGGAACTACAGAACTACACCTAGTATAAGTAGTCAGAAAGGCTGCCTTGCTGTGTACTGGCTATTGGGCACTCTGCTGTGAAGGTGGTATGGATGTTCACAGACCCAGAGCAGGTGATGCACATAAAATCTGTTCCATCACTGCCAGTCTCCCAAATTCCCAGAGCACTGTGCTGCCACCAGCTCCTCATTCTACATTTAAAATCAATATCTGGTCAGGAGCCAAACCACATGGTAGCGTAATTAGCATGGAGGTCGTGGCGGTACATTATAGAGAAGGAGAAACAAAACTAGTAAATTTATTGATTTACTCCAGAAAGGATAGGCAGTGTTTAGAAAAATATGGAAACTAACAAAGAGACAAGATACAGTATATACAGACAATTACAAAATAAAGTGTATTAAAATAAGAACTTACACTTATCAGTCCATGGCAAGCCATGTGGAGTGGGGGGGGGGCCTTTACCTGGGCCTCTGAGCTTTATACCTTTGCCCAAAACTAAGGGTCTTTGCCCTGGATGACCCCTTTAGAAAGTTAAGAAACTACTGTTTGTCATAAACCTCACAATGAGACAACAGGGGTATCCTTTTTCTTATGACATTACCTTTATTTTGATACCAAACATTGTATATCTGTTACTGGGAAGCATATAACCTCTTCTTGATTTCTGGTGGGCTCAGAAGCCCATAAATGCCACTGTGAATAGCTTTAACTATGCGTAGATTCCAAAAATGAGTTTCCTGCCTCTATGGTTACTCTGTTATTATAGTCGCGTTGAAATGCACAAATGAGACATGTACTTTAAACACAGCCTGATTTAGGCTAGTTTCATATTAGCGTATGGAGGAGCTGCGGACTTCCTCCGTGAAGCTCCGCCCCAGCCACACCTTCTCCAGTCAGCTCTGCCTCAGTCGGCATGCGGCCTGCGTACCCTATTTTTAGCATTGGGTATGCAGGCCATGCTGATGAATGTGGATGCCTGCGCAAGCATCTTTTTCACGGTGCAGTGACTGCACCAAAATGCTACATGCTGTATTTGGTGCAGGTTGCCACACCGACAAAACTATGCATGCGGAGGCATCCACATTCATCGGCATGGCCTGTGTACCTAATGCTAAAGATGGGGTACGCAGGCCTCTAGAGGCGGAGCTGTCTGGAGGAGGTGGGGGCGGAGCTTCGCTGAGGAAGCCTGCAGCAGTCTGCAGCTCCTCCATACGCTAGTGTGAAGCTAGCCTAAGCTGGTCATAAATCACATTCCCGAGGGAGGGGAGAAAGTGGGATCGAATTATCTGCAGTCTCTGCCTGTGGGTATGTGCCATTCCAACAGGGAGAAAGAGGGATGGGAAAGAGGGGGCTGCAGCTTGAGATGCTCAGTGTTAGAATACTTGAACTAACTTGAGGTAGGAGCAACAGGCGGATCTGTATGTGTAACTAGAATAGGAAATACTTCATATTTCCTGACAGATGGGTACCGGCAGTCCTCGATATAGTATAATGCACTGACCATTCTTTGGAGTATAACAAAGCCTCCCCATAACAAATATAATGGGGGTCTCATAACACAAACCCTCACTCCCACCCACCTTTTTTGTGTATTTAATTGTATTATGGTTTTCTTTGAAGTCAAAAGTTCAACTCGGCAGCTGTGAATTTACAAGCAGGTTATTCTTCCTGTTAAAAACAGCGCTTTTTTTTTATCTGATTGGTTTAACTTGAAAGTGCAGGATGATTTTGGTCTTTAAATATCCCAGTTTTCTGTCAGCTGCTCATTAAACCTGCAAAAGAGCCACACCCGCCCACCCTCCCTCTTTCAACTTTAATTAGCATCGTAACAAAATAGAGGGGGGGAAAATCGCCCAGCCTGGCTGGGTGGACTTGGTCTTATGATAACTAACCATAAATGAATATAAAGATTTAATAAGTTACTCTTAACATCATGGCCTTTTGTTTATCAAACATTGGTGCCCTGGTGTATTTTTGCGGGGGATTGATGGGCGCAGGTGCGTCATTTGACGTGCTCTCCTCTCATTGCATCAACATCTATGAAGCTGATATGTTGAATGTGGGGGGTGGTTCCGGGTCTCTCTTACTCACAGACCCCATAGTGGCAACTGGCTGGGGGCCCCTGGAGGGGCACTAGGCAGCTGCTTGGCCTGCCTGCCCCCTAATGCCAGCCCTGCCTCCATGAATCCTGGATTAAAATAATTACAATCTGGCTTTGGGACTTGTGTTATGGTATCTCGGACATTTACAAGGGAGCTGTTGTCACTGTATGGTGGAAAGATGAGGACATCCCTCTTGTCTTTATACTTGACCACCAGCATGTTGCCTCTGCATTGGGCTCTGCTTTCACCTTTTTCCCAGCAGTTTCCCAATTAGTGGCTTAGGGAGGACTTTTTTTTTTTTTTTTTTTTTTTTTTATCCCCGCTTGGTGCTGCACGCAACTGTACCTCTGACGGAGGGTCTTGACGAGTGGGATGCTGGTGTAAAAGTATCAATGTAGATGTGATAACTATTATCCAGCAGTAGGTGCAGCAATTCCCATTCACCCCCAGGACAGGGAGGCATTCAGCAGGGTCAGTCTGGGTGTCCTTCCCTTCAGACCCTAAATCTGTTGGTGTACCCTGAGGAACTCTCGCACAACTTGTACAGTTTAATTCCTGGCCCTCTTACTGGGTAAGTATTGTTGGAATTTTGGCCTTCCTCTTTGAAATGAACCAGAGATTCCTCTGTCCCTTTTGGGAGTTGTACACATCAGCAAATTTTCTGCTGAAGGGTTCAACTGCTGGTCGAATGCTATATGGACTATCAAAGTTGGGATTGTGTCAGGGAGGACACTGCACATTATCACTATAATGGCAACATTTTTGGATCACTTCAAATTGTGTTCTTTTCATGGTCATATGGAATAACGGTGTGCTGTAGAGAATACCAGTACTGCAGCACAATGCACCAAAATATCATTTCTACCTGAGGCACAATGGGAGGCATAATCTGGCTGTTAATAAATGGATAACCTTTTTATTTTTTTTTCTTCTAAGGCCATCCCCATTTGAAAAATGAACTACATTAGTTCACTGCATTGTAAATGCATGCATCACTTGCAGTATTTTGATGCAGCCTTCATGCAAAAATTATATAATGACTGCAATATATAGTGTAAACTTTAGTTTTTTTTTTCTACACCACCAGTGATCAATTGTAGCACTAAAATAAGCACTCCTGTCATAGCTTGTATTGCTTATTAAATGGCTTGTAGGAAAACATTGCTTGGTGAAGACTATGAAAACCGTTTCCAAGAACAATGTAGAGAATGCTAATATTTAATTTCTATTGTTATAGACAAGCCTCCAAAAAAGAAGGGAACGCTCAAGTCTTTTAAAAGAAAACAAAATAGAACGGATACAGAAGAAGTAGAAGCGTGGGAGATACCCAAGTCCTTTTTGTACAGAGGTATACAACTTTACATAAAGTCTTTGAATCCACTTTGCAACTTGGTACCAAGAAAAAGCTTAGGAAATCCTGTCTTTTTTTTTTTTTTTCTTCTTCTCTTCTTGACTATGAGCTGCTGGCACCAACATCAAGGGCTTATCTACAGCATTCTGTAATGCTGTAGATGAGCCTCCGATGTAGCCTGAAAAATGAATTCGATTATACTCACCTTGGCGTATGGTCCAATGGGTATCACCGTCTGGCGCCTCCCATCTTCATACGATGCTGTCCTCTTCTTTCCTTCCTGTAGTGGCTCCTGCGCAGGCGCACTGCCTGCCCTGTTGAGGGCAGTGCAGAGTACTGCAGTGCGCAGGCATTACAGAATGCTGTAGAAAAGCCCCAGCTCATGGGGGGGGGGGGGGGGGATGAAAGGGTGAGTTTCCCCTTAAGACCACATTTCCATGTAGCCTAAATGTTGCTCCTGGCCATATACCTTAGGGGAGGAGGGTTGTACAGAAAATTTGCAGCATTTCAAAGCTCAAGCAGGGGGATGTCATGAAGGCTCACCCCCAATGTGCCTTTAAGACTGAGCAGTCACTGCATTTCCAGCTTTCACAACTATTGTTTTGAATATGTAAAGGCTTCTGGAGACGCAAATCCTTTCTAACTTGGTGATTCACATGGAATAAGGCCGGTTTCACATTTGCGTTAAAGGCCGCAGCATCGGCCTGCGCACGGCCGCCACTAAGCCCCACCCCCTGCCATGCCTCCGCCGGTGGCTCCGCCTCTGGGCGCATGACACGTCATGCGTCCCCTATCTTTATCACTGAGGACGCAGGCCGTGCGCAGTATGCGTTTTGGCAGCGCCTGCGTCCTTTTGACGGTGCGCCGACCAGCGCCAAATGCAACCTGTTGCAATTTGGTTGCGCTCGGCGCACCATCAAAAAAAACGCAGGCGCCGCCAAACGCATACTGCGCACAGCCTGCGTCCTCAGTGATAAAGATAGGGGACGCATGTGGCAGGGGGCGAGGCTTAGCTGCGGCCTTTAACGCAAATGTGAAACCGGCCTAAGTTGTTAACGCTAACTGTCTCACTTCTATTTTTCTAGGTCGCAGCTTAAGAAAAAGTGGCACCAAGAAGTAACACAACTGCTTATTATGTGTATTTATTTATTTCTTAATCTGTGTGAGTGAGTTTTGCATGAAACCTTTTTCTCCGATAACGGAGTCCTACCTACTAGTCCACTAATTGTTTTTGTAACCTTGTGGTTTATTGCGCACAGAAAGGGAAAATGAGGCTAAGAATCTGACAGGCACAGCAAAAAGTTATGAATACTTAAATGTATTGAAAAAAGTGGCACGAAACTTAAAACACTTAATGTAAATAGCACTAATCACAAACTCATCAAATAAAGGCTAATAAAATTGCATAAACGTGCATGAGTTGTGGCTTCCATTTTTAAAAAAAAAATTAAAGGAATATCATTCTGAAAAATGTTCTGCAATGACTTCATGTGCAGAAGAGGGTGACAATACACAGGCATGCTCCTCTGGTCTATAGATGGAATAACAGATACTCGACCTGCACAATAGAGGCTGCTAGTGCCACCTCCATATGGTTTCTATTGGGATGGCTCATACTAATCACTTATAGTCTGGCAAAGTGGGGAACTCGCATCTGTTTTTGCTAATTAAATACATTAGCAAATCCTCTATTGAGCCAATGACTTGTATTGGTGTTGCAAATATATTAACCGATGGACACCACCCTTCCTTAGCTGGGACACAGCTACTTCATGCAACCTTGTAGTAACCATATTTTCTTGTGCATAAGATGGCTGCATGACCTTGTGACCTGAACTAGCACTGTCATGGGCAGATAAAACACGTAATTTGCACGAAGGCTCAATCTGGGCAAAATGAGAAAATTAAGATACTATATGGTTGAGTTGAACACTGGACTTAATGTTGATCTAAAGTACAGGAAGTATAAAAACCCCATGAGGCAGAATTGTCTCATATTGAATAGGAAAAAATGTATTCCTGACTCCACATGGGGTAAATAGACTAGATCCCTGCATCAACGTTCCATCACAGCAATCTAGTGCTCATAATCTGTAAGAATAAAATGTTCTTGTATGGATCGATAATTACTATGTTGTGGCAGATTCTGGGTCTGTATGATTAAATCTGCTTTTCCCCTAACCATAGAGCAGTGGTCCCCAACCTTTCTGACCTTGAGAGCCACATCCAGCTCAGAGGGTCGCGAGCATATCCAGCTCAGAGGGTTGAGAGACACATTTGGCTCCCACACATTAGTGGCAACCAAAGCCCCTATTATGGGTATAATGACAAACAAAGCTTTTCCACAGAAACATTATACCAAGATTCAATGGTTCCCCCAATCGCTCCCATCAGTATTCTTCCATCAAGCATTCCCACCACACTGTTGTATCCAGCTTCAAGCACCTCCTCTGACTGGTAGTATCATCCTGTCTCTAGTACACCATCCTTAAATTATCTCTAAAACCCTAAGACCAGTATATGTGCATCCAGATCTACTCTTCTGTGCCTGACTACTCACAAAATTCACCATTTTGAGATGTGCTTTTCATGGCTTTTTGCTACACCTGGAGCTAATGCACCAAGCCAGCAGACAGTCGCAAGCCACAATTCATGAGATTGCAAGCCACATGTGGCTCCCGAGCTACATGTTGGGGACCCCTGCCATAGAGGATGAATCCTTGTCTGAATTGCAGGCCTAGATGTCAAAATCATTAGAAAAATCTCTACACAGTCCCCTCATATGTTTATACATAAGAATAAGATCACCCCTGAGTCTGAGGGGAAAAAAAATTGTAAACCAAATTCCTTAAATAACTGCTCTCCACCCCCCCCATGCATGGAGACAAGTGAATATTCATTAGTCTTTAATAGCGGGCACAGGAGCAGCTGCCACTGGTCGATTATGCGTGCTTGTGTAACAGGGGCCAGGGGGGTAGTCATGGCTAGTAGTGGCTGCTCTGTTGCACCCTGGCCTACAGTCACATAAACACATTGTCCCTTCTGTTGTGCAGTTGGTGATTCACTTACTTTGCACATCAGTCCACTCCAGTCTGCTGGGGCCTTCTTCCTTTGAATACCACGCAATGACTGTCAGAGTCCAAAACCAGTTCTAACAAAACAATTTTATTCAGTTCTTTACACAGTGCATCCAATTTTGTCACAAATGGCACAAGATTCTTCAGAGCATAACCTTTCCCTGTACTGTCCCTCACTCCTCCAGGAATGTTGCAGGGTCGTACCATCGCCTTTTGTACCGCAGCTTCGTGACTGGCCAGACCAACCCACTTCAGGAATTCCCTGTCCTCTTTGCCCCAGAGGTCTAGGATTGTTCCCACAAAGTTGGCTGCTACCATTTTGATGCTGCCCTTTATTCTGCCCCTACCATGTGACTGTCAGCCCATAGGCCCTGGAAGGCAGGGTTCCCCAGCTTAAACATTGCGGGACACAACTGTCCTGGCTCCCAGCCTCAACTACAAAACTTGAGAAGCTCCCTAAAATACAACCAGTAGGCCCCTCCTAATGGTCTAATTCCTCACTACCTCTTTTCTCTTGTGCCCCCTCTAGTGGGCTAATCCATATCCTATACTTGCCCTACATTTATACAAAACAAGGAATATGTATTTGCAATACATTACACAGCATGGCAATATTATAACACACAATATATCAGACATACACAATATAGCAGCATTATAGGACATATTAAAAGTACCAGCTTCTCGGGGACGTAGAAACACAAGCAAGGGAAATGGGGCTCAAACCAGTCCTTGTACACCACTTACACACCTACCCCTTTTAAATATGGTTGTCACTGACCATGCAAAGCTGGCAAAACACAATTTTGATTTTATGATGGGAATACTCCATGTAGGAATGTGAATAGTTAAATGAGGTAGTCTTTTGGCTCAACGTGAGTCCATAAAACACACATTTTAATTCTTGTAAAACTTTTTACAGCCGGACAAACTCTTTTAGCTCCACGTAAGAGTCTGTTTATTCATTAGCCTGGGATAGGTGCCTGGTTACACTCCGTCAGCTAGCACCTCAAGTCCAATTGGACTCCAGTTCCTTCTACTTCCAGGACCTGAGCACGTACACAGTCCATTATTAAGCTTTTTTTTTTTTTTTTTTTTTTTTTTTTTTATTGATCATCAATCCAGCTACAGTTCATATTAAATCTTTATGACCTGCTCATCAGATCCTCAGTCCTTGGGATCTTCCCCCTCCTTCCTTTGCATAGAATACAGCCCTTTTAAAGACATCTGTGTTGCACGCTCGGCAGTCAGTCTGTTTTTTTTCAGTCCCAGGTCACATACCCCACAGGGTCAAAGTCCTGCAATCCAGCATGGAAAGCACAACAGAACTGGGATAGGGAGGGAAAACGGTGACAACTTTCAATCGTGGCCCATACTGGCCACACTGCACCCGACTCCGGTGCTACAGGACTACTCTGCCCACGGGAATATAGAACAGTCCCATTTCCACTCTGGTGCAACAAGCACCTCTTTGCCTCTAAATGTCATTTGCTTTTTCAGCACCATGTGTCCCATGTCACTGTCCCACATCAGGCTCCGCACCCATGCTCCAGTAGATGG
The DNA here is from genome assembly GCF_039654945.1 of Dendrobates tinctorius. Taxonomy (NCBI): domain Eukaryota; kingdom Metazoa; phylum Chordata; class Amphibia; order Anura; family Dendrobatidae; genus Dendrobates; species Dendrobates tinctorius. The sequence goes on from NW_027361829.1 coordinate 33,090,847, forward strand.
CAACTCTGCAGCCGCAGGTGTCATGTTCCCCAGCCGCAGTAACAGGGGAGGGTCAGGACTTGGCCGTTAAGTAGCCAATGAACAGGGGACTGACTGTGCCTGTTGCAGGTCTGCATATATCCCCAGGTCATCATTTGGGCACAAACTGATGGCCACAGCGGAATACTCCCAAGGTCCATCCTCTTTATTAAAAGACCCAGTCTCATTCCTTCAGGGGTCTCTCAGTTATGGAACTGGCATTACATACATTTTGTCATCTGTGCCCACCTCACGGAAGGAGCCATACCCACAAGATGGGCAGAGCTGCGCTGACCGGAGGGGGCACAATGGCCAGATGATGTACCAGCGGGCTGCTGGTCTACACAAACAGTCCTTCTACACCCCTTACACTTGATATTAAAGTGAATGAATATTCACTGCTCCTCACACCTATAGAGGGGAGCAGTGAGTATTCTGGCAACTGTTCTCTACTTATAGCTGGTGCATAACGTGGCTGCTGGCATCAAAACCAGATGCTGCAAGGGAGCGCAGGTAGATTAAAAAAAATCACAACCATTTTATGTAAATTTTTCTAATGGGGCTACGCCTACCAGGTTGGGGATTTTTTGCTTCAATTGTCTTTTTTTTCTCCAATTTCCTCCTCTAAAACCTAGGTGCAGTTTATAGTCTGAAAAATACAGTACTACTTATACACCAGTGGCCAAAATTTATACACAGTCTTCGAAGTGTGAATGTACTAGCGATTTGTATAAAGGCAAAACAATCTTCTATTCATGAGCATCTAAGGCCGGAGTCACACTAGCGAGGAATACGGACGAGTGAGGCGCTAAAATCACGCATTACACGCAGACAAATGATTCTCTATGGGTTTGCTCCCAACAGCCGTATATTTCTCGTCCGTATTCTACGGTCCGTGCCAATCGCAGCATGCTGCAATTGTCAGCGTACTATGCCTGTAATACGCCAATGCAAGTCTATGGGTGCGCAAAAAATGCGGATTACACACTGACCACACGTGTGACTTGCGAGAAATACGCAGGTCTTTTTACTGGTGACAGGAAATGGGCCAATCCATCATCAGGAAGCCTAGACATGCAAATGGGCTCAAAAAGCGCTCCAGACATCCAGGAAGTCATCCTCCACAGAGTACAACAGCGTCATGGCGCCATATTTCCTTAATGTGGAGATGCTTATAGTATTAGTGCAGGAGCGGCCAGAACTGTGGGACCAAAGGGATGCCGATTATGCCAACCGCGCAAGAAAGGAGATGTCATGGAGGCGCATATGTCGCCAGATGTTCCATGACTTTGGTGATCGGCCACATGAGGAGCAGCAGAAACTGAGTAAGTACAAGTCCCAAACATTATTTAAATTACCTCACAAACAAAAATGATTACAGATTCTGCCCCCTCTTCTTCCTGTCCCTCTCCTTTTTTGCCTCATGAGGCGGGTAGATAGTTTCACACTGCCATAATCTTGCCCAGGCCACAAGCTACTCTTCCTCTTAGCCAACCGAGTTATTAAGTGTAGTTACTTGAGATATAAACTATTCTGACCCTGTGTATCTGGCCTGGATGGGCCAATTAGATATGCCAGCCTGGCTAGAAAGCAGACCCCAGAAGACCACATGCCTAGACTACTGGTAGCAAATGTGACCGATCAAATATGTGAAATTGATAATATTTCCTGTCACATTGCAGTGGAAGATGTGATGAAACGCTGGCGAAGCATCCGGGACCAATACCGCCGGGAACGTCAGCAGCGGTCCAGGAGTGGGGATGCGGGCTACGTGAAACGCAAATATGTGTATCATGACCGCCTCTCCTTCCTCGCCCCAATTCTGGATCTGAGACCGTAAGTACATGCCTCACACCACATTACACCGATACTTTACATGGCCAAAAATATTGATGTCTTTTTGCCTCTGTTCTATTTCATAACAGAACTCAATCCAACCTTATGGATCGAGGAACGGGCTCAGAGACAGAGCCCATAATTGATCCTGTAGGGGATGAGGTGGCTGGCCCATCTTCTCCCCCTACAAGAAGCATGGGTGAAGATGAGTCATCACAGGAGAACCCATTGGCTGCCCAACAAACCACACCACCAGGACCATCTGCTGCTGCCCCATCACTAGAGTTGAGCGATACCGTCCGATACTTCAAAGTATCGGATCGGAATGGATCGGCCGATCTTAAAAAAAAAAAAAAAAAAAAAAAAAAAAAAAGTATCGGTATCGCCGATTCCGATACAGGAAGTCCCATTCAAGTCTATGGGACTTCCGGTATCGGAATAAGAAAAACCCTGTTTTTCCCTTGTACAGCCTCTCTGGGGTTTGTACGGGCCTTTCGGGGGTCTGTGCCGGCCTGCCGGGGGGTCTGTGCCGGCCTGCCGGGGGGGCTGTGCCGGCCTGCCGGTGGGCCTGTGCCGGCTCCGGTGGGCTGTGCCGGCCTGCCGGGGGGCTGTGCAGGCATCGTCCGATGGGACTACAAGTCCCATCGGGCGATGCCTGCTACCATGACAGTGATTGACACATTAGCCAATGATGGGACAGTAGTAGTCCCATCATCCAGCTAATGTGTTGAATGTAAAAAAAAAAAAAAAAAAAAAATTACATGCTACATTCATGCTACATACATGCTACATTCATACTACATATATACTACATGCAACATACATACTACATATATACTACATGCATGCAACATGCATACTACATATATACTACATGCATGCAACATGCATACTACATATATACTACATGCTACATACATACTACATATATGCTACATATATACTACATGCATGCTACATACATACTGCATGCTACATACATACTACATATATACTACATGCATGCAACATGCATACTACATATATACTACATGCATGCAACATGCATACTACATATATACTACATGCTACATACATACTACATATATGCTACATATATACTACATGCATGCTACATACATACTGCATGCTACATACATACTACATATATACTACATGCATGCTACATACATACTACATACATACTACATGCATGCTACATACATACTACATGCTACATACATACTACATATATACTACATGCATGCCACATACATACTACATGCTACATATATACTACATGCTACATATATACTACATGCTACATACATACTACATGCATGCTACATACATACTACATACATGCTACATACATGCTACATATATACTACATGCATGCTACATACATGCTACATATATACTACATGCTACATACATACTACATGCATGCTACATACATACTACATGCATGCTACATACATACTACATGCTACATACATACCACATACATACTACATATATACTACATGCATGCTACATACATACTGCATGCTACATGCATGCTACATACATACTACATACATACTACATGCTACATACATACCACATATATACTACATACATACTACATACAATACATTCATACAATACATACATAGACATACAGTACATATAACATAGAGTAACATACTTACCAATACTTGTCACATTGTTCCCCGAAGCCATTGTCTTTTAAAGGAATAAATATTAACATAACAAACCACAAAAATACTCACCCACGATCCGAAGCAGTCCACGAGTGTGTCCCACGACGATCTTGGGTAGAGAACTGCAGCATCAGCTGATGCCGCCGTTCTCTACGGGCTGCAGGAATCCAATGACGGAAGGTAGGTATCCTTCCGCACTGTATTCCTCCGCCACTTAAAAAAAAAAAAAAAAGTCCCTAGTCTCACTTTATGCCATTGCTGCGTGGGAAAGATACAATAGAGCTAGAGATAATTTATCTCACCAACAAAGAAAGGCTCTTAATGACCTGAGAAAACTGTCTGATGTGGTCATTAAACCAGCGGACAAGGGGGGGAATGTGGTGGTCTGGCCAGTAGAGAAATATGAGAGGGAAGCATTCAGACAGCTCAAAGATAGGGATACATATGCCCAACTCACAACAAATCCACTTGTCACCTTTAAGGGTGCTTTGTTTAATATTTTGGAGATTGCATATGAGAGAGGAATCATCTCTAAGAAAATCCTTGATGGACTGTCTGTAAGGTTCCCTGTTGTGCCCACGTTCTATCTGTTACCCAAGGTCCACAAAGACTCTATCTCACCTCCTGGGCGTCCTATTGTCTCTGGCATAGGAGGGCTGTGTGACCCAATATGTAAATTTATTGAATATTATCTTAAACCACAGGTGGAGACTTTGCCCTCCTATGTCAGAGACACTATGGACGTCCTGAAACGTGTTGATGGATTGTTTCTCGAACCTGATATGCTATTTGTGGTAGCATATGTAGAGTCTCTGTATACGAGCATTTCTCATGAAGATGGTATACGAGCTGCTCAATTTTATCTTGAGGCAAGTAATTTGGATGCTGATCTGAGGGGACTGGTGTTGGAGTTGTTGCGGTTCATTCTTACCCATAATTTCTTCACATTCAAGGATAGATATTACTTACAAACGCGTGGTACCGCAATGGGAGCGGCATGTGCGCCCTCGTATGCAAACCTCTTTCTCGGTTTCTGGGAGAGGGGTTTGTTGTGCGATGGCGCACATGCTTCTCCCAATATACTTGGATGGTTCCGCTTTATAGACTACATATTGTTTATTTGGCAGGGTACCATTGATGAACTACACTCATTTATGGGGGGTCTGAATCGCAACGACTCCAACATCAGGCTTACCTATAATTTTCATCATGAGAAGATATCCTTTTTAGATATTGAGCTCAGGGTGCATTCTGATGGTTCTGTTCATACAGACATGTTTCGTAAGGAAACTGCAGTTAATGCATTACTACATGCCTCGTCTGCACACCTGGGCTCAACTATTAAGGCTATCCCAGTAGGCCAATTTCTCCGGGCCCGGAGGATTTGTTCATCGGACAGCCTTTTTGAACGGCAGGCCATTGACCTGGGAGACAGATTTCAAGAGCGTGGGTACAGCAGGCGGAGTATCAAGAGAGGCTATACTAGAGCGAGGAAATCTGAGAGAAGGAATCTTTTAGTCCCACGGAATAAGAAAAAGAAATGTGATGCTGAGTTAAGGTTTATTTCTACATTAAACCAACAGTGGGAAACAATGCGGATGATCCTTAAAAAGCATTGGCCGATACTTATGACAGACCAAACTCTCAGTAAAAATTTATCAGTGGTGCCTCAAATGACGGCCCGTCGTAGTCGAAATCTCAAAGACATGCTAGTGAATAGTCACTATGTGACTAGGTCCCCATCCTTATTTGGAAATACAGATAGGAGGAAGGGGTTTTTTCCATGTAAAAACTGTCTGGCATGTAAAAACCATGTACGGGCCACATCATTCACATCTTCGGACGGCTCTAAAACCTTTAACATCAACATGTTCATTACATGTACAACTACACATGTTGTTTACTACGCAAAGTGCAAGTGTAACCTAATATATGTAGGATTGACATCACGTGAGTTACGAGTAAGGACACGTGAACATGTTAGGGACATTATGGCCGCCCGTGATGTGGATGATGTTGGTGGACTTAAGTCGCTTCCCCGGCACTTCAAACTGAGACATAACTGTAATCCAAATGACTTGCAGATATATGGGATTGACTGTATCCAATTGGGTATTAGAGGTGGTGATGCGGTGCGATTCCTTACCCAGAGAGAATGCAAGTGGATTGCAGTTTTGGACACTGTTACACCGAAAGGCTTAAACGAGCAAATTAGTTTTTCCTCCTTTTTATAACATTTGTGTTTTTGGATTTATTTTTATTTTGTATGTTCTGTATCTTTTTTAGTTTATTGCCATATGAGAATGAGCATTTGTGAGCATCCTCCCTCCTGGACCCCTGACATCGAGCAACGGTTTCGGGAAGAAGTCTTTTATACATGTTGGAGCGCCTGGACCATATATTCACGACCTTTCTATATATATATGCACAACTGTTTTTTTTTTGTTTTTTTTTGTTTTTTTTTTCCTCACTATTTGGTAGAGTTTCCACTTTATAGTGGTCTGAATATATATTTGTATTTCACTTTTTACGTTTTCACTTCACTTTTGGTGTTTATTTATACTTTAAATGAATTCTTTTTACATTATATATATATAATGTTATTGTATAATCTTGTGGGATAGTTTTGTAAAAAGCTGTATTCATAGATATTGAGGTTTATCTCACCTCGTGTCTCTAGTGTATATGGTATCATACACTTATGCATATAACACTTACATTCTATATATTTTATATTCTTTCATATTATTTTATATTTTTTATTTTTTATTTTTCATATATATTTTGTATCTTTTGTGTCTATAATGGTCTGGTTTGGGCTAATTGTGCACTGATGCGTTACTGTCTTGTGAATATTATACTTTATATCGGTTCCATGACAATTGTGTACAAGATAATTGTGTACGGACAATTGTGTACAGAAAATTGTGTACAGGCCAATTGTGTCCAAGGACAATTGTGTACAAGGACAATTGTGTACAGGGCAATCGCCTTGTACACAATTGCCTTGTACACAATTGTCATTGTACACAATTGGCCTGTACACAATTGTCTGTACACAATAGTCCGTACACAATTATCTTGTACACATTTGTCCTGTCACCCTTTATATCTTGTTCAGCGGTGCAGATAATATTGCATTGATTCATAATCTATAGATCTCCTTTACTGTTGTTGGAGATGCGTTTTTGGATTCCAGTTACTAGATTGTACCGCTGGATGGGTGGAGCGCATGTCCTGAGACGATGGATGCGTCGTCTTTGGGTGCCGCTGTATTGTGTGGGCGGTCCGATGACTTCATCTCTTGTTCTGGTGCTCAGCCTTGGGAGATCATCAGTGCGCATGTCCTACACACTGAGATAACCGGCGCGCCACTTCCGGCGCCGTTTGATGACGTGTGCGGTTCAGTGACGTCACCAGTTGTTCTGGGTGAGCCGCACCGCCATTTTGGCGCCGTGTGTTGACGCGAACTCCGGGTCCCGTTGTGATGACATGCGCCATCTATGATGATTCTCCACAGCTGTGATGGGGTGATTTAAGGGAGAGTGGGACAGAACATGCCATCACAGCCCCCTGATGAAGCCCACGCGAAACGCGCGTAGGGGCTACACGTGTGGCATACTAATTAGCTATGGGTAAGCGGTTTTGAATAGGTTTTTCATTAGGTGGCCTCCAGACTAAGATTTTGAGCTATTATGCTGGGATGGTTTATTACTATGAGGGGGTCACTTTGTGGGATTCTCTGGATATCTGAAAGTAAGATTTTAAGCACTGGCACTTTACTTATCTTTGCATATCCATTATACACATTCCATTGCTGTTAGTATTGCTACATGTTTGTTTTTTCTGTACCTGAATTCCTTATCATATGGAGCTCTTTTATTATGTGACCCGTCTTTATGTACTTCATTGTCTATAGTATTATTTTTCAGAATAAAATAAATTTTTTTTATTTTTTTTTTTTTATATTTTTCTTGGTGGATGTCTTTACTCCATGTGTTTTTGTATACAAAGTATTGGGAGTTTTTCCACAGCTAGTGCATGTTATGGGGTGGTCACCATGGGTCAGGGCCACCTATAATTATATGTTCACTGCCCTTGAAATCTTGTTTGCTAATATCATTGGCCATGGCTGGAGACTGAGAGATGACCCCCCCACGACTGACGGCAGCAATTGGTCGCCGTCATCAGCATGTTCTTCCCCTCCTCTTCCCTCCGTCCACCCCATCTTTTGATCCCCCCTCCACCCTCCCGGTATCTCCTGAGTCCTGGCGTCCCTCCCGGTGTCCCTGCTGGATCCTTCATGGGCTCCGCCATCTTCCAAAATGGCGGGCGCATGCGCATTGCGCCCGTCGAATCTGCCGGCTGCAGATTCAATTATTCATTCATTCCTTCATTCAGGGACATTTTGATCACTATGATAGACCCTATCATAGTGATCAAAATAAAAAAGTAAATTAATCCCCTGTTTATCACCCCCTTAGGTAGGGACAAATAATAAAATAAAGATTTTTTTTTTCCAGTAGGGCTAGGGTTAGGGTTAGAATTAGGGCTAGGGTTAGGGTTGGCATTAGGGTTAGGGTTAGAATTAGGGTTAGGGTTAGAATTAGGGTTAGAATTAGGGTTAGAATTAGGGTTGGGGTTGGAGTTAGGGTTAGGGTTGGAATTAGGGTTAGGGTTGGAATTAGGGTTGGGGTTGGAATTAGGTTTAGGGTTGGAATTAGGGTTAAGATTAGGGTTAGGGGTGTGTTGGGGTTGGCATTGTGGTTAGGCTTGTGGTTAGGGTTGGAATTAGGGTTGTGGTTAGAGTTAGGGGTGTGTTGGGGTTAGGGTTGAGTTAGAATTGAGGGGTTTCCACTATTTAGGCACATCAGGGGGTCTCCAAACGTGACATGGCGCCACCATTGATTCCAGTCAATTATGCGTTCAAAAAGTCAAACGACGCTCCTTCCCTTCTGATCCTTGCCGTGCACCCAAACAGTGGTTCACCCCAACATATGGGGTACCAGCATACTCAGGACAAACTGGACAACAACTTTTGAGGTCCAATTTCTCCTGTTACCCTTGTGAAAATAAAAAATTGCAGGCTAAAATAATCATTTTTTGAGAAAAAAAAGATTTTTTATTTTCATGGCTCTGCGTTATAAACATCTGCGAAGCACTTGGGGGTTCAAAGTGCTCACCACACATCTAGATAAGCTCCTTGGGGGTCTAGTTTCCAAAATGGGGTCACTTGTGGGGGGTTTCTACTATTTAGGCACATCAGGGGCTCTGCAAACGTAACATGACGCCCGCAGACCACTCCATCAAGTCAGCATTTCAAAACGTCACTACTTCCCTTCCGAACCACGATGTGTGCCCAAACAGTGGTTCCCCCCCACATATGGGGTACCAGCGTACTCAGGACAAACTGGACAACAACTTTTGGGGTGCAATTTCTTCTGTTACCCTTGTGAAAATAAAAAAATTGTGGGCTAAAATATCATCTTTTGAGGAAAAAAAATGATTTTTTATTTTCACGGCTCTGCGTTATAAACTTCTGTGAAGCACTTGGGGATTCAGAGTGCTCAGCACACATCTAAATAAGTTCCTTGGGGGGTCTAGTTTCCAAAATGGGGTCACTTGTGAGGGAGCTCCAATGTTTAGGCACACAGGGGCTCTCCATACGCGGCATGGTGTCCTCGAACGATTGGAGCTAATTTTCCATTCAAAAAGTCAAATGGCGCCCAAACAGTGGTTTATTACTACATATGAGGTATTGCTGTACTCAGGAGAAATTGCCCAACAAATTTTAGGATCCATTTTATCCTGTTGCCCATGTGAAAATGAAAAAATTGAGGCTAAAAGAAAATTTTTGGGAAAAAAAAAGTACTTTTTCATTTTTACGGATCAATTTGTGAAGCACCTGGGGGTTCAAAGTGCTCACGATGCAGATAGATAAGTTCCTTAGGGGGTCTAGTATCCAAAATGGGGTCAGTTGTGGGGGAGCTCCAAAGTTTAGGCACACAGGGGCTCTCCAAACACGACATGGTGTCCGCTAACGATTGAAGCTAATTTTCCATTCAAAAAGTCAAATGATGCTCCTTTCATTCCGAGTCCTGCCGTGCGCCCAAACAGTGGTTCCCCCCCACATATGGGGTTTCAGCGTACTCAGGACAAATTGGACAACAGCTTTGGGGGTCCACTTTCTCCTTTTACCCTTGGGAAAAAAATTTTTGCTAAAAGATCATTTTTGTGGCTAAAAAGTTAAATGTTCATTTTTTCCTTCCATGTTGCTTCTGCTGCTGTGAAACACCTGAAGGGTTAATAAACTTCTTGAATGTGGTTTTGATCAGCATGAGGGGTGCAGTTTTTAGAATGGTGTCACTTTTGGGTATTTTCAGCCATATAGACCCCTCAAACTGACTTCAAATGTGAGGTGGTCCCTAAAAACAATGGTTTTGTAAATTTTGTAGTAAAAATGAGAAATTGCTGGTCAACTTTTAATCCTTATAACTTCCTAACAAAAAAATTATTAACTAATTTGTGTCACATAACTCTGGTTTAACAGAATAAAAACTCAAAATTTGAAAATTGCGAAATTTTCAAAATTTTCTCCAAATATCCGTTTTTTTCACAAATAATAGCAAAAATTATTGACCTAAATTTACCACTAACATGAAGCCCAATATGTCACGAAAAAACAATCTCAGAATCGCTAAGTTCCGTTGAAGCATTTCTGAGTTATTACCTCATAAAGGGACACTGGTCAAAACTGCATAAAAAAACGCCAGGATCATTAAGGTCAAAATAGGCTGGGTCATGAAGGGGTTAAACACCAAGAAATTCTATGCCAAATTACCTTCTGATCCAACGCAAGTCTTTGCAGACAAATTTGATTGCCTAATATGCTGAGCTTTTGATTATGGCATTATGAACAACAATATAAAAAAGTACCTTTGGGTTGATTTCCTGGTTATTCCCACCTTTTATCTGCTTCTTAAAGTCCATAAAAGTCTGACCACGCCTCCTGGATGTCCCATAGGTTCTAGCATAGGCAGTCTTTGCGATAAAGCTAACATCTATATCGATTTCGTTCTCCAGCCACTTGCCACTGCCTTGCAATCCTATATTAGGTACTCGGCTCATTTCATTCGTGTTTGCCGCAACATTTCCTTTAGGGAGCAGACCCTACTAGTCACTTGCGATGTCGAGTCCCTCTATTCAAGTATTAGTCATCATGATGGTTTAGAGGCAGTTAGTTATTACTTAAGCAGACAAAGTACTCTGGACCTCCTACATAATTCTTTTCTGATCGATTTTCTCAAGTTTATTCTACACCATAATTACTTTTTATTTGATCGATCTTTCTTCTGGCAGGCATCAGGAGTGGCGATGCGCGCCAGCCTATGCCAACATCTTTTTGGGTTGGTGGGAGGATACCATCGTCTACAACTCTGACTACTTCAAAAGACATGTCCAACATTGGCATTGTTTCATCGACGATGTTTTCTTCACATGGACCGGTACAGAGCAGGAGTGTCTTGAATTTCTCCAAGAATTGAATCATAACAATCTTAACATTGTTCTGACACATACTTTTTCCCTCACTTCAGTCACCTTCTTGGATTTGAAGGTTTCTACCCGGGAAGATGACCTTGCTACGGACCTCTTCCGTAAATCTACAGCGACCAACAGCTTACTCAGGTACGACAGTTTTCACTCTCTCCATACTAAAAGGGGCATTCCTGTCGGCCAATTTCTGAGAACTTGCCGTAATTGCACTCTGGATGAGGACTTATTTCTGCAATCTAGGGCCCTTTCTACTAGGTTCCCATAGCGTGGCTATCCCAAGAAATTTATTTAGTCTGCTTTCCAAAGAGCCAAGGGACATAGCCAGGTCTCACTATTCTCCTCTAACAATCGTCCTAAGGATAAAAATGTCTGGTTTATCACAGACTACAATGTCCAATGGAATCAGGTGAGAAACATTCTTTTGTCTCATTGGGACATCCTAATCTTGGATACCCAAACTTCCCCTCTTATTACCCTGTGTCCACTTATGACAGCTAAGAGGGCCCCTAATTTAGGGGATATCTTGACTCACACACCCCTCAATTAGACTGAATCGGGGCATAGTTTTGAGGGGGTCTTTTCCCTGTGGGGACTGTAGTGTATGTCCTTATGCTCCTGTAACCAAAGACTTTTTCACCAACCCCTTGGACTCTAAAACATATTGTTTAATGTCATACATTAACTGTAAGACAACTAACATCATTTACGCTATTATTTGCCCTTGTAATAGGGTCTATGTTGGCATCTGTCCACAATACACCTGGCACCCTCTGATGCCAGGAAAGGTAAGGCCTTAACTCCGGTGGCCTCCCATTTTCTGACACGGTGGTTCCATTACTAATATTCGATTCTTTGGTTTACAGAGGATCCACCTTAATGCCAGGGGTGGCAACCTTAAGAAACTATTGCAAAATTATTGCAATTATTGCCTTTGCAATAATTGAATTTCACCCTGCTGTGGACTTCTGTCTCTTGCATCATACAAGTTCATTTATTAGTGACTTTATCTTTTACTATTTTTCTTTTTTATTTATACATATTTTCTCTGGTTTACTTGTAGTGCATGGCCAAGGCAGGTTTGGCCTCTCTTTCCGATACTTTTGTGAGCTTTGCGGGCCCAGTGGAAATATGCATGGCCATATGCATCGGGTCATATATTTTGGCGCTTAAATCTAACCAGCAAGATATCTTTATTTACTCATCATGCCTAGCATAATTTGCTTATTTGACATTTTCTTATGCCTGTATAATGTTCTATTATGCACAGGCTCATTAAAATTATAATAAATTTTCAAGCAGCACTTCTTTGTCATCCTCTCTGAATTCAGTGGTCAGCGCTGCAGCTTCTATAACACTAACCTGAGAGACTTCCTGACATGCACTGCACATGACAGGAAGTCTCTCAGCTCTGGAGACCCGGATGTCATCATGACGACATCGGGTCTCCATGGCAGCGATCGGGACCCCGCGTCATGAGGCTGTCAGTCCCTCTGACGGCGCAGGAACGCTGCGATCATGCTTGTTCACAGTGTCCTGAGGGTTAAAGTTCCGGGAGCAGTCCGTGACCACTCCTGGCACTTAGTGCCAGGTTTCAGCTGTGAGAATCAGCTGACATCCGGCTGCGATCATCTGCGCTCCCCCCCGTGAACACGGATGATCGCACATGACGTACTATACCGTCCATGGGCATTAAGTCCCAGGGCACATGGATGGTATCGTTTGTCAAATGTCACAAAGGGGTTAATTTCTTTTTTTAATTTGAGCACAGGCGCCAGCTGATGACTACACTCAACAGCCGCTGTTTGCTCACTATGTAATCAGTGACAGCAGGTGTTGGCTATTGGGAGTAGTTCATCAGCTGAAGTCAGTGACCTGTGATAAGGTTTTTACTGTGGGTCACAGGCACATATGCTGGTTCATGCTAGCTTCTGATATAACAGCATGACCCTGCAGCACTCTGATTGACAATAACGATCTAATGCCAATCAGAACTGCCACACTGGTGTTTCTCACGCTGTCACACAGATAACAGTATAGGAAACACCATAGCAAGTCCATAAAAACATAAGCAAAAACTCAGCAAATCCGCAAACATTTTTGCATCTGCATTTTTGCTGCATATTTGACTGACTCAAAAAGTGACACGATTTTGAAAACTAGACCCACTAGGGAACTTATCTTATGTGTATTGAGCACCTTGAACCCACAGGTAATTCACAGAAGTTTATAACGTAGAGGCATGAAAAAAAAATCACATTTTTCCCAGATAAATCTTTTTTAGCTCCAAATTTTGCTTTTTCATAAGGGTAATAGAAGAAATTGCTCCATACATTTTTTTGTGCATTTTTCTTGAGTATGCCGATACCCATATGTGGGGGAATACTACTGTTTGGGAGCACGGCAGGGCTTGGAAGGGAAGGCGCGCCATTTGACTTTTTGAATGCAAAATTTGATGGAATAATTAGCGGATGCCAGGTCGCATTTTAAGAGCCCCTGATGTGCCTAAACAGTGGAAACCCCCCCCATCAAATGACACCATTTTGGAAATTAAACCCCTTTGGGACCTTATCTAGATGTGTATTGAACACCTTGAACCCCCAGGTGCTTCACAGAAGTTTATAACATTAAGCCGTGAAAATAAAAAAAATCACATTTTTCCCAAAAAATCTTTTTTAGCTACAAATTTTGTATTTTCACAAAGACAAAAAGAGAAAATGGACCCCAAAGTTTGTTGTGCAATTTCTTCTGAGTTCAACCGGGGAAGAGTCCTGAGGAGAGAATTTGCATATTCCCAGTGCCTTCTAAGATAAGTGAAGAGTCTCCGCGAGCTCAGCGATCACTGGATTTTGGCCGTTGCAGCTGAAAAGAGGAAATCGGTAAACCAGGGGAAGAGTCCTGAGGAGAGATTTTGCAAATTCCCAGTGCCTTCTGGGATAAGTGAAGAGTCTCCGCGAGCTCAACGATCACTGGATTTTGGCCGTTGCAGCAGGAGGATCAGGAGGCAGTCAGCACCCATACTGCTCAGGAACCAGTAGCAGGCTCCTACACAGGAGAATGATGAAGAAATACATCAAGATTAGACTTTACCCACAAAGAACAACCTTGTATGGACTTAGAGTCCTCCTAGATGGAGAAAGAAAAATGTTGTGAAGAAGAAATGGAGAGTTGTGGTCATGGGGGATTCCCTGTTGAGAGGAACAGAGGCCCTATCTGCAGACCGGATATAACCTCAAGAGAAATGTGCTGTCTTCCAGGTGCAAAAATTAAAGATGTGTCTGACAGGATATCAGGACTCTTCAGACCTACAGATGACTACCCATTCCAGCTAATACATGTGGGGACAAATGACACAGCAAGAAACGACCTGGAAACCATCTGCAGTGACTTTGAAAACTTAGGTAAGAAAGTGAAAGAACTGGGAGCGCAGGTGGTCTTCTCTTCCATCCTCCCAGTGGATAGCCATGAAACAAGGAGGTGGAGTAAGATTCTGCAGATGAACAACTGGCTACATCGATGGTGCCGTCAGCAAGGATTTGGATTTCTGGATCACGGAGTGAATTACCTATATGATGGACTACTTGCTAGAGATGGGGTACACCTTACGAAGACTGGAAAACATGTATTTGGAAGTCGCCTTGCTACACTCATCAGGAGAGCTTTAAACTAGAACAATGTGTGAAGGGAAGCAAAAGGCCAGAAAAAGCCATACACCTGACAAATGCTATTGAGAACTCTGCTATTAGAAGTGGAAAGGAAGAACAAAGACAAAAGAATCTAAATAACAAAAATATTGGAGAAAGAGAAACCAATCACAAACTAAAATGTTTCTATACTAATGCACGGGCAACATGGGCAACAAACAAGGGCAACAACATGGGCAACAGCAAGGGCAACAACATGGGCAACAAACAAGAAGATTTGGAACTACTAACGCAGGAAAAGAAATATGATGTCATTGGAATCACTGAAACTTGTTGGGACAATACACATGATTGGAATACAAGGCTAGAAGGATACAACTTGTTTTCTAGAAACAGACTTGATAAACGAGGAGGAGGTGTCGCATTGTATGTTAGAAACGCGTTTATCTGCACAGAGATTGAAGCTTCAGAGACTGGGAGTTCTGTGGAAACTGTTTGGGTAAGAATACAAGGACAGAACAATGGAAAGGATACCATTGCAGGCATTTACTACAGGCCGCCTGTACAAGCTGCAGATATGGATGAACTCTTTATGCATCAAATAGCCAAGTTCTCCAAAAAATATGACATAGTTGTAATGGGAGATTTCAACTATCCTGACATTTGTTGGGAATCTCTCTCAGGAAAAACTAACAGGTCAAGGAAATTCTTATCCTTTCTTGCTGACAACTTTATCTTCCAAAAGGTAGGGGAGAAAACAAGGGGAACTGCTACCTTGGATCTAATCCTTATAAACAGGGAGGAAATGGTTGAGGAGGTAAAAGTGGCTGGGACCCTAGGAGGTATCGACCATGCTATTTTAGAATTTTGGATAACTAGAGGAGGAAGAGCTGTGAAGACTCAGATGTAAAGGTTTGATTTCAGAAAGGCAGATTTTAAGGGATTCAGAAAGAGAATTGTAGGGATCCAAAGGCTTGATATCCTTAAGGACAAGAATGTCCAGGAAGGATGGGAAATCTGGCAAAATGAAATTCTCAAAGCACAATTGTTAACAATTCCAAAAAGAGGGAAGAATAGGAAGCATTTAAGGAAACCAGGATGGATGAACACAGAACTTAAGCACATACTAAAAAGGAAGAAAGAAATGTTTATGAAATGGAAAGAGGGAGGCATATCTAAAGAAGAATATAATGCTGTCTGCAGAACTTGCAGGTCACAACTCAGATTATCTAAAGCTGACAACGAATTGAGGCTTGCAAGAGACGTCAAAAGCAATAATAAAGGATTTTGGGGATATGTCAAAAGTAAAAGAAAAGTCAAAGATGCTATAGGATTTTTACAGGATGAAAATGATGAAATGGTAAGACAGGATGTTGAGACAGCAGAACTTTTAAATTCCTATTTTGCATCTGTTTTCTCTCAGAAAGGAAATGTAACATCAACTGTTCTTCACTGTCCTATTAAGGGAATAGAAGAATCCAGGATATCTATAAACAGAAATATAGTGAGGAAACACTTAGCTAACCTAAATGAATTCAAGACTCCAGGTCCAGATGAATTACACCCCAGAGTACTGAAGGAGATAGCAGAAGAAATTTTTGAACCCCTCTCCATAATCTTTGAAAATTCTTGGAGAACAGGAGAAGTCCCAGAAGACTGGAGAAGAGCAAATGTTGTTCCTATCTTCAAAAAGGGGAAGAATGTGGACCCAGGCAACTATAGGCCAGTGAGTCTGACTTCTATACCAGGAAAGATCTTTGAACAAATTATTAAACAACATGTATGTAAGTACCTGGATAAGAATGAAGTGATTAAACAGAGTCAGCATGGGTTTGTAACTAATAAGTCATGTCAGACTAACTTAATTTCCTTCTATGACAGAATCACTGATTGGGTGGATCAGGGGAATGCTGTAGATATAGTATATCTTGACTTCAGCAAAGCATTTGACAAAGTATCTCACACAATCCTTATTGAAAAAATGGCTAAGTATGGAATGGACAAATAGGATGGCACTCACCGTTCATGTGAATCAAATCACTTTATTTCACATACACAAGGCATCGGCATAGGCACGGGAGCAATGTGCCGGAAGACGGACAACAGCCGTTTCGTGCTCAATACGCTTCAACAGGAACTGTTGAAGAATATTTAGTGCGAAACTGCTGTTGTCCGTCTTCCAGCACATTGCTCCCGTGCCTATGCCGATGCCTTGTGTATGTGAAATAAAGTGATTTGATTCACATGAACGGTGAGTGCCATCCTATTTTTTCTTTCTCTTCACAATGAAATGTTCTGTTTTTTCAACATGGGATTGAGCACCCGTTCCAAGTGGGATTAAGGTGTTTTTTTATTAATGTGAAAAATATATGTGCAGACATTCAGGGTATTTTTCCACACAACGGTGCCGGATATCTATTTTCTCAATTTATGGAATGGACAAGGCAACTGTTAGGTGGATTCATAACTGGCTTAGTGATCGGACCCAAAGAGTGGTCGTAAATGGCTGCACATCCAGTTGGAAGAATGTCTCAAGTGGGGTACCACAGGGCTCTGTCCTTGGCCCTGCATTGTTCAACATCTTTATCAACAATTTGGATGAAGGAATTGAGGATAAACTGATTAAATTTGCTGATGACACAAAGCTAGGAGAGATAGCTAATGCTAGAGAAGAGAGAGGATTCAAAAATATATAAATAAACTGGAGCAGTGGGCAGCAACTAACAGAATGGTTTTTAACAGGGAAAAATGAAAAGTTCTACATCTGGGCAGGAAAAAAAAGCATATACAGAATGGAAGGAATAAGGCTAAGGAACAGCACATGTGAAAAAGACTTGGGTATACTAATAGATCACAGACTGAATATGAGTCAACAGTGTGATGCAGCAGCAAAAAAGGCAAATGCAATTCTAGGATGTATTAACAGAAACATACAGTCTAGATCACGTGAAGTCATTATTCCCCTCTACACCTCTTTGGTCAGACCTCATCTGGAATACTACCACATTTTAAAAAAGACATCAACAAACTGGAGCAAGTTCAGAAAAGAGCGACCAGAATGGTGACCGTTCTGCAAACCCTGTCTTATGAGGAAAGGTTGCAGGATTTGGGAATGTATAGCTTGCAGAAGAGGAGACTGAGAGGAGACATAATAGCTGTCTACAAATATCTCAAGGGCTGGCACATTGTAGAAGGATCATCTTTATTCTCATTTGCACAAGGAAAGACTAGAAGCAATGGGATGAAACTGAATGGGAGGAGACACAGATTAGATATTAGAAAAAACTTTTTGACAGCTAGAGTGATCAATGATTGGAACAGGCTGCCACGAGAGGTGGTGAGTTCTCCTTCAATAGAAGTCTTCAAACAAAGGCTGGACAGACATCTGTCTGGGATGATTTAGCGAATCCTGCTTTTGAGCAGGGGGTTGGACCAGATGGCCCAGGAGGTCCCTTCCAACTCTAAGATTCTATAATTCTATCTAGGGGTGCAGTGATTATACAGTGAAGGAAGTAATTATTTGATCCCTTGCTGATTTTGTAAGTTTGCCCACTGACAAACACATATAAGGCTATGTTCACACGTGGCGTTTTTTTCACGTTTTCGCGGCGGTTTTAACTGCGCGATTTTGCTGTGAAAACGTGAAAAATAAGCATCCCATGCATTCCTATGGGATTCCGCAATGCTGTGCTAATGCTGCAGTTTTTACCGCGGCGGAATCGCTTTGCAGTAAAAAACGCAGCATGCTCATTAATTTAGCGGAATCGCGGCAATCCCGCACCCATAGGAATCCATTGTTCTGCTTACTTTCCACATGTGGCTGTACGCGCCACGCGAAAAGTAAGCAGAACATTTGCGGATGGTACCCACAGTCCGGAGGAGAGGAGACTGTCCTCCGGGCTTTGGGTACCATGTCCCTGTAAAAAATAGAATTTAAAATAAAAAATATTGTTATTCTCACCTTCCGACGTCCCGCGCTGCCTTCCCGCCTCTCTCCACGCTCCCGGTCCCAGTAATCCTTTGCGAGCGATGACGTCCATTCTTGCGGGATCGCGAAGTCTCGCGGTCATTCGTGCGACGTCATCGCGAATGACCACGAGACGTCGCGATCCCGCGAGAACGGACGTCATCGCAGTAATTCTCGCAAAGGATTACTGGGACCGGGAGCGTGGAGAGAGGCGGGAAGGCTGCGCGGGACGCTGGAATGTAAGAATAACAATATTTTTTTTTATTATTATTTTTTACATCCTATCTTTTACTATTGATGCCGCATAGGCAGCCTCAATAGTAAAAAGTTGGTCACACTCGTCAAACACTATGTATGACGAGTGTGACCAACCTGTCAATCAGTTCTCCAAGCGATGCTACAGATCGCTTGGAAAACGCTAGCAATTCTGCAAGCTAATAACGCTTGCAAAATGCTAGTTTTTCCGCAGGAAAATCGCGGGAATTTAAAATGCGATTTTCCCGCGGAATGGAATTCGGAATTCTCGCGGTAATTTCCGCGAGAGTTCCACTACGTCTGAACATAGCCTAATAGTCTATAATTTTTAGGGTAGGTTAATTTTAACATTGAGAGATAGAATATGAAAAATAAAATCTAGAAAATCACATTGTATAAATTATATAAATTTATGTGCATTTTGCAGTGAGAAATAAGTATTTGATCCCCTACCAACCATTAAGAGTTCTGGCTCCTACAGACCAGTTAGATGCTCTTAATCAACTCAATACCTGCATTAAAGACAGCTTTCTTTCATAGTCACCTTTATAAAAGACTCCTGTCCACAGACTCAATTAATCAGTCAGAATCTAACCTCTACAACATGGGCAAGACCAAAGAACCTTCTAAGAATGTCAGGGACAACACCATAGACCTTCACAAAGCTGGAATGGGCTACAAAACCTTACGTAAGATGCTGGGTGATAAGGAGACAACTGTTGGTGCAATAGTAAGAAAATGGAAGAAATACAAAATGACTGTCAGTTGACATCGATCTGGGGCACCATGCAAAATCTCACCTCGTGGGGTATCCTTGATCATGAGGAGGCCAACATCACGAAACAATCACTGACCTCAGGGAGACCACTCAAAGAAAACACTGCGGCAGCCGGCAAAAGCGCTCAATCAGTGAAATCCTAGGTGCAATGCTCCCTGGGAAATACGAATATGCAAATAAAGTCCGTGGAGCCTCATTTAAGAGTCTCAAACATGGGACTAGCCAGATCTTCCTCCAGGGAAGGACCCAGCCAAGGGGTGTCTCCTTTCGGAAACCACCATTACCACCATATTAAGTGGCCCTTTAAGTCAATATCCAGCTCTTTTCGAGTTTACAGATATGACAAGGGAAATACCAAGGCCAGGTATCCATCCACAGACAGCTGTTTCGGGGTGTTGCCCCTCATCAGTGTGGAGTAGTCTTCTGGCTAGGTGGGAGCAATGCCTAGTAGACCAACATCACGAAACAATCACTGACCTCAGGGCAAAGGCGCTCAATCAGTGAAATCCTAGGTGCAATGCTCCCTGGGAAATACGAATATGCAAATAAAGTCCATGGAGCTTCATTTAAGAGTCTCAAACACGGGACTAGCTAGATCTTCCTCCAGGGAAGTCCCAGGTTTGAGACTCTTAAATGAGGCTCCACGGACTTTATTTATTAGGATTTCACTAATTGAGCGCCTTTGCCGGCTGCCGCAGTGTTTTCTTTGACTGGTCTCCCTGAGGTCAGTGATTGTTTTGTGATGTTGGTCTACTAGGCATTGCTCCCACCTAGCCAGAATCCTACTCCACACTGATGAAGTGCGGAGTTTCCTGAATACCTTGAGTGCTGTCTCTTGGCCTTCCGGGATCGCCACTTCGGTGGCTTAAGCCGGTTGCTGCTTTTGGGAGATAGCCAGGAGGTTTCGGGGAGGAAATCCTTGGAGTTGTGGACGATGGGAGTCTGACTTCAGTTCTCTGGGACCGGTGATAGCCGGGTCAAAAATGGATTCAGGATTGACATCGCTGAAGATAAGAAGTTACATTTTTCCCTGGGATATTTGGTCAACATGGTGTTTTATGACATCCTGAAGATTCGGAAGTCCGATATAATATGCCTGCAGGAGTTTAGGAGAGAAGGCAGGTATGTACTGGTGCTATCTTCTATGGCAGCTTGCCAGAATTTGTTTACTGCCCTGAAAAATGGAGTGGCAAATCCTTTGCTGGAAGGTCTTACCTTTACTGTGCTGTACTCTAAGGGAGATATCCCACATGTAGTTTTCATGCACAACCCTTTTGTTTCCCTGGAGGACATTGCTTTATTTTTGAAAAGACATTGCATTTATGTTCAGTACTTCCACAGGGTCTTGAATGGAGAAGGGCTCTGGACCGGGAAGTACAAATTTTTTGTGAGATTTCGGATGGATCCCCAAGGCCCGGGAGACATCCATTACCCCCTCTTAATTTTTCAATTGGGAAAAATACTGTTTTTTTGTTCTTTTCAGATGCACTGATGTATTGCAGGAGGTGTAAAAATTTCGGGCATACCCAGGATAGTTGCAAGGAGATGCCAACTTGCAGGAATTGCAATGCTTCTGGCCATATGGCAAAAGACTGCACAAATCCTGTTATGTGTAATGCTTGTGGTGAGGAGGGCCATAAGTATCGGGACTGTAAGGCCAGGATCAGTCCTAGGTCTTACGCTGAGGTCTCAGGTGGGGCAGCTGCACCCCCTGCTGCTGTTGTTGACATTCCACAGGTTTCAGACCCGGAACTTATTGAGGAACCTGAAATCATGGATGCACATGAGGAGGCCCTGCCCCAAACGGAGTCTCCCAGCCCAGAGGTGGCAGTTTTGGAAGCTACTGATGTTGAATGTGAGCTCCCTCATCAGTCTGATGTCTGTGGGGAGGTGGAGTTGGAAGGTACTCTTGGCAATACCCCCAGTGTATCTTGGTTTACTACTGAGGAGGAGTTGGCCAGTTGTGGAGATCAAGGTGACTTCACTCTTGTGAGGTCCTCTGAGGGCGAGGAGTCTGGAACTTCCTGTAAGAAGCCCAGAACGGATTGGGCAGACCCCGGTGAAGTTAGTTTAAGTCCGGTAAGTGAACGTAGTTACCCTCAGAATGTCTTCTCTCCTGACACCAATGCTTTTTTAGGCATTCCCGCAGACGTAAACAGATTCAAGGAGTTGCAGTTCCAAATGGAAGACGAAAACGGCTGAAGAGGAAGTGGCGTGTTTGTCGTCATGTAAATAACACAGTCATGTTATGGCTCCCCAAGCTGGTTGGGACATTGCGAACCTGAATGTCAGGCAAATTAGATCCAAATTCAGGAGGGCAATCGTTCTAGATTATATTAAACAGATGAATGCTCACATCTTTTGTCTTCAGGAATGTGGGATTGTGGAGGCGCCAAGCGATAAGGACTGGCCTTACGGGCAGCATGTATGGTCTGGTTCATGTGTTACTAGGAATGATGGTGTAGGGATATTAATGGGTAACAGGGAGATTAGTTTAGATAGCTACACGGTGGTAGAGGTGGGTAGATGTATAATTGCACATGTTAGTTATAGGGGGTGGCGGGCTAGAATTATTAATGTGTACTGTCCATCAGGACACGACAGGAAAAAGGAGAGTCTGGCTCTTTTGGAAAAATTAAGTTTGTTTCTTCTGGGCAAAATGCCTGCAGTTTTAGTTGGAGACTTTAATTGCACCACAGAAGGGAATTGTAACATAACTGGTAAAAAGTTATCCAATCTTATTTCTGATTTTTCCCTTCTAGATGCTGCTACTCTGAAATTTGGCATCCCACCACCGCCAACGTACCATGCTGATAGGGGTGGTATTGCATCCAGGATAGATAAAACGTTGTTTTCCAAAAATATGTTGTGTATGAATTTTTAACAAAATGCTGGACCTTTTTCTGATCATGAGTGTTTGAGAGGTGTGTTTAGTGCGATTGATGACCGTGTGTATGGGGGTGGGGTTTGGAAGCTGAATGTAAGATTGTTAGAAGATGAGGATGTGATGAATGAATTAAAAATAAAGTATAAAGAGTGGAGAGTATGTAAGAGAGATTCTGCGTGTGTACTGGAGTGGTGGGATTGGGTTAAGGTGTGTTGCAAAAAATTCTTCAAAAAGTGGGGCTATAAAAAAGCTGCTATTTATCGGAGTAGATTTAATGATTTAAACAGGCGCTTAGACTGGTTAAGGAAGTGTGGAGAAAGTGGGATGGATGTGTCTGATCTGCTGGCTGAGACAAAGAGTGAATTAAAGCGTGTTATGGATGAAAAAGGGAAAGAAATAATCTATTGCACCAAAATAGAACATCTTGAGAAAGATGAAAAGTGCACGCGGTTCTTTTTTAAGAAAATGAATGGGAGAAAGGTTGATATCGATAAAATCCTGGATAGGAACGGTTTGTGTGTGTCAGGTGAGAATGTGGTAAAAGAGGTGAATAGGTTCTATAGTAAGTTATATGATAAAAAATGGATTGATTCTGGTCTTGTTTCAGAAGTGCTGAATGGGTTAGAGAACAAGTTGGATAGTGGAGAATGTGATATTTTGAATGAGGACATAATTATGGAAGAAGTAGAAAATGTGATGAAGAGTGCTAAAAAGAATAAGACTCTGGGTAAAGACGGATTGCCGGTAGAATTCTATGTGAAGGCGTGGGATTTTCTGGGTGCTGATTTGACTGAGATATGTAAGTATATGTGGGAGAGTGGTAAGTTGTGTGAATCAATGAAAGAGGGGGTGGTTGTGCTTGTGCATAAGAAAGGTAAGAGAAAGTGTTTAGAGAATTGGAGACCTATAACATTGCTGAACGCAGATTACAAAATCTATAGCAAATTGTTGGCGAATCGTATGCGTGAGGTGATTGGTAGTGTTGTGGATGAGGATCAAGTGTGTGCTGTGCCTGGAAGAAGTATGAGTGATAACTTATTGTTATTAAGGGATTTGATTGGAGACTGCATGAGAAGGAAACGGAAGTGTATGGTTCTGTCAATTGATTTTGAGAAAGCGTTTGATAGGGTCTCGCATGTGTTTTTGTTTAAAGTTCTGGAGAGAATGGGTTTTCCTCAAAAATTTGTGAATGGGATAATGTCTTTGTATGATTGTGTGTCAAGTGAGTTTCTTGTTAATGGGTGGTTGTGTGAGAAAGTGAATATTAAGTCTGGTGTAAGGCAGGGGTGTCCCATGTCCCCTGTCTTGTTTGTATGTGTGATTGAACCTCTGTTGTGCTTGGTGAGACGTGATAAAATGATGCGAGGTTTGCTGGTACCTGGGAGTGGTGGGAAGCATGTGAAAGTTCTTGGATATATGGATGATGTTGTGGCTGTGAGTGAAAGTGTTGCATCTATGAGTAGGGTTAAGTTGCTTCTGGAGTTTTTCTGTGGTGCATCTGGCTTTAGAGTGAATTGGAATAAATGCAGTTTTAAATGTTTTGGGGATGACAGGGTTAAAATGGAGGGGGTAAAGTGTGAGGAGGGTGCTATCAAAGTGCTGGGAGTATTATTTAATAAGGACTTGGAAGGTAAGGAGAGCTGGGAGGAGTGTGGATTGTGCATAGAGCGTAAGTTAAATTTTTGGCGACTGAGAGACTTGACCTTGAGTGGTAAGATTTTGGTCATAAAAGCGGTGATTCTTCCGATTTTGCTTTTTATTGCAACAGTGTTTCCACCATCATGTAGGAAAATAAAGAGTGGAAAAGTTAGTTTTTACTTTTTTCTGGAGCAGTAAAATAGAGAAACTTAAGAGAGAGAGTCTTTTCAAGGCGTGTCACCATGGTGGCATGGCCTTTCCAAACATTGAGATTTTTCTGGGGCTTCAGTATATCAAAACTGTTGTTATTTTGCTGAATAAAGGAAATAAGGGAGCGTATATGGCAAGTTATTCTGCTGGTTGGATGTTATATGGCTTATGTTGGAGAAAGAGGGATGCTAGAGTGCCTGTTGCTTTCCAGTGTCCGGTCTGGTATGAGGTGATTGAGAAGTTTGTGAGGAAGCATGATTTACTGAGTGTGCCGATGAATGATTTTAGAATGGCTAAGAATGTGATGAAAATAATACGTAAGAATGATGTGGAATGTAATATTGTTGGGTTGAGAGTGAATGAAGTTTCGGTTGCATGGAAGAGTTTGGGAATGCACGGGATGTCTAATAGACAAAAGGATATTGTATGGATGTCCTTGCACAATATTTTGCCTGTGCGACAGGTTCAGAAGAGATGAGGTCTGACCAGAACGTATGTGTGCCCGAGGGAAGGATGTGGTGGATGTGAGACTGTGTGGCATACTATGTGGGACTGTGATTACGCGTGCAGTGTGTGGAAGTGTGTAGGTGGGTTATGTAAGGAGTTAGCGGGTGTGAGTTTTATTGATTGGCGTGTTTGCAATGTTTGGAATTGGTGCATGTGGTCGTGTGAAAAATAGAATCCTATGGTTAATTATGACTTGTGGCCTAGCCAGTCTCCAGCCCTTAATCCCATAGAAAACTTATGGGGGGAGTTTTATTATTATTATTATTATTATTATTATTATTATTATTATTATTAAAGAGGGAGTTGAGGCTCCGAGTTGCTAAGTGACAGCCTCAAAATCTTAATGATTTAGAGATGACGCTTGACGTGCGCTAACCTCATCATCAACTACAAAAAAAGTCTGACTGCTGTGTTTGCCAACAAGGGTTTTGCCACCAAGTATTAAGTCTTGTTTGCCAGAGGGATGAAATACTTATTTCTCACTGCAAAATGCAAATAAATTTATACAGTATAATTAATAAAATGTGATTTTCTGGATTTTATTATTGATATTCTTTCTCTCACTGTTAAAATTAACATACCCTTAAAATTATAGACTGTTCATATCATTGTCAGTGGGCAAACTTACAAAATCAGCAAGGAATCAAATAATTATTTCCTTCACTGTATTGACACCACAGGTGTGTCACAGACTTTTATACCATTGGGCAGGGAAGAAAAAATAATTTACATTTTTACCACCAAGATTGTGTGTTAGCCCAAAGTTTTACATTTTCACAATGGGAAATGGGTAAAAACGGCACCAGAATTTGTCCCACAATTTCTGCTGAATGTAGAAATACCCCATATGTGGCTTTACAGTACTACTTTGCTATACGGAGAGACTTGGGAGGGACGGAGCGCTATTTGCCTCCTGGAGCGCAGAATTTCCTACACTAGTTTGTGGATTCCATATAAAGAGCCCTTGAGTGCTAGAAAAGGAGAATCCCCCTCAAGTGATGACATTTTGGAAATTATAACCTATGGGAATTTATCTACAGATGTAGTGACGGTTTTGACTCCATGGGTGTTTTCCAGAAACAAGCAGCAGTGGATGTTGCTGAGTGAAAATTGCAAACTGCCATTGTAGTGACTGGTATGTCGTACATTATGCCCAGCTCATGCTTCTGGAGATATGCTCCTGTAAATTAGGCGGGCTCTCATCACTACAGAAATGCCAAAAATATGGGCGCTAAATGTTCTTTAGGCACACTGGGGCTCAGAAGGGAGAGTGGCATTTAGATTTGCGAGCAGAGAATTTGCTGAATTTCTTTTGAGGAGCGAGGAGCCATTTAGCTTTTCCAGAGCCTTTGCACTACCAGTAACATGGAAACCCCCTATATTTCCATTAACAGATGACAGACCTGAATGGGGACTTGCTTTTTTTGTGGATTGAGTTGAAGCCTTTATTGGGAACATTTTACATAATATTTGGTATCACATTTATCTGGTGCTCTACAGTGACCACTTACTTTGAGGTTTCCATCTAAATCTCTGAGTGACGTGACAGATGAAACCCCCGAGGGATCCATTCACTATAATGAGGCAGCAGAGTTACTCTGGACTCCATCTGGCCTCTGTTCAGCCGACAACACATTTTTTTGCAATCTTAAAAAGACGGACACTGCCGGATCACAGGTTCTATGGCGTCCACAGTGCCTCCATCTGCCTCATTATAGTGAATTTTCTCCTGGGGATTCTGTTTGAATCACGTACTTCAGATATTTACATGGAACTCCCGATGTAAGTGCTCAGTGCAGAGCACAGGATAAATGTGTGCCAAGTCTTACTGTATCCTGTGGGAGGCGGAGTGAAAAAAAATCAACAGCATGTGAGGAATTGGTTTTATTTATTTTTTACGCCGTTACTCATGCAGTATAAGTGATTAGGCGACTTTATTCTTCGGGTCAGTGCTATTACAGCGATACCAGATTTATATCGGGTTCTTATGTTTGCCAGCTGTCACACACTAAAAGACACTTTTTTATTGTGAAAACTAGTTTTTGCATCACCATATTTTGAGAGCTACAATTTTTCCATATTTTGGCCCACAGAGTCATGTGAAGCCTTGGTTTTTGCAGGACAAGCTGAAGTTTTTATTGGTACCACTTTTGGCCACATGACATTTTTTGATCACTTTCTATTCTGAGCTTTGGGAGACAGAATGAACAAAAATCATAAATTCAGGAATTGCTTTTTGCTTCTTATACCATTCCACGTGTGGTAAAATTGGTAAGACAATTTTATTCTTCCGGTCAGTACGGTTACAGCGATACCTCGTCTATATAATTTTTTGTTTTGGCACTTTTACAACATAAAAACTATTTTATAGGAAAAAATATTTTGCATCACCTTATATTGAGAGCTATGACTTTTTTATTTTTCTGCTGATGGAGCTGTATAGTGGCTTTTTTGTGGTATAAGATGACATTTTCAGGGTACTATTTTCATTTACATCCATCTTTTTGATCACGTTTTATTTCACTTTTTGTTCAGCAGTATGATGATAAAGCATTGTTTTTTGCCTCGTGTGTTATTTATTTTTTTTAATGGTGTGCACTGAAGGTGTTAACTAGTGAGACAGTTTTATAGAGCAGGTTGTTACAGACGTGGCAATACCAAATATGTGTACTTTTATTGTTCTTTTTATTTACATATTTACACAAACAAATGTGTTGTGAATTCTCTTGATCTGACTTCGGAGTCGGGGCTCCCTCTGGTGGTTACTGCGGGTAGTAGAGCTGGCCGGGTTGACAGAAGTCTGCCACCTGACGACGATGATTGGAAGTCAGGGGTTACTGACTGGGAGGATATAAGTGAGCAGGCTTCCCTCAGTTGCTGCTGGTGATTGCTTTCTTCCTGTGTATTTTGAGGTCTGCTGTCTCCTGCCTGATCCTGCATTTTTCAGTTAAGTTGTTCATTTGCTAATCCTTTGCATCTGATCTGGTTTTGCCTCTTTCTACTTTGCTGTTAGGGTTCAGGGTGCTCCCTGCTGGGGCAGTGCTGGACCCCGCTCCATATGTTACAGCTTGTGTCAGTTTGTTCAGTCCCTTGTTATATTAGTCTATTTTGCTTTGCTGCCAGTTCACACCAGAATGCTGATATGGTGGGGGAGAGGTTGTGAGACCTCAGTGTTTTTTGTACATCAGACGTGTTGGATTTTTTAGGGTTTTTGCTTGATTGCAGACAGTGTCTTTCCTTTCCTATCCTATCTAGACAGTTTGGGCCCCATCATTTGCTCAGTCTATTTTCTGTCTGTGTTTGTGCCTCATCTTGTCTCACCGACAATATATGTTTGGGGGCTATCTATTTCTTTGGGGTTCCACTCCGGGGAAGTTTAGATTTCACCTTTCTTGCTTTAAGCTTAGTTAGTTCTCAGGCTGTGCTGAGGCGTCTAGGGCATTGTAGGCATGCTGTTATGAGCTCATTTTCTGCTCCACCAGTTGAGAGTTCTCCTTCCGCTCTCCCTCTAGTGGTGACAGGAGGTAGTGAGGCTGGTTTAAGTGGTAGTGATCTGCCACCTGATGAGGAGGATAACGACTGGCTCTCTGGAGTATCAGACTGGATATAAGACAGCCGACGCCCTATCCTGGTGCTGGTGATTCAGTCTGCTTCTCAGGTCTTGGACTTCAGCTCTCTTCCAGTCTTTTCAAGTTAAGTTTGTTTTTTGCTAATTTTCACACTTGCGCTTGTTGGTCAATTCAGTTTCTTGTGTGGTCAGCTTGCCCCTGCTGGGGCTATGCTGAACTTCCACTCCTATTTATCTGTGTTTGCCAATTTGCCTTTTTGTCCCTTATTAGATTGGCCTCTTTTTGCTCTGTTTCAGAATATTTCAGAGTGTTGATATAGTGTGAGAAGTCTAGTGACTTCAGGGTTAATTTTGCTATCAGAGGTGTTGGACATTATTTTGGTAGGGTTTTTTGGCAGATTGCAGACAGTGGCTTTCCTTTCCTGTCCTTTCTAGTTAGTCGGGCCCCATCGTTTGCTCAGCCTATTTTCCTGCCTGTGTTTGTGTTTTCATCTTGCTTCACCATCAATACATGTGTGGGGGCTGTCTATTCCGTTGGGGTCTGCTCTGGGGCAGTTACTTTTCCCTTTTCTTGCTTTAGGTTTATGTAGTCCTCCGGTGGTGACGAGGCGTCTAGGAACATCGTAGGATCGCTCCACTGCTACTGTTAGTTGTGTGGTTAAGATCAGGGATCTGCAATCTGCATAGTTACCAACCTTTCTGGTTTTCTGGGACTTAGCATTCATAACAGTATGCCCTACGGTTACTGCTAGTTGTTTTGTTAGGATTAGGGGTCTGCAATCCGCTAAGTTACCAAACCTTTCTGGTTTCCTGGTGGCCTAACCTATTCCTGCAATCCTCCTCAGTGACCTATTCATAACACAAATGTATTTATTGGAAAAATATTTCTTTTTTTTTCTTTATTTAGGGATTTAAAAAAAAATATTTTTACACATTGTAATATTTTTTTTTTAAACTTTTTTACATTGTCCCAGGATGGACATCACTGTATTGTGTCAGATCACTGATCTGACACACTGCACTGCAGAATACCAGATCAGGATCTGACAGGCACTTTCCCTGCAGGACCCCAGGGCCATCTTGGGTCAGGGAGTCTCAATGGAGACCATCAGGACAATGCGATTGCATCACGGTGTCCTGATGGAAGCACGCAGGGAGCCCCCTCCCTGTACGATGCCCCTCTGTGTTGCTGTCACTACTGACACCTGCACCCAATCGCCAATGTGCTCATCGTGAGGCCGCATGATTGGTGCGCCATACTAGTACTAGTTCTGCTGTATGTGGGAACGCAATTCCCACAGAGTAGTACTAGTACGTGCATGTCGGGAAGGTGTTAAATACCGCTGTCAATAAGCAGAGTCTCACAGGTACAGTCAGTGAGAAACTGATAGTTTCATGCACTGCTTTACATGATTACAGCAGTGTATGAGACAAGTGATCAAAATAAAAATTATACATGTTCCACAGTGGGACTAAGTAAAAAAGAGAAAAAAGTTAAATAAAGCATGTAAAAAGAAACACAAAAAAGCACACACAAATCACTAAAATCTGTTTCGCCACTCAAAACACAGCGTTTGTGAAAAACAAAATAAACAAAAAAATACACATCATTGGTATTGCTGCGTTCGTAATGTCCCGCTCTATAAAACTGGCATATTATTTTTTCCATTTAGCAAACTTTGTAAAAAAAAATAATAACTTGCCAAAAATGGCACTTTTTCAACATAATGACTCACAAAAAATGTGAATAAAAAGCAATCAAAAAGTAGTTTGTAGGGTTGATCGAATAGCTTCGATCAACCAGCGAGGAAGCCACACTGTGTGGCGATACGCGTGGGCTCTATTTCCCCAACACACATCATGACGTGACCGAGTGACCCTTAGGCCATGTGCACAAGTTGTGGAAGGTGCTGCAGATTTTTCCACACAGATTTGGAAAAATCCGCAGGTAAAACCACAGGTCACAAGATCTGCGGATTAGCCTGCAGTTTTCCGCTGCAGTTTGACACCTGTACAATGGAGCAGGTGTAAAACCGCTGCGGATTCCGCACAAAGAATTGACATGCTGTGGATTTGAAACCGCAGCAAATCCGCACGGAAAAATCTGAAGCATGTGCACTGCGTTTTTTTATTTCCATTGAATACAATGGTACTGTACAACGCAGCAAAATCTGCTGCGGATCCGCAGGGTCAAAAACGCTGCGGATCCGCAGCAGGATCCGCAACGTGTGCACACAGCCTTACATTTTTTTCCAACAGGTCTTGTTTATTCTGTCCTGTTCCATTATGGTCTTCCCATCTATGCTTCTGTGTCTCTTATTATTGGGACACCTTTACATCTGCTTTAGTCATTTCTTTATATAAGAACTTTCTATCTGGGTGCTGTAATGATTAGGGACTGTTGTTTATATCATGACATATATTATTTAGATTGTTTTCATCACTAAAACAATTTATTCTCTGGATTATTCTCTAGTGAGTATTATCTTGCTGTACCCTGGTGCACATAGTGGAAGAGTCTGGAGGGGCCTTACACGGCCCTCCAGTTGGTGCTTATACTTAGCCTTTTTTGACATTTTAATTATTTTTAAAAAACGTATTTTTTTTGTCTTGCTTATTTTGCATGTTAATAAAATTCTATTTGTTAATTTAAGGTGATCTTAGCTTGTTTACACACTTTTTTCTCTTCTTTGACAGTATTTTTTAAGTGTGTGGCCAGTGATCCTATTTATATATTGTTTAGTTGTGCCCTCAGTTTGCTTCCATTTATGCTGTCTATTTGTTCATTCCACCCCCCAAAAATAGGAGTAAGGCTCGACTCATATTTATCCTGCGCTCTCCACTTAGCGTTTACATGGGGTTGGTAAATTTCACAAAAATGCGATTCAGACAAAACCCCGGATGGAATCACTCACTTATGAGGTAGATGGAGTCACTTTGGACTAGTCTGTGTTCCAGCAGTGTTCTATCATTTTAGGCATCTTTTTAGCGCACAAGTATGGTTGCTCATGTTCTGTGCACACCTAAAAAGATGGATACCATCGCAGCAGACACCAATCGCATTTTTGTGGGATTTATACGGAAACTCAGGCGCAAGTGGTCAGCGTAGAACAGAAGAATGTGATCCAGCCTTATACTGGAAGTGATCAAAAAATGTTATGTACTTCAAAATGTTACCAACAATAACTCTAATTTGTCCCGCACAAAACCAGCCGCCATTCAGGTCCATCATCTGTCACTGGAACAATAGGGGGTTCTCACGTTACTGATAGAACAAAGACTGTGGAAAACTGACATGGCTCCCACCCTATAAATAAAATCCAGTGAATTCTGCCCTCTGTGATGCAGTGACCCCGGTGACAGCTAGGGGGCGCTGTATGGGCTGCCCGGGACATGCATGCAGGCATTCCTTTTGTTATGATGGGAAAATGGTTAGCAGCAGGATTATAAATGGCCGATATGTATCACAGGGGTGGGTGCCCTGTGATGGAAGCTTGAACGTGTGTTGATCAGCAGACCTACTGCTGAGGGTTTGTTACTGTGTATTAGGGAAGCTTCCAGGTGACTTGGTGAGATGGGTGGGACCAGTCACCTACAAACCCACCCAGGGGCGTGTGTCTGAATGCCCACAGTAAAGCCTGTGTGTGTGTGTGGCTGCATGTGTAATAGGACCTGTAGTGAGGTCAGGACCATGTGATCCATACCTCACCTGTGGGTGTGGTTACGGACCATATAATGTGACCAGGGTGGGACACATAGAGAGAGTGCATGGACATGATTGGTTCATGTGGAAGGTCCTGTGTGTTGGAAGGTGTAGAAGGCCTATGTGTTGGAAGGTGTGCTACCTCCCTGAAGAGCACATGAAGGCTTTCGACCTGGTGGCCTGTGTGTTGGATGGTTCCAAGTGGGGACAGAAGTCCTGAACAGCACACAGAGAGGCCGTGTTTCCAGACTCAGTGACGGCTCTGCATTGGGAAGCTACCGCCCGGCTGAGGATCTGGAACTGTTAGGCGGCCTAGTGACCAAGGCATTGTCCAGGATGGTGATCCCAGTTCGGCAGTTCCCCTGATAACCGTGAGTGATACTGACCGAGGTCAGAAAGAGACTGGGTTCAGACTATGGAGCCGGCGTCTTGAGCAGGAGCTCCTAAGAGGTAACCCCAGACAGGGGGAAATAACTGTGTTGAGGCTATAGAGCCTGGTTACTGGACATGGCACAGCCTGTGTGGCCACAGGTCTGAGAGAACGGAGCCCTAATATGAACACTGTCCTGTCTGATGTAAGAGTGTTGCATTTTATGGTTTATGCAGTACAATAGACCACATAGACTGTTTAAACAAAGTGTTCCTGCGTGCCGTGAATCCGCTGCTAAGTGAGTGTTCCCCAAGACAAACAGGAGGCGCTACCTTACATATGGTGGAGAATGCTAAGGGCAATTTTATAGCCTTGTTGCTAGGGACAACGGATGAGGTCTACAAACTCGGTTGCTAGGGGCAACGGTCCAGGAGGCACGTGTGAGGTGTTTTGCTGTGGCTCGGTGTGGTCACGAAGATTTTTTGTTTTCTCAAGTCAACTTGCGGTGGCTTGGTGGGGTCACAAAGGTGACAAGCGTCTGGCTGTAACTCGGCGGAGTTAAGAAGGTTGATGTGGATCGGTGGGTCCACGAAGGCAGCACAGCAAGTTGCAGCAAGAGGTTCTGCAGCAGGAGCTGCAGCGACACCATCAGCTGTTTGTGAGCAGCAGCCGGAGGTGCCAGTGGTTGTGGCTACAGCAGGAGCTGTGGCAGTGCCAGCAAGAGCTGGTGGGGTGTCATAAAAAGTCGTCAGAGGTACAAACTTCTTAAAGGGCCAGTACCAGCCCCAGAAAGACATAAGGGACTGTGTGAACTCAGTCTTGAGAGTGCCGTGGGGGAAGTCCATGGAGTGTACCTCAGAGATGGGTGGTGCCCCTAAACGGGATGGTGTCCCAAAAAAGGGGGCGGTAACCCAAAACAGCGATGAATGTCCAAAAAGGGGTGGAGTCCCAAAAGGGAGCGGTATCCCAAAAGCGAGTAGTTGCCCAAAAGGGGTGGAGTCCCAAAAGGGGGCGGTATCCCAAAAGGGAATAGTTACCCAAAAAGGGGTGGATTCCCAGGGAATGGGGGCGGAGCATCCTAAAGTTTAAGGGGTGGCGCAGACAGACGGTTGACAGGGGCAAGGGTACTATGTGTGTCCAGTCTGCTATATAAACTACCCACCTGGCAAGAGGCTACGTGGGTGTGCCCTGCAGATGAACGAGAAGGAAATGTGCGGACTGGTCGATTCTGGGAGCTCAGTGACTCTAGTGAGGGTAGCGCCCCAGGGATTTGTAATACCCAATAGGAAAGTCGGGGTCACTTGCGTTCATGGGAGCACTAAGGACTATCCAGTGGCCAGGGTGATCCTTGAGACAATCTGGGACAGTACAGGACAGGATGTCACTATAGTCCCAAATTTATCTTGTCTGGTAATCATAGGCCAGGACTCTAAGCTGTTCTCAGACTTGTGGGAGAAGGGAATTCCTCTACAGCAGGAGGATGGAGGACTCACTCCTGATGGAGCTGCATACATGAAGGCAGTAACACATTCCAACATTAACGGGTCAGACGTTGGGGTGACCAGAGGGAAGAGTGAGTCTGCCCAACTTACGGACATGATGTCACCTGACGGGTACCACAGTGTGACTGATAATGATGTTATTGCCATTAGCAACCACTAGGGCTGAGGACAATATTGTGCAGACAGAAGCTCGGACCCAGTGTAATGACAGTATTCCACAAGGTGAAGGCAGGATGATGCTGGTAGACAAACCAGAATGTGTGACTGTTGAAGACAGGGAAGCTCCGGGAGTGGGGTCCAACACCGTTAGAAATGGGGACCGCTGCTTACAGGATGACCGATCAGGTGGTGGTGACTCCCATTCAGACGGTGACGACAGTGGAAAGGAGTGCAGTAAGACTGACTCAGGTCTAAGTGGCAAGACTTCCTCCCGTCGCCGGAGAGGTAAAGGCCGGAAAGGGGCTGAACAAGCTGCACCGTCTGAGAAGATAGATAAAGAGGAGACGGAGAAGCTGTCCAACATGACTACTGTGACCCGAAAACTAGAAGGTCAAATTGACAAACTGACCCAGGACATGTGCACGTGGAAAGAGCGAGCTGACAGTTTTCACCAGGAAGAAGCACACGTACGAAACTTGGAGAGAGGGCGTGAAGAGATCTGTCAACAGCTGGTGAAGGAATGTTTGAAGGTGGCAAGTATGGAAGTCGCCAACTCCACGCAGTTAGAATGGCTGCACCACCTGGAGTCCGAGTTTGCGGCAGTCAAGGCCTTGAGACAAACGGCTGAGCACAGAGTGGAGGAGCTGGAGAAGGAAGTCTCTGAGCTCAGAGGTCACCTGTCAACATGGCAAAATGTGAATAAGGCCTTAAGAGAAGAGGCGGAAGTGCTCAGAGAACCAGTGAGAGGTCTTCTGCAAGAGGAGAAGGTGGTGGTCTAAAACTTACAGTGGCCGTGCCCGACTGATAGCATGGGAAAACTGCCAATGCCCATCTTGGAAAAGGCTCCTGAAGACTGTACATCTTAGGAAGATTGTGAGCCAAGAGCTGAACAAGACAGTCACCCGGTCGTGGCAGATGTCTTGAGGGAAGTGTCCGTGGTAAACCAGGAGCTGTCTGTCCATGAAGAAAGTGAGACTTCGCTCTTCAAGTACGTGATGGAGGTACCCGAAGACATGCGAGAAGCGTGTGCCAGTGAGGGTGCACATGAGGCCTTTAAAAAGGCAATAAAAGCCTATAGTGTGAACTGGGCCCCAGAGACGAACCAGTTGGTGATACTGGCAGATAGGGAAGTCACAGAGAAGCGGGTGACTGTCCTGAAGGAGATGCACCTACAATGTCTCCGCACGAAACAGACGGTCGTGATGAGTAATAAGAAAGCCGCTCGACGCCTGGAGCCTGTGAGGGAAGCTCAAAGTCGGCTGGGCTTTGTGGAAAACATAATTCCAGTACCCAGAAATCTGGTGGGGAAAGTTGTTGGAAGACTTGGAAAGGTGATGCAGGAGATGGTAAATAGATTTGGTGTGAAGAGAGTGAGGATCCCACCTGCTGATGAAATCCAAGTGGCGGTTGAAGATGACATGGTTCCAGTCATTGTTGTTGGCTCGGTGGAAAGCATTGGGAACCTCCGCATGCTCCTGGAATATCGGGTAGCGTACCTGAAGGAAATAGTGCCGTTAAGACGGGACTGACTGCAGATTAATAAACGGATGCAGAACATCAGGTGGCATCCACCTCCAACCCAAGGTATAAGGACCCGAAGGGATCCTCTAAATAATGGAATGACAGGTAGCCGAAGACAAGAACGTTGAAAATCTGCAAGTGGCAGTTCTACTGTCAGTATGAAACTGAGAGACCTTAGATCCTGTGAGGTACTAAATGGGTCACACTCAGGCCAGACAATTGACTCGACTGTAAGTGGGACTTCTGACCGTACCAACCGGGAGAACCAGCCATTGAGAGAAAGGTTGGGTGATGGGGCGTGCTGCAGAAATATGGAGACTAAAAAGGGTCTGGTGACACAGTTGGACTGACTTAAGGGCCAAAGCTCAAGGCCGACATAAGGACCGCTGGTGGCAGGGGAGTCCTAACAGTTTAACGCTGAAACGGAAAAGGACAAAGTCCGATAATGTGTTGGTCACAGAGAGGGATACTGTGACAGTGATGGACTACGTCTTGGGAGCTGACGCTCAAAGGTGACTGAAAGGGCCCTCTCGAACTGGTAGGGCAATGTGACATGGGTGCCCGGTCTCGAGGCCCCTGGTTTGTGACAAATGTTCAACCCCACAAGTTTGAACGGGGGGGTATGTGATGCAGTGACCCCTGTGACAGCTAGGGGGCGCTGTATGGGCTGCCCGGGACATGCATGCAGGCATTCCCTTTGTTGTGATGGGAAAATGGTAAGTGGCAGGATTATAAATGGCCGATATGTATCACAGGGGTGGGTGCCCTGTGATGGAAGCTTGAACATGTGTTGATCAGCAGATCTACTGCTGAGGGTTTGCTACTGTGTATTAGGGAAGCTTCCAGGTGACTTGGTGAGATGAGTGGGACCAATCACCTACAAACCCACCCAGGGGCGTGTATCTGAACACCCACTATAAAGTCTGTGTGTGTGTGGCTGCATGGGTAATAGGACCTGTAGTGAGGTGAAGACCATGTGATCCATACCTCACCTGTGGGTGTGGTTACGGACCATATAATGTGACCAGGGTGGGTCACATAGAGTGCATGGACCTGATTGGTTCATGTGGAAGGTGTCACGTGGACCCGTCCTGTGTGACGCGACCAGCAGGCCGGTAACTAGAACAACAGGACGCGGCACATGATACTGTCCTGTGTGACACGGCTCGCAGGCAGGTAACTAAAACAACAAGACAAAGGGAAGGGAAACAGTTACAATGGTGGGCCCTGCGATAGGGAAAGGGGACGTGGAGACCTCCTGCACTCCCCTGAGTCAGTGTCCCTAACGCTCCTAACGTTCCCTATGCCGGTTCCGCACCGGGCGCCGATTGGGAACCTGTCGCCCTAGCACACCCTATGACTCCTTTCACACCAGGGCTAAGACAGTGCTGCAAGGAACGCTCTCCAGCTCCTTCCTCCACCAAGGATGGTTGAAATGAACACTATCACCAACGTTAAGCACAGCTTAGGGAAAAAAAAAGGTTACCTGTGCTTTTTATCAGTCCTGATCCAGCATGGATCATGACAGTACCCTCCACTTAATGAGGGGCCTCTGGACCCTCAAGACCGCTCCCCATCAGGGAACCACCTACAGCGGGGACGCCCAGGCCCAGAGTTCACCCCAGCAACTACCTGCATGTCAGGTTGATGAGAAACGAGCCCGCTGGCATTGGCAACGTATGTTCTGGAGGCAACACACATCTCCGAAGCTCTGACCTGGGGAACGGGTTGTGTATGTGTATGTTTGGTATGAGCTGGTAACACTCCACAACACACTTCCACTGGATGTTTTTTGGTGGCCACCCATACACGCTCGTCCACACACAGGTCCGGACCTGAACGTTTATTGCCACTCGTTCGTTTGTCACCACTTGGAGAACTCTTTCTGGGATTGACAACAGAGGCGTCCCCCTGTGTCACCACACTCACACCCCCCGCACCTCACCAAGGGGTACACCACCCTTCAACCCCTTCCACCATGAGGTCTGCGCCTCCCAGGGTTGGCCAATGGCAAGGGTTGAGACTTGCCCCTACTCTCCTGCAGCACATCTGCTGCCCTCATCAGAGAGGAAGGGGTCCGTTGAAGAGAGACGGCAGAGACAGTAGTCCCTAGGCAGCAGCCCTCACACGAGTGCCCCCAGCTGACCACTTCCCTCGCCTGCCAATCTATTACCGGGTTGTGTCTCTTCAGCCAAGGGAGGCCTAAAACAATAGGTACTGGCATTCCCTCTAAGACGTAGCATGACAAGGACTCCTCATGATGTCCTATACGCAGATGGATATTCTCTACGACCTTGGTCAAGCTCCCCTGGCTCAGTGGAACAGAGTTTATGGCCCGGACGCTTATAGGCTGGGCTAGCGTCCTACACCTCAGACCATGAGTCTAGACAAAGCGAGCATCCACCAGACTGACTCCTGCTCCACTGTCCACAAACACCGGTATCACCTCCGGTACCCCGCCAGCCAAGACCTCTGCTGACATGGTACTTTGGGAGGGCAAAATGGAGGAAATGTATACTCCCTGGTCACCTCCCTCCAAGCGACCAGGGGAATGCGGCTTCTCAGATGGCACAGATAATTTGGCGCGCAATAGGCAAGCCTTCAGGACATGACCAGTCTGCCCACAGTACAAACATGCCGACACCACTCCCCGAACCGTAGGCAGCTCCGAAAACAAACTAGCTCCTCCTACTTGCATAAGTGCGACAGGAGACTTGGCATGAACTGGGCAGGCTCTCATAAAATGGCCAGGCTTCCCACAGGAAAAGCATACCCCCCACCATGACGAGCCGCAGACACCCCCTTTTTTGTATCAACAACACCGGGCTGTCTAGGTTCCTCCGTCCGCACTGGTGGGTCCTCCTCCCTAGCGAGGACCTCAGTGGGCACTTTTTGTATATGTCTTTCCCTAGGGCGTCTATCCACCCGGATGGCAAGGGACATGGCGGCCTCCAGCGACCTGGGGGCGGCGTACTGCACCAGAGTATCCTGCAACTTTGGAGACAAACCCTGCACAAATTGACTCCTAAGTGCAGGGTCATTCCACTGAGTATTAGTGGCCCATCTCCCAAACTCTGAGCAGTACTCCTCAGCGACCCAGGCTCCCTGTTTACACCTACGGATTCAAGATTCCGCCAGGGCAACGTCATCAGGATCCCCATTCACAAGCGCCAAAGCCGCAAAGAACTCGTCCACAGACTCTAAAGATGGAGAATCGTCCGGTAGGGAGAAGGCCCAGGATTGGGGATCCCCTTTAAGAAGGGTCATAATGATTCACACCCATTGCTTCTCACTCCCTGATGAACGAGGGCGCAGCCTGAAATACAATTTACAGGCTTGTTGAAACACCAAGAATTGATCTCTCCCTCCAGAAAATCTGTCAGGGAGGGATATCTTGGGTTCTGGCTGAGCCTGTTCCTGGACCAAGCCCCCAGAGCCCACCAACAGCCGCAGCTGCGCACCAACCCTCCGCGCAGCCCCCTAATCTCATTAATAAGGGTCTGCAGCAATTGGGCAAAGGGCTGAACTTGGTCCATGGCTCAGCAGAAAAAAAAGCTTGGTTGGTGATAATGTCACGTGGACCCGTCCTGTGTGACGCGACCAGCAGGCCGGTAGCTAGAACAACAGGACGCGGCACGTGATACTGTCCTGTGTAGAGTTGAGCGAAACGGGTCGAAAAATTTCAAAAGTCGCCGACTTTTGGCAAAGTCGGGTTTCATGAAACGAAACCCGACCCTAGGATGAGGTTGGCCACGAGGTCGGCGACTTACGCGCCAAAGTCACGTTTCAAAAGTTTGTTTTGCGCTCTTTTTCAGCCAATCAGGATCCACGGACACTGTGGGCAACGTGATGACATAGGCAGGGGTCACCACCATCTTTCAGAAGGGCATGCAAGTGATTGGCTTGCTTTGGTTGGATCGTCACAGGGGTTATAAAAGGGCGTGCACGCCGACCGCCATCTTACTTCTGCCGATCTTAGCATAGGGAGAGGTTGCTGATTCTGTAGGGAGAGCGTTAGGCAGGGAAGAAGAAAAAAAAACTGCTTCTGCTGCTAGCGATTTTGCCTGTACAACACACCAGTCACTGTGTGTGCAGTGCAAGGGGAGGCTATATTGTGGTAGATCAGCGGTGTTGGTTGTTAGGCTGCCTTCTAAGGCTTCCTGACAGCTGCATTGCTGTTTACCCCCTGCTCTGCAAACTGCTTTTTTAAAAGCAATCCCAATTTTTTTTTTTGTCCTGCTGAGGTACTGAGCGTGCATTTTTCACCCAATACAGCGGTGTACGCTCCTCACACAGTACCGTGTAACGGCTGTTATCACAGCCACAGTGAAGCTATCTGTGTGTCACTGTGGAAGGATAAGTGGAGGACTTGTTCCCTTCTTACAGACCTACACTCTAGGGAGATTCCTATTCTGCCCAATTCTACATACACCTTGTAGTTTGTGATACACTAGCCAATTTCTGCCTGTGACATAGCGCTCTGATATTCAGTGGGCCTCACACAATCCAAAAGTGTCCAGTGTCCACTAGTGTGTGCAGAAATTCAAAATCTCCCTTATCCTGTAGTCACTTTTTTCACACCTGTGCCATCGAGCCTGTGACATAGCGCTCTGATATTCAGTGGACCTCACACAATCCAAAAGTGTCCAGTGTCCACTAGTGTGTGCAGAAATTCAAAATCTCCCTTATCCTGTAGTCACTTTTTTCACACCTGTGCCATCGAGCCTGTGACATAGCGCTCTGATATTCAGTGGGCCTCACACAATCCAAAAGTGTCCAGTGTCCACTAGTGTGTGCAGAAATTCAAAATCTCCCTTATCCTGTAGTCACTTTTTTCACATCTGTGCCATCGAGCCTGTGACATAGCGCTCTGATATTCAGTGGGCCTCACTCAATCCAAAAGTGTCCAGTGTCCACTAGTGTGTGCAGAAATTCAAAATCTCTGTGATCCTGTAGTCACTTTTTCCACACCTGTGCCATCGAGCCTGTGACATAGCGCTCTGATATTCAGTGGGCCTCACACAATCCAAAAGTGTCCAGTGTCCACTAGTGTGTGCAGAAATTCAAAATCTCCCTTATCCTCTAGTGAAATTTTTCACACCTGCGACATCGAGCCAGTGACATAGCGCTGTGATATTCAGTGGGCCTCACACAATCCAAAAGTGTCCAGTGTCCACAAGTGTCTGCAGAAATTCAAAATCTCCCCCGTCCTATAGACACCTTGTACCTTGTTTTACATTACTATATAGTTTGTTGGATTTTGTCTACATTTCTACCAAAAATGAGGAAGGCTGGTGGAAGAGGCCGTGGAATTGGGCGGGGGTTGGCAGCTGGTAATGATGGTGTTGGTGGTGGATCTGATGGTAGTGGCAAAAGCAAAATAGGACCGAATGCAGGAGGTGTTGAGCCTGCGTCATCGTCTGGCTCCACAAGGCCTCGAAGGCTTAGTTTTCTAGGAGTTGGCAAACCGCTTTTAAAGCCAGAGCTTCAGGAAAAAGTTTTGTCTTACATTGCTGACTCAGCCTCCAGCTCTATCGCCTCCTCTTCTGAAGTTGTAAAAAATAAAAGCACTGAGTCGTCATTGGAGGCTCATGTTCATGAACCACACCTTTCCTTGTGTCCTTCACCCCAACCAAGATTGAAGGATGACGCAGGCCATACTACTGATTACTCCATGGAGCTGTTTTCACATACCATGCCTGGATTATCAAGTGAAATGGTGAATTACCCAGGCCAAGATGAATCTGACATGGATTGCACTGATGCACAGCCGCTGATAGATGATTCTGCTGGTACATTCACTCAGAGCACTACATTGTCCTCGCAGTGTACAGAGCCAGATTCTGACCCTGATGAGACTCAGGTGCCCCTTCCCGCACACTATACCACCATACACGGTGACACAGAGGAAGGTGCACATGACATTGAAGAGGAGGTGATGGATGACCCAGTTGTTGACCCAGATTGGCATCCATTGGGGGAAGAGGGTGCTGCTTCCAATAGCTCAGATGAGGAGGAGCATCCACAGCAGACATCGACATCGCAACAGCTGTTATCTGGCAGGCCCGGAGCACTCCAAAGACAGGTTCCAAAAATCAAAAGAGTTGCTGGACAGCTTGTCCAGAGGGTGAAAAGATCACAGCGTGCTAGGCCGCAAAATGTCTGCCAAAGTAGGAAGAGTGCAGTGTGGCACTTTTTTGAACAAAATCCTCATGATCAGGCCAAGGTTATCTGTAAGAAGTGCGCAAAGACCTTTAGCCGAGGGAAAAATCTGAAAAATTTGAATACCAGTTGCATGCTTAGACATTTAACCAGCATGCACTTGCAAGCGTGGACACAACACCAAACCTCAAGTGCCACATGTGCAACTGATCACAAAGAAGGTAGTCAACAATGCTACATTGTTTCCCCCACTGTAAGCCCACCGGTTAGCACAGCAGCAAATGTTGAGGTGTCGTTGCAAGGCCACAGCAGTCAGGGAATCCCACTGTTATATCAACGAAATACTGAATCTAGGCCATCAGAAAGAACACCAACTCCATCACCATCATCAACCCTCTCTCAGTCCGCCCTGTCCACCGCTACTTCCACCATACGCAGCTCTCAAGTCCAGCTCACCCTCCCAGACACTATGAGTAGGTCAAGAAAGTACTCAGTCTCTCATCCGCATACACTGGGTTTGAACGCCCACATTGCCAAACTAATCTCGTTTGAGATGATGCCCTATCGGTTGGTGGAAAGCGCAGCTTTCCGTGAACTCATGGCCTATGCAGTACCACGCTATGACCTACCCAGTCGCCACTTCTTCTCTCGCAAAGCCATCCCAGCCCTCCACCATCATGTAAAAGACCGCATTGTCCATGCACTCAAGCAGTCAGTGAGTGGAAAGGTGCACCTCACAACTGATGCATGGTCCAGTCGGCATGGCCAGGGCCGTTACGTGTCCATCACTGCGCACTGGGTTAATGTGGTGGATGCAGGGTCCACAGGGGACAGCGTTGGTGGGACAGTGCTGCCTAGCCCACGGTATAGGAAACAGTTGGCTGTAGGCGTTCGACCCTCCTCCTCCTCCTCCAGAAGCGAAAGCTCGTCCACAGAGCGCAGTCGTACGAACACTCCATCTGCAGCTGCCACTGTTGCACACGAGGTGTCCCCCTATCGAGCAGCTAGTGGAAAGCGTCAGCAGGCTGTGTTGCAGATGATGTGTTTGGGCGACAGACACACCGCCGAGGTGCTGGCCGAGTACTTGAAGCGACAAACTGAGTCATGGCTGGGCAGTGTACATCTTGAGGCAGGCAAGGTAGTTAGTGATAACGGCCGTAATTTTGTGGCAGCCATAGCCCTTTCAAAACTCAGCCACATACCTTGCTTGGCTCACACCTTGAACCTGGTGGTGCAGTGCTTCCTCAAAAATTATCCGGAGTTAACAGCCCTGCTCCAGAAGGTGCGCCGGTCGCCTGTACACTCCGTTCGTATGCAGAAGCTGCAGCGATTGCTCCACCTTCCCAACCACCGCCTCATTATCGACATTGCAACAAGGTGGAACTCCACCATGCACATGGTGGAGCGGCTGTGCGAGCAGAGGCAGGCCATAATGCATTTGTGGGAGGATACACGGCCAGGCACTTTGAGAGCAGACATGGAGTTGACAGGTGTGCAGTGGTCGAAGCTGAAAGACCTCTGTAAAGTCCTTCAGTGT
Source organism: Dendrobates tinctorius (assembly GCF_039654945.1). NCBI lineage: Eukaryota > Metazoa > Chordata > Amphibia > Anura > Dendrobatidae > Dendrobates > Dendrobates tinctorius. The sequence continues at coordinate 33,134,345 of NW_027361829.1, forward strand.
TTTGAGGAATGCACACGGCTGGTAAGCGCAGACGACGCCATCCTAAGCATGAGCATCCCACTTATGCGTCTGCTCATGCAAACTTTGACGCACCTTAAGGAGCAGGCGTCTGCAGCCAATGTTGATGAGGAGGAAGAGGAGGAGGGAATCCTTGATGACATTCAGCCATTGTCTGCTCAGGGACCTCTCCTGGACGAGGTGGAGGAAGAAGAGGAGGAGGAGGATGATGATGGGGATGATTACTTAGGGGAGGAGGATGCATCTCGTGGGGCAAGTGAAAATGTTGGTGTGGCAAGGTCTGGTACAGGGTTTGTGCGTGACTGGAGGGATGTGGATTTGCCAGAAAGTGCTCCTCCACCCAGCACTCGCAATGCATCATTGACACCGGGAACATTGGCCCACATGTCAGATTATGCCTTGCGGATCCTAAAAAGGGACCCCCGCATTGCCAAAATGATGAACGATGATGACTACTGGTTGGCCAGCATCCTGGATCCACGCTATAAAGGCAAATTACAAAACATCATGCCACAGGAGAACCTTGACCTAATATTGGCTAATAAACAAGCAACTCTGGTAAATCGGTTGCTTGAGGCATTCCCAGCACACAGCAGCGGTGATGGTTCTCACACGAGCCGTACGGGGCAGCTTGGCAGAGGTGTTCATGGTGCACACAGCAGAAGTGGCGTTGGAGACAGGGGTTTCATGACAATGTTGTGGACTAATTTTTCAAGTACCGCTCACACAACTGGTAATACTGCATCGATGGAAAGTGACAGGAGACAGCAGTTGTCAACTATGGTTACAAACTACTTTTCCTCCCATATCGATGTTCTCCCACACAGGTCATTCCCCTTTGACTATTGGGCCGCTAAACTGGACACCTGGCCTGAATTGGCACAATATGCCTTACAGGAGCTCGCTTGCCCAGCTGCAAGTGTGCTATCGGAAAGAGTCTTCAGTGCAGCTGGATCAATCCTGACAGAAAAAAGGACCCGTCTGTCAACCCAAAATGTGGATGATCTAACCTTCATTAAAATGAACCATGCATGGGTTTCCAAGGATTTTGTCCCACCTTCCCCTGATGACACATAGGGTGACAGAAAAATGGCTTGCTTTGGTCCACCTCTTCCTGGGACTTGACCTATTTCGCCTTTTGCATCAGCTGAATGTCCAACATCAACATATGCCACTTTCTAAAACTCCCTAACTGTGCTGCCTCCCCCCCATGGCCAGGGTCACCACCTAGTGCACGACACCTTGCGAGTGCCGTTGCCCTGGACAGATGGGTAGGCCGAGTCTTGGGCGCGGGCACTGGCACAGGGTCCCTCATAGTGCAATCAAGTGTCTCTGACGGTGGTGGTGCACACCCGCCGTCAGACACACCGCCGTTCTATGAGGGGCCCAGTGCCAGTACCGACGCCCACGAGTGGGCCCCCCTTGCTTGGGCAGGGCCCCAGCATTTGCAATCTTTACCTCTCCCTGCTCCTCCGCTGTGTAGTCTGGGCCGTCAAATCCATACTGTGCCTGACACCGTCTGAGCCTGCCTCCTGATGTATAGACATATATTTTGAATGTGTACGCTATCCATACATGTTATCCGGGGATACGGTACCCTTTCTCACCTTTGTGCAATCACGTGCAATCCATACTGGGCCTAACACCGTCTAACAGTACGATCAGGCCATGGACTCCGCCGGTACTACGGCTGCTACCCAGAAAGAGTTGCTATTCCTACGGGAGAATCAGGGGCGCATTATGTCAATCATGAAGTAGATGGACACCCGTTTGTCGGCCTTACAGGTGGCCGTTCCTGGAAATGCCACTCAGCTGGCCAGTCTCCAACAGGAGCTGGGTCAGCAGCATGATACTCAAACCCACATTTTGTCCTACATGGCCTCCTTTGATAGTCGTTTGTCGGCCCTCCAGGCTGCCGCTGCAGTGCCGACTCCTCCCCCTGCGTCTACTGCTCCTCCGTCGCCCCGCCTCGCCAAGCCGCCTCGTTTCACCGGGGATCCCAAGCTCTGTAGGGGGTTCTTAAATCAGTGTAGTCTCCACTTTGAATGGCTGCCGCAGCAATATCCCTCGGACCGGGCCAAAGTGGCCTTCATCATGTCCCATCTGGAGGGAGAGGCCCTTTCCTGGGTAAACCCGCTCTGGGAATGTGACGACCCGGTCGTTTCGAGTCTCCCGGTTTTCCTGGATACGTTTCGTAAGATTTTCGATGAGCCGGGCCGGTTAGCCTCTCTCACTGAGTCACTCTTTAACTTACACCAGGGCTCTCTCACGGTCGGACAGTACGCTATTCGCTTTCGCACTATTTCCTCCGAGCTCGGCTGGAATAACGCAGCTTTGGTGGGGGCATTCTGGCGCAGTCTATCTAGTAAAATAAATGATGAACTCGCAGGTCGAGATACCCCGTCCACCTTAGAGGACCTTATCTCGCTGGCTACCCGCATTGACCTGCGCTTCCTGGAGCGCGCTCGGGAGTCAGTGAGAGACAGGCGCTCCTCCAGGTCAGTTTCTCCTTTCACTCAGTCGGCCAGCTCACGTTCAGTCGGATCTTCTTCCCTCTCTTCGGGTGAGCCCATGCAGATAGATCATCTCAGGTTGGCCGAGTTACGTCAGAGAGAGACGGGCACAAGGTCTGTGCCTCTATTGCGGTCATTCGTCACACTATATCCGCACCTGTCCTAAGAGACAGGGAAACGACTCCACCTAGGTCAGGTAAGAGAGGCCTTCCTAGGTGATGATGATGATTCCTCTCAACCCCTTACGATTTCTGTGCTTTTGGTTTCAGGAGGGAGGCGTGGTTCCGAGGTGGCCTACGTGGATTCGGGCTCAGCGGGTAACTTCATTCGGCCGGAAGAGGTAGACAAATACCAAATTCCTGTAGTCACTCTATCTAACCCAATTCAGATCGCCACCGTGGATGGCAAACCGCTACAGGTGACCGTCACCTTGGTCACTGAAGAGGTGGAATTGCAAATCGGAGCCTTACATCGAGAGAAGATAGCCTTTTACGTTTTAGCTAAGCTCTCTCACGCCATTCTACTCGGTCTTCCATGGTTAAGGACTCATCAGCCGGTTCTCAACTGGTCTTCTGGGGAGATACTCCGCTGGGGGCACCCGTGCCAAGCTCGCTGTCTGACTCCTGTCCGCCTGGCGGCCGCTCCACGGTCACCTCCAGACCTCCCGGGTCTGCCTCCAGCTTACAGCTCCTACGCCGATGTTTTTGATAAGAAGGAAGCGGAGGTCCTTCCTCCACACCGGCCGTTTGACTGCCCAATTGAACTTGTTTCTGGCTCAACCCCCCCAAGGGGCAGAATCTATTCTCTGTCTCCCGCGGAGACCACCGCCATGTCTGAGTACGTCCGAGAGAACCTCGCCAAAGTCTTTATACTGAAATCCTCTTCTCCCTCGGGAGCCGGGTTCTTCGTCAAAAAGAAGGACGGGACTCTACGGCCATGCATTGACTATAGGGGCTTGAATGAAATTACCATCAAGAACAGGTACCCTCTTCCACTCATTCCAGAACTGTTTGACCGTCTCAGAGGGGCTCGGGTCTTTACCAAGCTGGACCTCAGAGGAGCCTACAATCTGGTCCGTATCCGTGCAGGTGACGAGTGGAAGACCGCTTTCAACACCCGAGATGGCCATTACGAGTACCTGGTCATGCCCTTCGGTCTTTGCAATGCTCCTGCAGTCTTTCAAGAGTTCGTCAATGAGATCTTCCGGGATCTCTTGTACTCCTGTGTGGTCGTGTACTTAGACGACATCCTCGTCTTCTCGCCGGACCTCTCGTCCCACAGAAAGAGTGTCCGCCTGGTGCTTCAGCGTCTTCGGGAGAACCGTCTGTATGCAAAGATCGAGAAATGTCTCTTCGAACAGACCTCTCTGCCATTCCTGGGATACATTATCTCCGATGCTGGTCTAAGGATGGATCCCGAGAAGTTGTCTGCCATCCTCAAATGGCCTCGCCCCATCGGATTAAAGGCGATACAACGATTCCTCGGGTTCGCCAACTATTACCGGCAATTTGTCTCCCACTTCTCCGCGATCACAAGACCCATTTCTGTGCTCACCCGTAAAGGGTCTACTTCCAAGGATTGGTCTCCTGAGGCAGAGGAGGCCTTTCTGACCCTAAAACGGGCTTTCTCCACGGCTCCGGTCCTGCATCGCCCTGAGAGCGATCGACCTTTTGTACTCGAGGTGGAGGCTTCCTCGACTGGTGCCGGGGCGGTGCTGTCCCAGAGAACCGCCTCCGGTCGCCTGCACCCTTGTGGCTTCTTCTCGAAGGCCTTTTTTCCATCCGAGTGTAACTACTCGATCGGTGACCGGGAACTTTTGGCCATCAAGTTGGCCTTGGAGGAATGGCGCCACCTCCTGGAAGGAGCTGTCCATCCTTTTGTCATCTTCTCGGACCACAAGAATCTGGCCTATCTCCAGTCTGCCCAGAGACTAAACCCTCGCCAGGCCAGATGGTCTTTATTTTTTGCCCGATTTGATTTCGAGCTCCGATTCCGTCCCGGCAACAAGAATTCCAAAGCCGACGCCCTGTCCAGGGTCTTCCAACCACACGAATCCACGGAGGAACCGTCACATATCATTGATCCCACTAGGATCATCACCGTGGCTCCAGTGAACTGGCTTACTCCTCCGCCTGGCAAGACGCTTGTGCCAGAGGATCTCAAGCAAAAGGTTCTTCTATGGGGGCACTCCTCCAAACTGGCCGGCCATGCCGGAACTAAAAAGACCCTTGACCTTATCAAACGTCACTACTGGTGGCCCTCACTTCGCCAAGATGTACTCGACTTTGTGGCTTCTTGTCCATCCTGTGCAAAAAACAAGGTGCCACGGAGATCTCCGTCCGGCTTGTTGCTTCCGTTGCCTGTTCCTACGGTTCCTTGGGAGAACATCGCCATGGATTTCATCACCGACCTACCCTGCTCTGCAGGCTGCACAGTCATCCTGGTGGTGGTGGATCATTTTCCAAGATGGCTCACTTCATCCCTCTTCCCGGTCTTCCCTCAGCGCCAAAGCTGGCCAAAATCTTCATTCATCAAGTCTTCAGGCTTCATGGACTACCTCGACGCATTGTGTCTGACTGAGGGGTTCAGTTTACCTCCAAGTTCTGGCGTTCGCTTTGTAAGCTCATGAACGTTTCCCTCGACTTCTCCTCGACCTACCATCCACAGTCCAACGGACAAGTAGAGCGTGCCAACCAGACGCTTACGGGATACTTACGCCACTTCTCTAACGCCCACCAGAACGATTGGGTCAACCTACTCCCCTGGGCAGAGTTCGCTTATAACAACCATGCTGGTGAGTCTTCGGCCAAGTCTCCGTTTTTCATTGTTTTTGGCAGACATCCTGGTGTTCCTCTTCCGATAACCCCTGCCTCTGAGGTACCCGCGGCCAATGCCTTGTCCTCGGAATTTTCTAAGATTTGGGCTGAGACCAACACATCACTCAAGAGATCCGCTGATCAGATGAAGAACTATGCAGACAAAAAGAGGTTGGATTCTCTTCCGTATCGTGTTGGCGACAAGGTCTGGCTCTCCTCCAAATTCGTCCGACTAAAACTGCCCTCCTACAAGTTGGGTCCACGCTACATTGGTCCGTTTGAAATTCTGGGACGTATTAACGAAGTTGCCTACAAATTGAGGTTGCCTGCTTCGCTCCGGATCCCGAACACCTTTCACGTCTCTCTCCTGAAGCCTGTGGTGCTGAATCGTTTCCATTCCTCGCTTGATCTTGGTCCTCAGCCGGTGGGTGCCGACAACATTTTTGAAGTGCAGGACATCCTCGCTGTGAAAAGGGTTAGAGGTAGGACTTTCTTTCTCGTTGATTGGAAGGGCTTTGGTCCTGAGGAGAGATCCTGGGAGCCTCGGGAGAATATTAATGCTCCCCGTATCCTCAAGAGGTTTCTTGTTAACCTCCGGGTGGGGCGGCTTAGGGGAGGGGGTACTGTTACACCGCTCTGCCATACTCACCCGGCCTCCGCTCCCACGCCGCAGCCTCTCTCCACCCGACGGCCGCGGTGGTCACCTGAGACAGGCCCGCGACCGATGCCTTCCCTGCTTGCTATGCGCATGCGCCATAGGCCGCGGCTGCGCCTCCTTCCTGCTTCTTATGCTCTGGCTGTGCCCTGACCCGGAAGCACCTTTGGACCAATGGCTGACCAGACGGGGCCATATCAGGCCGCTTCCCCCTGAGGGAGGTGCCTGATCGTTGTGTTTCCTGACACTCTGGCCTCGCTCCATCGTGCACACTCTGCTCCTGCAGTTCCTGTCTCGGCTGCTCCTCACAGCAGCTTCTCAGTCCTGCCTTCAGTGTTCCTGCCGTCCTACTCCAGTCCTGCCTTCAGTGTTCCTGCCGTCCTACTCCAGTCCTGCCTTCAGTGTTCCTGTCGTCCTACTCCAGTCCTGCCTTGTGTTCCTGCCGTCCTACTCCAGTCCTGCCTTCAGTGTTCCTGCCGTCCTACTCCAGTCCTGCCTTGTGTTCCTGCCGTCCTACTCCAGTCCTGCCTTCAGTGTTCCTGCCGTCCCACTCCAGTCCTGCCTTCAGTGTTCCTGTCGTCCTACTCCAGTCCTGTCTTCAGTGCTCCTGCTGTCCTACTCCAGTCTCAGTCTTACTCCGGTCCATCCTGAGCCGCCCCTCTCGGTACTGGCAACCGTGGTACTCGAACCCCTGGGCCTGCTCCTAACGGTCCCTGTATAGGGGTCGGTTCCACCTGGCAGCTCGCCCGGGGCCCCTCGGTGCCACGGCCCAGAGGGTCCACTCTCGGAGTTCCCGCTCCTGACCACCCGCGCTAACACTCCTGATGTATAGACATATATTTTGAATGTGTACGCTATCCATGCATGTTATCCGGGGATACGGTACCCTTTCTCACCTTTGTGCAATCACGTGTAATCCATACTGGGCGTGAGAACGGCTGGCGAGCTGTTAAGCAAGCTACAGCACCTGTGGTTTGCACACGTAAGTTTTTCATTTTTTCAGGAATGACGGTTAGGCCTAATTCCGGAACTGCGGTTGACCTGCACTTACTGGGAAATCATCGTTCGCGGGTAATAATTGTAATCAGTGATCCCCATCACTAACGTTGTTCAGCGGGTTATCTGCACCTGTAAGCGACAAACGCTGGCCCTTTCAGTGTAGCGCACATGCAGCCATGGACATTTAAGGGCATGACACACCAGTTTTTGGCCAATCTCATGTGCCAGAGCCTCACGTGTCCCTCTAGTAAGCCGGACTCGGACCGCGGGGCATGACGGAGTCTCGTTCGTTAACGGAATTAAGCTTGCAATGTGTGCATCTGTTCTGTAGCTGGCATGGTTGAGGTTTCCCAGGTGGAGTCGAATTTAACCGTAGGCTCCACTCCTGGTGGTGCCCTTCTGGACATTCCTTTAAGGTTCAGCTTTGCAAACATACTGCCCACGTAAAACAAACACTTTGCCTTCATGAACACTGTTTGGAGGGTCATGACTCGTGGGAATAACGCCGCCCAATCAGTTAACCTGCTAGAGAGATCCTTCGTTGCTCCCAAGCATGACATCACACTCCCTAGGAGGAAGGTAATGCCACTGTGCCGACCGTACTCCTGGGGGCGACACAAGTGCACTGATGCCCAGCCACTGCTCGATGAATCTGCTGGTACATTGACCCAGACCACTACATTCCCCTCGCACACTACACGGCCTGAATCTGACCCTGATGAAACTCAGGTTACCCTTCCCATATACAGTTCCATCTTACACGGTGACAAAGAGGAAGCTGCAGATGAAAGTGCAGGTTCGGCCCACCCGCCATCAGACACACCACCGTACTATCAGGGGCCCTGTGCCAGTGCCGTGGCCAACGAGTGGGCCCCCCCTGCTTGCTCAGGATCACAGCACTTGCAAGGTTGAAATACTGTGCAGTGAGATGGAAGATGGGGACGACGAGGAGTCCAGACTAGTACAGGGATTCCCTAGCGAGGAGACTTATTTGATTGTTTTCAATGTTGGGACAGCAATTTTTGGGGAGCACTATACTCTGGAGAATGATAGATGGGGCCCACCATACACTGGAACATTCCAAAGGTGGACATCAGACACTGGTGCAGCATTTACAGGGCCCATTATACACTAGAGCATTAGAAATGGGGCCCATTATGTTTGGAGCATTATTTGGGCCCATAAGACAGTGGAGCTTCATCCATGGGGACCAACATATAGTGTAGCATTATGTGGAGCTCATCATATACTGTTTCAAACATTATATGGGACCAATGATTCTGTATGGAGAATTAGATGGGCCTCATCATGAGATGTACTATACCGCTATTTCTCTGCCGTATCGGAGCATGATGAGTTGTGGTATGTGTTAAAGGGGCGCTCTTTCGCCCAGGGCACATGAAAACCTGGAGCCAGCCCTACCCCCCCACAACTTTAGCCAAATAACCCCCATTTTTCAGTGCGTAACTTGTATTATGAAGTTAATTAAGGTTGACAAGCTTAAGTAAGAAGAATTGATGCTTTTGGCATTCAAATGAGCACTGTAGGTGTGTTTCCTGTCCTCCTCTCACTGCCGACTTTTATTCCCCATTGACTTACATTGGGTTTCGTGTTTCGGGACGACCCCGACTTTTCCCTATAATCGGCCGATCTTGCTCGACCCGACTTTTGGAAAAGTCGGGTTTCACGAAACGAAACTCAACCCTAAAAAACCAAAAGTCGCTCAACTCTAGTCCTGTTTGACACGGCTCGCAGGCAGGTAACTAAAACAAGACAAAGGGAAGGGAAACAGTTACAACGGTGGGCCCTGCGATAGGGAAAGGGGACATGGAGACCTCCTGCACTCCCCTGAGTCAGTGTCCCTAACGCTCCTAACGTTCCCTATGTCGGTTCCGCACCGGGCGCCGATCAGGAACCTGTCGCCCTAGCACACCCTACACCTATCCCTTGCTAGGGAGCTGGATGGCGCAGACACTGGCCCCACCACTGTACTAATACACACTAAGGAAAAACACAAACAGGGAAACACCACTTAGCTTTACTCTGTTGCACTTGCTCCCGGCAACAGAGTCCACCACCAGCATGCAGCTCTTCTCCTGAAATGCTGCCACCAAGCTCTGTCAGAGCTACAAGGAAATCCCCATTACTCCTTTCACACCAGGGCTAAGACAGTGCTGCAAGGAACGCTCTCCAGCTCTTTCCTCCACCAAGGATGGTTGAAATGAACACTATCATCAACGTTAAGCACAGCTTAGGGGAAAAAAAGGTTACCTGTGCTTTTTATCAGTTCTGATCCAGCATGGATCATGACAGAAGGTCCTGGAAGGGCTATGTGTTGGAAGGTGTGCTACCTCTCTGAAGAGCACATGGAGGCTTTGAACCAGGTGGCCTGTGTGTTGGACGGTTCCAAGTGGGGACAGAAGTCCTGAACAGCACACAGAGAGGCCGTGCTTCCAGAGTCATTGGCGGCTCTGCATTGGGAAGCTACCGCCCGGCTGAGGATCTGGAACAGGTAGACGGCCTAGTGACCAAGGCGTTGTCCAGGATGGTGATCCCAGTTTGGCAGCTTCCCTGACAAATGTGAGTGATACTGACCAAGGTCAGAAAGAGACTGGGCTCAGAATATTGAGCCGGCGTCTGGAGCAAGAGCTCCTAATAGGTAACCCCGGACAGGGGGAAATAACTGTGTTGAGGCTATAGAGTCTGGTTATTGGACATGTCACAGCCTGTGTGGCCACAGGTCTGAGAGAGCGGAGCCCTAATATGAACACTGACCTGTCTGATGTAAGATTGTTGCATTTTATGGTTTATGCTGAATAAATAAACCACATAGATTGTTTAAACGGAAAGTGTTCCTGTGTGCCTTGAATCCGCTGCCAAGTGAGTGTTCCCCAACACAAACAGGAGGCGCTACCTTACACTTCCCAAATCAAAATACCCCCCTCCTTCTGAGCCCCACTGTGACTAAACCACAGTAAGTGGCCACATGTTTGGCATTATTGTAATGGAGAGAAAGCACTTAATTTACGGGGTGCGTATCACCAGAAGCACAAGCTGGGCACAATGTATGGGGTGCTACAATATATGGGGCTCTACTACACTGTAAGGGGACACAATGTATTGGCACTATACTGCCAGTTTTGCAATTCTCCAGAAAAAAAGCCTGGCATGGATGTTACAAAATCGCCACTGCAGCCATAGATGAATTCATTGAGGGTCACAATGAGGTCACTTTTGTTTTTTGTTTTTTCTGCTGTTCTGGCACCTTTGGGGCTCCACAAATATCGCCCTCAAACTATTCTAGCAAAATCTGTGCTTCAAGGGAAAACTAGTGCTCCTTCCTTCTCAGCCCTGACATGTGATCTAACAGTAATTTCTTATAACATATGGGGCAGAACCGTATTCGGGAGAAATTGTGCAATAAATTGTGTGGTCTAGCTTCACTTATTAACCCTTGTGTACATGAAAAATTTGCAGCATATACAAAAATTCAGTTTTACCATTAAAATGTCATATTTCCACGTCTCAATGTCATAAAATTCTGTGAGGCACCTATGGGTTAAAAATACTAACTACACCCCTAGATGAATTCCTTGAGGGGTCTAGTTTCTAAAATGGGTCACTTGTCTGGGGTTTCTGCTGTTTTCACATGGCAGGGGCTCTTCTAATGCGACATGGCATTCACAATCTATTTCAGTCAAATAGTGCTTTTTCCTTTCCTAGCCCTCCCATGTGCCCAAGCAGGTTTTTGTCCACATATAGGGTATAGTCGCGTTCGGGACAAATTGCACAAGTTATGAGGTCTGTTTACTCCTATTATCCATTGTGAAAATTACAAATTTGGGGAAAAAACAACATTTGCATGAAAAAATGAAAATTTTCAGTATAATGACCTAATGTAATTAAATTGTGTGTAGTACCTGTGGGTTCAAAATGCTCACTATACACCTGTATAAAATCCTTGAGGAGTGTAGTTTCCAAAACGGGGTAACTTGTGTTTTTTTTCACTGCTAAGGCATATCAAAGGCTCTCCAAACGAGACAAGATGCCCACAGACCATTCCATCAAAGTCTGTATTATAAAACATCACGGTTTTCTTTCAGAGCCTTGACGTGCATCCAATCAGTAGTTTTCCTCCACATCTGAGGTATCGGTGTACTCAGGAGAAATTGCACAACAAATTTTGAGGTCCTTTTTTCCTGTTACCCTTGTGAAAATACAAAAATTGGGGCTAAAATTTATTTTTGGGGGGCAAAATGTGATTTTTTTTATTTTCACAGCACTACAATAAAAAATTCTGTGAAGCACATGAAAGATTCAAGGTGCTCATCACATAACTAGATACATTCCTTAAGGGGTCAAGTTTCCAAAATGGGGTGATTTGTCAGGGGTTTCAAGTGTTGAGGTACATCAGGGAATCTCCAAACGTGACATAGCATCCGCTCTCGATTCCAGCCACTTTTGTGTTAATAAAGTCAAACTGTGCTACTTCCCTTCCGAGCTCTGCCGTGCACCAAAACAGTGGATTTCCCCCACATGTAGGGTATGGCATACTCAAGAGAAATTTCACAACAAATTTTTTTCTCTTGTTACACTTGTGAAAATAGCAAATTTGAAGCTAAAGTAAAGTTTTTGTGATGAGTTAAATGTTCATTTTTTTACTTCTGCATTGCTTTAGTTCCTGTGAAGCACCTGAAGGGTTAATAAACTTCTTGAATGTGGTTTGAAGTACTTTGATAGTGCAGTTTTTAGAAGATCACTTTTGAGTATTTTCTGTCATTTAGTTTCAACAATTTTATTGAAAACATAAATATTTTTTAACATGAAAGACATTGATATCAAATCACAAGGGTCCCCTCGCAGGGGGACATATGTGAGAGGATAAATGGAAAAATATACAATATCTTTATTATCATAGTCTTAGCTTTATAAAATTATAGAATAACAGTCTTAACACAACTAAGTTAGGGTTAATGGGGAAGTGGGAACGAGGGGGGATGGACAAAGAGTGCTGTTATTAAGAAATGAGTCGATGCGAAATAGTGGAGCATTTGTTTCAAGTCCTATGTTCAACAGTGACAATAACTATATTTATATATTACATGGATAGGGATATCATTCTAGGTAGATCATAATTGTTTTGCGCCTGGAGCCAAGGTTCCCATATACCTCTCAAAACATCAAAAGAGTCAGATCTAGTGGCTTCTATTTTTTCCAAACAGCATCATTAGGTCAACTCGTTTTTTCACCTGTAATATTGACAACATATTAGTTTTCCATTTATTGGCTATGTGGTTTCTAGTTGCCATAGTAATAAAATCAATAAGTCGGCACGTTTTGTTATTGGCATGGATTGGTCTGTCTCCTAGACGTAACACTGTCGGTGTTAGTAGTAGTTTCTTATTCAGGACAGTGTTGATTAATTTTATGACGTCTTTGCAGAGAGACTTCACTATCGGGCATGTCCACCATATGTGGAGTGTGTCTCCGTCATCAGCGCAACCCCTGAAACAATTGCCAGGTACCGTATGGTAAGCGCCGTGTAGGAAACTGGGAGCATATGTATTCTGTGAAAAAATTTAAGGGACGTTTCAGTGAGTGAAACTTGATTACTACCTTTTACTATATTTTCATAGCATTTGTACCACCTTTGAGGTGTAAGGGAGATTTGTAAATCTTCCTGCCATTGTTCCATAACCTTCATTTTCACGCACTCCCTAGGTTGTAGAAATATAGAGTAAAGATGGGATATAAGACCATTTCCCAATGGGTCATATAGACATTTTAGTTCATAAGATGTAGGTTTAGAGTCTGCTGAGTTTGCAGTTAATTTTTGTAAAAAATGGAAAATTTGTTCTAACCTAAAAATTTCAGACCTTGGTACTTGATGTTTTGTGATGAAGTCTTGTTTTGGCATTAGTTTAAAATGAGTAGATAAATTTTGCAGCCTAGTTAATTTATTTTGTTTCTACCATGTGTGATTCCTTGACGCTACCCCTGGTGGAAACATGGGATTGTTGAACAATTTTAAAAGTGGAGATGGTTGAGACTGCAATGCAAATTGAAATCTATTGGTTCTCCATACACGTCGTGAATGACAGGCGTATGGCGAGTGTATATCCAAATCTTTTGGCAAAGGTTCGTGGCCCAAATCAGACTTTCCAAGGTGTAAGGTGCTATGTGAGAGTTTTCTATTTGTGGCCAGATAGGTGCCTGCTGTTCAGCGTTCACCGCTGCCAATTGAGCAATCTGGGCGGCCTTATAGTAGAGAGCAAAATTCGGTAGTGAGAGTCCTCCTTGTCATTTGTGTCTAAACAAGGTATACTGAGATATAGGTTTTTTTTTTATTGTTCCAAATAAAGCGCAGAATGTGTGAGTTTATCATTTTAAATGTCATTTGAGGTATCGGAATAGGCAGGGATCGGAATAAATATAGAAATTGAGACAATGTAACCATTTTTACCGAGTGTATCCTTCCCAAAAAAGAAAGGGATGGGGAAGACCATTTTGAAAGAGTTTGCGGTAATTTATGAAGGAGAGGGGAATAGTTATATTTAAATAGAGTGGATTTGGACGTTGTAAGTTTAATCCCTAAATAAGTGATATGTTGCTTTGCGTGTCGGAAATGAAAATTACTGTCATTTAGGCCCCCAAAGTCACTTCAAATGTGATATTATCCCTAAAAAATGGTTCTGTAAATTTTTGTTGGGAAAATGAGAAATCGCTCGTCAACTTGTAACCCTTCTAACGTTTTAACAAAAAATAAATTATGTGTCCAAAATTGTGCTGATGAAAAGTAGACTTGTGAAATGTTATTATTTAACTATTTTGTGAGACATAACTCTCTGATTTGTGAAATGTTAATTCTTAACCATTTTTTGAGACATAACTCTGATTTAAGGGCTCAAAAATTAAAAGCTTGAAAATTGCAAAATTTGCGCTAAATTTCCATTTTTTTAATAAATAAACGCAAGTCATATGGAAGAAACTTTACCACTATCATGAAGTACAATATGTCTCTAAAAAACTCTCAGAATCAGTGGGATCCATTGAAGCGTTCGAGTTATTACCATATAAAGTGACACTGGATAGAATTGTAAAATTTGGCTTCGTCATTAAGGTCAAAATTGGTTAGATCACTAAGGGGATAAAAGCAGCACAAATCTGTAAAGAAAAATTACTGATCATGTGACAGCACTTCAGGCTTCTCATCGACTTTGCTGGCAAAAGGATTCCCTAGCATTTTTGGGCCAATTCTGTGTGCAAAAACACACAGTGCGCACACAACCTAAACAAAATGATACATGGTTCTCTAAATATTTTAACAATCTGAACGTTTTGCATTTTTATTCAGCATCCTGTCGTCTGATGCCCTTAATTAAAATCCTGAGTGGCCAATTGTCTCCAGAAGTCACATAATTAGTAAATTATGAGTGCATCTGCATGTTGTTTATTCTCAGTATAACTATGTTGAGTTGTTTTGTGAAGAACATTAAAGCTCAAACGGCATCAAGAAAACCAAGAACATACCAGACAGGTCAAGGATAAAGTTGCCCCCCCCCCAAAAAAAAAAAAAATTTTGCATGCTACACAGTTTGTTGCAGTGGCTTTCTTAAGGAAATCGCAGTCTTACTGGCTAGACAGTTTAAAAAGAACACACTTTTGACTTGGATATGTTGAATGGGGGCTGATAGAAAGATTAAGGTATATGTTTAAAAAAGTTACCGATGTCTTAAAATAAACAAATGCACAGAAGTAATGTCCACTTTAGCCTTAAGAGCCTTTCACACATAGCGAGATCGCTAGCGATATCGCTAAAGCGTCACTAATTTTGTGACGCAAAAGCGATATCGCTAGCGGTCTCGTTTGTGTGACACGTACCTGCGACCGGCCCCCTCGCTGCATATCGCTGATCGTGCTGGAATGGCCTGGGCCATTTTTCATCATTGGCTTCCCGCTGGTGCCGACTAGCGACGCATGGACGCAGACAGAAGTCGTCATCATCGCTGCGGTGTGACAGGTAAGAGCGACCGCCGACTGATCGCTTATCGCTGCTGCATCGCTGGTGAGATCTGCCTGTTTGGCAGCTCACTAGCAACCATTTAGCGATGCACTAGCGATCCTGACCGGGTCGTATCGTTTGCGGGATCGCTGGTGCATCGCTAAATGTAACGGGACCCTTAGGGCTTGTTCAGACGAGCATATAATCAATGCTGTGATATCCATGTGTGCCATGGGCAATACGTACTGTTCCAGCGCACATTGCCATAGAAAAAAATCATCACATGCACTACATTGGTCTATTTTTCATGCATTGTAAAGATGGCTCCTATATCCATGTGCGATGTGGACGAACTCAGGGAGCTGCAGATGTAGCACAATAAGCGGACAAGACTAGCCTGTTTTTCTCACAGCCGTTTGAATCTGGCTTTATTCACAGCAAGTAATATTTAAAGCTGTATTTACATCAGTGTGAAAAAAGTGAAGGGGTGGAAGGATGTGCCAGAGGTAAAACGGCTGTAGTACTGAAGTTCAGGAGGAATGGGAGAGAGCATGCATTACAGCAAATGCCCGTAGCTTCACATTCACAAAAGGAATCTTTTTTGAAAATAAATGTAATCAACTTTCTAAAGAGTATTTATTGAGGGTGAATTCAGCCAAATTTGAGCATGCATGTTCTCAATGAGCAGGTTTTAAACCACTGCCAAACACCTTAGTTAACAGCTGATATCCCTTCAGAATAAAAGGGTCAGGCATATTGAAATACAACATGCCCCACCCAATATCTGCATATTGCCACACTAAGTCCAGATACATACACATTAGTCATCTGGCTCTACCAAAATTGATAATGAAGAGCTTGGCTGTCAATCATAGTAGAGTGCATGGCCACCTTTTAAGATATCAGTAGTGAGGGGAGAAGGGTGTACATAGCAGAGCAAGCTAAAGCAGAGGGTCCAGAGTCTGCAGGGAAAGAGGCTACAGAGGTTGAGAAATGAGAGAACCCACTATAACCAGAACTAAAAGTCTCCCTACGCCAGCTTGGAGCTCTACTTAAAGGGAACCTGTCACCTGATTAACTCCATATCTGCAGATTTATATCGCTGTGAAGCATCTCTGTCTTTCAGGACTTATCTGCGGCAACATTGGCGAGACGTAAGGAGTTCGCCCCATACACGAATATCCTGAGAGATGTTGGAATCCCCTACAGGTGGGTGTTCCCTATTAAATTATTGGTCCGCAACGATGGAGAAACCGGGGTATACTACACCCCCCAACAGGCCGTAAACCAGTTTCGCAGATGGACCATTTTGTCGAAGGATTTTGTCTCCACCCTAACCCGCACCAACGGTCACAAGAAAATCCCAGTTGAATGGGAAAAGGTGAAATGAGAAACTTGCCCTTGTTTACCTCTTTTTTTTTTTTTTTGGCTTTGTCATGTTGAGTGTTTTTTCTTGTAATGTCATACTTGGGAGAATTCCAATTCTCTTAAGTCTACGGATATAGATATTGTGTCCGACACCCCCCCTTCACAGACCACTACCAGTGTGCGAAGCACGAATCGCACACAGTTATAAGTTTTGTATATGTTTGTTTATGTTGTTATACAGTTGTTGAAAGTTTGTTAAGCCTTACCAGGTCATTGGTCAAACAAATATACATGCGTGTGGTGTCTACGTATGGAAAGGTAACGTGGAAACATGTCCAGCCGAGGTTGAAGAGGTACATATCTTACCGTCATGAGTCTTAAGATTGTCTCTCTGAATTTCAGAGGTTTAAACTAGCTATCTGTAAAAATTCTAAAATCGGTTCCATTACATTGGTCAGACCATGCCCCAATAGAACTGGAAATACTGGAAAAAGGGAATCAAACTTCAACTTTGTCTTGGAGGCTAAATACATTCCTATTAAAATCCGAAAAAAAACAGAACTTCTAACCAGGGAAGCTACACAATTTTTTGACATCAATGATAATGGAGCAGTTTCGGATGAAACTCTTTGATCTGCAAACAAAGCATATATGAGGGGGATATGCATTCAATTATCATCTAGGGAGAAAAGGATCAGAGAAGAAAATGTAAAAACCCTTCTGGTGCAAATAGCTAACTTGGAAAGTCAACTAAAAGAATAGACATCCCATAATAGGAAATAAACTTTTGGAGGCCAGGAGCAAGCTTAGGAAACTATTATTGTTTAAATATGTAAAAAATCTAAAGAGAATTAAAGCTAATTTCTATGCGCTAGGCGACCGAGCACGTGCTTTACTAGCATGCAGAATCAAAAAAATAACAGCTAAAAGTAGGATAGAACACTTAATCGATTCAAGAGGCACAAAGATTTGTGACTCCAATAAGATCGCCAACTGCTTTGCGGGATCCTATTCTCACCTATATAATTTACTCCTAGACCCTAATCTCCATCGCCCTCTTCCCAACAAAAGATTTCTTAAATTCTCTTCACCTCCCTACGGTGACTGACTCCCAATTAGCATCACTCCTTTCCAGCTTACTGAAATTGTCACCGCAATTAAAGCTTCTAAATTGCAATCTGCCCCGGGTCCAGATGGTCTCACAAATGATTACTACAAATTCCTTGCTGATACTCACATATTTGCAGAGACTTTTCCTGAGTTGGAAGGAATCTGATAAAACTATAATAATATAATATAATAAATAATAATAATAAAATTGACCCTCAATACTTAGAAGCAACCATAATAACTCTACCCAAGCCGGGCAAACCTCCCAATAAAGCAGAAAACTTTAGACCAATCTCGCTTCTTAATTGCGATATTAAAATTTATTCAAAACCCCTTGCCCAGAGACTTATTACAGTTCTCCCTCAGCTAGTGGCACCGGATCAAATGGGCTTTGCTCCAGGGAGGCAGGCTAGAGATGCAACCCGGTGCATTCAAAATGTAATGCATATAGCAGCGGTTTCCAGGGTCCCCAGTGTGCTTCTTTCACTAGATGCAGAAAAAGCATTTGATCGGGTACATTGGGGATACCTGGAGGCACTTCTTGCCAAATTTGGTCTCTCAGGCTATATCAAAAATGCCATTATGGCTCTGTATACCTTTCCCAAAGCAAGAGTCTCTGTGGCTAAGTTCATTTCTGATAATTTCTCCATCTCAAACGGGACCCGTCAAGGAATGCCCGCTGTCACCTGCAATATTTGCCTTGATTATGGAGCCACTGGCAGAGAAAATTCGTACATGCACGGTAATAAAAGGAATAAATAAAGGAGGATCAGAAAATCCCATAGGTCTATATGCCGACGATGTCATAATCTCATGCTCAGATCCTGTTTACTCCCTCCAAGCCCTGATGCACATCCTATCCAACTTTTCTAAGATCTCACTATATTAATTGAACATGACAAAATCAATTATACTCTCAATCTCTTGCCCCCCTACTTTAATTGATAGACTCTAAAGGTTTTTCTCATTTACATAGGTTAAAGATAGCATTCCATGTTTGGGCATAGAGCTTACATCCCTATCCCAAAACCTAGTCTCTAGAAATATAACTTCCCTGTTAAACACCCTTAGACCAGAACTTAGTAGAGTAGGTAAGCTGGACATCTCTTGGATGGCACGCCTGCAAACTTTTAAAATGAATTTCCTACCCAAAGTTCTATATGTCCTACGCTGGACACTGTCCAAACCAAGGAAACTCCTTGATGAAATTCAGTCGCTGTTGTTAAACTTTATTTGGGCAGGTAAGAAGGCCAAAGTACATACTGTAGTTCTATGTTATATTATAAAATGAGGGAGAGGGGCCTGGGATTTCCAAATGTGCATTTTAACTACAAAGCATGCATAATCGATTCTTTGAGAGAGTGGTGGGATCCTTACTCTACCCCCCCCCGGTGGGTCCATATGGAAAAGTCACTAGTTAAGGGGCAGTCAACTAGGAGCTATTGCAACATACATCCTACCAAGCATAAACATCACATTGAAAATCTAGAAAGATCTGGTATCCCAAAAAGTAGTGCATATACCTTTATCCAGATTATCTTTCAAATGCATTGACTTGATCATTCCGTTCTCTTACTTCTCACGTTGGGATGATCATGGCATTACCAACTTGCAATCAGTTACTATGGGAAGAGAACTCAGAACCTTTGAGGACCTATCAGAATCATTTAATCTCCCTCAACATTACTATTTCCAGTATATACAACCCCTGGCAAAAATTCTGTAATCACCAGCCTTGGAGGATGTTCACTCAGTTGTTTGATTTTGTAGAAAAAAAGCAGATCACAGACATGGCACAAAACTAAAGTCATTTCAAATGGCAACTTTCTGGCTTTAAGGCTACTTTCACACTTGCGTTTTTTTGCAGTGCGTTTTTTGCGCACACAAACGCATGAAAAAAAACGCATACAAACGCTGCTGTTTTTACAGCATTTTTATGCGCACGAAGGAAAAAAACGCAGCGCTTGTATGCGTTTTTAATGCGTTAGCATTTTTTTTCCTCCCCCCCAAAAAAAATCTAGATAACAATCTTGCAACACACACCACCAATGGGACATCAGTGGCGGTGTGGTATGTTAATATATAGACCCTGTCTACAGTATTCTTCACATCTGCTTGATTTTTCTCGTGTCAACATGGATCTGCGCTAGAAGAGTTTTCACTTCAACTTGGATCTGGACATCGCGATGGCTAGGGCATATGCAGTTGCTTGCCATGAACAAAGGAAGAGAGAGAGACAGCGAAGACGGCAGCGGCGGCGTATGTAGATACATCCGATTGTTGAACTCCGGGAGAGCCGTGGGGCGTACCACACCCTCTACAGTGAGCTACAGGCAAACCCGGAGAAATTTACAGATTATATCTGAATGTCCCAAGAAAGCTTCAGGGATTTGCTTGCTCGTGTCCAAGAATCCATCCGGAGACAGGACACACAGCTCCGTCATGCGATTCCTCCTGAGGAACGACTCCTGGTGACATTACGGTACGTAATATTTAAAAACCAAGGGGTGGGGTCTGATTTTTTTTTTTTTACATGTACTATTCAAAACCTGGCCTAATTATTTTTCGTGAATGTACTAATTTTTTATTTTAAAAAACCATATACAGAAATATTAATTTTACTTCTTTCTCTGTTTCGCAGATTCCTGGCAACTGGAGAGACCCTATCTTCACTACGCTTCCAGTACCGTATTGGAATCTCCACCTTGTCTGGAATTGTTGCGGACACCTGCCGGGCTCTCTGGAACGTTCTTTGTCCAGAATTTATACCGCTAAAAAGTGGATGGAAATTGCTGACAAATTCTGGACAGTCTGCAATTTCCCCAACTGTTTGGGAGCTGTTGATGGTAAACACATACGGATCATCAAACCCAAAAGAACTGGATCTGAGCACTATAATTACAAAAAGTACTTTTCAACAGTACTCATGGCCATTGCGGATGCCAGATGTATGCTTGTAGCAGTGGACATTGGAGCATTTGGCCGTGGTAATGACTCCCAGGCTTTTAAAAACTTAACATGGGCTGGAGGTTGTATGGCAACCAATTTAATTTCCCTATGCCACGGCCTCTTCCCCACACCGAAGCTCCGCCACTGCCCTTTGTAATGGTTGGGGATGAGGCTATTCAAATGTGCGCAAACCTAGTGAAACCCTACTCCAGCCGTGACTTGGACCACACCAAAAAAAATCTTTAATTACAGGCTGACCAGGGCAAGAAGAACTGTAGAGTGTGCTTTTGGGATTCTTGTCTCCAGATGGCGAATTCTCGGCACAGCCATTAATCTTAAACTTGAAACAGTGGATGAGGTGGTGAAAGCATGTGTGGTTCTACATAATTTTGTGATGGCTAAAGAGCACCCGACCTTTGAACTCAATGATGCTGCTCCTAACCCATTGCCTGAATTCACTCAGCACCCTCTCATGTCATCCGTTGAAGTTGGCCAAATGAGGGACCAATTTACGGCCTACTTTATCTCTGATGTAGGACGGGTGCACTGGCAAGATGAAATGGTGTAAAAATGTTTTCATGTGTGTATGTTAATAAAAAACCTGTTTTGATACCTGTACCGAGTGCACTATGTTTTTTACACTCCAATAAAATAAACAACTTCCCATGTATACATGAATATGAATTCATGATGTTCTCACACCTGGGCAGGTACAGTAAATACACATGAGTTAAACTGCAGCATCGCTAGTCTGCGTGAAATATATTGGTACGTAAGCGACGCTGCAGGTTAAATATCATATGTGTATTAACCTGGCCATGATTGATAGTTATGATTAGAGTTGAGCGACTTTGGTAGGATCGGGTTTCATGAAACAAAATTCGTTTCAAATGAAACTGGTCCAACTAGTGGAAAAAAAGTTGGAATTTTGTCCAAAACCCGACCCCAATGCAAGTCAATGGGGAATAAAAGTCAGTATTGAGTGGATGAATGTAATCCGCTCAATGCCGACTTTTATTTCCCATTAACTGACATTGTGGTAGGGTTTCGAACGAAACTCCGACTTTTTTTTCCCTAGTTTGACCAGTTTCGTTTGGAAAAAATTTTGTTTCATGAAACCAGATCTTAGTCAGTCAACTCTAGTTATTATACTAGGCCTGGGTATTGAACATATGACGTGTATTTTACCCATCAGTAGATTCAACACACACGTAATAAGAGTATGTTGTTAATTGCAAGGTATATCTATAATCCCCCTTGCCTAGTATCACAATAAGTGAAATGAGGATGGTAAAAACAGCCAATCCTCAAAACACTTATGACACCTTGCAAAGTTTAAGGCGCATTGTGTGTACGGCGCAGTGTGTGTAGGCGGCGCCAAAAACATTAATCTAACTTTATGGTGAACCAGAAATTTAAATTTATTTTTAACCAAAAAAATTATAAAAAACTTTATTTTTTTCTGCGTTTGGGGGCAGATGGTTGCAAGTTGGGGGTGTGCAGTGAAGATGAACAGCTTATAGTCGATGAAGGTGTTCTAGGGGAAGGGGCAAGAAAACTTGTGGAGGAATGGAACTAGACACACTAGGAGGAGAGGACAGAGGTTCAGCTACAGTGGTCCTAACTGTTTGTCTCCTTAAACTGGCCTGCGTGGACCTCCTTGGGGCCAATGCTCGCCTTGATTGTTGACGCCGCCTGGAACTTGGGGCAAATACGGAATGTGGGTCCCCCGTCTACTGCTGTGCCTGCTGCTGTGCATGCTGCTGCTGTGGCTGCTGTTGTGGCTGCTGCTGATGCTCTGTGGTGACGGTGGCAGTGCTCGTCCTTGCAGCAGAACTGGTGGTGGCAGTGATGGTCCAGGTTTGCGGAGTGGTGGTGGCAGGGCTAGTACATGTTATAGTGTTTGCGGCAGGGCTGTTCCACGTTTGAGGAGTGGTTACTGTGGCTGTGCTCCAAGCATGCATGGGGGTGGCGGTGGTGCTCCAGACAGGAGCAGTGCTTGCCATGGTGGTGTCGGTGAAGTGACCAGCAGCACTCAGACTTGTGGTGGTGTAATGGTGGGTGTCCTGGCTTTGAATAGAGGTGTCCGTGCAGTGGTATACAGCACAAGTCGGTAGTGAGGTGAAGCGAGTCAATGGTGGCACAGTTGGGAATGACACCACTGACTGCTGCCTGTACCGATTATGCTGCATAGCCTGCAAGAAAGCATTGTTGCAGGCCTGCAGCACACTCAGCTGTTGCTCAGGACTAAGGTGTTCCGCCATGCCCTTTTCAATCGGCCTCCAGACGGTCAAGGCGCTGTTCGACAGAGTGGAAGCGGTGTTCCATGTGGTTAAAACCACGTTCCATGAGTGAAAAACCGCTTTCCACTCTGTCTGACAGCGACTTGAGGCTGGCATTAAAGGCCTCGCTCAAGTGCATAAACTCTGGCAAGACATTCCTGTCCAAGGCCCTCTGCCGCTGGCGTGTAGTGCCGCATAACCAGTGGCAGAGACCTGGGACAGGGGAACACCTGATTGACCAGCTTCCTGGGCAGCAGCTGTTTGTGTCGCTGACGTGTAAGGTGCTTCTGGGCTGTCGGATGGCTGAGATGGGTCCGAGGTCGTCCGATGAAGGACCGCTCCAGGGCCAGGTTGCAGGGTGCTGCTCCAGGTGCTGTGGAAGAAAGGAAAAACATTACCATCATGCCTTTACAAGAAGCATCAGCTGTGGATTAGAAAAACACAGATTAATAAAAGTAAAAACCAAAAAATTATAATACTTACGATCTGGTGGCAAGGACCGGTCTTAGGAACTGCAACGCTTGATAGTACCGGTATCTTGTTCTTGTCCTTGATGCTGAACCACTGCGAACCTGGCCCTCAGCACGAACATCACTGTTGAAGCGGTCCTTGATCGAGCGCCAACGTGTTCAGACTTTGTCCACTGTTGGAAAAACAAACAACATTTAACAATTGTGTATGATGCACGATATATGCTATCACTAAACCCAACAGTGCCATCACGAACAAGAGTCAATGCGGCACAATACAGCAACACAATACCCAAAGCAGTCACTGTTGAGCCAGATGACACTGTTGGGTTTCCTGCAAGAATATATCTAGCACAAAACCTAACAGTGCCATCAAGGACAATAGTCACTGCGGCATAACAGAGCAGGGAAATACTTACTAAACGCCTTTTTGGAGGATGCAGTGGCGCTGTCCCAGCCATCCATCAACGCTGCGGCCACCTCATTCCATAGCCGCCAGGTCACCACATTGTCCTTGTACAGCCGGTCACGGCTGTCCCACAACGGGGCACGCTCCTGGACCAGGCGGATAAGGTGCTCATTATCCAGGTAGACGTCTTCATCCCGTTGTGGAACTTAGACAAAAAACATTAATTAGAATATTCGAATTTTGTGTGAATAAAAAGTTACAAAAAAGATCCAGAAAAGAGGAAATATAGAAGATAAAAAATAAAGAACATTACAAATCATTTGATACTTACATTCCGTATCACCACCGGGACTTGGCTTGGCTGCTCATGCTGTTCGCCATCACTAGTCGTGTCCACTGAAGATGACGATGTCTGAGAAAAAAACCAACAAACGTTAGAGATTTTGAGAAGCAGCAGATATACTTACCAAACGCACGAAAATAATCACCTCACGGTCTGCTTGCGCCAGTTCCTGCCGGGATGGGGAATATTCAGATTCCGAAGACATACTGCATGTAAAAATAATACAAAGCATTAGTACATATACAATTTAAAAGGACAGGCACACATTTTTAGATGTAATAATACTCACATTCTTGCCAGTGAAGCTGGAATTGAAAATGGGGTCTTCTTTTGCAGTCTTTCTGCTCTCCAGGCTGTCTCTATAGTTGTGGTACAGTGCTGGCAGACACCTACTTTTATATAGACATGAAGTTTTTTAGGTGGGGATTTTTATAACTTGTCTAACCAGTGGACACCAAAAAAACGCATGCGCAAAAAACTGCATACATGCGCATGCCAATGCGCACGTATGCGCACCCATAGACAATAATGGTAATTTTTTGCACAAAACGTGCGCATATGTGATGTGATAATCATGTGGGAATAGTGGATGAGGGCAGGTATATCTCGCCCAGATACCTTTCCTATGTGGCCTAGTCTGGTCAGTATCTCACCTGGTGACTAATGAATAATGGGAGGCGGATATAAAAGGATGCCAGGTGGTTGTGTGAGTGTCTCAGCCTGGGGACACAGAGAGCCTGTCTGAGAGACACACGTGAGTGGAAGCAGTGCCCACTGCAACTGTGGTTTGGCTGGACGGGAGAAGCCCGCCAGTTGGTAGTTAGGTTGTACTTTGTTTAGTTAGTACCGGACAGGCAAGGATTTGTTATATGTTTTTTTTTCTTTATGCATTGCTTTCACCTAATAAACCTGACCCAGTGTCAGTTATACCCGGACCCCAGCTGTGCGCCTGAGTTTCATGCTGAACGCACGTGACCTTTGACCCCAGCAAAGGCGATCCCTGAGTGTTTTATCACATTGTGGTGGAGAACGCGGGCATCACGTTGGAAGCATGAGCATGGAGGACGTGGCAAAAGCGCTGGTACAGTCCACCGCCGTCCAGCAAGAAGCTAATCGGGTGATGATGGCCCAGCTGAAGGAGTTGGTGGACATGACAGCTACCGATCGTTCGCTTCTCCAGCAGGTGGCGCAGCGCCTGGCAAGCTTACCTAAGATTAACCTGGAAGCCGAGTCGAGAGTGATTCACGTGAGTCGGTACTGGCAGAAGATGACGACCGAAGATGACGTCAAGGCATACCTGACCACGTTTGAACGAACGGCGGTGCGAGAAAAATGGCCGAAGGCATGATGGGCCGGCCTGATTGCCCCGTTTCTTTCCGGTGAAGCTCAAAAGGCTTATTATGACTTAGAACCTGAAGCCGCGCAGGACTTTGACAAACTGAAAGCCGAGATCTTGGCCCGGCTGGGAGTGACGACCGCTGTCCGTGCACAGAGAGTGCATCAATGGATTTATCAGTTGGATAAACCTCCACGGTCACAGATGTTCGACCTGATCCACGTGACGAAGAAGTGGCTACAACCCGAGGTGTTGACAGCGCCAGAGATAATCCAGAGAGTCGTCATGGACAAGTACCTGAGAGCTCTACCGCCAGCCCTGAGGAAGTGGGTAAGCCATGGAAATCCTACGACGGCATATCAACTGGTGGATCTAGTTGAACGTTACTCCGTGGCCGAAGGACTCCGAGACGACGCTACCCCTCCTCGTTCTTCATCATCTCCACATGGAACCGGTAAGACTGTTCCAGGGAGTAGGGGAGAAGGAAAAATCCCTAAGACAGTGGGGGAGGAAACCGGGACTGCCCGCAATGCGAGGCCGAGAGTAAAGAACGATGGTCTAAGCAAGGGGCCCGTTAGGTGTTTCCGCTGCCAAGAGATGGGCCACATTGCTGCGAACTGTACGGTCACTCCTGAACCCATGCAGTGCGACATCACAGACTTTAAAAACAGCATGTCTATGGTTGCACGGGTAGTGAGTGTGAATGCCGGTCAAAAGGATGTGGAAAAACACTTGTGTGATTTAACTGTTGATGGCAAAAATGTGGTGGCATTGTTAGACTCGGGAAGTGTGGTGACTCTGGTGAAGGCCAGTCTGGTGTCAGCCCCGACTGGACCATCAGACAAATTTTCTGTAATGTGTGTGCATGGAGACACCTGTTCATACCTCACCACGGTCATATGCATTACTACTTCCTATGGGTCTGTGCAACATAAAGTGGGACTCGTCCCTGCGTTATTGCGTGATGTTATCTTGGGCCGTGATTTTCCCCACTTCTGGCAGTTGTGGGAGAATCAGTTGATGCCCCTGGGTAATAGTGTACATGATTCTTCTGCCAGGGCGCGTGTGGGTCCCGAACCCCTGGAAGAGGTCTCCCCGGAAGACTCGAGGGAACAGTCTACTGGAAATGACCTGCAGTTCCCGTTTTCAGTCATGGCGGGTGATACGGAGGAGACCAGGGAAGAGGAGGAGGCCGACAGCCGTCCACCTCCCCGTTTGCCGGATTTGGAAGTTCAGAAAGATGACTTCCAAAGCGAGCAAATAAAGGATCCTACCCTTTCTCAGGCTAGGACAAATGTAAAAGTGATAAATGGGGTACCCGTAGAACCTGGCTCTAGGCTGGCATATCCTTACATGGTCCTGGAGAATGATTTACTCTATCAGATAGAGAAAAAGGGGGAAGACACGGTGCAACTATTAGTCGTGCCAAAACCCTACCGGCGGCAGGTGCTGGACCTGGCCCACGGACATATGATGGGAGGTCACCTGGGTGTCCAGAAAACCACCGAAAGGATATTACACTGTTTTGTTTGGCAGGCATGCATCACGATATTCGTGTATATTGTGAGTCTTGTCCTGACTGCCAAGCCTCTGCGCCTAAGCCCCGGTTCTGTAGCCCTTTGGTACCCCTACCTATTATTGAGGTCCCATTTGAGAGGATTGGGATGGATTTAGTTGGGCCCCTTCCATGGTCTGCACGTGGACACCAACATATCCTGGTCATCTTGGATTATGCCACTCGTTACCCAGAGGCCATCGCTTTGCGTAACACGGCCACCAAGACGATTGCCAAGGAACTGGTGCATGTGTTTAGTCGGGTCGGTATACCAAAACAGATACTCACCGACCAGGGGACTCCCTTTATGTCCACGGTAATGAAGGAGCTCTGCCGGTTGTTACAAATCGAACCATTACGCACATCCGTGTATCACCCTCAAACAGCGGGTTGGTCGAACGGTTCAATAAAACTCTGAAGCAGATGCTGAGAAAGGCGATAGACAAGGATGGGAAGAACTGGGACTATTTACTTCCGTATTTGCTTTTTGCCATCAGGGAAGTGCCCCAGTCTTCCACGGGGTTCTCGCCTTTCGAGTTATTGTATGCCCGACATCCTTGCGGACTGTTAGACGTCACCAAAGAATCCTGGGAGGGTCAGGTCACTCCGTTTAAAATGGTGATAGATCACGTATCCCAAATGCAGGACCGTATTGCGGCTGTTATGCCTATCGTCAAAGAACACGATGCAGGCTCAGGGAGCCCAAAAAAGAATCTATGATAGGGGCGCCAAGATCCGTACGTTTGCACCCGGAGAAAGGGTGTTGATCCTGGTCCCCACGGTGGACAGTAAGTTCCTAGCAAAGTGGCAGGGCCCCTTTGAGATTAAGGAAAGAGTTGGTGAAGTAAACTACAAAGTATACCAGGCAGGTAAACGGAAACCTGAACAGGTTTATCATGTAAATCTGATAAAACCCTGGAAAGATCGGTCTGCCTTGTCAGCGGAGCTGGCCCGTCCCGTCTGCTCGCATACCGTACCGGAGGTACGGGTTGCAGAGACACTCTCGGAGCGGCAAAGGACTGAGGTCAGGCAGTTTCTACTTCACAACCAAAAGTTTTTCTCAGAAAAACCCGGGCAGAATACGCTAATGAAACATGACATCGTAACGGAACCTGGTGTCACAGTTCACGTGAAACCCTACAGAATTCCGGAAGCGCGCCGTGAAGCCGTTTCCCGAGAAGTGAAGGCAATGTTAGAGTTAGGTGTCATTGAGGAATCGCACAGTGCTTGGTCCAGCCCGATTGTGTTAATTCCTAAACCGAACGGCACAATCCGGTTCTGCAATGACTTCAGGAAACTGAATGCGATCTCAAAATTTGATGCCTACCCTATGCCCTGGGTCGACGAGTTAATAGATCGGTTAGGAAAAGCCCGATATATTACGACCCTAGACTTAACAAAGGGGTATTGGCAGATCCCTCTGGCGGAGGCTGCCAGAGAAAAGACGGCATTTGCTACGCCGGAAGGTCTATTTCAGTATGTGTATATGCCGTTTGGACTGCACGGAGCACCGGTGACCTTCCAGAGACTGATGGATCGAGTCCTGTGGCCAAATAGGCAGTACGCTTCGGCCTATTTGGATGACATTGTCATTTACAGCTTGGACTGGGAGACTCATCTCCAGAAAGTACAAGCTGTGATTGACGACCTGTGGGAGGCAGGTCTAACCACAAACCCCAAGAAATGTCACATCAGGCTAGAAGAAGCCCGGTATTTGGGGTATGTAATTGGGAGGGGTGTTGTTAAACCCCAGGTTGATAAGATTCAAGCGGTTCAGGACTGGCCGCAACCTGTCAACAAGAAGCAGGTCCAAGCCTTTCTGGGGATCGCCGGCTATTATCGCCGGATCATACCCAATTTTGCAGCCATAGCTACCCCCCTGATGGATCTTACCAAAGGGAAAGACTCCGTCATGATTAAATGGAATTTAGCGGCTGAAGAAGCCTTCCATAGCCTAAAACGGGCACTTTGCTCTCAACCGGTACTGGTGACTCCGGACTTCCGCAGCGAGTTTGTGGTACAAACGGATCCCTCTGATACCGGTATCGGGGCCGTACTGTCACAAGTGAGGGACGGAGTGGAACACCCAGTCCTCTATCTCAGCAGGAAGCTGAATAAACATGAGCAAAAGTATGCAGTAGTAGAAAAAGAGTGCTTAGCCATTAAGTGGGCTCTAGAGGCCCTCAAATATTACCTGGTGGGTCGAAAGTTCAGGCTGATCACTGACCATGCCCCTCTCAAGTGAATGCACTTGCACAAGGAATGGAATAGCGGGGTGACCCGGTAGTTCCTTGCCCTGCAGGCCTACACTTTTACGGTGGAGCACCGCCTAGGGGTACAGATGGGGAATGCAGATGCCCTGTCCCGAGTGCACTGTTTGGCGGGTGTCATTGCTCGACCAGAGTGGTCTGAGAAGAGGGGGGGGATATGTGAGAATCATGTGGGAATAGTGGATGAGGGCAGGTATATCTCGCCCAGATACCTTTCCTATGTGGCTTAGTCTGGTCAGTATCTCACCTGGTGACTAATGAATAATGGGAGGCGGATATAAAAGGATGCCAGGTGGTTGTGTGAGTGTCTCAGCCTGGGGACACAGAGACACACGTGAGTGGAAGCAGTGCCCACTGCAACTGTGGTTTGGCTGGACAGGAGAAACCCGCCAGTTGGTAGTTAGGTTGTACTTTGTTTAGTTAGTGCCGGACAGGCAAGGATTTGTTTTATGGTTTTTTTTCTTTATGCATTGCTTTCACCTAATAAACCTGACCCAGTGTCAGTTATACCCGGACCCCGGCTGTGCGCCTGAGTTTCATGCTGAACGCACGTGACCTTTGACCCCAGCAAAGGCAATCCCGGAGTGTTTTATCACAGTGCGCATGCGTTTTTTTTTGAGCGGTTGGGCGGACCAAAAAATGCAACATGTAGCGTCTGGAAATTAAGGACGCACACCAAAAAAAACTGCAGTGCACGAAAAACGCATACGTGCGCATGCCAACGTGCACGTATGCGCACCCACATTAAATATAGGGGAAAAAAACGTATGCGCAAAAACGCAGCTCAAAAAAAAAAAAATGTGAAACCAGCCTAAGACTAAAAGAAATCAAGAACAAAAAATGTGGTCGTCAGTAATGGTTACTTTTTTTAACCAAGCATAGGGGAAAAATTATGGAGTCACTCAATTCTGAGGGAAAAAATTATGGAATCACCCTGTAAATTTTAATTCCCAAAACTAACACCTGCATCAAATTAGATCTTCTCGTTAGTCTGCATCTAAAAAGGAGTGAGCACACCTTGGAGAGATGTTGCACAAAGTGGACTGACATGTATCATGGTTCCAACACGAGAGATGTCAATTGAAACAAAGAAGAGGATTATCAAACTCTTAAAAGAGGGTAAATCATCACGCATTCACGCATTGTTGCAAAAGATGTTGGTTGTTCACAGTCAGCTGTGTCTAAAATCTGGACCAAATACAAACAACATGGGAAGGTTGTTAAAGGCAAACATACTGGTAGACCAAGGAAGACATCAAAGTGTCAAGACTGGAAACTTAAAGCAATATGTCTCCAAAACAGGAAATGCACAACAAAATAAATGAGGAACGAATGGGAGGAAACTGGAGTCAACGTCTGTGACCGAACTGTAAGAAACCGCCTAAAGGAAATGGGATTTACATACAGAAAAGCTAAATGAAAACCATCATTAACACCTAAACAGAAAAAAACAAGGTTACAATGGGCTAAGGAAAAGCAATCTTGGACTGTGGATGACTGGATGAAAGTCATATTCAGTGATGAATCGCGAATCTGCATTGGGCAAGGTGATGATGCTTGAACTTTTGTTTGGTGCCGTTCCAATGAGATTTATAAAGATGACTGCCTGAAGAGAACATGCAAATTTCCACAGTATACAAAAGAAAATGAAGCCAGCTCACCACATTGCAGGTGCACGGGAACTCTGTCCTGATGAGACGTGATGCAACAGAAAAAAAAAACAGATCTTTGTTCCAGCTCCTCGCTTAAAAATTTTATTCCACTGATTAAAATATAACAGAAGACATGCACCAAGACCGCACCATGTATGCACAGAGGAACAGCAGGCAACGCGTTTCGATCGCAACAGCGATCTTTATCAAAGCTGCTACCAACTAAACGTGACCAACATTTAAATGTAAGCTAGACCAATCAGTCATTAGCTAGATATCACATGACGTGTAAGGTCCTACAAAGATAACTACGAATAAACCATTTAAAATGCAACATACAAAAAAATATGTACAATAAAAAAAAAACCATGTCATTGATAATGAAACATGATCTCATTACGTCTATTCAGTGGTGCCAAGATAGTAAATCCAGTATGCTTCACGGGTTAACAGCCGGCGTCTGACATCTCCACCACGCAATGATTTGCTCACTTTCTCCAGTCCACAGACATGTAGGGAAGAAATATTACAGGCATGCTGCTGAATGAAATGTTTGGCTACGGAAGATATGTTACGAGTACAATTAGTGTTAGTACCATGAGAAATCTCATTTAAATGTTCAGCAACATGAGTTTTTAATTTCCTAGTTGTGCAACCCACAAAGGCTAATTTACAGATAATACAATTAATTTTATATACAACAGATTTAGTGTTGCAATTAATAAAACTTTTAATAGTAAATTTCTGAGTATTATCGTAATTGTAAAAATTTTTTGTATTAATAACTTGTTTGCATGTTTTACAATTTATTGTTCCACATTTATAACTACCCTTCGTGCTCAACCATGTCTCCTTAGACGTATGAGATAGGAACATACTGGGAGATAAAATGTTACCTATGGTAGGTGCCTTTCTTGCTACTACATTACATCCATTTTCCAATATTGATGCCAACGTAGGATCCTCATAAAAGATTGGAAATTTTTTAATGATATTCCTGATTGAATAAAATTGAGTGCTATATTGCAGGCATAAAAATGGTTTGTGAACAACAGAATCCTCAATTATAGCCTCAGAATTTTGAGGAGAAATTAAATCCTCATGATTTTTAGATGACACTCTACTTAGGGCTCTATTTAACATCCAATTTACATAATTTCTTTGTTTAAACTTTTTGCAAGATTGTTTTAATTCTGCATCCAAATTTTGCATATCATTACAATTACGCTTGATTCTGATAAACTCACCAACAGGTATGGACCTGATGGTGTGCTTGGGATAACTGCTTTTGGCATGGAGAATTGTATTCCTACTCATGGGTTTAGAATATATTTGCGTGGAAATTTTACAATTATGTACACCACACAATTTCAAATCAAGAAATGAAATTTGATGGTTATCAAAAACATGGGTAAATTTTAGATTCAGATTGTTAGAATTGATGTAATAAATAAATTCTGGTATGGCAGATACATCGCCACCCCAAATAATGAGGGTATCATCAATGTATCTGCCATACCAGACAATAGCAGAAATGAAAGGGTTAGAATCAGAAAACAGAAAAAAAATTCCCAAAAAGCCATGACCAGGTTTGCCAACGATGGTGAAAATTTGGCACCCATAGCCACTCCAGTGCGCTGCAAATAAAAATGTTGATCAAAAGAAAAAAAATTGTGAGTTAATAAAAAAGACGTGACCTGAAGAATATACTCAATTAAATCCTGGGAATAATTGCCATACCTGACCAAGTGAAAATGTACTGCTTTCAATGCTTGTGTATAACGATATAACATCTACACTTAACCAAGTATAAGTTGCTGACCAATTTCTGCTTGATAGAGCATGAAGAATGTCCCTGGAGTACCTCCACAGTCATTGATGATATAGGGCTGCATGTCAGGCAAAGGCACTGGGGAGATGGCTGTCATTACATCTTCGCTAAATGCACAAGTTTATGTTGATATTTTGGACACTTTTCTTATCCCATCAATTGAAAGGATGTTTGGGGATAATGAAATCATTTTTCAAGATGATAATACATCCTGCCATAGAGCAAAAACTGTGAAAACATTCCTTGAAAAAAGACACATAAGGTCAATGGCATGGCCTTAAAATAGTCCGGATCTCAATCCAATTGAAACTCTCTGGTGGAAGTTGAAGAAAATGGTCCACGACAAGGCTCCAACCTGCAAAGCTGATCTGGCAACAGCAATCAGAGAAAGTTAGAGCCAGATTGATGAAGAGTACTGTTTGACACTCATTATGTCCATGCCTCAGAGACTGCAAGCCAGAGGTGGTGCAACAAAATACTAGTGATGTGTTGGACTGTTTTTTTTTGTTTGTTTTTCGTGATTCCATAATTTTTTCCTCAGAATTGAGTGATTCCCTAATTTTTCCCCTATGCTTGGTTAAAAAAGTAACCATTACCGACTACTACATTTTTTATTCTTGATTTCTTTTAGTGTTTCTTAAAGACAGAAAGTTGCCATTTGAAATGACTTTAGTTTTCTGCCATGTCTGTGATCTGTTTTTTTTTCTACAAAATTAAACAACTGAATGAACATCCTCCAAGGCCGGTGATTTTTGCCAGGGGTTGTATAATTACGAAGTCTTCTAGCCTCCTACCCCGAGATCTTGACGCAAAGCCCGCCTTCTGATATCCTATCCTTTATTTTGAAGAAAAAAGGATGCCATAAAGGTATCACAATCGCCTACAACACATTATGCTCCCTGTCGGACCAGACCAAACTTCAATACATATCTAAATGGGAGAAAGACTTGGGTTTGTCATTGTCACATGAACAATGGCTATTAGCAATAACATGGTCTACTAAATCCTCAGCCTGCATAAACCATTTAGAGAAAAAATCCATCTCATATGGTACTTGGTTCCCAAGCACATTGCTCACATGTGCCCCACATGTTCTCGACTTTGCTGGAGGGGCTGTGGAGAGGTGGGATCACTCTTACACATATGGTGGTCCTGTCCATTAGCATTGCAATATTGGGAAAAAAACTTTGATGCCTTTTCATGCTGCACTGAAACTCCTACTCCCCCTAACCCGGCCATAGCTTTGTTACACATCGGAGTCACGGACCTCCCCTACAGCACAAGATGGGTTTGCTCATTAATATTAACGGCAGCCAGAGTTTAGCCTCAAAATGGAAATCCACGTCACTGCCATCAAAGGAGGAAATCTGGGCAAGGGTAGACTCATACTTCATACGAAAGTTTGCTAGCTCCAGACTGCTAACGTGCCGATAAAACTTGACAAAGGTTGGGTCCTTGGCAAGCTATCAGACAGTCATTATAACGTAAACCACATCTAACCATCAGCCATCTGACCTAAACACTAATCTAATGCTTAGAGATCATGACTGATACACACGCATCCTTAAACACAATACCCCTCTTACCTATGGTCTTACGATGCATTTGACACTAAATAAATACCGCATGATCGAAATCAGTTAATGTTTCATGGACCAATGTATACCTTTCCCTCTCACCCCACCCCCCTCCTTCCCCTTAGTTCATATGATCCCTAATTTTTTGTACTACAGTTTTCCTTGGTTCTTCCTTTTTTCTAGGAACCAAGTCATATGTGGTGTACCTATTACTGATTCTACTATCACTGTGCTGACTTGTATGACTCGGTTTAAAAATTACAAAAAAAAAAAAAACTGGTTAAAAAAAAAAATATATTGTTGTGAAGCTGCCCAGTGCCGACACTTAGAGCAGAACTGGCAGCAGCATTAAGGTGCTGTCACACTTAGCGATGCACCAGCGATCCCAACCAGCGATATGACGCGGTCAGGTTCGCTGGTGCATCGCTAAGTGGTCACTAGTGAGCTGCCACACAGGCAGATCTCACCAGCGACATAGCAGCAGTCGGGGGTCGTTACTTACATGTCAGACGAGGCAATCCTGACGTCCTCCCGCCCGCATCCACGCGTCGGTGCCACAGGAAGCCCAGCAGGAAGCTGACGACGAGAAGCGGTCCAGGACGTTCTCGCGCGATCAGCTATAACCAGCGGGGGAGCCGGTCGGAGGTATCACACATAGCGATATCGCTAGCAATATCGCTGCTACATCACAAAAACCAGTGACGTTACAGCAATATTGCTAGTAATATCGCTTAGTGTGACAGGCCCTTTAGAGTTTCGGTCAAGGGTGTGGCGCCGATGTAGTTTCAGTCACCGCTGTATATGGAGAGCAGCAGCTGTAGTTGCGCCCTGTGCACTGACTGACCACAGCTCAGTATTAGGACTGGCTGTCAGTACAGGAGATGCGGTTACAGCTGTCTCTCTATACACAGCGGTGACTAAACCCGCGTCAGGGCCACCCCATGACTGGAACTGGTAAGCTGCGGGGGGAATAAAGTTAATTTCCTCCCAACAGCAGGGGTCTAAGTTCCGGCGAAAAGCGGATTCACTACGATATTAACAAGCAGATTAGCCCCATATATTTAGATTAATAGTGTCTTTTCAGATTATTGATTCCCTTTAAGGAGAAACTTTACTCTCTAGGAAATGCAAAGTGATTGGGAAGACATCTCACTGACAGCATTCTAGAGAGAAGAACTGCATCAGCATCCGAGTCTGCAGAGATTAATAAAGAGGCAATATAAGCTCTGGAATTATTTTATGTTAATAAGCACAAGAGCAGAGCTACACCACCAGCATCCTGGACACTCACACTCACATTTTGACAACGAAGCCCACACGAAACACGCGTTGGGGCTGCATACACGGTGTCCCAAAGTGGTTATTATGGGCAGGTGCAGTTTCTAGCATGTTTTGGGGTATTTGGTTCCCTCAACGCGGTACACACTTTTTTTTCCTTTACTTCTGGTATTTGATTCATTCTGTTTTACATTTCTATTGATTTACTATTTTTTCTTTCATTACTTTTACATGTATAGTGTGAGACGGTGGATGGTTGTATCTTCATTGAATCACATGCCTGTATGACAACATTTACTGATTATATGCACTTGCACTTTTAATTATTTTGCTGCTACATCCTGCTCTTTCCTCCTTCTATATTAACCCCTTCATGACTGGAGCTTTTTCAATTTAAAACAGCTTGACATGTCGCGGCTTTGAGGTGGGCTCACCGCTGGAGCCCACCTCAAAGCAGGGGGATACTGCTAGCTGACGTACTATTCCGTCAGCTGGCAGTAAGGGGTTAAAGGTGGACTCTGTGTTTTACACCTGTGATATTATCTAACTTTGTCTTTAATCAGATCAATACTATGTTGTTTGTGCTTTCTATGGTTTTTGAATAAACTATGACAGAATTTTATTTTGGGACTTTTGTGTGCTTTTTTTCTCTCTTGGTTTGGTTATGCATTATGGGAGCATCCCGAGCTATTATAGCCCCTTTCACCACTTGGTATTGGGAGTGACAAATTGAAAATATGTGGTCTGTTCTGAAGATATTGTTCACATAAGAACAGTCTGATATCAGTAAGATACTACATACTTGATATCAAGGTACTTGAAAATTGATGAAGCAATAAAGACTGTAGCCGAAGGACTTGTACAGACGTCCGTCCAACATGGTCCAAGTCCGGATCGTGATGCACACACTGGCCGCAGAATTCCCAACCTGACAGTCATATAATTCTATGAGGCAGTCATGCTTAGGTCAGGAGACATGCGGCCAATCCGTGCATTGCAGTCCGTATTCGGACCATGTTGAACAGATGTCTGCACAAGCCCTTAAACTTAGGGCCCAATTTATCATTTGCTGTCTTTTAAGTCACTTTGCTTTGTCTTGTAATGTTCAATGATGTGTTTTTTCTTTTCAAGTAGTGCACATGGTTCATGAATCTCACACAAAATAAAAAATGCTCTTTATTTTTAGCTTTAACCTCTTTTGCAACTTTTTAGAACAAAAAGCAACATGTTCTGCTAAAATGTCACAAAAAAACACCAAAAATTCTATATGTAAATAAAATCACTAGAAGGGGCAAACTGAAGTACATTTGCACAAAAACTGTTTTAAGAAAAAAAGTCACAATTGATGAATGAACAAAAAAGTTTGTGAATTCCAGAACTACAATGTTGTACAAAAAAAAAAAAGAAACAAACTGGAACACACATAAATAGACTTTAAAAGGAAACATACTGAAAGAATAAGGTGAAATTCAGGAAATGCGCAAATTCAATAATGAATCCGGCCTTTAGTTTTAGCTCAGTTTAACCAAAAGCATATGTAAATCATTTCTTCTTGTCAAAGGAGGTAAAGCTGTCAAATGGAATCAGTCACTGTGTTTGCTACTCCAAGTGCGAGTCGAGACCCCAATTCCAGTGATGTATCACATACTGGGCTACTTACTGCAGTTTACATAAAATTAGTTTTATCTGGTGCAGATTTACTACTGTGTACTCCGCCCATACCACAGATTCGCAGCTTTCTGTGTACACTGTGCATAGGCAAAAAGCTGCCAATCAGCAGTGGGGTGGAGTTATACAGAGCTCATAAATATGGAGCACTACCTGTTAGTTAAATAGAATTTCTTCAAAAACGTTACATTTTAGATGGACCACCAGCCCATAATCCTGACTACTTGCAGACCACTTTATTTAACCCACAATGTAAATGTGAAGTCTTCATGTTACACATAACAGATGTCAATTATCTCCATATGCAGAGGCTATTCTTCCAGAAAGAATATACATTATGTGCAAACTGTTTGCTTCTTTCACACTTCTAATCCTAGTTCTTATGGGAAGATTTTCGTTTTTTCTTCTTCTTTTTCTCTTTTTTCTTTTTTTTCTTCTTGTGTTTTTCTCGAGAGTCATTACAACTACTGCTGTCACTGTTTTCTTCAGATGTTGAATCTGCAAGCAGCATTTTCAGCTGCTGAATCCTGTAAAGTAAAAGACAATGAAAAAACAGAGCCCATGTGTAAGGTCGGTCTCACATTTCTAACACTGGGACAGTGGTCAGATTGCCATACCCAGCCCGGCTGCCGAGTGTTCTGACCTGAGCTAACTGTTCCGTATACCCCTGAGGAAGCCACATGTGTGTAGCGATACGTGTGGGGGTCTTATTTACACATTAGGCTAGTTTCACATTTTTGTATGGAGGAGATGCGGAGGGATGCAGACTTCCTTCGTGAAGCTCCGCCCACTGCCGCACCTCCTCCGGTCCGCTCCGCCTACGTCCGCATGCGGCCTGCGTACCACCCTATCTTTAACATTGGGTACGCAGGTCGTGCGGATGTATGCGGATGCCTCCGCATGCGTCGTTTTGACGATGCGGCGATCGCATCAAATTCCAACATGATGCGTTCGACGAGGACCGCTGCACTGTCAAAACAACGCATGCGGAGGCATCTGCATACACAGAGTACGCAGGCCGCATTCAGAAGTATGGGGAAGTAGGCGGAGCTGACCGGAGGTGCAGCAGTGGGCAGAGCTTCACAGAGGAAGTCGGCATCCCTCCGCCGCTCCACCATACGCAAATGTGAAACTAGCTTTATACTGTGTATCTTTTATATTTATAATCAAGTCTTTTGGTTTGCTTGTGTGCACATCTACGGTAAGGTATTGTTGGGTCTGAGCATTTTTGAATGCTTCATTTCTGACTACCCTATATAATCTGTGTCTAGACATCTATATGACCTACTATACTGTTATTCGTGACCTTCATTTTATATGTGTCTCTTTATTTAACCCCTTAGTGACAGAGCCAATTTGGTACTTAAAGGGGTTGTCCAGGCTTTTCACATAAGCTCAGGGCATATCTGGGCTGCAGAATGCTGACAATAAGTAATTTACTTTATGTCACTAGTTTGCAGGGTTTTGTAGATATTCTTAACAGAACGTCCAAGGCAGGGTGTGTTATGGCATTGAAATGAGAACTGGTCGTAACCTCCTACGCTACTAAAAACCTGCCCTCTATAGCAACAACCCTACCCTCCATAGCAACAGGCCCTCCCTGTCCACATAAAGAAGCCCTCCCCCCACAGTAACAAATCCTCCCCGCCGCTCCATTCCGCCCCCTCCTGCCCCTTTCCCCCCCGGCCGCTCCATTCCCCCCCACCACCACGCCGGTCGGTCTCACCTGGTCTTCACATTGCCGGTGAAAGTACAGCAGGGAAGGGGCGGGTCATGTGACAGGCTCTGTGCAAGTCACTTCAGCCTGCCTGTCACATGACCCGCTCCTTCCCTGCTGCACTTTCACCGGCAATGTGAAGACCGGGTGAGACGGACCGGCGTGGTGGGGGGGGGATAGCGCCGGGGGGAAGTGGGCGGAATGGGGCGGCGGTGAGGATTTGTTACTGTGTGATGAGGGCTTCTTCATGTGGACGGGGAGCGCCTGTTGCTATGGAGGGTGGGGTTGTTGCTATAGAGGGCATGTTTTAAGTAGCGTAGGAGGAAACGACCATTTCTCATTTCAATGCCATAATACACCCCGCCTTGGATATTTTGTTAAGAATATCTACAAAACCGTGCAAACTAGTGACAAAGTAAATTACTTATTGTCACAATTCTGCAGCCCAGATATGCCCTGAGATGATGTGAAAAGCCCGGACAACCCCTTTAATAACCAAGCCAATTTTTACAATTCTGACTACTGTCACTTTGAGGTTATAGCTCTAGATCGCATCAACGTAGCCCACTGATTCTGAGAATGATTTTCATGCCATATTGTACTTAGTGGTAAAATTTCTTCGATAGAACTTGCGTTTATGAAAAAAAATGCAAAATTTGGCAAAAATTTAGAAAATTTTGCAATTTTCAAAATTTAATTTTTGTACCCTTAAGGCTGAGTGCAGACGGACTTTTTAGCCCTGCGGATTTTTCCACGCAGAATGGAAGAAATCCGCAGGTCAAATGACCTGCATTTTTCCTGCGGATTTCTTCCATTTTTGATGCGGTTTTCTTGCGGTTTTTGTGCGGTTTTCCATCGCGGTTTTCCCCCTGCGGATTAGGTGATAGGGGAGATGGAAAACCGCACAAAAGAAGTAACATGCTGCGGATTTTGTACCGCGGAAAAATCCGCAGCGTCTGCACAGCGTTTTTTTTTTTACATTGATTTTAAGGCTACTGTACATCACAATGCAGAAATGCAACGTTTCTGCGCGGTAAAATCCGCTGCGGAACCGCTGCAAATCTGCATCGTGTGCACACAGCCTAAATCGGAGAGTGATGTCACACAAAACAGTTAATAAATAACATTTCCCACATGTCAACTTTACATCAGCACAATTTTGGAAACATCAATTTTTTGTTAGGACGTTATAAAGGGTTAAAAGTTGACCAGCAATTTCTCATTTTCCAACAAAATTTACAAAACCGTGTTTTTTAGGGACCACCTCACATTTGAAGTGAGTTTGGGGGGGGTCAATATAACAGAAAATACTCAAAAGTGACACCATTCTAAAATCTGCACCCCTCAAGGTGCGTAAAACCACATTCAAGAAGTTTATTAACCCTTCAAGTCCTTCATGAGAACTAAAAAAATGTGGAAGGAAAAAAATGAACATTTTACTTTTTCCACAAAAATTTTTACTTTGGAACCAAATTTTTTTATTTTCACAAGGGTATCAGAAGAAAATGAACCAAAAAATTTGTTGTGCAATTTCTTCTGAGTACGCTGATAGCACATATGTAGGGGAAAGCCACTGTTTGGGTGCATGGCAGGGCTCAGAAGGGAGGGAGCACCGCTTGACTTTTTGAATGCAAAATTAGCTGGAATCAATGGTGGGCACCATGTTGCGTTTGGAGACCCCCTGATGTACCTAAACAGTGAAAACCCCCCTATTATAACACTAACTCTAACTTCAACACACCTCCAACCCAATCTAAACCCTAAGAATAACCCTAACCACAACCGTAACCCTAACACTCCCCTAACCCTAATCACAACCCGAACCCCAAACCTAACCCTAGCCCCAACCCGAACACCATCCCTAACCCTAGCCCAACACTAAACCCATCCCTAACCCTAGCCCCAACCCTAGCTATAGTCCCAACTCTAACCCTACTCGAACCATAGCCCCAACCCTAGCTCTAGCCCCAACTCTAACCCTAGCCCAACCCTAACCCCATCCCTAACCCCAACCTAACCTTAGCTCTAGCCCTAACCCTACTCTAACCTTAGCCCCAACCCCAACTCTAACCCTTATGGAAAAATGGAAATAAATACATTTTTTTTTCACCTAACTAAGAGGGTGATAAAGGGGGTTTGATTTACTATTTTTTTATTTTAATCATTGTGATAGGGTCTATAACAGTGATCAAAATGAACCAATAGGAAACATTTCTTATTGTTGCCGGCTGGCAGATCTCGGCAGGCACACTGTGCATGTGCCCCGCATTTTCTTCCCAGAAGATGATGCCGGCGGCTAGGGGAAAGGACCAAGGGATGCAGGAAAGTCCAGGGACACCAGAGGTGGGGGGGCTCCGGGGACCCCATTTCTCTCTCCTCTGATGTGCTAGATCACATCAGAGGAGAGAAATTAAATGGGAAATCAGACTTTTTTTTTTTGCGGTCACCATTATTCCGTGAATAACAGTGATCGCAACACTGGGGTCGGTAAAAACCGACCCGAATCAAGTTCTCCGGAATCTCAGCTACCCCAGGTGGGGGGGGCGCTATACACATTTCTCAGTAATTATTCTTAACTGCTGCCGTTAAAAGGCGTATTGGCAGTTAAGGGGTTAATGTGTCACATACGTGGTCAGGTATTGTTAGGTCTGAGCATTTTGTAGGGCTTTATTTTTAACTACCTCATATAATCTTTCCTGACCTTTATTTTATGTATACCTTGCATATTTTTCCATATATTATGGTATCATTGTGCATGACAGGTTTTCTGTGTATATCTTGGTTATAAGTATTTATTTGGCACATGAGGATTGGTTTTAGCCTTTTTATAGGCTCTTTGTGTATTTATACAGTCATGGTTGAAAGTGTTGGCACCCTTGAAATTGTTCCGGAAAATTTATCCAAAAAAATTATTGCAATTACCATTTATTTCCTTTGTGTGTATTGGAACAACACAAAAAGAAAACAAACAGAAAAAAGGCAAAATTGGACATCATTTCAAACAAAACCCCAAAAATGGGCAGGACAAAATTGTTGCCACCGTTCCAAAATTGTGGGTAAAGAACTTTGCCCCACAGCTTGTTCAAATTCAGATGTGGCAAGTAACAGGTGTGGCCAATATGAAAATCACATCTGAAACCAGATGAAAAGGGAAGACGTTGTCTCCCAGTGGATGGCCATGGAACAAGGAGGTGGAATAAGATTCTGCAGGTGAACAACTGGCTACGTCGATGATGCCGTCAGCAAGGATTTGGATTTCTGGATCACGGAGTGAATTACCTATACGATGGACTACTTGCTAGAGATGGGGGTGCACCTTACGAAGACTGGAAAACATGTATTTGGAAGTCGCCTTGCTACACTCATCAGGAGAGCTTTAAACTAGAACAATGCGGGAAGGGAAGCAAAAGGCCAGAAAAAGCCATACGCCTGACAAATGCTATTGAGAACTCTGCTATTAGAAGTGGAAAGGAAGAACAAAGACAAAACAATCTAAATAATAAAAATATTGGAGAAAGAGAAACCAATCACAAACTAAAATGTTTCTATACTAATGCACAAAGCATGGGCAACAAACAAGGAGAACTGGAACTACTAACGCAGGAAAAGAAATATGATGTCATTGGAATCACTGAAACTTGGTGGGACAATACACATGATTGGAATACAAGGCTAGAAGGATACAACTTATTTGCAAGAAACAGACTTGATAAACGAGGAGGAGGTGTCGCATTGTATGTTAGAAACGCGTATATCTGCACAGAGATTGAAGCTTCAGAGACTGGGAGTTCTGTGGAAACTGTTTGGGTAAGAATACAAGGACAGAACAATGGAAAGGACACCATTGTAGGCATTTACTACAGGCCGCCTGTGCAAGCTGCAGATATGGATGAACCATTATGCATCAAATGGCCAAGTTCTCCAAAAAATATGACATAGTTGTCATGGGAGATTTCTACTATCCAGACATTTGCTGGGAATCTCTCTCAGGCAAAATTAACAGGTCAAGGAAATTCTTATCCTCTCTTGCTGCCAACTTTATCTTCCAAAAGGTAGGGGAGAAAACAAGGGGAACTGCTACCTTGGATCTAATCCTTATAAACAGGGAGGAAATGGTTGAGGAGGTAAAAGTGGCTGGGACCCTAGGAGGTAGCGACCATGCTATTTTAGAATTTTGGATAACTAGAAGAGGAAGACCTGTGAAGATTCAGACGTCAAGGTTAGATTTCAGAAAGGCAGATTTTGAGGGATTCAGAAAGAGAATTGGAAGGATCCAATGGCTGGATATCCTTAAAGACAAAAATGTCCAGGAAGGATGGGAAATCTTGAAAAATGAAATTCTCAAAGCACAATTGTTAACAATTCCAAAAAGAGGGAAGAATAGGAAGCATTTAAGGAAACCAGGATGGATGAACACAGAACTTAAGCACATGCTAAAAAGGAAGAAAGAAATGTTTATAAAATGGAAAGAGGGAGGTATATCTAAAGAAGAATATAATGCTGTCTGCAGAACCTGCAGGGCACAAATCAGATTACTAAAGCTGACAATGAATTGAGGCTTGAAAGAGACGTCAAAAGCAATAATAAAGGATTTTGGGGATATGTCAAAAGTAAAAGAAAAGTCAAAGATGCTATAGGATTTTTACAGGATGAAAATGATGAAATGGTAAGACAGGATGTTGAGAAGGCCGAACTTTTAAATTCCTATTTTGCATCTGTTTTCTCTCAAAAAGGAAATGTAACATCAACTGTTCTTCACTGTCCTATTAAGGGAATAGAAGAATCCAGGATATCT
This sequence comes from Dendrobates tinctorius, assembly GCF_039654945.1. Lineage (NCBI taxonomy): Eukaryota > Metazoa > Chordata > Amphibia > Anura > Dendrobatidae > Dendrobates > Dendrobates tinctorius. Next base: position 33,177,958 of record NW_027361829.1, read on the forward strand.
ATAAACAGAAAGATAGTGAGGAAACACTTAGCTAACCTAAATGAATTCAAGTCTCCAGGTCCAGATGAATTACATCCCAAAGTACTGAAGGAGATAGCAGAAGAAATTTTTGAACCCCTCTCCATAATCTTTGAAAATTCTTGGACAACGGGAGAAGTCCCAGAAGACTGGAGAAGAGCAAATGTTGTTCCTATCTTCAAAAAGGGGAAGAAGGTGGACCCAGGCAACTATAGGCCGGTGAGTCTGACTTCTATACCAGGAAAGATCTTTGAACAAATTATTAAACAACATGTATGTCAGTACCTGGATAAGAATGAAGTGATTAAACAGTCAGCATGGGTTTGTAACTAATAAGTCATGTCAGACTAACTTAATTTCCTTCTATGACAAAATCACTGATTGGGTGGATCAAGGAAATGCTGTAGATATAGTATATCTTGATTTCAGCAAAGCATTTGACAAAGTATCTCACACAATCCTTATTGAAAAAATGACTAGGTATGGAATGGACAAGGCAACTGTTAGGTGGATTCATAACAGGCTTAGTGATCGGACCCAAAGAGTGGTCGTAAATGGCTACACATCCAGTTGGAAGAATGTCTCAAGTGGGGTACCACAGGGCTCTGTCCTGGGCCCTGTATTGTTCAACATCTTTATCAACGATTTAGATGAAGGAATTGAGGGTAAACTGATTAAATCTGCTGATGACACAAAGCTAGGAGGGATAGCTAATACTAGAGAAGAGAGAGAGAGGATTCAAAAAGATATAAATAAACTGGAGCAGTGGGCAGCAACTAACAGAATGGTTTTTAACAGGGAAAAATGCAAAGTACTACATCTGGGCAATAAAAATGAAAAAAGCATATACAGAATGGGAGGAATAGGGCTAAGCAACAGCACATGTGAAAAAGACTTGGGTATACTAATAGATCACAGACTGAATATGAGTCAACAGTGTGATGCAGCAGCAAAAAAGGCAAATGCAATTCTAGGATGTATTAACAGAAGCATACAGTCTAGATCACGTGAAGTTATTATTGCCCTCTACTCCTCTTTGGTGAGACCTCATCTGGAATACTGTGTCCAGTTTTGGGCACCACATTTTAAAAAAAGACATCAACAAACTGGAGAAATTTCAGAAAAGAGCGACCAGAATGGTGACCGGTCTGCAAACCCTGTCTTATGAGGAAAGGTTGCAGGATTTGGGAATGTTTAGTTTGCAAAAGAGAAGACTGAGAGGAGACTTAATAGCTGTCTACAAATATCTAAAGGGCTGTCACATTGTAGAAGGATCATCTTTATTCTCATTTGCACAAGGAAAGACTAGAAGCAATGGGATGAAACTGAATGGGAGGAGACATTAGATATTAGAAAAAACTTTTTGACAGTTAGAGTGATCAATGAGTGGAACAGGCTGCCATGAGAAGTGGTGAGTTCTCCTTCAATGGAAGTCTTCAAACAGAGGCTGGACAGACATCTGACTGGGATGATTTAGCGAATCCTGCTTTGAGCAGGGGGCTGGACCAGATGGCCCAGGAGGTCCCTTCCAACTCTACGATTCTATGACTCAATCTTTGCATTTTATATCTGTGTGAGCCACACTAAGCACGGATAACAGAAAGAGGAGAAGAGAACTGTCTGACGACTTGAGAACCAAAATTGCTGGAAAATATCAACAATCTCAAAGCTACAAGTCCATCTCCAGGGATCTTGATGCTCCTTTGTCTACGGTGTGCAACATAATCAAGATGTTTACAACCCATGGCACTGTAGCTAATCTCTATGGATGTGGACTGCAGAGAAAAATTGATGAAAGGTTGCAAAGCAAGATAGTCCTGATGGTCAATAAACAGACCTTATCAAGTTCCAAAGAAATTCAAGCTGTCCTGCAGTGTCCAGATGCATCAGTGTGAACAATCTGTTGACATTTAAATGAAATGCTATGGCAGGAGACCCAAGAGGACCCCACTGCTGACACAGAGGCATAAAAAAGCAAGACTGCAGTTGGCCAAAATGTACATGAGTAAGCCAAAATTCTTCTTGAAAATTGTCTTATGGACAGATGAGAACAAAATAGGATTTTTGGGGGTAAACTACATCATTCTACTGTTTTCCAAAAAGCGAATGAGGCCTACAAAAAAAATTAAAAAAGAACACAGTACCTACAGTATATTGTGGAGGTTCAAAGATGTTTTGGGGTTGTTTTGCTGCCTCTGGCACTGAGTGCTTGGACTGTGTGCAAGACATCATGAAATCTGAAGATTACCAAAGGATTTTGGGTTGCAACGAAGTGCCCAGTGTCAGAAAGATGGGTTTGCGTTCTAGGTCTTCCAGCAGCACAATGACCCCAAATATACTTCAAGAAGCACCCAGAAATGGAAACAAAGCGCTGGAGAGTTTAAAAATGGCCAGCAATGAGTCAGGATCTAAATCCCATTGAACAGCTGTGGAGATCTTAAAATTGCTGTTAGGAGAAGGCACCCTTCAAATATGAGAGACCTGAGACCAGTTTGCAAAAGAAGAGTGGTCCAAAATTCCAGTTGAGAGATGCAAGAAGCTAGTGGATGGTTATAGGAAGCCATTGCTTACAGTTATTTATTCCAAAGGTGTAGAGAACCAAATATTAAGTTGAGGGTGCCAACTAGTAATGAGCGAGTATGCTCGAGTGTTCGAATATTTTGGGCGTGCTTGGAGATTTAGTTTGTGTCACCGCAGCTGCTAGACAGCCTGAATACATGTGGGGATTTCCTAACAAACAGGCAATCACTGCATGTATTCAGGCTATCTAGCAGTCGCAAATCAAGCAGCTACGGTACACAAACCAAATCTCCGAGCACACCCAAAATACTCGGAGATCACCCGCGCATACTCGGAAAACTCGAGTAACGAGCATACTCGCTAATCACTTATGCCGACAATTCTGTCTGGCCCATTTTTGGGGTTGTGTGTCAAATTATGTCCAAATTGCCTTTTTTGCCTGTGTTGTTCCAATATAGGCAAAGGAAATAAACATGTGTACCTGCAATAATTTTCTTGGAGAAATACTTCTTTTTCTGGAACAAATTCAAGGGTGCTAACACTTTCAGCCATGACTGCCAATTGCCTTTTTAAATGCTTTTAATTTTTGTGTAATTTATTTTTTTTTAATTTGTTCTAAAGCTTTCTTACTTGTATATAGTGATCACATAGCATTTGCATACTTTTCCTTTTTACAGCATTTTTCAGACTATAAGATGCATTTTTTTCCTCCAAAATTTTGGCGTAAAGTGGGGGGGTGCAACTTGTAGTCTGGATGTACTTTATGTGGCCCTGGATGGAGAGGGAGGGGTTGCGGCTGAGGAGCGGGTCACAGGAGGCAGGAGCCAGCTGCTGCAGCTAACATGTGTGACCGCTGTTAAACAAAATGAATATTCACTGGTCCCTCCCACACATGCACTGAAGCCAGCACCAAGAGGTGGGAGGGACTATGGGAGTGGAGAGCAGTGAATATTCCTTCTCTTTAATAGCGGGCACATGTGATCACCCAGTCGCTGCAGGAGCTGGCAGCTGCAGCTAACAGTGTGCCTGCTATTAAAGAAAATTAATATTCACTGCTCCCCACACCCATGGGAGTGGAGAGCAGTGAATATTCATTCTCTTTAATAGCGGGCACATGTGATCACCCAGCCGCGGCAGGAGCCGGCAGCTGCGGCTAACAGTGTGTTCGCTATTAAAGAGAATATTCACCGCTCTACACTCCCATAATCCCGGGCGTGGGAGAAGTGACTATTCCAATAGCTGACCTTGGTGTGTGGGGGTGCATGGCAGTAGTGTCATGCACTGCTTACACGCTGAAATAAGCTGCTGTCATCAGAACAGGATACCGCGCTGCGAGGGAGCAGAATAGTTTTTTTTTTTTTTTATTGCGCAGCATGATGGGGGCCATGTATACAAGAAAGGGGTGCCACCTATCCCAGGATGTGGGGGGCATATATACCAGGATGGGACCGCTATACCAGAATAGGGGATATTAGTAGAGAATTGGGGGACATTAACCACATAACAGTGTAACAATGTCAGTAGCAGAAAACACTGCATACTTGTGCAGTTTCCTATCCACAATGAAAAGATGTTAGAGCATAGTGGATGGGATTTATAGAAATCCCATGTCCACTATGCGTCCACAGATGCTTGCGGCTCACCCGCCGAGAAGGACATGCGGAGCGTCTCTCCAGATTGCGGCATGTAAATTTCACCTATAGAATGTATTGGACGCGGTGAATCCGCATGGTCCAGTGAACACACGCGGATTCACCCGCTTTCAATAGACGGCAGCACTTTGAACGCAGCGGGCAAGCGCTACCACTTGTGGATCGTGTGCACCCGACCTTAGTGGAAGAAAATGCATAACAGTTTGCATGGGCCAAATATGTGGAGGTTTGGCGTTTTCAGATTAGGCTGCCCTATGCCAGAAGCCTCTACTTGAAAGGTATGAACTTTGGAGCTGCACTTTAGAAGAAGACTTTGTATAGTTATTACCTCATCTGCTTTTCTTCATTTTCCTTCTCCTTTAGTAAGCCATACATTGGGTCTTCATGAGCCTAAAGAAATGAAAATTTATACAAACAAAATCAACAATTCACAAATGTTTTATATTGGTGGAGGAAGATCTATGAAGGTTATGTCAGCCATCATCTACAAATAGAGAGTAATCATTATGTATAATAACTGTTCAAGGAAACTTTACAATTTACAGTATTAAAAAATACCAAAAGTTAGTATTTTCAAGTACAGAGTTTAGTAATGTGACATGGTCAGAATGCTGTAAAATCAGCATAACTTTCTTTCCCCGCTTTCCTTACAGATAACACTAAATGGCCTGGGCAGGACTGATGATACTTGCACCCAGACGGCTCTGGATATTAGCTATTGATAAAAGCGTGAATGTTCTGTTGCTAGTAATGGAAAAAAAGGTAATGGAAACAGATATATTTTCTACAAAGCCAACTTATTGGGCAACCCCTTATCAGAATGAAGCTGTCCTTGAGGGTCTGCATCTGCGATTGGCGGATACCATTAGAGGAGAGTCTATGCAACTGATTATACCATACACACTTTCTAATGGAAGAAGGTGGTCTGGCGATGATCCCCCAATATATAACAAAATAATAATAAAATAATGTTTTCATGTACTTTTCCTAAACGCAAAAGTGTTTACTTCTATAGAAGATAGGACATGCAAGGAGACCAATGGAAGACTAATTATTGGTCATAATGTAGCTACTATGTCACCTATGATGAAGCTCTCTCTATTAACATTTATAGACAAAAAGTGCTGTAATATCCTCACTCTCGTAAACCAAACAAAGTGTCCATAGGGCCTCATTCAGATGTCCGTGCTGTATGTGTTGTATCCATTTATTTTACAGATACAACACATACCCCTTTATAATCTATACTGCTGTTCACGTCTGTGCAAAACATGCGACAATGTCTTGTTTTTTTTTTCCCTGACAGCACAGGTGAAAAGGGCTAATACAGGTCTGTGGGTCCATGAAAAACATCTACAACACGGATATACTGCAAAGAACAGGAGAAGCTTTATTATTTATTTCTTTATCCAGCCGTGAAAAACACTGAAGACTGATGGTAAAAATGGACACATGGATGCAGAACACTGATACCATTTTTTCACATACGTGTTTAAACATGGATGTGTGAATGAGGTCTAATCGTCATAAAACCAATCAGCGGTCATCAATAAAAAATAGCGTTGGATGCATTAATACCCGACGCTTTCACTGAGCCAGTTTTGGTATATTACTAATGTGTTCTGTACAGTGCACACTGTATTTTGCTATTGATCCTTTACTCCATATACCGAGGATTTCTGTTTTGCAGAGCACAGGGTTTTATCACACTCATATTGGCTTTCCCAGTGACGTTTTGTCACTACTATGGATGTCTGTTAAGCTGGAGTCACAATAGCGACTTACCAGCGATCCCGACAACGATGTCAATGTATCAGGATCACTGGTAAGTCGCTATGTGATCGCTGGTGAGCTGTCAAACAGACAGCTTCACCAGCGATCAGCACAGCGATGTGTTCGTTAGCGCTGATGCTATATCCCTGTAAAAAAAAATAGAATTAAAATAAAAACCGGATTACTTACCGGTAATACTCTTTTGTAGAGTCCACGACAGCACCCGCTGAGAGAGGGGATCCGCCCCCGGAACAGGAAACCTACAGAGAGATAAATGGGGCGGTGACCCCCCGCTCCCTCAGTTTGTGTTACCGAGAACAACGGAGGAACCGCCATACATGTTTTAGTCAAACTGTTTGGGCGATTCATCTATCTTACCCCTATGCAGTTTTAAGCTTACTAAGTTTAATTACATATCTAACTTAAATCATAATCTCCACCACCAAGGAGACCCATGTGTGAAAAATTCTTACGGGAGGGAAGTGAGCGGGTGCTGTCGTGGACTCTACAAAAGAGTATTACCGGTAAGTAATCCGGTTTTTCCTCTTCGCCACGACAGCACCCACTGAGAGATTTCCAGAGATAATCACTTGGGCGGGCACACCGTGTTAAGGACTGATCTACCAAAAGTTAGATCCTCGGTAGAGGACAAATCTAGTCTATAGTGACTATAAAAGGTAGATGGAGAAGACCAGGTTGCAGCCTTACATATTTGTTCAATTGGGACGTTCGCCCTCTCGGCCCAGGAGGATGATATGGCTCTAGTGGAGTGCGCCTTAATCCCCAGTGGAGGGTCTTCTCCCTTTGCCAAATATGCCATCGTGATCGCATCTCTAATCCACCTGGATATCGTGCTCGTTGTAACTGCAGACCCCTTTCTGCTGCCCTGGAAGGAGACAAAAAGAGACCTACTCTGCCTCCAGGGACTGGTCCTATCTAGATAGGCTAGCACGGCTCTCTTCACATCTAAGGTGTGATATTTCTCCTCGTCCTGTGTTGACGGGTTCTCATAGAATGAAGGTAGGCATATCTCTTGAGATCTATGAAATTTAGTTGCCAGTTTGGGCAGGTTGGACGGGTCCGTCTTTAAAATCAGACTGTCTTGTGTTATTAACAAGAACGGAGGGTCTACTGATAGAGCGTGAAGATCACTCACCCTCCTGGCCGATACTAAGGCCACTAGCAAAGCCGTTTTCAATGAGAGGCACTTTACTGATGCTGAGCTTATGGGCTCAAACGGTGCCTGAGTGAAGGCATCCAAAACTAGAGTAAGGTTCCACGCTGGCAGCCAAGGCATATGCACCGGTTCTGCTCGTTGACAAGCCGAGATAAACCGAGTCACCCATCTATTTGCTGCCACGTTATAGTTAAACAGGGCTCCTAGGGCTGATACGTGGACTTTTAGAGTGCTCACTGAGAGTCTCAATTCTCGGCCTTTTTGTAGAAACTCTAGAATGGCCGTAATGGGTACTTCACCGGCTAGTTTTGTTGGGTGAAAGGCCAGGAACTTCCTCCACACCTTAGCATATATTTTTGTTGTGGACTCCTTCCTGCTTTGTAGCAGGGTATTGATTAGGTTCTTTGAGAAACCCTTCTGCCTCAGTAGCTCCCTTTCAAATTCCAGGTCGCTAGGTGCAGGGCTTTGGCCTGTGGATGGTAGCAGGGTCCCTGCGAGAGAAGATTCTGGTGCAGCGGCAGGATCCACGGGTCGGTTACTGACATGGCTCTCAGCCATGAAAACCACGGTCTTTTTGGCCAAAACGGGGCTATCAAGATGACCCTTGCCCTCTCCTGTCTTATTTTCCTGACTACTGTTGGTAGTAGCACCATTGGAGGGAAGGCATAGGCTAGCTGGAATGTCCAGGGTGCTTGGAGGGCATCTAGAATGTCTGGGTTGTCCGACCTGTAGAGTGAAGCAAACCTTTTTACGCGCCTGTTGGCTCTGGTTGCGAATAGGTCTATCTCTGGTCTGCCCCATTCTGACGCTATCATTTCGAAGACGCGTCTGCTGAGGACCCACTCGCCCTGGTATAGGGCCTGGCGACTGAGATAGTCTGCTCGGGAGTTGTCTACTCCTCTTATATGGAGAGCTGACAAGGAGAGAAGATGGACCTCGGCCATCTCCAGGATCTTTCCCGCGATAGACATCAGTGGTATTGACCGCGTGCCTCCTTGCCGGTTTATATAGGCCACTGCGGTGGTATTGTCTGTCTGGATCTTTACGTGGGTGCCCCTTAGCTGCGGGAGAAAATGAGATATCGCATAAAAAAAAAAATCGCTGTTAGCTCCTTTACATTAGAGGAGGCCTCTATTTCATCCTCACGCCACCAGCCTTGTACCATGTGCTCCTCTAGATGGGCTCCCCAACCTAAGGGGCTGGCATCCGTGGTGAGTATTTTGGAGGGAGTCACCCACCATTGTACTCCCTTCGATAGATTGGAAGGATTTAACCACCATTTTAGGGATTCAACCACCTCGGGCGATAGGGGCATCTTCCCTTCCAGCCGCCCCTGCAGTCTGTCTCCTGCAGAATAGCCCACTGCAGTTCTCTGGAGTGAAACTGAGCCCATTGCACCGCTGGAATGCACGATATCAGAGACCCCAGCAAGGACATTCCCTGTCTCAATGATATTACGGGTCTTCCTGTAGTATTCTGTATCTTATCGATTATGGCCATTACTTTGGCGTTCGGCAGAAAGCACTCCTCAGTTACGGAGTCCACTTGCAGGCCCAAAAACCTCTGACAGGTCACTGGTTCTAGTCTGGACTTCTCCCAGTTAATTAGCCAACCCAGTGTTTGTAGGGATGAGATAATCCTAGCTATTCTCGCTTCACATTGTGAAACAGAATTTCCCACTATGAGTAGGTCGTCTAAGTAAGGGACAACTAGGGTGTCATTCAGCCTTACATACGACATTACTTCCAGCATCAATTTTGTAAATACCCGAGGAGCCATGGATAGCCCGAATGGCATTGCCGCAAACTGGAAATGCTGAATCCGACCTTTGAACCAGACTGCTACCCGCAGGAACCTCTGGTGCCCTCGATATATGGGGAGATGGTAGTAGGCGTCCTTTAGGTCCAAGACTGCCATATAACACCTGGGGAACAAAAGCTTTATTGCAGACTTAATCGACTCCATCTTAAACGACCTCAGTCTTAGGAAGGTATTAAGTTTCTTTAAATTTATTATAGTCCTGTAAGAGCCATCTGGTTTTGGGACTAAAAATAGAGGAGAATAAAAGCCCATCCCTATTTCGTCGTCTGGGACCTCTACTAGGACCTGTTTAGTTAGCAGTACTGCAATCTCCATCTCCAGCGCTTCCTGCTGTGTCCCGGACTTAATGGAAGTCAATAGGAAGGAGTTCGGTGGATACCGAACAAATTCTAATTTCAGGCCTGATGACACGATATTCATGGCCCATGGATTTGATGTCACCTTTTCCCATTGGCGGCTAAATTTTAATAGCCTGCCACCTACCGGTATAATGATTTTATCGGGATCTGTCTCCCCTGAAGGGACGCTTCCCGAATAGGTTGCCCCTTTGTTTGGGGTCCTTATTTCCCCAGCGGTCCTGGGGTCTAAAGTCCTTCTTTTTACCAAACGGCGGCTTCCTGTAGGCCCTCCTGTTGAACGGAACATACGGGTTAGGGAAACCCTTCTTCCTCTCCCCCGCTTTTGTCAAAATCTCATCCAGTTCCGTGCCAAACAAGTACTTACCCTGGCAGGGTATAGCACACAGTCTAGTTTTTGTTTGTGTGTCTCCTTTCCACCCCTTCAACCATAAGGCCCGCCTGCCTGCCTTGGTCAGTCCTGCCGCTCTAGCCGATAACCGGAGAGAGTCCGCGGAGGAGTCGGAGAGGAAGGCCGCTGCTCCCTTAATGAGGGGCATAGAGGAAAGGAGTCTATTCCTAGCTACTCCATTCTTAATATTGTCCTCTAAGTCATTCAGCCACACCAACAATGATCTTGCCGTACATGTGGCTGCTATTGCGGGCTTAAAGGCTGCCGTGCATGCCTCCCAAGATCTTTTAAGAAATGTATCGGTTTTCCGATCCAAAGAATCAGCCAAGGTTCCCGAATCCTCTACCGGCAGAGAGGATCTACGAGAGGTAGAGGCCACTGCCGCATCCACCTTGGGGGCTCTTGACCAGGCAATTAACTCCTCATCGTCAAAGGGGTACTTACGCTTTGACATTAAGGGGAGGAAGGTTCTTTGACCTTGTTTTTCCCACTCCCTTTTAACTAGCTCCTTAACAGCTGGTACCACTGGGAAAGCCCGGACCTTTCTACGGGAAATGCCTGCAAACATTATGTCCTGTGGGGTCTTGGGGTCCTTACTTTCTGGCAACCCCATGGTATTTCGGACAGACTTCACTAAATTACTGACACTGTCCGTGTGGAAACACGTTTGGTCCTCGTCCTCTGAGGAAAGGTATTCCTGGGACTTGTCGGAATCTAGTTCCCCGGTTTCAGATGGCGATTTTGACGCCAGCGAGGCTCCTCCTCTTGGCGAACATATTTCTCTTGCGGAGGAGTGACCCCCCAAACTACAGGAACCGCCTAAGGCCCGTAGCTCCTCTCTTATAATTGCCCGGATATCCTCCTTCTTTCGTGAGGACTCCTCCTGTAAGGCCTCCTCAATACATGATTGGCATAATCTCTTAGGGTGGCCGTCTGGGAGGGGCTGAGAACATAAGGCACACTCTCTATGTTTCGCCTTCTCCGTTCTTTTAGCCTAAAGGGGGTATGGACCAGAAAGAGAAGGCCATCAATTATATATTCTGACCACAAAACACTCACCCGTGAGTTTCGTCAGTAAACTACCGGCTGCGGGGTCCGCGACCCAGGCTGAGGCGAGGCATGGGACGACTTCTTTTCCTTGCGTTTTTTCTCCAAGGGCTCATCTTGCCTGGAAGGCCCACTAGACTCCTTCCTGGAGCTGCCACTTTTCCTGGTGCTACTAGTTCTCCTTGTAGCACTGCTCTGTCTACTGCCATGTGGGGATTGCACTGGCTGACCTAACGGGAGCGAAGCTGGGTCATCTAAGGACGACATGACTGCGCACCCGTGCTGCGTTTGTGGCTTCTTTTTATAGCCGCTGCTATAGCTGCTCCTCTTCCTCTTTTTTTTTTTTTTTTGCGCTTCTGCGCATGCGCGGGCGTTCTCCCGCGATCCTTGCCTCCTGCCTGACCCCGGAAGTTCTTTCCACTTCCGGGTTGCCTCTGCTGGGGAAGCACTCGCTCACAGCAGAGCACTGATGCGGCGGCTGTCCCGCTGTGCCTCCCGGCTATCTGCACCCCGCCACCAACATACCTGGGGGGGGGTATTTCACCGTCCTCCCCAGTGAGCCTTGGCACCAATATCACCTCCGGCCTCACCTGCATTACCAGCTCTGGGGGGGGGGGGGATATACCTCTCCGCCCGACGCTGCCTCCGGTCCTGGGGCCCCTGCTGCTCATATTCTGCATGCAGGCGGCTACCAGACCAGGAATCCTCTTCTGCGGGTTCCTTTCCAGGAACAGGAAACCAAACTGAGGGAGCGAGGGGGACCGCCCCATTTATCTCTCTGTAGGTTTCCTGTTCATGGGGCGGATCCCCTCTCTCAGCGGGTGCTGTCGTGGCGAAGAGGAAAAAATATTGTTATTCTCACCTTCCGACGTCCCGCGCAGCCATCCTGTGGTGAAAAAATATTCAGCAGTTTTTAGAAATAATATTTTGTTTGTATCTGCCATTTCCGAGACCCGTAACATTTTTACTCCTCCATCAATAGAGCTGTGTGAGGGCTTGTTTTTCGGGCATGGCGAGCTGATATTTTCATATAATCCATTTTGAGGTCCATAAGATGTTTTTATCACTTATTATATTTTTGATTTGTAGATGTGGTGACCAATATTCTCAATTTTGGCATTTTGATTTTTTTCCCCTATTACGTTGTTTACTGAATAACCCAATCAGTTTTATATTCTGATAGCTATGACTTTTTTAGAGACATAAAAATGTTTTGTTTTTTTTTTAATTTCTTTATTTTTAATGGGGGTGGAGTGGCATTCAAATTTCTAGATCTTTTAATTTTAACTTATTATTTTTTAATCTTCTTAGGGGACTTGAAAATGTGATCATATACAGTGGGGAAAAAAAGTATTTAGTCAGTCAGCAATAGTGCAAGTTCCACCACTTAAAAAGATGAGAGGTGTCTGTAATTTACATCATAGGTAGACCTCAACTATGGGAGACAAACTGAGAAAAAAAAATCCAGAAAATCACATTGTCTTTTTTTTTTCATTTTATTTGCATATTATGGTGGAAAATAAGTATTTGGTCAGAAACAAAATTTCATCTCAATACTTTGTGATATATCCTTTGTTGGCAATGACAGAGGTCAAACGTTTTCTGTAAGTCTTCACAAGGTTGCCACACACTGTTGTTGGTATGTTGGCCCATTCCTCCATGCAGATCTCCTCTAGAGCAGTGATGTTTTTGGCTTTTCGCTTGGCAACACGGACTTTCAACTCCCTCCAAAGGTTTTCTATAGGGTTGAGATCTGGAGACTGGCTAGGCCACTCCAGGACCTTGAAATGCTTCTTACGAAGCCACTCCTTCGTTGCCCTGGCGGTGTGCTTTGGATCATTGTCATGTTGAAAGACCCAGCCACGTTTCATCTTCAATGCCCTTGCTGATGGAAGGAGGTTTGCACTCAAAATCTCACGATACATGGCCCCATTCATTCTTTCATGTACCCGGATCAGTCGTCCTGGCCCCTTTTCAGAGAAACAGCCCCAAAGCATGATGTTTCCACCACCATGCTTTACAGTAGGTATGGTGTTTGATGGATGCAACTCAGTATTCTTTTTCCTCCAAACACGACAAGTTGTGTTTCTACCAAACAGTTCCAGTTTGGTTTCATCAGACCATAGGACATTCTCCCAAAACTCCTCTGGATCATCCAAATGCTCTCTAGCAAACTTCAGACGGGCCCGGACATGTACAGGCTTAAGCAGTGGGACACGTCTGGCACTGCAGGATCTGAGTCCATGGTGGCGTAGTGTGTTACTTATGGTAGGCCTTGTTACATTGGTCCCAGCTCTCTGCAGTTCATTCACTAGGTCCCCCCGCGTGGTTCTGGGATTTTTGCTTACCGTTCTTGTGATCATTCTGACCCCACTGGGTGGGATTTTGCGTGGAGCACCAGATCGAGGGAGATTATCAGTGGTCTTGTATGTCTTCCATTTTCTAATTATTGCTCCCACAGTTGATTTCTTCACTCCAAGCTGGTTGGCTATTGCAGATTCAGTCTTCCCAGCCTGGTGCAGGGCTACAATTTTGTATCTGGTGTCCTTTGACAGCTCTTTGGTCTTCACCATAGTGGAGTTTGGAGTCAGACTGTTTGAGGGTGTGCACAGGTGTCTTTTTATACTGATAACAAGTTTAAACAGGTGCCATTACTACAGGTAATGAGTGGAGGAAAGAGGAGACTCTTAAAGAAGAAGTTACAGGTCTGTGAGAGCCAGAAATCTTGATTGCTTGTTTCTGACCAAATACTTATTTTCCACCATAATATGCAAATAAAATGAAAAAAAAACAGACAATGTGATTTTCTGGATTTTTTTTTCTCAGTTTGTCTCCCATAGTTGAGGTCTACCTATGATGTAAATTACAGACGCCTCTCATCTTTTTAAGTGGTGGAACTTGCACTATTGCTGACTGACTAAATACTTTTTTCCCCACTGTAACTGCTTATACTATATACTGCAGTACCGCAGTATATAGTGAAAATCCTGGTCTCCAATGAAACTTAGCATATAGCTGAGCGTCAAAGGAGTACCAAGATGGCAGCAGGCTCTCGGCTGCCCTAGTAACCCATCGGCACCTTGCAATCATGTCATGGGAGGTCGATGGGAATTGTCTTGCGCGCACACCAGCTGCGATGTCATTAAAATGCCTCTGTCAGAGACTGATGGCATCTACATGTTTAACAATCATGGTAGGAACTCAGCTGGTGTAGAGAGAACTTCCACATCCAGTCACCTCAACATGTTCGGACACGTATGTCCTTGTGTGTGAAGTGTTTGAATTTTGTATTGTGTTTTTCTCTTGAACAGTAGTACGCGTGAATACATGAAAACAAAAAATGCCGATACAAAATTACAATCATGTGCTCCTTCATTCAAAGTGCTGAACAGCAATATAACAATATGCCAGGGGTAAACTTACAGAAAATATGGTAAATATGGATATAAAGGAACTATATCTATTATTTATATACTGTACAATTCAGATTTCTTATTGTCAAAAGTGTGAAGTGTGAAAAAGATCCTGGCAACAAAAGGTGCACAAGTCAAAAACCGCTGGCGTAATATAGTAAAGACCTCACACCATAGTATAGCCATACTGCAGTAATTCCTCTTAACTGCTTAAAGTCTAGTATAGAAACACGGCACACAAAAATAGGTTCTCCATAACTTTATAGTAGAAAATTCTTTATAATCATCGGTCTGTGAATAACGTATCCAGACTGCACTGCGGAATTATCCAGGCTTTCACGCGGCAGTTAGATCATCGGTGCGGGCTGTCCATGCGCTACGATGGAGTGAACAGAGGAGCAGAGACGCTGACCAGCTGGCAGGGAAGATTACAAAGCTTGCGCATGGACAGCCCGCACAGAGACTCTAACTGCAGAGTGAAAGCCTAGATAAGCCGGCAGCGCAGTCTGGATACGTTATTCATGATTAGAATGAATTTAATATGAAGGGGTTTGTGAATACACGGAATTGTCTACTATAGAGTTATGGAGAACATGTTTTTGTATGCCGTGTTTCTAAAAAGGCACGAAACAATCACTGACCTCAGGGAGACCAGTCAAAGAAAACACTGCGGCAGCCGGCAAAGGCGCTCAATCAGTGAAATCCTAGGTGCAATGCTCCCTGGGAAATACAAATATGCAAATAAAGTCCGTGGAGCCTCATTTAAGAATCTCAAACACGGGACTAGCCAGATCTTCCTCGAGGGAAGATCGTAAAGAGCTGGATATTGACTTAAAGGGCCACTTAATATGGTGGTAATGGTGGTTTCCGAAAGGAGCCACTCCTTGGCTGGGTCCTTCCCTGGAGGAAGATCTGGCTAGTCCCGTGTTTGAGACTCTTAAATGAGGCTCCACGGACTTTATTTGAATATTCGTGTTTCTAAAAAGGGGCATGCCACGACACCATTATTCTTACACTTTTCTGATGCATTTCAATTGATAATTATGCAACCAACAAGTGACCACTACAAAAATGGACTGCCCACTTTTTCACTTACCACTCTGAACTGCTCAATTTTTTGATTGCCTTTGATGAAATATGGACATTCACGATCGCCAGTTCTGTGACCATACTGCTTACATCTCCAACCTACAGAAGTACATGAAGACTGGTTAGAAGAGGGCTGAAAATGTGGGCGCCTCCTGATGAAGACGTAATAAAATGTGCATTCGGGTGGTGGGAACACTTCAAGCTGCTGATGTGAATTACACTGTGTTCCAAATTATTATGCAAAAAATATTTCCTCATATTTTCTCTAAATTACCTATATGAATTGCAGTCATTGTTATTTTCCAGTCATCTACTATTCTAGTATAATTTCAATGTTTTTGAACAAACTGCCTATGAAAACAGTCTATTTTTTAAAATAATAAACACTCAAAATGCATGTTCCAAATTATTATGCACAGCAGAGTTTTCAACCTTTTTATGTTGAACAAAAAAATGGTCAATTGTGAAATTATAAGCATTATCAGCTTATTACAAAATGAAATCAAACAGTTTTCAAGTCAAAACTTTATTCTAGGTGATGTTACATTTGCACATAGGACCCCTTGTTCGAAAGAAGCTTCTGAACTCTCTCGTCCATTGAATTTGTCAGTTTTTGGATGGTTTGTGCTTCAATTGTTTTGCATGTGGACAGAATACCCTCCCAGAGCTGTTGCTTAGATGTGAACTGCCTCCCGCCATCATAGACACTCCTTTTGATGATGCTCCAGAGGTTCTCAATGGGGTTGAGGTCAGGGGAAGATGGTGGCCACACCATAAGTTTGTCCTCCCATAGCAGCCAGAGATGCAGATGTGTTATTTGCAACATGAGACGGTGCATTATCATGCATGAAAATGATCTTGCTGCGGAAAGCACGGTTCTTCCTCTTGAACCATGGCAGGCAGTGCTGTTTTAGAAACTCCACATAGATTATGGAGTTCATCTTTACCCCTTCAGTGATCCTAAAGGGGCCGACAATCTCTCCCCATGATTCCAGCCCAAAACATTACTCCACCTCCTCCTTGTTGGCGCCTTAGCCGTGTTTTCATGGGGTGTTCATCAACCAGCCATCCTCCACTCCATCCATCTGGACCATCAAGCGCTGCACGGCACTCATCGGTGAACAAAACAGCTTGGAAGTCAGTCTTCATGTATCGTTTGGCCCACTGGAGCCGTTTCTGCTTGTGTGCAGTGGATAGAGGTGGTCGACAGGATGGCTTACACACAGCTGCAAACCTCTGAAGGACCCTGCATCTTGTTGTTTGGGGGACGTTGGAGGCACCAGCAGCTTCAAAAACTTGTCTGCTGCTATGACAAGGCATTTTTGCAGCTGCTCTTTTAACCTGACGCAATTGCCTGTTGGAAAGAGTCCTCAATTTTTCCGTGTGTGCTGGGAATCAGCTACATACTTCTTGATTGTGCGATGATCACGATGAAGTGTCTTGGCAATGTTGATTGTAGTCATGCCTTGACCTAAATACTCCACAATTTGTTGCTTCTCAGCAGCCGACACATCCTTTTTCTTTCCCATTTTGGCCAAAAATGTAGGCTGCTTAATAATGTGGAACAGCCTTCTTAAGTAGTCTTGCCTTTATTTGGACACACCTGCCAAACTAATTTGCACAGGTATCTGCAATTGCTTTCAGTGATATAAAGAGCCCTGACACACATCACCATCAATGAGTTTAAATGACAAACAAAAAAATTCTAACCTTATCACTCCGAAACTCTTTTTGCATAATAATTTGGAACACAGTTTACATGTAAGTGTTATATCTTATTTTAGCCCTTCTTTTGTCTGATATATGTTTGGGAAGGTAATACCCGATGATACTATTAGTATATATAAGGGATTGTGTTATATGCACCTACATCAACACGTATTTATAATCACCACCTGAATGTGCTAATGTTCCTCTGCATGTGTGCCTAGCAGCCTCTGATGTACTATATTTTTTTTTGTATTTTAATTAATAGAGTCTAATGTATGGATATATACACTCTGTAGGTTTTGGTATACTATGCGAGTTATGCCCCTTGTTTGGTTCTTTATGTGGGTCCATTGATATTAATATGGTAATGATGGCAGTATGGATAGAGGGGCAGTTAGAGTATAATATCGATATGATACCTCATTAATGTGGGTTATTTCTACGCATTTGTTCTGGGCACTAATAAAGTAACTTATAATTGGGTCCATCGGGTTGTCCTGCCTTGTTTCAAAAGAAAAATAGCACTGCATGTCGCACTATTATTCTTTTCAAAACCAAGCAAATCTGTGACAGAAGCTTTATTAGGACAATGTGGCCATTGGGTTTCCTCACATTGCATAACCTTTACTTCTTTGCCCAGAGGCATCCATAGTCCTTTGGTAGGAGCATGTGCAAGGAAATCTCTGGCATGTTCATTGCCAGGCAAATCAGGAATACAGTCTTCAGGTTTTGGTTCATCTTCCTTAGAAGAAGAAAAAAAAAAAAAAAAAAGAATCAACAATATTGTACTTAATATGTCAGGTCTTAAAGGGAGTGTGTGAAGAGTCCTAGCATGGCAGAACTACAGCCAGCACTAAAAAGGAGAAGGGCAGAGGCGTTTATTCACACCTTAGGCTAGGTTCACATTGCGTTAATGCAGTCCGTTCAACGCATAGCGTTGATGGACTGCATTAACGCTACTGTCATTTTGTGATCGCGTCTAGCGATCACACTAGCACAGATTCCCTGTCTGTGCTAGCAGTGACGGACCCCCGAACGCTGCAGCCCGCATCCGAGGGTCCGTCACAGAATGACGGCACATCGTGAACGCATGCCGATTATGACATGCGCTACATAATGGTGGTGGTCTATGGCTGCGCTAAAGCATCCGTTACATAGCGTTAGTGCCGCTATGTAACGGATGCCGTCAGCGCATCGCCATTAGCACAATGTGAGCCCAGCCTTACTGTAATGTGTATGTCTATGATTAAAACAACTCTTGCTGGGTGAAATCAACTTCCTTCAATGCCAGAATATGATTTGATACACTCAGACATGTAACGCAATGTTCACAGGTCGAAAAGTCTGTCTGGATTTATATATGAATTCTGTGACCAAAGCTAGATAGAATCCGCAGCAGCTATATCAACATGCATTGCTATGCTTAGAAACAAGACATAGAATAATGGCTGCACATTTTATAATCCGCAGCCTTCTCATCATCGACACATATTCTTTGCTGAAAAGCCATGGATTAGTTCTAATAAATCTCGAAAGAAAGTAGTTTGTGTGCAAAACTGCAGTAGAAATCTAATTTTCAGCTGCAGATTATCACAAGAATCCATGGTATATTTGACTAGACCAAGTCCAAACTGGGTGAACATAGCCCGAGGGTGAGCAGCAGGATGCGTCAACTGTAAAACATGGACACGATTGGTACATTGATCAAGAAACGCACGCGGTATGAATGTGATCTAATGCGCAATATGGATGCTGTATGGGTAGAGGAGCGCAATGTTCGCTGCGATAGACACTGTACTAACTGTGCATGTATGGTGTGCCTGCTATATTATACATATATGTACAAAAAAAAAAACAATCACCTTAATTAGTCCTGGTGGAGGTTTCTCATAGCTAAAAACAAAGACAAGAAACATCAATAAGAATGAACATCTGCAGGGAAACAGTAGAAACTGCCAGCGTTACATACACTCCGGCTAAACTGCAATAACTGCTGCAAAAACTGTGCAGAGCGAAAACTAACAGGTACAATAACATGGAAGAAAACGGAGTTGGTCCCAAAGAGCATGCTATCCCAAAATAACATATCTAATTCTTATCTGATTTACACCTCAAGACCAGTAATTATTTTCACCTTCTGCATTATGACAGCCATACTTTTTTTTTTTGTTAATGTAGCTGTATTATTTACAGTTTTGGCCAAAAGTATTGACACCCCTGCAATTCTGTCAGATAATACTCAGTTTCTTCCTGAAAATGATTGCAAACACAAATTCTTTGTTATTATTATCTTCATTTAATTTGTCTTAAATGAAAAAATATATTTCCACACCAAACATAAAAAAGAGGGTGGACAAAAGTATTGGCACTGTTCGAAAAATCATGTGATGCTTCTCTAATTTGTGTAATTAACAGCACCTGTAACTTACCTGTGGCACCTAACAGGTGTTGGCAATAACTAAATCACACTTGCAGCCAGTTGACATGGATTAAAGTTGACTCAACCTCTGTCCTGTGTCCTTGTGTGTACCCCATTGAGCATGGAGAAAAGAAAGAAGACCAAAGAACTGTCTGAGGACTTGAGAATCCAAATTGTGAGGAAGCATGAGCAATCTCAAGGCTACAAGTCCATCTCCAAAGACCTGAATGTTCCTGTGTCTACCGTGCGCAGTGTCATCAAGACGTTTAAAGCCCATGGCACTGTGGCTAACCTCCCTAGATTTGGACGGAAAAGAAAAATTGACAAGAGATTTCAACGCAAGATTGTGCGGATGTTGGATAAAGAACCTCCACTAACATCCAAACAAGTTCAAGCTGCCCTGCAGTCCGAGGGTACAACGGTGTCAACCCGTACTATCCGTCGGCGTCTGAATGAAAAGGGACTGTATGGTAGGAGACCCAGGAAGACTCCACTTCTTACCCCGAGACATAAAAAAGCCGGGCTGGAGTTTGCCAAAACTTACTTGAAAAAGCCTAAAACGTTTTGGAAGAATGTTCTCTGGTCAGATGAGACAAAAGTAGAGCTTTTTGGGCAAAGGCATCAACATAGAGTTTACAGGAGAAAAAAAAGAGGCATTCAAAGAAAAGAACACGGTCCCTACAGTCAAACATGACGGAGGGTCCCTGATGTTTTGGGGTTGCTTTGCTGCCTCTAGCACTGGACTGCTTGACTGTGTGCATGGCATTATGAAGTCTGAAGACTACCAACAAATTTTGCAGCATAATGTAGGGCCCAGTGTGAGAAAGCTGGGTCTCCCTGAGAGGTCATGGGTCTTCCAGCAGGACAATGACGCAAAACACACTTCAAAAAGCACTAGAAAATGGTTTGAGAGAAAGCACTGGAGACTTCTAAGGTGGCCAGCAATGAATCCAGACCTGAATCCCATAGAACACCTGTGGAGAGATCTAAAAATGGCAGTTTGGAGAAGGCACCCTCCAAATATCAGGGACCTGGAGCAGTTTGCCAAAGAAGAGTGGTCTAAAATTCCATCAGAGCATTGTAAGAAACTCATTGATGGTTACCGGAAGCGGTTGGTCGCAGTTATTTTGGCTAAAGGTTGTGCAACCAAGTATTAGGCTGAGGGTGCCAATACTTTTGTCTGGCCCATTTTTGGAGTTTTGTGTGAAATGATCAATGTTTGCTTTTTGCTTCATTCTCTTTTGTGTTTTTTCATTTAAGACAAATTAAATGAAGATAATACCAAAGAATGTGTGTTTGCAATTATTTTCAGGAAGAAACTGAGTATTATCTGACAGAATTGCAGGGGTGTCAATACTTTTGGCCACACCTGTAAACAGAGTGCTGCCAGGAGCTGCTAAAGACCCTCACAGCTGCTCTTTGTCATTCTGTGAAGGGTCATTCCATGGTAATTTACGTTTCAACACAGTTAGTAACTTGCGTTACAGTAAGTTTACTTCTCATATGAAGTAGTGGTATTGTAACGTAAGTTACCATCAGCTTTGTAACGTAAATTACTGCATTGTGTTGTAACGTAAGTTACCAAGTAATAACACTGTAGTTTGTATTTAATTTGTATTCTTGAAAAATCAAACTGTGTTGAATTCTATAATAGTTTAATGTACAATATACATTCACTCATTTTTGTGCCTGTCTTCAAGGAACAGTCTGTAGCCATTATTAACTCAGTTTTTGTCTTGTGAATGTAACGCAAGTTACCATGGAATGACCCTTAAAGAAACTAAAAAGTACAGTAAAACATGGTTTTTAAAATAAATATAAAAAGATACAAAAAGTGTAATTATCCTTTCTCTTCCTCCATTAATAAAAAAAGACAAACTCTCCAAATATAACATAAACCTGATCGAAAAAATACTGTAAAAAGACAAAAGTCAAAATGCCAGAATTGTTTTTTTGTTGTTGATGCTGCAACTCAGCAAGTGTCAAAGAAGCAATCAGAACCGTCATGTCTACCCCAAAGTGTTAATAAGCGGCGTCACAGCTTGAGTATGAGACCTCACACAGCTCCGTCAGCGTAAAAGTTATAATATTACAAGTCTTGGAAAATTGCGACCTAAATAAACGCAGTTATCATACTGACCAGGAGAATCATCTTGCCAGGTCATTTTACAACATATTAAAGGCTGCAAAAACAAAAAAAAAAAATGTTGTCCTGTCTTCCAGTACACTGAATGGTAAAATGAATGAGGTCTTTCAGAAAGCCACAACAACTTAGAAGTAGGGGTTGAAGCCGTTGCCTGCAGCTGTACCAGGCCCGGTTTTTTTTTTTTACTTAGGCCACGCTCACATGATCAGTGTTTGGTCAGTATTTTACATCACTATCTGAAAGCGAGAACAAGGAGGGGCTGATAAATACAGAAGTGGTGATGTGCTTCTAGGATACTTTTCCTTTATTGTCCCATTCCTGGTTTTGACTTACAAATACTGATGTAACATACTGACCAAACACTGAAGGTGTGAACGTGGCTGTACATTCAGTTAACTGCAAAATGATGTCTCTTTAACTGACAATTGGTGTCACACGTCCCGCATTTGCGCGTCTCCAGACTGAAACTTTACAGTCTCATGTCTGACTATGAAGCTGTCAAAATCAGGTTAGGAGACCTGTCACTGAATGCACTGAACTTACAAGATCTCAACATGCTTGATCTTCTGGATCTCCTGTGAGGTATGGGTACCACCACCGCTGCTGCTGCTCCGTCTCCGTTTTCTGTCACTATGATGGTGGCGGCTACTACTGCTCCCTGGTGTCACAGGCTCATCCTCTTCACTCCGACGCCTGCTGTCTTCCTTCCTTCTGTGGGACATTTTAGAATGCCTGTAATACAACCACATTAAACACAGTGAGGTTTATAGGGTCTTTTCATTAGCAGTATTCAGAGCTCTACGGTATTTTACTGTCAAATACAAACAGATCCTATTAAAGGGCTTGTTTACTACTCCGATAACCCTTTCTGAATCCCTACGTTTCCTCGTTACAAAATACCAGCTATGTTCTGCTCCGGGCGCTGTACCAGTGGTGTCAGCACTGGGTCTCCTGGGGCTTGCGTGACATTATGTCACACAATCCCTGCAGCCAATCAGCAATCACTTCACTCTCCCCTCTTTCAGATAAATCACATCCAGCGGGAGTGAGAGCAGCAGCACCATCTAATGTGTACAGGAGCATTGAGGGAATTGGGAAAGAGAACAATTGGCCGAATTCCTAATGTGTATGGCTAGCCTAACGAGTCTCATTAGTCATATACTGAACACAGGCAGCTTATATATATATATATATATATATATATATTTTACAGGTTCTCATCCCAATTATTAGTGCAGGCTTCCTTAAAAAATGCACAGGACTGCTGCTCTCCCAATAGCATCTGATGGAGAAGCATGTGATTAGTCAGGTCCCTCACAGTCCTCCAATAGAGGAAAACAGGGTTGTGTGCTTCTGGTCATCTCCAGCTTAATCACTAAATGACTTCAATTACAATGAGATCCGTGTATCCTCCCCTCCGGCAGCAGCGCCGGTCCACCAATATTCCCACAGGGTGACACCCCACCCCCCGACAGTGTTGTGTCACGTGCTTGATGCAGTCGATGAGCCACCACTGGTTGGCTGCAGCTTTTTACTAGTTTGTCAGAGCTGCTCATAGGCTGCAGTGATCAAGTGGCACAATGATGTCATGTTACCCTTCCTCCGGGATAAGAGAAACTGCAGGAGGTATTTGTTGGTTTTATTGGGGTCCTGAATAATTAAGATAGGCAGTGAAGTGGTGGACAACCCCTTGAAGTGTTTCCTGTTGGAGGGTCCTGCCTCACCAGCCATAGTGGTAACACGAGTCCTGAGAAGTCCATGGAAGGCAGCACTAGAACCTGTTATACCTTTGCAGACATGGAGCCCTCACCGGCAGAGTACTCACTCTTTCTGTACCAGTCGTGACTTGTATTGTTTAAGATTACTGTACTTGTATTTATTATGTATACCCCTCCTGACATGTAAAGCACCATGGAAAAAATGGCGTAATAAATAATAACACTTCCATATTAGAAAGTGCAACAAAATCACGTCCACAACATGTCTGTGATAATAAAGTGGACATCACCTCTAAAGATGGCATGTGACAAACTTTTCCCGGAGCCGGTGGGGCTCAGCCCCGAGGACAAACCTTCCCAGGAGCCGGTGGGCTCAGCCCCGAGGACAAACCTTCCCCGGAGCCGGTGGGCTCAGCCCCGAGGACAAACCTTCCCCGGAGCCGGTGGGCTCAGCCCCGAGGACAAACCTTCCCCGGAGCCGATGGGCTCAGCCCAGAGGGCAAACCTTCCCCGGAGCCGGTGGGCTCAGCCCAGAGGGCAAACCTTCCCCGGAGCCAGTGGGCTCAGCCTCGAGGACAAACCTTCCCCGGAGCCGGTGGGCTCAGCCCCGAAGACAAACCTTCCCCGGAGCTGGTGGGCTCAGCCCCGAAGACAAGCCAGCCCCGAAGACAAACCTTCCCCGGAGCCGGTGGGCTCAGCCCCGAGGACAAACCTTCCCCGGAGCCGGTGGGCTCAGCCCCGAGGACAAACCTTCCCCGGAGCCGGTGGGCTCAGCCCCGAGGACAAACCTTCCCCGGAGCCGATGGGCTCAGCCCAGAGGGCAAACCTTCCCCGGAGCCGGTGGGCTCAGCCCCGAGGACAAACCTTCCCCGGAGCCGATGGGCTCAGCCCAGAGGGCAAACCTTCCCCGGAGCCGGTGGGCTCAGCCCCGAGGGCAAACCTTCCCCGGAGCCGGTGGGCTCAGCCTCGAGGACAAACCTTCCCCGGAGCCGGTGGGCTCAGCCCCGAAGACAAACCTTCCCCGGAGCCGATGGGCTCAGCCCAGAGGGCAAACCTTCCCCGGAGCCGGTGGGCTCAGCATTGTTGTTAGAAACCACATTTATCCCTTATGTCAGCAAGGAGCGCTGGACGGAGTCACTAGTCCTTCCCCATGGTGCTGACTGATTGCTCCAGAGTTGGCCTCCTGCCCCATGAAAGCCAGAGCAGCTCAGTGAACACCACTGCCTGGAGCGGGGAAAGGCTCATGGGGGACCAAGGTATTGGTAGAACTGACAGCACAAAAGAGATGACAGGTACAGCACCTGCCCTGCCTGGGAACGCCCACTGGGCATCTTCAGGTTCATTAGCATAATAGATATATGCATTCCCAGGTATTAGCATTACCCCGAGCGGTTACTGCCAGCTGCTGAGGGCCATCATGTCCTCCACAGACCTGTGCGTCCATAGCCATGTCACAGCGGGGTACACCGTATTACAGGGGGTGAGCAGGGACCCTCTCAGGCTCACACGCAGATCCCCCCATAAGTCTTATCCCCCCGCTGTACACAGCACACCTGTATGAACCCCGTGGTATTGCGCTGAGCACACACCGTGCACTCGTGCAGTCATCACAGGACTCACCCGGATGTTGTGGTCCTCATGGAAGACGTCACTAACCCCGTGTTACAACTACAAGAGGTGGCAATGAGAAGTCCTTCATGCTTCCGCACACAGCTCGCTGGTATAACGACACCTCCGGGCTACGGGAAGATGGCGGTCGCCATAGACAAGAAGACAACGAGCGGAAGTGTTTGCAGTGGAAGAAGCCGCTGGCGCGCCCCCTTGTGGAGAGATTACAAGCTGTTCCTTCTCGGTGCTGAAGCTGTAACCTGTAAAGCCTGGATCACATGACAATGCTGATAATAACAGAATGCTCAGTGGGTGAGAAGCCCTGTGTGATCCTCCGGAGAAGGGCGTCTGTCACCAGAGAGGTGTTGTGTCAGCTGTCTGGCATCAGAGCAGTGCAGTGTGTGTGTGAAGAGCGGGACCTGTTTCTTTTATTCCTGTTGTATTAACAGTCTAATTAACACTCCATGTTACTGCAGATGTGCCGGAGCGGGCAGATGTGTGACCACAGGCTTGCAATTTGCGTACTTCCGGCCACATTCCCACTAGACGTATCCGTCCTTGCTATGTGCACTGAGTGAGGCCAGGCATGTCTAGTCAGCATGTGACCACATGTATGCAAATGCCGGAGAATCCTCTCAAGGCCGGACAAACTCTTTAACTGTGGTGCAAACAGCAAATCAAACGACTTTTTGTAGCACACACGCTTCCTTGTTCTTTAGTCATAAGCAGCACCATAGACTTAAATAGGCAAGTCTCATCCTAAATGCAGGAGACACTAGTATACGCTGAGATTTTATCACGTGGACATTAGGACCGTGAAAAAACGGTGATCTGAAAAGCAGATACTTAGTAATTCATCTATATTTTACATAAGAAAAGAATGGCTGATGAAATATTGATGGTAAGAACTGACACACTGATGAAAATCACATAAAAAACACTTGTGCATCAGAAGACTCACTGACATCTGAATGAGGACAGCAGCACTTTGTGAATGCCACGGCGTATAGTGTCAATGGAAATAGCAACGTCCAACTGTATTGTCCCTCAGCAAGATGTACTTACAAAAAAAGCGAAGGTTCTTAGCGCATAAATTGGCCAATTCATGTGAGCCCATCAACCACGGCAAGGTGACACTTCTCTGATGGGTCCTATCATACTGTACATGCCACTTTCAGGCACCCCTTTTCTGTTGTACACCGACGGTAATCTTCATGGATTGGGGGCGGTAGTAGCACATGTGCAGGATGGCCGACAGCGAGTGATTGCCTATGGAAGCAGGTCTTTAAGAGATTCCGATTGAAATCCGGCCAACTTGCTGGCTGGAATTACTTGCTCTGGTGTGGGCAATGACAGAACGCTTTGCCGAGTATCTAACAGGAGCTGAGGTGCTAGTCATGACAGATAACAACCCGCTGGCTCACTTAGAGAATGCAAAACTGGGAACGTTGGAGCAGCGGTGGGTCGCCCGCCTTGCCAATTTCAATTATAGCATTAAATTCCGCTCTGGCTGAGAAAACGGAAATGCAGATGCATTATCAAGGGTACCCCTTGGGTCCTCGGGGGAAGATGTTAATGACCAACTTGAGGACACAAACTCCGGCAGTGGTACACTCAAGTGGGGTGGCCACCGGGATGCCCTGTGTCCTGGCTAAAACGCCCTCAGATTGGGCAAAGGTCCAGGATGAGTGCCCAGACATTGCACTTGTGCACCATTGGGTACAAAACTAGGTCTGGCCCAGGAATGAAACTACTGCGACAATGGGACAAGTTGTGTGTGGAACGGGGCCTTTTGTATCGTAAGGTGTACCTACCATATTGAGCTGTAGCACCGCTACCAACTGATAATCCCTGTGTGGATGGGTCTGGTGGTTGCTCGCGAGGCGCATGAGAAGGGGGCTTACTTTGGAAGTAAAAAGACACTTCAGTGGGTGCAGCGAGTCCTCTATTGCCCTGAGTTGGTATCACGATCCATATTTTGGATCTGTCACTTTGGGCTGCTCGCATATTAAACTTTTTTTCCTTTCAGGCCATCGGGGGTTAATATCAGTTTTTACCCCCGGTGGCCGCTGGTGTTACTGCATGTTTAATTATATTTGTGTTTTTTGCTTTTTGTTTTCTCTGGTTAATGGTCATGTGTTAATATGCACTTACATTGTGCATACACATTAACTTACTTTTCTCAGTTCAGATTTGTTTTTTATTCATTTCATTGTGCATTCAGTGCATATATGGGTGTGACCGCCCTCTTTCTGAGCTGGGAAAGCCATCCAGTCTGGCCTAAGCTGTTACTAGTGGTTCAGCCGCTCGACCCTTATTCATATTCACGCCACTTGGCAAGTGAAAAGGTTTTAAATACTAGAGTAGGGACTGTCCCACAAGGGTTGCCGTGACGTGGCGGGATGGCTTGTACATTATTTTGATCAAAATTATGTTTACTAAATACCCTTATTATTATTATTACCGTTATGCATTATTTGCAGTATATTTTTTACTTTTAGTTCAGGATATTTGTGTTTTTTGCTTTTTGTTTTTTCTGCATGTTTAATTAGTCTGCTGGAGACCACTCCCACCTTCCTATATAAGGTCACCTGGTACACCAGCTAGCTGTTGGTAATACAGTTTATTTGGAAACCAACCGCGGTGAAGACTGGACCTACCTGTGCAGAGGGGGTTCAGCTTATCTGGAGCAGTGGTAATGCTGCTGAAGAGAGGAGCTATCAGAAGTAGTGGTGCTTCAGCTGAATGTGGTCAAGTGGCTAACTCTGCTGCCCAGGAGCATCGCAGCAGAGCAAGCTAAGTTTTGTTTCTTAGTTGCTTTAACCCCATGGTGTCTGTTTTATCTTTCCTTTCGTGTTATTGGTGCAGTACACTTTTTTCCCTGTCTCACCTCCTGGGGAGGGGGTTGGGGGGTTTAGCTCAGGGCTAAACAGGAGATAGGGACAGGTCGGAGTCTTGGGCCTCACTACCATCAAGTGTACCCCCAAGTTAAGGAAAGTCAGGGCACCTCCTTAGCCTGAGGGGCAGTTCAGGGGCCCAGGTTCCACGTCTCCTGGTTTTTCCCTACTGCCCCGTGACATTATTGCCAACCACCCATTTTTTTCTGGTGAGCCATGGCCCAAATGCAGACCTTTGTCCAATTGCTGAAGACTCTCACTGAGGAGCGTGGGGTGCTGCGTGGTGTGGTGGAGCAGCAGCTGCAGCAGTTGGTGGGGTTCAGGGCCTCAGCTCAGGTGCAGGCTCAACCAGAACCCAAGTTATCTCTCCCAGACAGGTTTTCTGGAGGGAGAGATAATTATTTGGTTTTTCAGGAGGCCTGCAAGCTACACTTCAGGCTCTGCCCTTGTTCATTAGGGAGTGAGGAACAGCGGGTGGATTCATCATATCCCTCCTTCAAGGTGATCTCCTATCCTGGGCCTTCTCCCTGCCGGCCGATTCACCATCTCTACGGTCGGTGGACAAGTTTTTTGCGGCTTTGGCGAATATGCCCCCTGTAGACCCTTGATAGGGAGAACTCATTGGTGCAGTCGGACGAACCCAGGCAGGTGGGAGGAGTTGGTTCCCCCTACGGTGTTGCCTGTGGTACGTCATGGTTTGGGGGCATGTTTTAACTATGGGCAGACTGGTCATTTTATCAGGGTCTGCCCGGCTCGTGCCAAATCTTCCGTACCACCTAAGAAGCCGCGTTCCCCTGGTCGTGTGGAGGGAGGCGACCAGGGACTGTATATTTCCTCCATTTTGCCCTCTCAGTGTACTTTGTCAGCAGAAGTGGTGGTTGGCAGGATACCTAAGGGCATATTGGTGTTTGTGAACAGTGGAGCAGGAGTCAATCTGTTGGACGCTCACTTTGTCCAGCCATGGGTCTGAGGTGTAGAACGCTGGCCAAACCCCTAAGCGTCCAGGCCATTGACTCTGTCCCACTGAGCCAGGGGAGGTTGATCCAAGTCGTGGAAAATATACATCTGCGTATAGGAACTCATCATGTAGAGTCCCTGTCATACTACGTCTTGGGGGGAATGCCATCACCTATCGTTTTAGGCCTCCCTTGGTTGGAAAGACACAACCCAGTCTGTTATGAATGGGCACCGAGGAGGATAGCAGGCCCAAGCTAAGCCACAGAAAACCAGAGAGGTTGGTAATTAAGCGGATGCAGACCCCTGATCCTGTCCACATAACTAGCAGTAGTCGTGGAGCGTGCCTACGATGATCCTAGACACCTCAGCACAACCGGAGAGCTAACTAAGCCTAAAGCAAGAAAGGGGAAATCTAAACTGCCCCGGAGCAGACCCCAAAGGAATAGATAGCCCGCAAACATATATTGTCAGTGAGACAAGATGAAAACACAAACGCAGGCAGGAAAATAGATTGAGCAAACAATGGGGCCCACAATGACTAGATAGGAAAGGAAAGACACTGTAAGCAATCACGCAAAAAACCCTGCAAAAAGTCCAACACGTCTGATGCACAAAAACACTGAAGTCGCACGACTTCGCCCCCACTATATCAACACTCTGTTATATTCTGAAAGCAAAGCAAAAAAAGACCAATATAACGGGACAAAACAAACTGGCACATGCAGTAACATATGGGAGGTGATTCAGCACAGGCCCAGCCGGAGCTGGCTGACCCGCACAAAGCAGAGATAAACAAAACCAGATCAAATGCAAACAGAATAACAAATGATCCACTTAGCTAAACATGCAGGGAAAGAGCAGGAGACATCAGACCTCAGAGGGCACAGGAAGAAAATCACCAGCAGGGATAGAGGGACTCAGCTGTCTTAAATCCCAATCAGAAACCCCAGATCTCCAATCGTCTTCCTCATTATCAAGTGGCAAGCCTCTGTCAATCAGATCAGCTCCACTACCTCCAGTAACCACCAGAGGGAGTCCAGAAAGAGAACTCACAACCCCTCTGTCAATATAACCAGCTCCACTACCTTCAGTAATCACCAGAGAGAGAATTCAAAATACCAGTCATTGATTGGCGGTCTAGGGAAGTAGTCAGCTGGGATCAGTCATGTGTGGGCTGCTGCCTGGGAGCTACTGTCTCTGCAGTCTTTCTACAACCGTCCCCTTCTCCAGTGGGGGCAGCAGAAGTGCTGCCAGGGAGTAGGGGCAAGTCTCAACCCTCACCATTTGCCAACCCTGAGAGGCGGAGTCCTCGTAGGAGGAGGGGTCGGAGGAGGGTGGTGGTTCCCTCTCTGAATGGTGGGTGTTATGAATGGGTCACCGAGGAGGATGGCAGGAACAGGCTAAGCCACCAGGAAACCAGATAGGTTGGTAACTCAGCGGATTGCAGACCCCTGATCCTAACAACACAACTAGCAGTAGCCGTGGAGCGTTCCTACGATGCCCTCAATGCCTCGGCACAGCCGGAGAACTAACTAAGCCTAAAGCCAGAAAGGTGAAATCTAAACTGCTCTGGAGCAGATCCCCAAAGGAATAGACAGCCTCCAAACATGTATTGTCGGTGAGACAAGATGAGACACAAACATAGGCAGAAAATAGACTAAGCAAATGATGGGGCCCAAACTGTCTAGACAGGACAGAAAAGATACTGTCTGCAATCACACAAAAACCCTAAAAAATCCAACACATCTGATATACAAAAAACCTGAAGCCATACGACTTCACCCCCTCTAGATGAGCACTCTGGTGTGAATTGGAAGCAAAGCAAAAGATACTAATATAACAGGGGACTGAACAAACTGGCACAAGCTGTAACATATGGAGCGGGGCCCAGCGCTGCCCCCAGCAGGGAGTACGCTGAACCCTCGCAACAAAGCAGAAAGCAAAAAAAGGCACAACCAGATTAGATGCAAAAGATTAGCAAAATAATCACTTAACTGAACCATGCAGATCAGGCAGGAGACTGCAGAGCTCAAAATGCACAAGGAGGAAATCACCAGCAACCACCAAGGGAAGCCTGCTCACTTATATGCTCCCAGCCAGTAATCCCAGATTCCCAATCATCATCGTCAGGTGGCAAACTTCCATCAGACTGGCCAGCTCCACTACTCCCAGTAACCACCAGAGGAAGCTCCAGCTCAGAAGTCAGAGCAAGGGAATTCAAAACAGTACCCCCCCTTGAGGAGGGGTCACCGAACCCTCATCCACGCCCCCAGGCCGATCAGGATGGGCCCGGTGAAAAGCACGAATCAATCTCTTGGCATCAATGTCAGAAGCAGAGACCCAAGAATTATCCTCTTGGCCATAACCTTTCCACTTGACCAAGTACTGAAGTCTCCGTCTAGCCAGACGAGAATCCAATATCTTCTCTACCTCATACTCCAAATTACCCTTAACCAGTACAGGGTCAGGGGGCGCCGCCATGGGAACTACTGACTACACAAACCTTTTCAACAAAGATTTATGAAAAACATTATGAATCTTAAACGTAAATGGAAGAGCCAAACGGAAAGAAATGGGGTTAAGGATTTCCAAAATCTTATAAGGTCCAATAAACCTTGGCTTGAATTTTGGAGATGCAACCTTCATGGGAATATTTTATGAGGACAACCAAACCATATCACCCACTTTAAACCGGGGACCAATGGTCCTATGCCGGTTGGAAAACCGTTGGGCCTTTTCCTGAGTGGGACAGCTTATCCACTACTTGGTCCCAAACCTGCTGCATTCTCTCTACCACAGAATCCACACTTGGGCAGGCAGAAGCTTCCACCTGCCCCGAAGAAAATCGAGGATGAAACCCAAAGTTACAGAAGAAAGGAGACATCAAAGTGGCAGAACTAGCCCTATTGTTTAGCGCTAATTCAGCCAAGGGCAAAAATGAGACCCAATCATCTTGATCAACAGATATGAAACATCTCAAATAGGGCTCCAAAGTCTAGTTTGTTCTCTCAGTCTGCCCATTGGTCTGAAGATGAAATGCAGAGGAGAAAGACAACTGAATTCCCAGTTTGGAACAGAAAGCTCTCCAAAATCTGGAATCAAACTGGACTCCTCTGTCCGACACAATGTTCTCAGGAATCCTGTGCAAACGAACCACCTGTTGTAAAAACAAGGGCACCAACTTAGAAGAAGATGGCAGCTTTGGGAGTGGTACAAGATGGACCATCTTAGAAAATCTATCACAGATCACCCAAATAACAGTCATTCTCTGAGAGACAGGGAGATCAGAAATAAAATCCATTGAGATATGGGTCCATGGCCTCCTGGGCACTGGCAGGGGCATCACTAGCACGAGAACAGGACTTGGGCCGAGAACAAGTCCCACAGGACTGCACAAAATTCCTGACATCACGAGATTAGGCGGGCCACCAAAAAGACCAACTCACCAAATCTATGGTACCAAAGATACCTGGATGACCAGTCAACACGGAGCAATGACTTTCAGACATTACTTTTCTCCTCCACTGGTCAGGGACATACAATTTCCCCACAGGGCATCGTTCAGGTTTATCCTCATGAAATTCCTCCAGGGCACGACTCAAATCGGGAGAGATGGCGGAAAGAACTACACCCTCATTTAGAATGGTAGCTTATGGTGATTATGCGGGTCGCCCCGGACCACCAAAAGAATTGTAAATTTTTGATGTTGCACAATTTACATGATATTACTGTACTAGGTTTTCCGTGGTTGCAGACCCATAATCCTGTGTTGGATTGGAAATCTGTGTCTGTGGGGAGTTGGGGTTGTCAATGTGCTCTTGGTGACACTCCTGTTTTCTCCACCTCTCCCCAGTCTCAAGATGCTCCTGACTATTTGGCTGATTTTTCTGATGTATTTAGAAAGAGTAAGTCCGCGTCTTTGCCTCCTCATAGGAGTTATTATTTTGCAATTGAATTGATGCCCAGGTGTAAATTTCCCAAAGGTTGGCTTTTCAACTTATCGGTACCTGAACATGATGCTATGCGATCTTATATCAAGGAGTCATTAGAGAAGGGTCATATAAGACCATCCTCTTCACCTTTAGGTGCTGGGTTTTTTTGTGGCCAACAAAGATGGCTCATTAAGGCCATGTATTGACTATCGCTCCCTTAATAAGATCACTGTTAAATATCAGTACCCGTTGCCCCGATTTCTGATTTATTTTCCAGGGTCAAAAGTGCTTGTTGGTTTACCAAACTTGACCTTTGGGGGGGCGTATAATCTTATTCGCATCAAGCACGGGGATGAATGGAAGACGGCATTTAATACTCCAGAGGGACATTTTGAGTACCTGGTTAAGCCTTTTGGGCTCACTAATGCCCCTTCTGTCTTCCAGTCTTTTATGAACGATATTTTCTAGGACTTTGTGGATAAGTTTTTGATCATTTATCTGGAAGATATTTTGATTTTTTCCAGTGATTGGGATTCTCATGTGGAACATGTTCAGACTGTGTTCCGGATCTTGAGAGAAAATACTCTGTATGTTAAGGGATCAAAATGTCTCTTTGGTGTACAGAGGATTTCGTTTTTGGGATTCATTTTGTCCCCATCGGCTATTGAAATGGACCCGGCCAAGGTACAGGCCATCTATGATTGGGTTCAGCCCACTTCTAGGAAGGCTCTTCAGAAGTTTTTAGGTTTTTCTAATTTCTATTGTAAAATTATAAGTAATTTTTCTGGTATTGTTAAACCACTGATGGATTTGACCAAAAAAAGCGCTGATGTGATGAATTGGCCTCCAGAGGCAGTCTCGGGATTTCAGGAGCTTAAGCGGACATTCACTTCTGCTCCGGTTCTGTGGCAACCTGATGTTTCACTCCAATTTCAGGTGGAGGTAGATGCTTCTGAGATTGGTGTAGGAGCCATTTTGTCTCAAAGGGATCCGGTAACCTCTAAGATGAATCCCTGTGCCTTCTTTTCTCGAAAATTTTCCCCATCTGAACGTAACTATGACATGGGAAATCGAGAGTTTTTGGCCATGAAGTGGGCATTTGAAGAGTGGAGACATTGGTTGGAGGGAGCTAGACATCACGTTGTGGTCCTTACCGACAACAAGTATTTGATTTATCTTGAATCAGCCAAGCGCTTGAATCCTAGACAAGCTAGGTGGGCCTTGTTTTTCACGCGTTTTAATTTTGGGGTCTGTCACGGGGTCCTTCTCTGGTATCACACAATCAACAGAGCAAGCGAAGAGTGAACAATTCCAAGACCTTTATTCAGGCAAAAATACGAAAAGGTCCATATTCAGTCCACCACACAAAGGATAAGATAGTCCAGAATAAGAATGCAGTCCAGTATCAGGATAAAATGTCCAGGGAAACGAGATTCCACAACTCTAGCATTCAGAGGATAAAAATGGGTCCTTCTCTCTGAAATGCAGCCTTTTCACCATCTTGTCTCTACCGGAAATGACTTGTCCAGCTGCCGTTCTTCCCCCCACCCCCTTCCTTGTCCAGGGGTAGTCCAACAAGTTGCCTCCCAGAGGAGAACAAAAGGCCTTAGGGATTAATGCACTACAGGGGGTCATCAAGAGACAGATACAGTGAGGCTGTAGACTTACAATGTAATAAGAAAAACACTATGAAAATAACTGGAATTGTTAAAAATAGGAATATACAAAAACTGACATCCACATAACATATCACACCATCACAGGGTCACCTTTCTTCCTGGCACTAAGAATGTTAAGGCGTACGCCCTTTCTAAGAGTTTCTTTGCGGATTCTCTTGATGTGACCGAGCCTACTACCATTCTGGGTGAGGGTGTGGTTCTTTCCGCCATTTCATTTGAGACTTGCCCTGGAGGAATTTCAGGAGGACAAGCCTGAACGATGCCCTGTGGGGAAATTGTATGTCCCTGACCAGTGGAGGAAAAGAATGATGGCTGAAATTCATTGCTCCGCGCTGGCTGGTCATCCGGGTATTTTTGGTACCAGAGATTTGGTGAGTCAGTCTTTTTGGTGTCCTGCCTTATCTCGTGATGTCAGGAATTTTGTGCAGTCCTGTGGGACTTGTTCCAGGTCCAAGTCCTGTTCTCGTTCTAGTGGTTTGTTGATGCTCCTGCCGGTGCCCAGCAGGCCATGGACCCATATTTCAATGGATTTTATTTCTGACCTCCCTGTCTCTCAGAGAATGACTGTTATCTGGGTGATTTGTGATAGATTTTCCATGATGATCCATCTTGTACCACTCCCGAAGTTACCATCTTCTTCTGAGTTGGTGTCCCTGTTTTTACAACAGGTGGTTCGTTTGCACGGGATTCCGAAGAACATTGTGTCAGACAAAGGAGTCCAGTTTGTTACCAGATTTTGGAGGGCCTTTTGTTCTAAACTGGGAATTCAGTTATCTTTCTCCTCTGCATTTCATCCTCAGACCAATGGACAAACTGAAAGAACAAACCAGACTTTGGAATCCTATTTGAGATGTTTCATATCTGCTGATCAGGATGACTGGGTCTCATTTCTGCCATTGGCCGAATTTGCTCTAAACAATAGAGCTAGTTCCGAACTTTGATGTCTCCGTTTTTCTGTAATTTTGGTTTTTATCCTCGATTTTCTTTGGGGCAGGTGGAGGCTTCTGCTTGCCCTAGTGTGGATTCTGTGGTGGACAGAATGCAGCAGATTTGGGACCAAGTAGTGGACAAGTTGTCCCACTCACAGGAGAAGGCCCAACGGTTTTCCAACCGGCATAGGACCTTTGGTCCCCGGTTCAAAGTGGGTGATATGGTTTGGTTGTCCTCAAAAAATATTCCGATGAAGGTTGCGTCTCCAAAATTCACGCCAAGGTTCATTGGACCTTATAAGATTTTGGAAATCCTTAACCCCGTTTCTTTCCATTTGGCTCTTCCAGGTACGTTCAAGATTCATAATGTTTTTCACAAATCATTGTTGAAAAAAAGTTGAAAAGGTTTGTGGAGCCAGTAGTTCCTGTGGCGGTGCCCTCTGACCCTGTATTGGTTGAGGGTAATTTGAAGTATGAGGTAGAGAAAATATTGGACTCTCGTCTGGCTAGACGGAGACTCCAGTACTTGGTCAAGTGGAAAGGTTATGGTCAGGAGGATAATTCTTGGGTCTCTGCTTCCGATATTCATGCCGAGAGATTGGTTCGTGATTTTCACCGGGCCCATCCTGATCGGCCTGGTGGTGTGGATGAGGGTTTGGTGACCCCTCCTCAAGGGGGGGGTACTTTTGTGAGCTCTCTTGATCTGACTTTTGAGGCAAGGCTCCCTCTGGTGGATACTGCTGGTAGTGGTGCTGGTCAACATGATGTTAATCCAACAGCTGCAGAAGATAATTGGAGGAGTGGTGGTAGTGACTGGGACTACATAAGCAAGCAGACTTCTCTCAGTGACTGCCAGTGATACTCCTTTCTTTGCTTACTGAGGATTTCTGTCTTCTGCCTGATCCTGCATTTTTTCAGCTAAGTGTCATTTGCTAAACCCTTTGCATCTGTTTTTGCCTTGCTGTCAGGGGTCAGCTTGCTCCCCCTGGGGCTGCTGGCTCCTGCCCTGTAGTTTGGTATCTTGTGTTTGTTTGCTCAGTTCCCTGCTGTATTAGCCTGTTGCTAGCCGCCAGTTCACACCTGAGTGCTGATATAGTGGGGGAGAGGTTGTTCAAACCTCAGTATTTTTGTACATCAGTCATGTTGGAATTATTAGGGTTTTTACGTGATTGCAGACAGTGCCTTTTCTGTCCTGTCCTATCTAGTCAGTGTGGGCCCCATCATTTGCTCAGTCTATTTTCTGTCTGTGTTTGTGCTTCATCTTGTCTCACCGACAATATATGTTTGGGGGCTGTCTATTCCTTTGGGGATCTGCTCCGGGGCAGTTTAGATTTCACCTTTCTGTCTTTAGGCTTAGTTAGTCCTCCGGCTATGACGAGGCATCTAGGGCAACGTAGGAACGCACCACTGCTAGTTGTGTTGTTAAGATCAGGGGTCTGCAATCCGTTGAGCGACCAACCTCTCTGGTGTTCTGGTGGCATAGCCTATTACGCTCTCCTCGGTGACCCATTCATAACAGGTAGTAGGCTCGGTCACATCAAGAGAATCTGCAAAGAAAGGGCGTCCGCCTTTACATTCTTGGTGCCTGGAAGAAAGGAGACCACAAAATTAAAATACGTGAAAAATAAGGCCCACCTAGCCTGTCTAGATTCAAGTGCTTGGCTGATTCAAGATAAATCAAATTCTTGTGATCGGTGAGGACCACAACTTGATGTCTAGCTCCCTCCAACCAATGTCTCCACTCCTCAAATGCCCACTTCATGGCCAACAATTCCCAATTCCCCACGTCATAGTTACGTTCAGATGGAGAAAGTTTTCGAGAAAAGAAGGCACAGGGATTCATCTTTGAGGTTACAGGATCTGAGACAAAACGGCTCCTGCACCAATCTCAGAAACATCTATCTCCACCTGAACTGGGAGTGAAACATCAGGTTGCCGTAGAACCGGAGCAGAAGTGAATCTCTGCTTAACCTCCTGAAATGCCAAGACTGCCTCTGGAGACCAATTCACCACATCAGCGCCCTTTTTGGTCAAATCCGTCAGAGGTTTAACAATACAAAAAAAAATTACTCAAATTTACGGTAGAAATTAGCAAAACCCAAAAACTTCTGAAGAACCTTCAGAGAAGTGGGCTGAACCTTAGCCGGGTCCATTTCAATAGCAGACTGGGACAAAATGAATCCCAAAAACGAAATCCTCTGTACACCAAAAAGACATTTCAATCCCTTAACATACAGAGTATTTTCCCTCAAAATCCGGAACACAGCCCGGATATGTTCCACATGAGAATCCCAATCACTGGAAAAAATCAAAATATCATCCAGATAAATGATCAAAAACTTATCCACAAGGTCCTGGAAAATATCGTTCATAAAAGATTGGAAGACGGAAGGGGCATTAGGGAGCCCAAAAGGCATCACCAGGTACTCAAAATGTCCCTCTGGAGTATTAAACGCCGTCTTCCATTCATCCCCGTGCTTGATGCGAATAAGATTATATGCCCCCCTGAGGTCAAGTTTGGTAAACCAACAAGCACTTTTAACTCTGGAAAATAAATCAGAAATCAGGGGTAACGGGTACTGATATTTAACAGTGATTTTATTAAGGGAATGATGGTCAATACATGGCCTTAATGTGCCATCTTTTTTGGCCACAAAAAAACCCATCACCCAAAGGCGAAGAGGATGGTCTGATATGACCCTTCTCCAATGATTCCTTGATATAAGATCGCATAGCATCATGTTCAGGTACTGATAAGTTGAAAAGCTGACCCTTGGGAAATTTACAACCGGGCATTAACGCATTAACTTAATTGTGCAGTCATAACTCCGATGAGGAGGAAAGACGCTGACTTACTGTCACTAAATACATCAGAAAAATCAGCCAAATAGTCAGGAATATTTGAGACTGGGGAGAGGTGGAGAAAACAGGAGTGTCACTAAGAACACATTGACAACCCCAACTGACCACAGACACAGATTTCCAATCCAACACAGGATTATTGTTAGGGTCGGCGGAACGCACCAGATATAAATAATAGGAGGTGCGTTCGCCGCCCGGGGTCCACCCTTTGGTAGATGGTAAGACCGCTGCTGGACAATGGCAGGTGCACCAGAAGGTGAAGTACTGCGCTTGGGTTAACGTCACCCGAACGCTAAGAGCGGCTCT
Source organism: Dendrobates tinctorius (assembly GCF_039654945.1). Lineage (NCBI taxonomy): Eukaryota > Metazoa > Chordata > Amphibia > Anura > Dendrobatidae > Dendrobates > Dendrobates tinctorius. Next base: position 33,216,378 of record NW_027361829.1, read on the forward strand.
GTTCAGACACAGAGTCGCTTGGCAGAAATAAATATGAAGCCGCTGGCCCTGTTAGCTTCACAGGAAGCTCAGCGGGTTGCATTGCAGCCGCAATCGCCAATAGACGCTGCTACCGCAGTGCGGCAATAACTAAAGCCGCAGGCATCGGTACCGGAGAACCGGGCACCGACGGATGCTAGTGTAGGTGCAGAAAGCACAGTGGCATGTAGCTTGCCACAACCTGGAGCTGACTAACCCAACAGTCACCAATTGTATTATCCAAGGGAAGGGGTTTCATAATAAGTCAGTTACCAGTCCATGCATCCATCACCATACACACACAGCATAATATGCTACACTAGCGCATGGCCGAGCCGCCATGCGGGCTTTTTATAGCCATGCACTTCCGGGACCTTCCAGTACCCTGGGAAGGACCAATCAGATCCGACACAGGACCTGAACATGTGACCCCTGCTCTCCACTGAGAGGTCACCTTGCGGGCATGCCCAGTAGCATGGCATGAGGACAGCCTCTGGAGCGGTTCCCTGCAGAGCAGGTTGCGCTACCATTGCTGCACCGGAGGTGGCAGCAACATCAAGGCTGTCAAAGCAAGTCTGAGCAGCATGCCTGGCTCGCCGTGATTGCTGCGCAGCACCCGGAGCGGTCGGAGGAGAATGGGAGACCGCTGGATGTCTGGCTCTGGATTCTTGCTGTGCAGTGTCAGGAATCCGACACCTAACATTAACCCCCCTCCTAAGGCCCGCTTCACTGCGCTCAAAAGCCGCGATCAGGAGCGGTGCGTGGATGTTTTCCACCGACTCCGAGGTCCGGGCCTCGGGCCCATGACCCTTCCAATCCACTAAATAAAATTTTTTGCCACGGACAAACCTGCGCCCTCCGATGGCATTAACCTCAAACTCGTCAGACGACAAGTCTGACGACCCGGCCGATGACTCAGAAAACCGGACCATGTGAACGGGTTTGAGGAGGGACACATGAAATACGTCCGAAATGGCTAAATGTGGAGGGAGAGCCAGGCGGTAGACCACCGAGCTAATTCGCTCGAGAACCTTGAAAGGTCCTATGTATCGCGGTGCGAACTTGGGGGACTCGACCCGCAGTTTGATGTTTCGGGTAGAGAGCTACACCATGTCTCCAGGGGAGAAGCTTGGAGCGGGTCGCCGATGCGTGTCGGCGGACGCCCTCATCCTTTATTTAGAAGCACGGATAGCATCCTGAGTGCGATCCCAAATGTCCTGAGCCTCCATCGCCCAGTCTGCCACCCTGGAGTCAGTGGAGGACACTGGCATCGGGACAGGGACGCGTGGATGTTGGCCGTAGTTTAGGAGAAAGGGCGTCTGACCAGTGGAATCAGCCACTGTATTGTTTAGGGCAAATTCAGCCCATGGTAGCAAGGATGCCCAGTCATCCTGCCTGGCAGAGACAAAATGCCGCAGGTACGTGACCAAGGTCTGATTGGCTTTCTCAACCAAGCCGTTCGTCTCGGGATGGTTAGCGGAGGACAGTTTTAGCTCGATGCTGAGTAGACTACAGAGCTCCCTACAAAACTGAGATGCAAACTGGGGCCCTTGGTCACTCACAATTTTGTCTGGCATGCCATGAAGTCCGAATACATATTTAATGAACAGTGTGGCAAGACCACGAACGGAAGGCAACCGTGTGAGTGGCACCAGATGCACCATTTTAGAAAAATGGTCGGTGACCACCCAGATGACCGTACTACCACCAGACTTGGGCAGGCCAACCACAAAGTCCATGCCAACCATCTCCCAAGGTCTATCCGCTACTGGCAGAGGAAACAACAGCCCCGCCGGCCTCTGTCTAGAGGGTCTGTTCCGAGCACACGAGACGCATGCTTGCACGTATTCCTTAACATCTCGAGCCATATGCGGCCACCAATATGACCTTGCCAGGAGTTCGGTGGTCCGTTTATTGCCAAAATGATCACCCACCCTGGAGGCATGTGCCCAGGCGAGGACCTCCGGCCGTAGCTGAGGAGGCACCAAGGTCTTGCCCGGTGGCACTGACTCGAGTGAGACTGGAGCCACGGTCGTAAAACTCTCCAGCGGGAGAATAAGCCGAGGCTCAGCCTCTCCCTCTTCCGCCGAAACCACCGAGCGTGAAAGAGCATCGTCACGGACGTTCTTCTCTCCGGAGAGATAATGCATGGTGAAGCGGAAGCGGGAAAAGAAGAGCGACCACCTAGCCTGAAGGGAGTTCAGGCGCTGGGCCGTCTGCAAATAGACCAGATTTTTGTGGTCCGTGTATACCTGGAAGGGAAACCGAGCCGCCTCCAGGAGATGTCTCCACTCAGAAAAGGCCAACTTCATGGCCAGCAGCTCCCTGTCACCGATGGAGTATTTCTTCTCCGCCAATGAGAAGGTCTTTGAGAAGAAGCATGGATGCTTCCTACCTTGAGCATCCTTCTGGAAGAGGACTGCTCCTGCACCGACGGAAGAGGCATCTACCTCCAGTATAAATGGCTGCACCGCTTTGAGTGAATGGGGTTCCTGCCAGTCCATCACCGCTTGTAGTTTGGCCGGATCCATAGCCAATCCCTGGGCCGAGATGATATAGCCCAGGAATGGCAAGGACTCCTGCTCAAACTGACACTTCTCCAGCTTGGCGTATAGAGAGTTCGCCCGTAAACGGTCGAAGACCCTGCATACGTCTCTCCGGTGAGTAGTCAAATCTGGCGAGAAGATGAGTATATCATCCAGATAGACCACCACCGAAGTAGACAGCATATCGCGGAAGATGTCGTTGACGAAGTCTTGGAAGACAGCTGGCGCATTACACAGGTCAAAGGGCTTGACCAGGTATTCATAGTGACCATCCCTGGTGTTAAAGGCTGTCTTACACTCGTCTCCCTCGCGAATGCGGATCAGGTTGTATGCTCCCCGTAGATCTAGTTTGGTAAAGATCCGGGCCCCTCGCAACCTGTCAAACAGTTCAGAGATCAACGGAAGAGGGTTCTTCACTGTTATGGCATTGAGACCTCTGTAATCAATGCAGGGACGTAACTCTCCGCTCTTTTTCTGGATGAAAAAGAACCCTGAACCAGCCGGCGACACCGACTTCCTGATAAAACCTCTAGCCAGGTTCTCCCTAATGTATTGTGACATAGCTTCTGTCTCAGGGAGTGATAGTGAATACACACAGCCTCTAGGAGGTTCTGTGCCAGGCATGAGATCTATCGGGCAATCATATGGGCGGTGTGGCGGGAGCGTCTCCGCAGATTTTTTTGGAGAAGACGTCCGCATACTGATGGTAGGGTTTAGGATGTGCGGAGAGATCCGCAGGCACTTCAGTGGAAGCCACCTGAAGACTGCCCTTCAGACACTTTCCCTCACAATTTTTGCTCCAGGCCAGTATTTTCCCTGATGCCCACTCAATATGAGGAGAGTGGCAACGGAGCCAGGGAAGACCAAGTAGCACCTGGTCAATACCGTCTGGCAAAATGAGCAGGGATAAGATCTCTCGATGGGACGGAGAGTTAGAAAGCCAGAGTGGGACTGTCTGATGGGTCACCTGGGTAGGCAAATGCGCCCCATTAACCACCATGATGGTCAGTGGTTGAGGCAGCAACACCTGAGGGATAGCATGTTTCTGGGCGAAGGTTGAGGACATAAAATTCCCTTCAGCCCCGGAATCCACAATAACCTCTGCCTCCCAGGTGAGGGGACCACTGTCTAAGGTACCCCGGAATACCGGTTTGGGTGAGAAGGGTTTCATGCTGGACTGACCACCTCCTATGACCACAGGACGTGGGCGTTTTTTCGCCCGCAAAGGACACGTGCTGGCCGAGTGTCCAAGTTGTCGACACTGGTAGCAACGTACATAACTACGCACCGGTGGTGGTTTGGAGTCGGTGCGGAACACCTTCATAGGTTCGGAGGGTACATGCTCCTGTGCGGGGTATCTCAGCGGCTCGGTGAAGGTGGGAGCCAAATTAACCCTTCGTCTGGATTGTGCACGTTCCAGCCCGCCCTCCATAAACCGGAGGTCAATGCGGGTGGAGACTGCAATCAATTCCTCCAGACTTGTGGGAACCTCCCTGGTAGAGCGTCTTTAACGTGCTCAGCCAACCCTCTCCAAAACACCGGGACTAAAGCTTTGTCCAGCCACTCTAATTCGGAAGCCAATGTCCGGAACCAGACGGCATAATGGCTGACCGAGAGTGACCCCTGTGTTAGGGAGAGTAATTGTAAAGAGGTGTCATGCGTGATCCGTGGTCCCAAAAAGACCTGCTTCAGGGCCGCGAGGAACTGGGCAGCACCCTGAACCACCGGATCATCACGTTCCCACAAAGGTGTAGCCCACTGTAATGTTCGGCCAGACAAGAGTGACACAATAAAGCCCACCTTAGCCCGCTCTGTAGGGAACCGTGCAGACAGTAGCTCGAGCTGAATTGAGCACTGGCTCACGAATCCCCTACAGGTGGCGCTGTCACCCGAAAACTTGTCGGGAAGCGGGAGGCGGGAAAGTGGCGGCATGGGCAAAAGAGTAGGCACACGTGAGACAGCCTCAGCGACTGTCTGAGCAGCAGCCAGTGCCGTATTCGCAGCTGAGTTGGCGCTCTCATTAGCCGCCAACCTGCTCTCCAGCTGCCGAATATAGCGCTGCAACTGCTGCACGTCTGCCATTGCCAGCCAGACCCTGGAGCTAGTGTCATGTTAGGGTCGGCGGAACGCACCAGATATAATAGGAGGTGCGTTCGCGGCCCGGGGTCCATCGTGCGGTAGATAGTAAGACCGCTGCTGGACAATGGCAGGTGCACCAGAAGGTGAAGTACTGCGCTCGGTCTTGTGAGTTCATTTTTCCCTTCACCGTTGAGGTCTGATGAACTCCCTCCTCTGGTGAAGAAAGGTAGTGAGGCTGATTACCAAACACCTGGGCAGCTAGATGATGACTGGGTGGCTGGAATGGAGGACTGGATATAAGGCAGTCGACGCCCTTCTGCCTTGCTGGTGATCCTGCTGGATTCTTGGAGACCAGTCTGATTCCTGCGTCTCAAAGCTAAGTTTTTCTGCTCTGCTTTGTACACTTCAGTTTTGTTTTTGTTTTGCCTTGTTTTTTGGGAGTTCTGCCATCCCCGGCCGGGGGTGAGCTGAATTCCATTTTTGTCTCTGATCTGTTGATCTTTTGCTCTGTCTTCAGAATATACCTGAGTGCTGATATAGTCTTTTGAAGCCTAGCGACTTCAGGGCCTGTTTTTCCTATCAGTCGGTTGGCACATTTTGGATAGGGTTTTTGCGGATGGCAGACAGCGGCTTTCCTATCCTGTCCTATTTAGTTAGCTTGGGCCCCATCATTTGCTCAACCTATCTTTCTATCTGTGTTAGTGTTTTCATCTTGCCTCACCGTCATTATATGTTGGGGGCTGCCTATTGCTTTGGGGTCTGCTCTGGGGCAGTTTAGTTTTTCCTCTTTCTGTCTTTAGGCTATGTAGTTCTCCGGCTGTGATCGAGGGGTCTAGGGCACCGTAGGAACCCCCCACGGCTACTGCTAGTTGTTGTGGATAGGTTCAGGGGTCTGCAATCCGATAGCTGCCAACCTCTCTGGTTTTTCTGGACTTAGCTAGTATTTTGTTTTTTCCTCTTTCGGTGACTCATCATAACAGAATCACCAGCCATACCGCAGATCCTAGGGTACTCAATAGCAGGGGAGAACTGTAAAAAAAAAAAAAAAAGAGAAAAAAAGTGTCAGAAATTTTTTTTTTGTGCATATTTTTTCCTCTATATCTCTGAGGCCGTAAGGGGAATTTTTCTCTCAATGGAGATGAAGCAATTGTCTGATTGTGTGGAGCAGCTCGCTGCTGAAGTGCGGGGAATTTCCGCCTATCTTGCTCATTCACATGCTGCTGAACCAAAGATTCATACTCCTGATGTGTTTTTTGGGGATCGGTCTAAATTCTCGAATTTCAAGAATAATTGTAAATTATTTTTTGCCTTGAAGCCTAACTCGTCGGGGAACTCCACGCAGCAGGTTAAAATTGTCATCTCTTTGCTGCACGGCGATCCCCAGGATTGGGCGTTTTCTTTGAAACCTGATGATCCTATTCTGAATAATGTGAACGCATTTTTTCAAGCCTTGGGGTTGTTGTATGATGAACCTAATGCTATTGATCAGGCTGAAAAGACCCTGTTGGCATTAAGCCAGGGTCGGGATTCGGCAGTTGTACTGTCAAAAATTCCGAAAGTGGGTGGTCCTTACTACCTGGAATGATTGTGCCTAGGCAGCCCTCTTTCGGAAGGGTTTGTCAGAAACTGTAAAAGATACTACGTGGGATTTCCTGTTCCCTCTGGTCTTGACGATTCTATGTCATTAGCCATTCAGGTGGATCGGCGTTTACGTGAACGCAAAACTGCACAAGAGATCTTGCCACCTGTTGAACAAATGTCTGAACCTATGCAATGTGATAGAGTTTTGTCTAGGGCGCAACGTCAGGAGTTCAAAAGGCGTAATAAGCTGTGTTTTTTTTGTGGAGATGCCTCGCATATTATTTCTGTCTGCCCTAAACGAGAGAAACGTTGTGCACACACGTTTTCTGTGGGTGGTGTTCAACCTAAGTTTCTTCTGGCAATTACTCTGATCTGCTCCCTGTCCACATTTTCCGCCAAGGCTTTTGTGGATTCGGGAGCAGCTCTGAACCTGATGGACTTGGATTTTGCTAAACGTTGTGGATTTCCTATGACACCTTTGCGGACGCCTATTCCTTTGAGGGGTATTGATGCTACTCCTTTGGCAAAGAATAAACCTCAGTTTTGGACCCAGGTGGTAATGCGGGTCGCCCCAGACCATCAAGAAAATTGCAGATTTTTGGTGTTGCATAATTTGCATGATACCATTGTACTGGGGTTTCCCTGGTTGCAAATCCATAATCCAGTTCTGGATTGGAAATCTTTGTCTGTGGTGAGTTGGGGTTGTCGGTGTGCCCTTAGTGATGCTCCTGTTTTCTCCACCTCTCCCCAGTCGCATGATGTTCCTGACTATTTGGCTGACTTTTATGATGTATTTAGTGAGAATGAGTCTGCGTCTTTGCCTCCTCATAGGAGTTATGACTGTGCAATTGAGCTGAACCCGGGGTGTAAATTCCCCAAGGGTCGGATTTTCAATTTATCTGTACCCGAGCACGAGGCTATGCGATCCTATATTAAGGAGTCGTTGGAGAAGGGTCATATTAGACCATCCTCTTCACCCTTAGGTGCTGGGTTTTTTTTCGTGGCTAAAAAGGATGGTTCATTAAGGCCTTGTATTGACTATCGTGCCCTCAACAAAATTACTGTTAAATATCAGTATCCGTTACCCCTGATTTCTGATCTATTCTCCAGAGTTAAAGGTGCTTGCTGGTTTACCAAGCTTGACCTCAGGGGGCGTATAATCTTATTCGCATTAAGCATGGGGATGAATGGAAGACGGCGTTTAATACTCCGGAGGGACATTTTGAGTACCTGGTGATGCCTTTTGGGCTCACTAATGCCCCTTCTGTCTTCCAGTGCTTCATGAACGATATATTCCGAGACTTTGTGGATAAATTTTTGATTATCTGTCTGGATGATATTTTGATCTTCTCCAAGAATTGGGACTCTCATGTGGAACATGTTCGGACTGTGTTCCGGATTTTGAGGGAGAATTCCCTGTATGTCAAGGGATCGCAATGCCTCTTTAGGGTACAGAGGATTTCATTTTTGGGATTTATTTTGTCTCCGTCAACTATTGAAATGGACCCGGCCAAGGTACAGGCCATTTATGATTGGGTTCAGCCCACCTCTTTGAAGGCCCTCCAGAAGTTTTTGGGTTTTGCTAATTTTTATCGGAAATTTATAGCTAATTTTTCTGGTATTGCCAAGCCATTGACTGATTTGACTAGGAAGGGTGCTGATGTGCTGATTTGATGTCTGGAGGTTGTTTCTTCCTTTCAGGAGCTGAAGCGAAGATTCACGTCTGCTCCGGTTTTGCGGCAACCTGATGTTTCACTCCCATTTCAGGTGGAGGTGGACGCTTCTGAGATTGGTGCAGGAGCGGTGTTGTCCCAAAAAGATCCTGTGACATCTAAAATGAATCCTTGTGCTTTCTTTTCGCCGAAAGTTCTCCCCATCCGAACGTAACTATGATGTGGGGAATCTGGAACTGTTGGCCATGAAATGGGCATTTGAGGAGTGGAGACATTGGTTGGAGGGAGCCAAACACCAAGTCGTGGTCCTTACTGACCACAAGAATTTTATTTACCTGGAGTCAGCCAAGTGCTTGAATCCTAGACAGGCTAGGTGGGCCTTGTTTTTCACACGTTTTGATTTTGTGGTCTCTTTTCTTCTGGGCGCTAAGAATGTCAAGGCAGACGCCCTCTCTAGGAGTTTCCTTGCTGATTCTCCTGTTGTGACTAAGCCTGCTACCATCTTAGGCGAGGGGGTAGTTCTTTCTGCCATCTCGCCCGATTTGAGACGTGCTCTGGAAGAGTTTCAGGAGGACAAACCTGAGCATTGTCCCAGTGGAAAGTTGTATGTTCCTGATCAGTGGAGGAAGAGAGTGATGTCTGAAGTTCATTGCTCTGCATTGGCTGGTCATCCAGATATTTTTGGTTCTAGAGATCTGGTGAGTCGGTCTTTTTGGTGGCCCGCCTTGTCTCATGATGTCAGGAATTTTGTGCAGTCCTGTGGGACTTGCTCCCAGTCTAAACCTTGATCTCACTCTAGTGGCTTGTTGATGCCTTTGCCGGTGCCCAGGAGGCCATGGACCCATATTTCAATGGATTTTATCTCTGATATGCCTGTCTCTCAGAGAATGACTGTTATTTGGGTGATTTGTGATAGATTCTCTAAGATGGTCCATCTTGTACCACTCCCTAAGTTGCCATCTTCCTCTGAGTTGGTGCCCTTGTTTTTGCAACAGGTGGTTCGCTTGCACGGGATTCCTGAGAACATTGTATCTGACAGAGGAGTTCAGTTTGTGTCTAGATTTTGGAGGACTTTCTGTTCCAAGCTGGGAATTCAGTTGTCCTTCTCCTCTGCGTTTCACCCTCAGACCAATGGGCAGATGGAGAGAACAAACCAGACTTTGGAGTCGTATTTGAGATGTTTTATTTCTGCCACTCAGGATGATTGGGTTTTATTTTTGCCCTTGGCCGAATTTGCTTTAAATAATAGAGCTAGTTCTGCCACTTTGATGTCACATTGTTTTTGTAACTTTGGGTTTCACCCGTGATTTTCTTCAGGGCAGGTGGAGCCTTCTGCCTGCCCAGGTGTTGACACTGTGGTGGAGAGAATGCACCAGATCTGGGACCAAGTAGTGGATAAGTTGTCTCTCTCCCAGGAAAAGGCCCAGCGGTTTTCCAACCGGCGTAGGACTGTTGGTCCCCAGTTTAAGGTGGGTGATATGGTTTGGTTGTCATCAAAAAATATCGCTATGAAGGTGGCTTCTCCTAAGTTTAAGCCTAGATTTATTGGACCTTACAAGATTTTGGAGATTATTAATCCGGTCTCTTTTCGGTTGGCTCTTCCTGTCACATTTAAAATTCATAATGTGTTTCATAAGTCCTTGTTGAAGAGGTTTGCTGAACCAGTAGTTCCGGTGGTGGCACCTCCTGACCCTGTATTGGTTGAAGGTAACATGGAATATGAGGTAGAGAATAAACTGGATTCCCGTATGGCTAGACGGAGACTCCAGTATTTGGTTAAGTGGAAGGGTTATTGTCAGGAGGATAATTCCTGGGTCTCTGCCTCTGATATTCATGCCGAAAGATTGGTGCGTGCCTTTCATCGGGCTCACCCGGATCACCCTGGTGGCATGGATGAGGGTTCGATGACCCCTCCTCAAGGGGGAGGTACTGTTGTGAGTTCATTTTTCCCTTCACCGTTGAGGTCTGATGAACTCCCTCCTCTGGTGAAGGAAGGTAGTGAGGCTGATAACCAAACACCTGGGCAGCTAGATGATGACTGGGTGGCTGGAATTGAGGACTGGATATAAGGCAGTCGACGCCCTTCTGCCTTGTTGGTGATCCTGCTGGATTCTTGGAGGCCAGTCTGATTCCTGCGTCTCAAAGCTAAGTTTTTCTGCTCTGCTTTGTACACTTCAGTTTTGTTTTTGTTTTGCCTTGTTTTTTGGGAGTTCTGCCATCCCCGGCCGGGGGTGAGCTGAATTCCATTTTTGTCTCTGATCTGTTGATCTTTTGCTCTGTCTTCAGAATATACCTGAGTGCTGATATAGTCTTTTGAAGCCTAGCGACTTCAGGGCCTGTTTCTCCTATCAGTCGGTTGGCACATTTTGGATAGGGCTTTTGCGGATGGCAGACAGCGGCTTTCCTATCCTGTCCTATTTAGTTAGCTTGGGCCCCATCATTTGCTCAACCTATCTTTCTATCTGTGTTAGTGTTTTCATCTTGCTTCACCGTCATTATATGTTGGGGGCTGCCTATTGCTTTGGGGTCTGCTCTGGGGCAGTTTAGTTTTTCCCCTTTCTGTCTTTAGGCTATGTAGTTCTCCGGCTGTGATCGAGAGGTCTAGGGCACCGTAGGAACCCCCCACGGCTACTGCTAGTTGTTGTGGATAGGTTCAGGGGTCTGCAATCCGATAGCTGCCAACCTCTCTGGTTTTTCTGGACTTAGCTAGTATTTTGTTTTTTCCTCCTTCGGTGACTCATCATAACAGCTTGGGTTAACGTCACCCGAACGCTAAGAGCGGCTCTGTTCAGACACAGAGTCGCTTGGCAGAAATACATATAAAGCCACTGGCCCTGTTAGCTTCACAGGGAGCTCAGCGGGTGGCATTGCAGCCGCAACCGCCAATAGACGCTGCTACCGCAGCGCGGCAATAACTAAAGCCGCAGGCACCCGGCACCAACGGACGCTAGTGTAGGTGCGGAAAGCACAGTGGCGTGTAGCTTGCCACAACCTGGAGCTGACTAACCCAACAGTCACCAATTGTATTATCCAAGGGAAGGGGTTTCATAATAAGTCAGTCACCAGTCCATGCATCCATCACCATACACACACAGCATAATATGCTACACTAGCGCATGGCCGAGCCACCATGCAGGCTTTTTATAGCCATGCGCTTCCGGGACCTTCCAGTACCCTGGGAAGGACCAATCAGATCCGACACAGGACCTGAACATGTGACCCCTGCTCTCCACTGAGAGGTCACCTTGCGGGCATGCCCAGTAGCATGGCATGAGGACTTAGCCTCTGGAGAGGTTCCCTGCAGAGCAGGTTGCGCTACCATTGCTGCACCAGAGGTGGCAGCAACATCCAGGCTGTCAGAGCAAGTCTGAGCAGCGCGCCTGGCTTGCCGTGATTGCTGAGCAGCACCCGGAGCAGTCGGAGGAGAATGGGAGACCGCTGGATGACTGGCTCTGGATTCCTGCTGTGCAGTGTCAGGAATCCGATGCCTAACATTTATGGGTTTGAAACGAAGGAAAACCCAGTACAATAATATCATGTAAATTGTGCAACACCAAAAATTTACAATTCTCTTGACGGTCCGGGGTGACCTGCATTATCACCTGGGTCCAAAACTGGGGTTTATTCTCCACCAAAAGGGTAGCATCAATCCCTCTCAAGGGAATAGGGGTCCGCAGGGACACCATGGGGAAACCACAACGTTTGACAAAGTCAAGATCCATGAGATTCAAAGCTGCTCCTGAATCAACAAAGGCCTTAGCAGAAAATGTAGACAAGGAGCAGATCAAGGTAACTGCCAACAGGAACTTAGGCTGTACACTGCCCACTGCAAATGCATGAGCAAAACATTTTTCTTGTTTAGGGCATACAGAAATAACATGAGCGGCATCCCCACAAAAGAAGCATAACTTATTGCGCCTTCTAAACTCTTAACATTGGCCCTAGACAAAACCCAATCACTTTGTATGGGTTCAGAAGTTTGTTCAAAAGGCAGCACTGCCTCTTGTAAACGTCGATCAATTTGAATGGCTAATGACATGGAGTCGTTAAGACCAGAGGGGACAGGAAACTCCACCATAATATCTTTTACGGTCTCTGCCAGCCCTTTCCGAAAAAGAGCAGCTAGGGCATCATCATTCCATTTAGTAAGGACCGCCCACTTTCGGAACTTCTGGCAATATAACTCCGCAGCATCCTGACCCTGGTTCAATGCCAATAAGGTTTTCTCAGCTTGATCAATAGCATTAGGTTCATCATACAACAACCTCAGGGTCTGAAAAAACGCATCTACATTACCAAAATAGGATCTCCAGGTGTCAAAGAAAAAGCCCAATCCTGGGGATAGCCGTGCAGCAGGGAGATGACAATTTTAACCTGCTGCACCGAGCTCCCCGATGAATTAGGTTTCAAAGCAAGAAATAGTTTACAGTTATTAAAATTCAAAAATTTTGACCGATCCCCCGAAAATACATCAGGAGTAGGGATTTTTGGTTCTATAGCACATGATTGAGCGAGATAGGCAGAAATTCCCCGAACTTCAGCAGCGAGCTGCTCAACACGATCGGACAATTGCTTAGTCTCCATTAAGGAAAAAAAAATCCTCCTACGGCCCCACAGAAAAACAGGAAAAAATATGTAAAAAAATTCTGACACCTTTTTTTTCTTTGTTTTACAATTCTTTCCTTCTTTTGAGTACCCTAGAGTCTACAGTTTTGGCTGGTGATTCTGTTATGAATGGGTCACCGAGGAGGATGGCAGGAAAAGGCTAAGCCACCAGGAAACCAGAGAGGTTGGTAACTCAGCGGATTGCAGACCCCTGATCCTAACTACACAACTAGCAGTAGCTGTGGAGCGTTCCTACGATGCCCTAGATGCCTTGGCACAGCCGGAGAACTAACTAAGCCTAAAGCCAGAAAGGTGAAATCTAAACTGCCCCGGAGCAGATCCCCAAAGGAATAGACAGCCCCCGAACATAAGTTGTCGGTGAGACAAGATGAGACACAAACATAGGCAGAAAATACATTCACATGAGTAACAGATGGTGGGTTACGCGTTTCGAACAATAGCTTGTTCTTTCTCAAAGCTACTTCCCCTGGGTGTTACTACAATTTATACTCATTTCACCCAATAAAGTCAAATTTAAAACACATGATGTGAAAAAAAGGAAAAAAAAAAAGGGGGAACATTTTAACTATAATACACACATAGTTAAATATACATAAAAAAGGGATGGAATTATGAAATCAATATGAAAAGAAAAGGCAGGCATTTATATAAAAAATGAAAAAAACGAAAAAAACATACATATAAATACAATTACATAAATAGCATCAATAATGGAACATAATTTCTCTTCTAACATTCAGTCCATTGGGAAAACATGTGTTCAGATAAAAAATCCAGTATGTTTCTCGTGTTAGAAGACGTTTCTTTAAATTTCCACCTCTTGTGTGTGGCATTATTTTCTCGATACCCATAACACGAAAAGATTCAGTACTTTTTTGATGTTCATTAATGAAATGTCTGGACGCAGATGAAATCGATCTATGAGGTGGAAATTTAAAGAAACGTCTTCTAACATGAGAAGCATACTGGATTTTTTTATCTGAACACGTGTTTTCCCAATGGATTGAATGCCAGAAGAGAAATTATGTTCCATTATTGATGCTATTAATGTAATTGTATTTATATGTATATGTTTTTTTCTTTTTTTTCTTTTTTTATATAAATGCCTGCCTTTTCTTTTCATATTGGTTTCATAATTCCTTCCCTTTTTTATGTATATTTAACTATTTGTGTATTATAGTTAAAATGTTCCCCCCTTTTTTTTTTTCCTTTTTTTCACATCATGTGTTTTAAATTTGACTTTATTGGGTGAAATGAGTATAAATTGTAGTAACACCCAGGGGAAGTAGCTTTGAGAAAGAACAAGCTATTGTTCGAAACGCGTAACCCACCATCTATTACTCATGTGAATGAATTTTCTTTTTTGTTCTGGACTTATTTTTAAATAATAAATTGGACTTTTTTTGTGAAGCTGAACCTTCTTTCTTCTTTTTTCTGGCTATTGCGTGATGACTGCACGTGGTCCGGGCTTCCCACAACACATGCCTTCAGATGAGCTGGCTTTTTTCTTTTTATTCTGAGATTCACAGTTTATTGCCGTGCACCCCAAAAGCTACATTTTAAAAGAAGAGAATTTTTTTTTTCCCTTTTTTTGAATAATTAGTAGCTATATGGCATTGTGTCTGTGTTAACTCCTATTTTTGAATACATTTTGAATATGAATATAAGTCCAGAAAGAACACGCAAAGCGGCTCAATTATTTACCTCAGATGGATCCACATCTATGGGTTGTTTGGAATTGGATCCGTTTGTAACAGACATTGGCAAGCTGGAAAAAATAATGACTAACGAAACCAAAGTTTGGTGGGACTATACAACCCTGGAAAACTATGTCCATAAAAACATGATTACGCATAAAGAAAATTCCAACCACTGTGTATTCTCAGGATTTTGTCAAAGAATGGAACCTGATTCTTAGTGGTTGTTCTATACAGCTTTTGCAATTAATCATGAAATGTGAGTCCACCAGACTAAAGGATTTCCAGTCTGAAATTGACCAGATTAAGTTAAAGTTGGAGTCAAACAACAATGCCAAATTTCAGGAGGAACTTGTGAATATAAAAAAATCTATCTCCAAGTTAGAGGAAATCATTATAAATCGTAAGCAGAACAAGTTTCAGCGCGACTTGGAGGATTATCAGATGGACCAAGTTTTTGAGTGGGGAAGATGGCAAAAATCGCAAAAAGCCCCTCGTCCAGTTTTAAAACGCAACTATAGTTCCTTCAACACACCTGAACGTCGGGTCTCCTTCAGCTCCTCGAATGTGGAGTTCATTGATATCAGCTCCAATTAAACCTAGAGCGATATCAACATGAATGGCATGTGTAACACTAATTCTTATTATAGAAAACCCAAAAGGCATTTTTCAAAAAACGTAAAAGGCGGGGGGGGGGGGGGGGTCGGAAGCACCGTAACAAACACACGAATGACGACCCGCAACAGAAAATAGTTTCATCTTCTCAAAATGATTTTTCTAAGATTTTAAACATATCTGGCTACAATCTTACGGTGCAACAACTTCAGGTATTAACACTGGGACTAAATTTTGCACCAGATCGACATTTCAATTTGTTCAACACACTTTTGGATATAAATAAATTTGTACAGAATTTGACTGTCAAAAAGCATTTTTTTGCACAAGAACCAGATCTTATTGTTACAAATGTTTCTGCACATAATGAATATAATGGTCTCAATTTCTCTGAGCAGATAGCATTAAAGAATTTGAATGAGTTACATTCCACCAATACCATTGTTTCTAGGGATGTTTTACAAGCAGAACATTTATGCACAAAAAATCCGAGTTTTTATCCCATCCAGTCCAGAGCTGAGTGCCTGGACAAGTTTCAAAATGTCATGGAACTCAGAAAGCTGGACGCAACAATTAAAGCTCAGAGGCAAAAAAGTAATTTGAGTCACAAACAGCAGAGTCATTGATGAAATTAAAAAAAACAACTGAAATAACAATTAGAAAAGCAGGGTGGTCTGATCATGATTATGGATACCACCCAATACAGAGATCAAATGAATGCTTTATTAAGTGACAGTTCTACATACAGAAAATTGCCTCATGATCCCACAAAGGATTTTCAAAGAAAGGTGTTTAAACTCATTGAGGAGGGGGCAGCATTGGGTGCTCTAACGAAAGCACAGGTAGATTTCTTGAAAGTTGATTTCCCCATTATTCCTACAATATATGGGTTACCTAAAGTGCATAAAAGTGTATCACTACCCCCCATGCACCCCATTGTATCGGGCATTGGGTCTCTCACTGGACACCTCAGCCAGTGGGCAGATACTTTATTACAACCACTGGTTACACGAGTTCCGGGGTTCTTGAGAGACTCAAAAGACATACTACATCAATTTCCAAATGTGGTTTGGAATGGTGAATGTCAGTGGATTAGCTGCGATGTCACTGCCCTTTACACTTCTATCCCCCAAGACGTTGCAATTAGAGCACTAGAATTTCACTTGTACAAATATAGTAATTATAGTAATGAATTATGTAATTATATTGTACAGGTTATTCATTTTCTGATGCTTCATAATTATTTCTTCTTTGATGGGGACATTTTTCTGCAATGCAGAGGAGTATCAATGGGCGGCAAACACTCGCCATCGGTGGCTAATCTTGTCATGTCGCATTGGGAGGAGGTAATTCTATATTCTGACAACAATCCGTTTTTGTCCAGCATTTTTTGGTATGGCAGATACATCGATGATACACTCCTTATTTGGAGTGGCAATGTATCTGCCATACCAGGATTAGTGGAGTATTTTAATTCTAATGATTTCAATCTAAAATTTACATTTGTGACTGACCCACATGTGATTTCATTCTTGGACCTCACATTGAAGGGTGTTGCAGGTGCTGTTATCAGCACTGCTATATTCTGCAAACCACTTTCTGGTAATAGTATATTACATGCTTCTAGTAGCCACCCCAGGCATACTATTAAATTCATACCAGTGGGGGAGCTTACTAGAATTATCAGAAATTGTAATGATGACAATATCTTGAAAAAGGAAATTAATTCATGTTGTAACAAGTTTGGAAAAAGAGGTTATTCTAATTGGTGTCTTGATAGAGCAAAGAAAATTGTGCACAAAAAGAAAAGACATGATATGTTGTTACCTAGGGCACATAATGATAAAAATCAAGATAAAATTGTTTGCTCTATTTATTACAGTTCTCAGTTCAATACCATTAAGACACTTAAGCTGGAGTCACACATAGCGACTTACCAGAAATCCCGACAACGATATCAACGTGTCAGGATTGCTGGTAAGTCGCTATGTGATCGCTGGTGAGCTGTCACACAGACAGCTTCACCAGCGATCAGGACGCCGAGGTGAGGAGCGAGCCCGGGAGCAGCGGACAAGTGTGCTTGCTGTTCCAGTCCTCCACCAGCAGAGGGCGCGCCTGCATCCCCGGCCTCTCCTGGCGGCGTCCTGCTGCCTCCTGGTCCCCAGCATGCGGCGGCGGCAGGTACACACTCCGCGGGCTCCTGGTCCCCAGCGTGAGGCGGCGGCGACACCTGTAACTCGCTGGTAACTAACGTACACATCGGGTATCCAAGGGATGCGCGTCCCTTGGATAGCCGATGTGTACGTTAGTTACCAGCTGATCGCTGGTCTCCCGCCTGTCACACGCAGCGATGCGTGCTGGCCAGCGGGAGATCAGCGATGAAAAAAATGTCCAGAGGTTTCTTGCATCGATCAGCGATACCGGCAGGGGGGCCGGTCGCTGATTGCTGTCACACACAGCGATCTTGCTGGTGAGATCGCTGTTGTGTCACAAAACTTGTGACTCAGCAGCGATCTTGCTAGCGAGATCGCTATGTGTGATGGGGCCCTTATTCTAATACATTTACCCATTCTATTTGAAGATGATTTTTTATCTAACTTTTTGTCCAAAGGTTGTCAAGTGGTTGCAAAAAAAGAAAACACTTTATCGGATATGTTGTCTCCCAGATTTTTTGGTTCAAAAACTGGATCTCATACATGGCTACATTGCTGCGGTTTTTATCGTTGTGGTACATCTAAATGCAGAACATGTGCACATTCCAACATTGTCCACTCTATTTTTGATAGTACCAATCGCAATGAACAAAAAATAAAACAATATATTAATTGTAATAGTAAGAACGTAATATATTTGATTGTTCAAAATGTAATCTGAGATATGTGGGCTGCACATCTCGTATGCTCAAGATTCGCATATCTGAGCACATAACCGATATTTTATCTCCTTCTAGTGCTAATCGATCTATTTCATCAGTGTCCAGACATTTCATTAATGAACATCAAAGAAGTACTGAATCTTTTCGTGTTATGGGTATCGAGAAAATAATGCCACACACAAGAGGTGGAAATTTAAAGAAACGTCTTCTAACACGAGAAGCATACTGGATTTTTTATCTGAACACATGTTTTCCCAATGGATTGAATGCCAGAAGAGAAATGATGTTCCATTATTGATGCTATTAATGTAATTGTATTTATATGTGGGTTTTTTTTGTTTTTTTCTTTTTTTATATAAATGCCTGCCTTTTCTTTTCATATTGATTTCATAATTCCTTCCCTTTTTTATGTATATTTAACTATTTGTGTATTATAGTTAAAATGGTCCCCCTTTTTTTTTTTTTCCTTTTTTTCTTTTTTTCACATCATGTGTTTTAAATTTGACTTTATTGGGTGAAATGAGTATAAATTGTAGTAACACCCAGGGGAAGTAGCTTTGAGAAAGAACAAGCTATTGTTCGAAACGCGTAACCCACCATCTGTTACTCATATGAATGAATTTTCTTTTTTGTTCTGGGCCCAAACTGTCTAATTAGGACAGGACAGAAAAGATACTGTCTGCAATCATGCAAAAACCCTAAAAAATCCAACACATCTGATATACAAAAAACCTGAGACCACACGACCTCACCCCTGCTAGATCAGCACTCTGGTGTGAATTGGAAGCAAAGCAAAATATACTAATATAACAGGGGACTGAACAAACTGACACAAGCTGTAACATGTGGAGGGGCCCAGCGCTGCCCCCAGCAGGGAGTATGCTGAACCCTCGCAACAAAGCAGAAAGGAAAAAAGGCACAACCAGATTAGATGCAAAGGATTAGCAAAACAATCACTTAACTGAACCATGCAGCTCAGGCAGGAGACTGAAGAGCTCAAACTGCACAAGGATGAAATCACCAGCAACCACCAAGGGAAGCCTGCTCACTTATATGCTCCCAGCCAGTAATGCCAGATTCTCAATCATCATCGTCAGGTGGCAAATTTCCATCAGACTAGCCAGCTCCACTACTCCCAGTAACCACCAGAGGGAGCTACAGCTCAGAAGTCTGAGCAAGGGAATTCACAACAGGTGGGGGTGTGAGTGTGGTGACACAGGGGGACGCCTCTGTTGTCAGTTCCTGGAAGAGTTCACTGTTATGAATGAGTCACCGAGGAGGAAAAACAAAAAGCAAGCTAAGCCCAGAAAACCGGAGAGGTTGGTAACTAGCGGATTGCAGACCCCTGATCTTATCCACAACAACTAACAGTAGCCGTGGAGCGTGCCTACGGTGGTCCTCGTCACGGCCGGAGAACTAAATAAGCCTAAAGAAAGAAAAGGGAAAATCTAAACTGCCCCAGAGCAGACTCCAAAGCAATAGACAGCCCCCAACATGTATTGTCGGTGAAATAAGATGAAAACACAAACACAGATAGAAAGATAGGCTGAGCAAATGGTGGGGCCCACACTATCTAGAAAGGATAGGAAAGGAAAGCTGCTGTCTGCAATCCGAAAAAACCGTGCCAAAAAGATGTCCAACACGTCTGATAGGAAAAATCCCTGAAGTCGCTAGACTTCAAATCCCTATATCAGCACTCAGGTATGTTCTGAAGACAGAGCAAAAGAGATCAACTGATCAGGGACAAAAACAAACTGAAATAATCAGAGACAAAAATGGGAATTCAGCACAGCCCCAGCCGGGACTGGCTGAACACAAAAAACTAAGTAACCAGACCAAAACTCATATGAACAATAGCAGAGCAAACAGCTTTGAGAAGGCAGGAACCGAACTGGAAACCAGAAGCCACAGGCAGGAGAAATCACCAGCAAGAAAATAGGGAGTCGACTGCCTTAAATCCAATCAGAGACTCCTGATGTCCAATCGCAGTCCTCCTCCACAGGTGGCAGGTCTCTGCCATTCAGATGAGCTTCATTACCTCCTTTCACCAACAGAGGGAGTCCAGATAGAGAACTCACTACTCTGTCAGCACAGCCAGCTCCATCACCCTCACCAGAAGCCAGAGGTGAACCAGAAAATGCATTCACAACAGTTCACTGTATTGTGGCATACGAGTGTGTGGCAATAAACATTCAGGTCCGGACCTGTGTGTGAACGAGTATGTATTGGTGTCCACCAAAAACATCCGGTGGAAGTGTGCTGCTGGGGTCTGGAGTTCTCAGGTGATCGGGCCGTATCGGGTGTCGGCCATTCTCGGCCCGGGGACTTACCAGCTGGAGTTATCCCCAGTAATGCCCATTCACAACTCGTTCCCCAGGTCGGCGCTCTGGAGATTTGTGATGCTTCCAGAGCATACATTGCTACTTCCATCTGCCATTTGCCATAAACCTGAGAGTCAGGTAGTTCCTGAGGTGAACTCTGGTGGATCTAGGCATCCTCACTGTAGGAGGTTTTCCAGTGAGGTGTGGTGTTGAGGGTCCAGAGGCCCCTCATTGTAAGGGGGGTACTGTCACCATCCATTTTTTGGATCTGACAGTTTGGGCTGCTTGCATAATAAACCTTTTCTCCTTTCAGGCCATCGGGGGTTAATATCAGTTTTTGCCCCCGGTGGCCTCTGGTGTTACTGCATGTTTAATTAGTCTGCTGGAGACCACTCCCACCGTCCTATATAAGGTCACCTGGTACACCAGCTACCTGTTGGTAATACAGTTCATTTGGAAACCAACCGTAGTGAAGACTGGACCTACATGGTGCATAGGGGGTTTAGCTTATCTGGAGCAGTGGTGATGCTGCTGAAGAGAGTAGCTATCAGGAGCAGTGGTGCTTCAGCTGAATGTGGTCAAGTGGCTAACTCTGCTGTCCAGGAGCACTGCAGCAGAGCAAGCTAAGTTTTGTTTTTTAGTTGCTTTAACCCTGTGGTGTCTGTTTTATCTTTCCTTTTGTGTTATTGGTGCAGTACACTTTTTTCCCTGTCTCACCTCCTGGGGAGGGGGTTAGGGGGTTTAGCTCAGGGCTAAACAGGA
Source organism: Dendrobates tinctorius (assembly GCF_039654945.1). Lineage (NCBI taxonomy): Eukaryota > Metazoa > Chordata > Amphibia > Anura > Dendrobatidae > Dendrobates > Dendrobates tinctorius. The sequence goes on from NW_027361829.1 coordinate 33,237,171, forward strand.
GATAGGGACAGGTCGGAGACTTGGGCCTCACTACTATCAAGTGTACCCCCAAGTTAAGGAAAGTCAGGGCACCTCCTTAGCCTGAGGGGCAGTTCAGGGGCGCAGGTTCCACGTCACCTGTTCTTTTCCTACTGCCCGTGACAGTTGGGAGGGATGGTGGCAGACGCGTGTTGGCAGTGTCGCGTCTGTGGGCTCAGCAAAGGCCCTGAGCAGTGGGATCCCACGCAGTCTATTAGGACTTTGGCTCCGTTAGAGCTACTCATGATTGACTACGTTTTGATCGGGTACTCTACATCGGGGTACTCCTATTGCCTGGTAATGACAGATCACTTTACCAAGTATGCTATAGCTGTGCCGACAAGAGACCAGACGGCAAAGTCGGCGACTGAGGCCGTGTGTCAACATTTCTTCCAAGTGTTAGGGTGTCAGCAGAGAATACACTTGGATCAAGGGGCATGCTTCCAGCGGACGCTGATGAAGGAGCTGCACCAGATGTATGCTATCGAACAGTCGAGAACAACACCTTATCACCCCCAGGGTAACCGGGCATGTGAGGGCTTTAATCGGACCCTGTTGCAAATGTTGAGGACATTAGAGGGTCAACAGCAGGCACGCTGGTCTGAGTATCTCCCTGAATTGATATGGGCCTACAATAATAGAGTGCACAGCACTACTGGCTATTCACCACACATGTTGATATTTGGGAGACCCGGCCGGGACATTGAGGATTTGAACATGCCAGATCCCTCCTCCAATCCCCCTCGATTGCATCCGAATGGGTGCGAGAACACTGGCGGCAGTTGAGGGTGGTGCATCAGGTGGTGGGTGGTCGTCTTTGTCAGGTGGCCCATAGGGACACGCAACCTGTGTAACCAGAGATGTTCTCTCCGGGAGATAAAGTATTGGTGATGGCAAAATGACGGTCAGGAAAGCTGAGTGACCAATGGGAGGCGACTCCACAGCTGAGAAAAAAAACAGGTGAATCGTGAAATTCCAGTGTACGAGGTCGAGCTGGTGGGGACAAGGGGGCCAACCCATAATTTGCACCGCAACATGCTGCAATGGTGCTGGTTTGAAGATTTGGCTCCCATTCCAAAGGCCGCGTCCCAAGGGATGGGTACTTGATCTTGAATTTGATGTTGCGCCTTCTCCGGCGCCTGCTTACTTGTCCTCTTTGACCAATAATTCCCCGTGTGATGAGAGTGTTGAGTATATGGTGGATCCTGCTGAGGAGAGAGCATTAGGTCAGCTGCTTGGTCCTGATGCTGTGTCACAGAACGCCGTGCCGCAAGAGGAGGCAACCTCACTCGCCCTCTGGCAGCACCATGGAAGAGACTTCCACTCCCTCTGGGGCTGCGCTTGTTGGAGTAGGCCTCAGGAGAACTACCCGATCTATGGCAGAAATACCGCCCCAGTAATATGCTCAGGACGACTTTGAGAGGGGAGGTATGTCAGGGACGCCAACCTCTAGTGGGGTGGCATGTAAGAGGGTGAACTGTGATTACACCAGGAGAGCACTAGGACCCTGTGGTGTTTGCCTGCTGCAGCTAAGAGCAGGTGCTGTGAGTGCCCGGGAGTCCGTGTGTGCTGGGGGGGTGAGGCCCAGTGTCGGCTGTCTAGAGCTGTAAGGAAGCTTCTAGAATCAGAGAGACTGCCCAGAGAGACACTGTGTGTGTGGAGCAGCTTGTGAGAAGCAAGGAGATTGAACGCTGTAAGAGACTGTTTACTGCAACCCCTTCATCTTGGGAGCCTGAGGCCTTGCTGCGGAACAAATAAAGAGTGTTCCTTAGAACTGTGTGACTGTGGAGCTCTGTGGAGTCCCTGTTGTGATGAGCTGAGAAGCAATGTTGGACAGATATTTTATAGAGAAACGGGTATTGCTTCTAGGAGAATTTGTGAGGACTACAGGAGGAGAGATGGCATCTTGAGGCTACAGAACTCCCCGGCATTTGGGCTCGGCACCGGCTGACAAAACGAAGAACCTTGTGTTGCTGCAACTGATTGGCGCCGAAGATTTGGGACTAGCTGCAGCCGATGCAATCTATATGTCTGAGAGGAGACTCACCTCAGGTTAAAGGAACCATAGTCATAGATACCCGGATATCCCTAGTTGAAGCACTTAAGGATCTTTGTATTATATTTATATGTATTGTTATTGTAGGTTTGTATAGGTTATACTCACTGTGCGATTCCAGGAGGTCCCTTGATATCACTACATTTGATTTACACCTGTTCTCTGAGTACCTGAATTGACCTTTCTGTTAGGTAATTTTATTTCAGATCCCTGTGTAATACACTCTTCAGGGAACCTTGGATTGGCATAGTGATTTCAGCTCCAGCTGAGTAAAGGCCCCGTCACACATAGCGATCTCGCTAGCGAGATCGCTGCTGAGTCACAAGTTTTGTGACACAACATCGATCTCACCGGCGAGATCGCTGTGTGTGACAGCGATCAGCGACCGGCCCCCCTGCCGGTATCGCTGATCGCTCTGGGAAATCTCTGGACATTTCTTTCGTCGCTGATCTCCCGCTGGCCAGCACGCATCGCTGTGTGTGACAGGTGGGAGACCAGCGATCAGCGATAAAATAATAATAAAAAAAAAAAAATATTACTATTCTCACCTTCCGACGTCCCGCGCAGCATTCCCTCCTCTCTCCACGCTCCGGTCCCAGTAATCCTTTTTGCAAGAATGACCGCGAGACTTCACGATCCCGCGAGAATGGACGTCATCGCGGTAATTCTCGCAAAGGATTACTGGGATCGGAGCGTGGAGAGAGGCGGGAATGCTGTGCGGGACGTCGGAAGGTGAGAATAGTAATATTTTTTATTTTAATTCTATTTTTGACATGAATCAGCGCTGAACACAGCGATGCCGCACGCGCGGCGTCGCTGTGCTAATCGCTGGTGAAGCTGCCTGTTTGACAGCTCACCAGCGATCACATAGCGATTCACCAGCAATCCTGACACGTTGATATCGTTGTCGGGATCGCTGGTAAGTCGCTATGTGTGACGGGGCCTTAAGTGTACTGTTTCAATCTGTTTCTTCCACATACTAAGTTCTACTTTATCTGCTGTTTGAGTAAAGATACTTTTGGTATTTCTGCCTCAGTCTCGGTTTGTGACCCACTGGATCTTATTCGGACCTCTGGTCATTGCTAACTTTATCGGTGTGTTGGATGCATGCTTGGTTTGTGCCTCAGTTTTTACAATCCATCTGTCATGCATTTTTTAAGAATGAAAAAAATGAAAAAGGATTTTCCAAGCTTCTCCCATTACCTACTCTGTGTAAGGGTAAGTTCACACGAGCATATTTTCGTTACAAAATCTGCATGTGGAAAAAATTGCAGCATGCACTAGTTTCTTCCATGTATTGTGATTAGACTCACCCATTCAAGTTGTGTGTGTGCACAAAAACAAATCACGTCATATGCAGCCACAGCATCATCATTTTTCTGGATACATTGCAATTCTGTAACATAGAAGACTGTATTTTTATTCTTGTAAATTTTTAATAACTGATTGCTCACAAATTACAAACAGATGACAATTAAGAGAAAAATGGTCTGAGTTTTCTGGATGAAACTCTATTTTTTTTTCATATGCTCGTGTGAACCTAGTCTAAGGCCATGTTTACACGTTCAGTATTTGGTCAGGTTTTAACCTCAGTATTTGTAAGCCAAAACCAGGAGTGGGTGAAAAATACAGAAGTGGTGACATGTTTCTACTTTTCCTCTGATTGTTCCTGTCCTGGTTTTGGCTTATACAGTGGGTACAGAAAGTATTCAGACCCCTTAAAATTTTCACTCTTTGTTTCATTGCAGCCATTTGGTAAATTCAAAAAAGTTAATTTTTTTTTCTCATTAATGTACACTCTGCACCCCATCTTGACTGAAAAAAAACAGAAATGTAGACATTTTTTCAAATTTATTAAAAATAAAAACTGAAATATCACATGGTCATAAGTATTCAGACCCTTTGCTCAGTATTGAGTAGAAGCACCCTTTTGAGCTAGTACAGCCATGAGTCTTCTTAGGAATTTGGGGATTGAATTTGAATTTGGGGATCCTCTGCCATTCTTCCTTGCAGATCCTCTCCAGTTCCGTCAGGTTGGATGGTGAACGTTGGTGGACAGCCATTTTCAGGTCTCTCCAGAGATGCTCAATTGGGATTAGGTCAGGGCTCTGGCTGGGCCAGTCAAGAATGGTCACAGAGTTGTTTAGAAGCCACTCCTTTGTTATTTTAGCTGTGTGCTTAGGGTCATTGTCTTGTTGGAAGGTGAACCTTCGGCCAAGTCTGAGCACTGGAAGATATCTCTGTACTTGGCTGCATTCATGTATCCTTTAATGGCAACCAGTCATCGTGTCCCTGCAGCTGAAAAACGCCCCCATAGCATGGTTCTGCCACCACCATATTTCACTGTTGGGATTGTATTTGGCAGGCGATGAGCAGTGCCTGGTTTTTTCCACACATACCACTTAGAATTTTCACCAAAAAGTTCTCTTTTCGTCTCATCAGACTAGAGAATCTTATTTCTCATAGTCTGGGAGTCCTTCATGGGTTTTTTAGCAAACTCTATGCAGGCTTTCAAATGTCTGACACTGAGGAGAGGCTTCCGTTGGGCCACTCTACCATAAAGGCCCGACTGGTGGAGGGCTGCAGTTATAGTTGTCTTTGTGGAACTTTCTCCCATCTCCCGACTGCATCTCTGGAGCTCAGCCACAGTGATCTTGTGGTTTTTCTTTACCTCTCTCACCAAGGCTCTTCTCCCATGATTGCTCAGTTTAGCTGGACAGCCAGGTCTAGGAAGACTTCTGGTAGTCACAAACTTCTTCCATTTAAGGATCATGGAGGCCACTGTGCTCTTAGGAACCTTGAGTACTGCAGAAATTCTTTGGCAACCTTGGCCAGATCTGTGCCTTGCCACAATTCTCTCTCTGAGCTCCTTGGCCAGTTCCTTTGACCTCTTGATTCTCATTTGGTCTGACATGCACTGTGAGCTGTGAGGTCTTATATAGACAGGTGTGTGCCTTTACAAATCAAGTCCTATCAGTTTAATTAAACACAGCTGGACTCCAATGAAGGAGTAGAACCATCCCAAGGAGGATCACAAGGAAATGGACAGCATGTGACTTAAATATGAGTGCCTGAGCAAGGGTCTGAATACTTATGACCATGTGATATTTTGGTTGTTCATTTCTAATAAATTGGCAAAAATTTCTACATTTGTTTTTTTCCACCAAGATGGGGTACAGAGTTTACATTAATGAGAAAAAATGAACTGTTTGGAATTTACCATATGGCTGCAATGAAAAAAAGAGTGAAAAATTTAAAGGGGTCTGAATACTTTCCGTACCCACTGTAAATACTGAGGTAAAAAAATCACCAAATACTCAACATGTGCACATGGCTTAAAACAATCAACACTAAGTAATATAGATGGCAATAGAGTACTACCTTTTTTGTTTGTTTTGTTTTACACAGACCCACTTACTTGAATGTGCAATTTTCAAAACAGAACACACCTCCCTTTTCATTCTTTTTGCGGATCATTATTCAGGGATGCTAACAGTCCAGAAATTCCTTGCCAGTCCATACAAATAGGGCACTTTTCCCCATGTCCGTAACAAAAATGTAATGTCTTTGTGACGTTTTTATACAGGTGGAGAAATGTATACAGATTTTTATTACTGTAATTATTACCCTTTGACGACTCACAGTGAACGCAGCTAATGTCTTCTTATAAGGCCAGTGGCCACTGTGACAAAGTCACTGGCAAGGTGCTGGAGCGGAGATATGTTTTGTTAAGGCTCATGGCTTCCATCATTTTTAAAAACCCAGAAGTTTTTCCTTCAGCACATTAAAGGGAATCTGTCACCCCATTTTTTGCCTATCAGCTGCGGCCACCACCATCAGGGGCTTATCTAAAGCATTCTGTAATGCTGTAGATAAGCCCCCCCGATGAAACCTGAAAGATAAGAAAAACACGTTAGATTATACTCACCGGGGGACACGGTCAGGTGCGGTGGGTGTCGCGGTCCGGTCCGGAGCCTCCGATCTTCATACGATGATGTCTTCCTCCTTGCTTCTCCCTCGGCTCCTGTGCAGGCGTACTTTCTCTGCCCTGTTGAGGGCAGAGTAAAGTACTGCAGTGCGCAGGCGTCGGGAAAGGTCAGAAAGGTCCTGCGCACTGCAGTACCGCAACACCCATCGGACCAGACCGAATGCCAGGGTGAGTATAATCTACTGTAAAGGCCCTTTTACATTTAGCGATGCACCAGCGATCCGACCAGCGATACGACCCGGTCAGGATCGCTGGTGCATCTCTAAAAGATCGCTAGTGAGCTTTCACACAGAAAGATCTCACAACGATGCAGCAGCGACGCAGCGGACGATACTTACCTTTCACACACAGCGATCCAGACATCCTCCCGCCCGCGTCCAGCGTCGCTCGTCTCACACAGCAGGAAGCCCAGCAGGAAGCAGACGACGAGAAATGGAGCCGCCCGATCTCGCGCGATCAGCGATGGACAGCGGGGGAGCCGGTCGGAGGTAAGTATCACACATAGCGATATCGCTAACAATATCGCTATAACGTCACAAAATCAGTGACGTTTTAGCGATATTGCTAGCGATATCGCTATGTGTAAAACCCCCTTAACTCTTTTTTCTTATCTTTCAGGTTACATCGGGGGCTTATCTACAGCATTACAGAATGTTGTAGATAAGCCCCTGATGGTGGTGCCGGCAGCTGATAGGGCTAAAATGGGGTGACAGATTCCCTTTAAAAACAAGCAGAGAACATGGATAAAAAAACTGATGTCAAAGAGCCCTTAGACAAGGGAAGTATGCATAACATATGCTCGAGAAAGGGGGATACCCCAAATTGTCACAAGGTGTGTAAGTACACTTAATCCACCTATTACTAAAATATATAGAATATTTCGGGCTATAGGATTCCGCCTGTTCTAGGATTCACATACTCTGGTAAATATTTCCATTCCATATCTGTATTTGCTGTTTTTAAGGGTTTCTTGACTACTATTACAATAAATATTAATAGGGTTCCTTGCTATTCTAAGAAAAAACATTATTCTCCTCCTCCAGAGCAGCATTTCTCCTTTTGTAATCCACACTATGCTCTTCCGAAAGGGAGGAGTCATATGACCATTGAAGCTGACTAGTGGATCGAATTAGAGAAGCCGTACAACTCCGGAAGATGGGTATCTATATACACTGCTCAAGAAAAAAAATAAAGGGAACACTTAAACAACAGAATATAACTCCAAGTAGATCAAACTTCTGTGAAATCAGACTGTCCACTTAGGAAGCAACACTGATTGATAATCGATTTCCATGCTGTTGTGCAAATGGAATAGACAACAGATGGAAATTATTGGCAATTATCAAGACACCCTCAATAAAGGAGTGGTTCTGTAGGTGGGGACCACAGACCACATCTCAGTACCAATACTTTCTGGCTGATGTTTTGGTCAATTTTGAATGTTGGCTGTGCTTTCACACTCGTGGTAGCATGACTCTACAACCCACACAAGTGGCTCAGGTAGTGCAGCTCATCCAGGATGGCACATCAATGCGAACTGTGGCAAGAAGGTTTGCTGTGTCTGTCAGCATAGTGTCCAGAGGCTGGAGGCGCTACCAGGAGACAGGCCAGTGCACCAGGAGACATGGAGGGGGCCGTAGGAGGGAAACAACCCAGCAGCAGGACCGCTACCTCTGACCTCCACCTTTGTGCAAGGAAGAACAGGAGGAGCACTGCCAGAGCCCTGTAAAATGACCTCCAGCAGGCCACAAAAGTGCAAATGTCTGCACAAACGGTTAGAAACCGACTCCATAAGGATGGTCTGAGTGCCTGACATCCACAGATGGGGGATATGCTCACAGCCCAACACTGTGCAGGACACTTGGCATTTGCCACAGAACACCAGGATTGGCAAATTTGCCACTGGCGCCCTGTGCTTTTCACAGATGAAAGCAGGTTCACACTGAGCACATGTGGCAGAGTCTGAAGATGCCGTGGATAGCGATCTGCTGCCTGCACCATCGTTCAACATGACTGGTTTGGTAGTGGGTCAGTAATGGTGTTGGGTAGATTTTCTTTGGAGGGCCACACAGCCCTCCATGTTCTAGCCAGAGGTAGCCTGACTGCCATTAGGTACCGAGATGGGATCCTCAGACCCTTTGTGAGACCATATGCTGCTGCGGTTGGCCCTGGGTTCCTCCTAATGCAGGACAATGCCATACCTCATGTGGCTGGAGTGTGTCAGCAGCTCCTGCAAGATGAAGGCATTGAAGCTATGGACTGGCCCGACCGTTCCCCAAACCTGAATCCGATTGAGCACATCTGGGACATCACGTCTTGCTTCAACCACCAACGTCACTTTGCACCACAGACTGTCCAGGAGTTGGCGGATGCTTTAGTCCAGGTCTGGGAGGAGATCCCTCAGGAGACCATCCGTGGCCTTATCAGGAGGATGCCCAGGTGTTGTACAGTAAAGAGGTCATACAGGCACGTGGAGGCCACACACAATACTGAGCATCTTGTCCTTGTCATGAGGCATTTCCATTGAAGTTGGATCAGCCTGTAATTTGATTTTCCACTTTGATTTTGAGTATCATTTCAAATCCAGACCTCCATGGGATATTCATTTTGATTTACATTGATAATTGTTATGTTTTATTGTTATGAACACATTCCACTATGCATTGAATACAAATTTGCAACTGGAATGTGTATGTGTGTGTATCAAGCCCCATCCACTCTGCATTGCCCCATCTACTCCACATTGCACCGCCAACTCCGCATAGCCACATCCATTCAGTATAGCCACTACCACTCCATAGCTCCATCCCTTCTGGTTAATCCCACCCCTTTATTGTGATGTTACAGTAGAATGTTATCTTATAGCTCTGCCCCCTCCAGTTAGCCCTGCCCCTTTATTGTGATGTCACAATGTTAGTTTATACAATGCCGTGTCATGACGCTGCCTAATCATTCTTGCGTGTCCCACAGACACTAATGTCATCACACGCTAAGAGAATAGCTGTATTACGCCTCAATGAGCAAGACTTACAGAAAGAAGAAAGGGAGGCAAGACTTACAGAAATGAGTACAGAAATGGAAGAAAGGGAGGCAAGAGCTGCTTCCTCAGGAGCCACTGAAATGTCTCAGCAGACATGAGAATAAGAGCTGCTTCCCGTTTTAGCTATTTTGTGACATAGATAGACATTGTATGCTGGGATTATATGTCTGCCTGCGCTGATGAGCGATCTTGGAAATATTCGCCCATGCGCTGTAATCTGGGCTATGTATATACATACAGTACACAGACACGCAATAATGATTTGACAGTGACATGACACAGAATTTTATAAGCTAATATTGTGATGTCACAATAAAGGGGAGGGGCTAACTGGAGGGGGTGGAGCATTAAGCTAACATTCTACTGTGACATCACAATAAAGGAGCGGGATTGTTCAGAAGGGGCAGATTGTGATGACTCCTGGAGTGGACCCTCTGGGTCGTGGCACCAACCCTCCCAGGGCAAGCTGGCCTAGTGAGGATCACCCCCTATACAGGGAGTGTCAGGGGCAAGCCAAGGGGGTAAGGTACCACGACTGCTGGCACCAGGTGGGCGGCTCACAGGAGACACAAGTGAGTGTGTCTGCAGGAACGTGCAAAGCGTGGACACAGGGACACGCCGGGTACAGGACAATACAGGGTGAGTGTACGGAGGCACGGTGCATACTGGAGAACAAAAGGCGTGTACACAGGAGTGCACTAGATACAGGATAGTGCAAGGCGGGTACACAAGAGCACGTATGGCGTGCACCGACTAGCATGCCCGGGTGCAAGCAAAGCAGGACGCATGTAAAGGAGCATGTCAAAGTACAGAGTTAGGCAGAAGGTGTGCCAGGAGGCGTAACAGAGTACAGGGCAGAGGACAGGAATACAGCGCACAGCCAGGCAAGGACAAGGCAGACCAAGCCAGGAAGCACAACAATAATCAGGCACCTCCCATAGGAAGAGGCAGCCTGATATAGCACATGATAACTAGAACTTCCAGGTCAGGTCCTCCAATACCATAGAAAGGACAGGCCCGGAGGCAGAGCTGAGGAGAGCGCGCGTGCGCACAAAGAACATGGTGCAAACATGGAACTAGGTACGAGAGGTGCGCGTGCGCACCCGATGGGACCCTCGGAACGGCCGCGGCTCCAGAAGAGGTGACGTCGGGACCGAGGTCCTGCCCCCAGGTGAGAACGGCGTGACAGGCGGCATGACAGTACCCCTCCTTTACGCCCCCTCTTTCTAAGGCTGGAGAGGAACTTAGACAAAACTTGGGGTGCGTGAATATTCTCCCTGGGTTCCCATGACCTTTCTTCAGGGCCAAAACCCTTCCAATCAATTAAGAACATGGTTTTCCCTCTTACCTTCTTCATGGCCAAAATGTCATTCACCTCAAACTCATCCCCCATGCCAACAGGCTGGGGAGTGTGGCCTGGAGAAGAATGAAACCAGTTAAGTACCACAGGTTTGAAGAGTGACACATGGAAGGAATTGGGAATACAGAGCGAAGGGGGTAACTTCAGTTTGTATGCAACATCATTAATACGCCTGACGATCTCAAAAGGAGCAGTGTAACGGGGACCTAGTTTGTAAGATGGTACCTTAAGGCGAATGTATCTGAAAGAAAGCCACACCTTGTCACCAGGGAGATATGAAGAAATGTCCAGGCGCCTCTTGTCAGCATGTAGTTTAATTCTGTCTCGTGCTTTCTCGAGAGCGGTTTTGGTCTCCTGCCATACCCTGGAGATCTCCACGGACAGAGTCGGCAGCAGGTACCCCCGAGACAGGAAGTACCGGTAGTGGCACACTGGGATGCTGTCCAAAGACAATGAAGAAAGGAGACTTGGTGGATGATTCACTGGAGTGGATATTGTAGGCGAACTCAGCCCAAGGAAGTAGACTGACCCAGTCATTCTGATGGGCATTTGAAAAGTGCCGGAGATAGCGTGTAAGGATTTGGTGGGTACCTTCCACCTGCCCATTGTTTTGGGGGTGATAAGCGGAAGAGAAATCCAATGACACTTTCATAGAGCTCTCCAGAACCGGGAGGTGAATTGGACCCCTCTGTCCGACACGATGTGCAGAGGGAAGCCGTGAATTCTGAAGATGTGGGAAATGAAGATCTTCACCAAGTCAGGAGCAGAGGGTAGACCGGGAAGAGGAATGAAATGGGCCATCTTCGAGAATCGTTCTACAACCACTAGGACCACAGTACAACCAGAGGAACGAGGCAAATCAGTAATGAAATTCATGGCTATGTGCTGCCGGTACAGGAAGCAGGAGCAGAAAACCGGAGGGTGGTTGTCTGGGTATCTTGTTCTGGGTGCAGGACGGGCAAGATGCCACAAAGTCTTTAATATCCTGGGAAATGGAATGCCACCAATAGTAGCGAGAGATTAGGGAAAAAGTCTTTTTGACACCAACGTGGCCAGCAATCTTGGACGAATGTCCCCAGTTTAACACTCGTTTTCGATTGTTCTCAGCCACAAAAGTTCTTCCCGGAGGTAATGAGGTTAACTTGATAAGAGCCACGGTAATTACCTTGGATGGGTCAATGATATGAGAAGGTTCCTCTTCAGTATCAGATGACAGGAAAGATCTTAATAACGCATCCACTCTAATGTTTTGATCGCCTGACCGAAAATGTAGTTCAAAGTCAAAGCGGGCGAAGAACAGGGACCACCTGGCTTGCCGAGGGTTGAGCCTCTGTGCGGCCTGGATGTACGCCAGGTTCTTATGGTCCGTGAAGATCTTGAATGGATGTATGGCACCTTCCAGTAAGTATCTCCATTCCTCCAAGGACAATTTAATGGCCAATAGCTCTTTGTCACCAATGGAGTAGTTCTGCTCAGTTGGGGAGAATACTTTAGAAAAGAAGCCACAGGTGACCAAGCGTCCAGAAGAAGATTTTCTGCAGAAGGACTGCGCCGGCCCCGGTAGAGGATGCGTCCACCTCGAGAGTGAAAGGTTTATTAACCTCAGGATGATGAAGCGCTGGAGCAGAGTTGAAGGCTTGTTTCAAGGACTGGAAGGCATCTTCAGCCTCAGGGGGGCCAAGCATTTGGGTTAGCTTCTTTGCGGATAAGGGATGAGATGGGGCGAACCAACGAGGAGAAATGGGGAACAAACTGACGGTACTAGTTCTGAAAAGCGTTGAATTGCCTTCACCCCATGGGGCCGTGGCCAACTGAGAACGGCGGACACCTTTGCCGGATCCATGCATATACCGGAGTCCGAGATAATGTACCCCAAGAATGACAAGGACGTCTGTTCAAAGGCACACTTCTCGAGCTTGGCGTAAAGGCGGTACTCCCTCAGGCGCTGGAGGACTTGACGCATGTTCTTTCTGTGAGTAGAGAGATCTGGAGAAAAAACGAGGATGTCGTCCAAATAGACTACCACACAGGAGTACAGCATATCCTGGAAGACGTCATTCACGAACTCCGGGAATACCGCTGGGGCGTTGAAGAGGCTGAAGGGCATGACCAAGTACTCGTAGTGACTGTCTCCAGTATTAAAGGTGGTCTTCCACTTGTCACCGGAACAAATGCGGATCAAGTTGTAGGCCCCACGAAGATCCAGTTTGGTGAATATTCGAGCTCCTCTAAGCCGGTCAAAGAGCTCCAGGATCAATGGCAATGGGTACTTGTTCTTGACTGTGATATCGTTCAGCCCTCGGTAGTCTATGCAGGGACGGAGGGAGCCGTCCTTCTTTTTGACAAAGAAAAATCTCGCTCCTGCGGGTGAGGAGGACTTACGGATGAAATCTCTGGCAAGGTTCTCCTGGATATACTCAGACATGGCTTGGGTTTCAGCAGGGGAAAGCAGATATATTCTACCCTTGGTTGGAGTAGAGCCAGGAACGAGGTCAATTGGACAATCGTATCGCCGATGGAGAGGCAGAGTCTCCGCCTCCTTTTTGTCGAAGACGACTGCTAAGGACCAGTAAGCCGACGGCAGACCTGTAGGTACCGAGGACGGACAGGCAGGATTCATCAGACAGATGGGTCAGGCACTTCTCCTGACAGAACGGTCCCCAGTGGAGGATCTCGCCCGACCGCCAGTCCAGGGTAGGCACATGAGTCCGTAGCCAAGGGAGACCAAGAAGAAGTGTGTGAGACATAGTTGACAAGACGTGGAAGGAGATCTTCTCTCAGTGCAGTGCTCCAATCTGCAGCTCGATCTCTTCGGTGACCTGGGTAATGGTCTCCTGCAAGGGTGTACCATTGACCAAAAATATCGACCAAGGAGTCTCCAGGGATCCGACAGGAATCCGGTATTTTTTAATAGTCTGATAAAATTCCCAGCCGCGCCTGAATCTAAGAAAGCCTCCTCTGAATAATGCTTGGTACCAAGATTCAGTAAAATAGACACGACCAGAGAGGGAGAGGAGTCACGTACACCTAGGGAGGCCTCTCCTAACAATCCTAGGCGGAGAAGTTTCCCAGCTTCTTGGGACAGGAGCGAAGGAGATGAGAGGAACTCCCACAGTAAAAGCAGAGATCAAGTGTAAGCCTCTCCTCGCAACGCCGTTCTGCCATCTTGAAGCGATCCACCTCCATAGGCTCTGTCATGGGGACCGCAGAAGGCATGGGGCGCGAGTGGAGAGGTCTACGGGTGGTCGGATGGAGACGAGGAGGCCTTCTCTCTCTGGCTACTTCACGGGAACGCTCTTGGAAGCGCAGATCAATGCGTGTTGGCAGAGAGATCAGATTCTCTAAAGAGGTGGGGGTATCCCGACCTGCCAGTTCATCTTTGATCCGACCGGCAAACCACGCCAAATGACCCCTATGAGGGCCTCTTTGTTCCAACTAAGTTTGAAGGGCAAGGTACGAAAATGGATGGCATATTGTCCTACCGATAGGGTACTCTGATGGAGGTTAAAGAGGGACTCGGTGGTGGAAGCCAGACGACCCGGCTTGTCAAACACCTTGCGGAAGGTGTCCAAAAAGGTGGAAATCTGAGAGACGAGTGGATCATTATGCTCCCAGAGGGGATTCACCCATGCTAACGCCTCCTCCTCTAAGTGGGAAACAATAAAGGCTATTTTAGCGCACTCAGTGGGATAGTGCTGCGGCAAAATCTCAAAATGTAACCGGCATTGGTTCAAAAATCCTCGACAAAACTTAGGGTCACCACTATATTGGGGTGGCTTGCATAAGCGCGGCAGCGGGTGTGGGGTCGAGGCCAGGGCAGAAATGGATTGTATGGAAAGGAGCCGGTTATCTACTGATGCCATATAGTTGAGGATATGGGCCTGGGTGTCGCGTTGCTGCGTGAATTTTTGCTGGAGGTTAGCCAACTGGGAAGCATTCCCAGGGTCAGAGGACTGTAAGGCTGATAAACCAGACTCCATGGACTTCAGAAAAGACATAATCCTAGTCTGGTTTTCCCGGAGGAACACCAGCTCCTTTTGGACGGGAGCCACGGTACCAGCGGGATCCATTGCCTGATTATACTGTGACGACTCCTGGAGTGGACCCTCTGGGTCGTGGCACCAACCCTCCCAGGGCAAGCTGACCTAGTGAGGACCACCCCCTATACAGGGAGTGTCAGGGGCTATCCCAAAGGGGTAAGGTACCTCAACTGCTGGCACCAGGTGGCCGGCTCACAGGAGACACGAGTGAGTGTGTCTGCAGGAACGTGCAAAGCGTGGACACAGGGACATGCAGGGTACAGGATGGTACAGGGCGAGTGTACGGAGGCACGGAGAGTACTGTAGAACACAAGGCGTGTACACGGGAGTGCGCTAGATAGAGGATAGTGCAAGGCGGGTACATGAGAGCACATATGGCGTGCACCGACTACCACACCCAGGTGCGAGCAAAGCAGGACGCGTGCAAAGGAGTACGTCAGAGTACAGAGTTAGGCAGAAGGTGTGCCAGGAGGCGCAACAGAGTACAGGAACAGAGGAGAGGATCAGATGTAAGGGGGTGAAGTTCAGGAAGAGCCGGCGGAGGGTTGCCTCCTCTGCTCCATTCCTGGAACCATTGAGCAGGGCAGCAGGTTCCCCTGGAGACAGAAGAGGGGCCGGGCACAGGAAGAGAGCAGAGCAGTGTAAGGAAGTGGACTGACCTATGGACCTATCTGAAGAGGAAAAGTGAATGTAAGATGGGCAGTAAATATACTAGACGTGAATTTGTATATACGTGTGGGGAAACAGCCGGAGTTAGGAAGAGATGGTGTAGGACCGGGTTTTGCCAACTAGGGGGAGAAAAAGAATAGCAGGAGGAGGAGGTAGTGAGGTTGGTTTAAGTGGTAGTGATCTGCCACCTGATGAGGAAGATAACGATTGGATCTCTGGAGTATCAGACTGGATATAAGACAGCCGACGCCCTATCCTGGCGCTGGTGATTCAGTCTGCTTCTCAGGTCTTGGACTTCAGCTCTCTTCCAGTCTTCTTAAGTTGAGTTTGTTTTTTGCTAATGTTCACACTTGCGCTTGTTGGTCAATTCAGTTTCTTGTGTGGTCAGCTTGCCCCTGATGGGGCTGTGCTGAACTTCCACTCATATTTATCTGTATTTGCCAATTTGCCTTTTTGTCCCTTATTAGATTGGCCTCTTTTTGCTCTGTTCCAGAATATTTCAGAGTGCTGATATAGTGGGAGAAGTCTAGTGACTTCAGGGTTAATTTTGCTATCAGACGTGTTGGACATTATTTTGGTAGGGATTTTTGGCAGATTGCAGACAGTGGCTTTCCTTTCCTGTCCTTTCTAGTTAGGCGGGCCCCATCGTTTGCTCAGCCTATTTTCCAGCCTGTGTTTGTGTTTTCATCTTGCTTCACCGTCAATACATGTGTGGGGGCTGTCTTTTCCATTGGGGTCTGCTCTGGGACAGTTAGTTTTCCCTTTTCTTGCTTTAGGTTTATGTAGACCTCCGGCGGTGACGAGGTGTCTAGGAACAACGTAGGAACGCTCCACTGCTACTGTTAGTTGTGTGTTAAGATCAGGAATCTGCAATCTGCATAGTTACCAACCTCTCTGGTTTTCTGGGACTTAGCTTTTTGTTGTTCCTCCTCGGTGACCCATTCGTAACACTCGACCCATCAATCAAGACCCTCCTTCAGACTGATAAGTGCCTTCATAGGAAAACCCCTTATAAGATTGTTTAATTCTGTTTATGCCTTTTTGACTGTCTTCAGTACTTGTTCTCTATACCAATACTGCACTGTTATTTTGCCAGTATCAATCCCTGTAAATAAGCCTCCTCTTTAACTGTTGGTCCGTCTGTTCCGTGGTGACATACTCAGCACCTGCATCTTATTACAGAGAGCGTGTTCCAGGAGGCACAACAGAGCACAAGGCAGAGTACAGGATCAGAGCGTGTGCCAGGAGGCACAACAGAGCACTTGGCAGGGTACAGGATCAGAGCGTGTGCCAGGAGGCACAACAGAGCACAAGGCAGAGTACAGGATCAGAGCGTGTGCCAAGAGGCACAACTGAGCACAAGGCAGAGGACAGGAATACAGCGCACAGCCAGGCAAGGACAAGGCAGACCAAGCCAGGAAGCACAACAATAATCAGGTACCTCCCATAGGAAGAGGCAGCCTGATATAGCACATGATCACTAGGACTTCCGGGTCAGGTCCTCCAATACCATAGAGAGGACAGGCCCGGAGGCAGAGCTGAGGAGAGCGCGCATGCGCACAAAGAACATGATGCAAACATGGAACTAGGTACGAGAGGTTCGCGTGCGCACCCGAACCCCCGGGACCGGCTCCGGGACCGGCTCCGGGACCCCCGGAGCGGCTGCGGCTCCGGAAGAGGTGACGTCGGGACCGAGGTCCTGCCCCCAGGTGAGAGCGGCGTGACAGGCGGCGTGACACGGATCTATGGAATGGATGTGGTTATGTATAGTGGGCGGGGCAATGTGGAGTGAGTGTGGCTATGCGGAGTGGGCGTGGCTATGTGGAGTGGGCGTTAGTTACTGTGCTCAGGCAACGCCGGGCTCTTCAGCTCGTAGTTTTATATTTTTAAAAGATCAGGAGCCTATTATGGAGGATACACAAGGAGAGGGTGGAGCTGGTTGTGCAGTGGTTCAGTAGACTGCGGGTCATTGCAGGCTGTAGGCTTGTCGGAACAGGTGGGTCTTTGGGTTCTTTTTGAAGATTTCCATTGTTGGTGAGAGTCTGATGTGTTGCGGTAGAGAATTCCAGAGTATGGGGGAAGCACGGGAGAAGTCTTGTATGCGGTTGTGGGAAGAAGAGATAAGGGGGAGTAGAAAAGGAGATCTTGAGAGGATCGAAGGTTGCGTGCGGTTAGGTGCCGGGAGGCCATGTCACAGATGTATGGAGGAGACAGGTTGTGGATGGCTTTGTATTCATGGTTAGGGTTTTGAACTGGAGCCTCTAGGCAATAGGAAGCCAGTGAAGGGCCTGGCATAGGGGGGAAACTGGGGAATAGCAGGGAGACAGGTGGATTAGTTGGGCAGCAGAGTGTAGGATGGACTGGAGTGGTGCCAGAGTGCTAGAGGGGAGGCCAGAGAGTAGGAGGTTGCAGTAGTCAAGGCGGGAGATGATAAGGGCGTGCACTAGTGTTTTTGTTGTTTCGTGGTTGAGGAATGCACGAATCCGGGAAATATTTTTGAATTTGAAGCGGCAGGAGGAGGCAAGGGCTTGGATATGTGGTTTCAAAGAGAGGGCAGAGTCGAAGATCACTCCAAGGCACTGAGCGTGTGGGACTGGGGAAAGCGAGCAGCCACTGACATTGATGGATAGGTCTGGTGGAGGGGTAGAGTGAGATGGGGGAAAGATGATGAATTCTGTTTTGTCCATGTTCAGTTTGAGAAAGCAAGCACAAAAGAAGGCTGTGATAGCAGACAGACATTGTGGGATTTTGGTCAGTAAGGAGGTGAGGTCAGGTCCAGATTTGTAGTTCTGCGTGTCATCAGCATAGAGGTGATACTGCAAACCGTGGGATTCTATGAGCTGTCCCAGGCCAAAGGTGTAGATGGAGAAGAGTAGGGGTCCTAGAACGGAGCCTTGAGGAACACCGACAGATAGGGGGCGAGGTGAGGAGGTGGTGTGTGAGAGAGAGACACTAAGGCTATGTGCACACGTAAGCAGAATTTTCCTGAGCAAAACCTGATTCCTTCACAGGAAATCCACATTTTTATTTTTAGCATTTTTTTGCGCGTTTTTTGAGGGGTTTTTTTTCCGGAGGATGCACATTCTCATTGAATATAGTTGGAAATGCAGAAAAATTAAAGAACATGCTGCGTTTTTTTCTGTGATGCGTTTTTTTTACGGAAAAAAACGCGTCATGTGCACAAAAATTGCGGAATGCATTCTAAGATTGGCATGCTTAATGTATGCGTTTTTTAAGCGTTTTTGCAGGGAAAAACGCTTAAAAAATGCGAAAAAAACGCTAACGTGTGCACACAGCCTAAATATTCGGTCTGTTAGGTAGGTATGATGAGATCCAGGATAGGGCCAAGTCTGTGATGCCAAGAGATGAGAGAATCTGTAGCAGGAGAGAATGGTCCACGGTGTCGAAGGCAGAAGACAGGTCCAGGAGAAGGAGGACAGAGTAGTGTCGCTTGCTCTTGGCGGGTAATAGGTCGTTGGTGACTTTAGTTAGGGCAGTTTCATTTGAGTGATGCTGTCAGAAGCCAGATTGTAACCGGTCAAAGAGGGAACAGGAGGAGAGGTGGGAGGACAGTTCAAGATATACATGCTGTTCCAGTAGTTTTGTGGCGTAAGGGAGAAGAGATATCGGGCGATAGTTAGACACAGAGGATGGGTCGAAGGAGGGCTTTTTGAGGATGGGTGTGATTGAGGCATGTTTGAAGGATGAGGGAAAGACACCATTTGTAAGTGAAAAGTTGAAGAGGTGTGTTAGAGTTGGGATGAAGACTGTGGCAAGGTTAGGGATGAGGTGGGACTGGAGCGGGTCAAGCGCGCAAGTGAAGAGGTGTGATCTTGACAGGAGAGTGGAGAGCTGATTTTCTGTCATGGTGGAGAAGCTGGTTTTGGAAGAACAGGGCTGAGTGGATAAGAGGGGCATTGGTGGCTGCGGGCCAAAGCTTTCTCTGATTGTATCGATCTTCTGCTTAAAGGAGGCAAAGTCTTCAGCAGAAATGAGAGGAGAGGTAGGAGGTGCTGTGGGACGGAGTAGAGAATTGAAAGTGTGAAAAGCTGTTTAGGGTTGTGAGACAGGGAAGATATGAGAGATGCGAAGTAAGTTTATTTTGCTGCAGACAGCGTGGACTTGAAGCTGGCAATGGACTGCTTGTATGCGTTGAAGTGCTCGGTAGAATGGGTTCTCTTCCATCTCTGCTCAGCGGCCCTGGAAAGCCATCTCAGTTCTTTGGTGAGGCTGGTAAGCCAGGGCTGCCTGTTGATTGTACGAGTTTTGCTCTGCATGAAGGGGGGCAGCCGAATCAAGTGTAGCTGTTATTGTGGTGTAAAAAGTGGCAGCAGCATCTGGGCCAAGAAGGGAAGCTATGTCTGTGAGGGGGAGAAGGGACTCAGAGAGTGATTGTAAAGTGAGGTGTTTGAGATTCCTGCAAGGGTGAGTGAGTTTGTGGGGTGGGGGTTGCATAGTAGGAGAGGAGAGGGAAGAGAATGTTAGTAGGTTGTGGTCAGACAGGGGGAGGGGTGAGTTAGTGAGATTAGTGACAGAGACGGGTGAAGATAAGGTCCAGCGTGTGGCCATCTTTGTGAGTGGCTGTAGAGGACCATTGAGTGAGGCCGAGGGAAGCCGTGAGCGAAAGAAGATTAGAAGAAGCCGGGGTGGAAGTGTCAATGGGGATGTTGAAATCGCCCATGATGATGGTGGGGATGTCAGCAGAGAGGAAATGGAGTAGCCAGGTGGTGAAGTGGTCGAGAAAGGTGGAGATGGCGAGTTCTGGGGGGCTGTAGATGACAGCCAGTTGGAGGTTGTTGGGGGAATAGATGCGGACGCAGTGCACCTCAAACGAGGGAAGAGTAGCAGAGGGTGGTAGTGGAATTGGGGTAAAGGAGCAGGTATCAGACAGGAGCAAGCCAACTCCTCCACCACTTTTGTTGCTGAGGCGAGGGATATGAGAGAGATGAAATCCGCCATAGGAAAGCGCAGCTGGAGAGGCTGTGTCAGAGGGAGTGAGCCAGGTTTCAGTGATGGCAAGGAAGGAGAGTTTGTTGGTGATAAAGAAGTCATGGATAAACGACAGCTTGTTGCAGACAGAGCGTGCATTCCATAGAGCTCCAGGTAGGGGGACCGGGGGAGTGGGGGCTGGATGAATAGGTATGAGGTTGTCATGGTTCTTCCATCCACAGCTCATCTCCATAGAATTCAAATCAGACATCTTTGTCTCATGGCTTTTTCGGCATGCTGCCCATCGTTTCCCCACCTCTACACACTCCACAAAATGTTATAATCCAAAGTAGCCCAAACAGTAATAATGTCCCTCCTTGGTATCTTACATCCATTTTTGTACCCTTCACAGCGTTTTCTATCAGTAACCTCCGTGGTTAACCTGGTTATATTGATCCCTTTGTGCCTCCACATGATAATACTGTCTTCATACAATAATAGTGCCCAATTTGTGCGACCACATGCTGATTCTGCTCAGTCTGTGCCTTCAAACAATATTATTAATGTCATTTGTGTCCACACTAAATAATGTTCCCCATTTGTATCCACTATTTCTGCCCTTATTGAACAATAATATCCCCATATATTTTATATTTCACACATAGTAATTCTCCCTTATTTTTGCCAATTGGGGAGTAGACTGTATAGAAATGCTTGTTATACCTGAAAAGGCAGGTGCGAGGAAGGCGACCTACAAACCTGGATCAGTTACACCATTTTTGTCAGGAGGAATGAGCCCAAATTCCGACCAACTATTGTAAGAAGTTTGTGGAAGGATATCCCAAACGTTTGACCCAAGTCATTCAGTTTAAGGGCAATGCTACCAAATACTAATGAAATGTCTGTAAACTTTTGACTTTGCAGTAAGTAATAAAAATGTCATAAAACATTCTCGCTCTCTCATTATTCTGGCATTTGGCAAATATGAATAATTATGGTAATCCTTATTAACCTAAAACAGGAAAGGTTTATTCTGATTTCATGTCAGATATTGAGAAAAACATGCATATGTGTCTTTTTATATAGTGTATGTAAATTTCTAGTTTCAATTGTATCTCTGGACGGTCCAATTGGTTTGCTCCTACTCAGGATTCTGTGGACGCGATCCATCTTCACTAGTGTTGAGCATTCCGATACGTATGTAGCATGTAGTATGTATGTAGCATGCATGTAGTATGTATGTAGTATGTATGTAGTATATATGTAGTATGTAGCATGTAGTATGTATGTAGCATGCATGTAGTATATATGTAGTATGTATGTAGCATGTAGTATGTATGTAGCATGCATGTAGTATGTATGTAGTATGTATGTAGCATGTAGTATGTATGTAGCATGCATGTAGTATGTATGTAGTATGTATGTAGTATATATGTGGTATGTATGTAGTATGTATGTAGCATGCATGTAGTATATATGTAGTATGTATGTAGCATGTAGTATGTATGTAGCATGCATGTAGTATGTATGTAGTATATATGTAGTATGTAGCATGTAGTATGTATGTAGCATGCATGTAGTATGTATGTAGTATGTATGTAGCATGTAGTATGTATGTAGCATGCATGTAGTATGTATGTAGTATGTATGTAGCATGTAGTATGTATGTAGCATGCATGTAGTATGTATGTAGTATGTATGTAGCATGTAGTATGTATGTAGCATGCATGTAGTATATATGTAGTATGTATGTAGTATGTATGTAGTATGTATGTAGTATATATGTGGTATGTATGTAGTATGTATGTAGTATGTATGTAGCATGTAGTATGTATGTAGCATGCATGTAGTATGTATGTAGTATTTTTTTTTTTTAACATTTAACACATTAGCCGGATGATGGGACTACTACTGTCCCATCATTGGCTAATGTGTCAATCACTGTCATGGTAGCAGGCATCGCCAGATGGGACTTGTAGTCCCATCGGACGATGCTTGCACAGACCCCCGGACATCAGCACAGCCCCCCGGCAGGCCGGCACAGCCCCCCGGCAGGCCGGTACAGACCCCCACAGGGTGCACAGACCACCGGCAGGCCGGCACAGCCCCCCGGCAGGCCGGTACAGACCCCCACAGGGTGCACAGACCACCGGCAGGCCGGCACAGCCCCCCGGCAGGCCGGTACAGACCCCGGGCAGTCCACACAGCCCCCCCACAGCCCCCCCACAGTATCGGAATGCTCAACACTAGTGAAGATGGATCGCGTCCACAGAATCCTGAGTAGGAGCAAACCAATTGGACCGCCCAGAGATACAATTGAAACTAGAAATTTACATACACTATATAAAAAGACACATATGCATGTTTTTCTCAATATCTGACATGAAATCAGAATAAACCTTTCCTGTTTTAGGTTAATAAGGATTACCATAATTATTCATATTTGCCAAATGCCAGAATAATGAGAGAGCGAGAATGTTTTATGACATTTTATGATGTTTTATCAAAGTTGATTGACAGCCTGACGTCATCATGATGCGTGGTGTGTGCGCATCATGATGCGCCGTCATTTCGGGCCTTCCGGGGGTCTCTGCCGGCCTGCCGGGGGGCTGTGCCGGCCTGCCGGGGGGCTGTGTGGACTGCCCGGGGTCTGTACCGGCCTGCCGGGGGGCTGTGCCGGCCTGCCGGTGGTCTGTGCACCCTGTGGGGGTCTGTACCGGCCTGCCGGGGGGCTGTGCCGGCCTGCCGGTGGTCTGTGCACCCTGTGGGGGTCTGTACCGGCCTGCCGGGGGGCTGTGCCGGCCTGCCGGGGGGCTGTGCTGATGTCCGGGGGTCTGTGCAAGCATCGTCCGATGGGACTACAAGTCCCATCTGGCGATGCCTGCTACCATGACAGTGATTGACACATTAGCCAATGATGGGACAGTAGTAGTCCCATCATCCGGCTAATGTGTTAAATGTTAAAAAAAAAAAAAAAAAAATACTACATACATACTACATGCATGCTACATACATACTACATGCTACATACATACTACATACATACTACATACATACCACATATATACTACATACATACTACATACATACTACATACATACTACATATATACTACATGCATGCTACATACATACTACATACATACTACATGCATGCTACATACATACTACATGCTACATACATACTACATACATACTACATGCATGCTACATACATACTACATGCTACATACATACTACATACATACTACATGCATGCTACATACATACTACATGCTACATACTACATATATACTACATACATACTACATGCATGCTACATACATACTACATGCTACATACATACTACATATATACTACATGCATGCTACATACATACTACATACATACCACATATATACTACATACATACTACATACATACTACATACATACTACATACATACTACATGCATGCTACATACATACTACATGCTACATACATACTACATACATACTACATGCATGCTACATACATACTACATGCTACATACATACTACATATATACTACATGCATGCTACATACATACTACATGCTACATACTACATATATACTACATACATACTACATACATACTACATGCATGCTACATACATACTACATGCTACATACATACTACATATATACTACATGCATGCTACATACATACTGCATGCTACATGCATGCTACATACATATTACATACATACTACATGCTACATACATACCACATATATACTACATACATACTACATACAATACATTCATACAATACATACATAGACATACAGTACATATAACATAGAGTAACATACTTACCAATACTTGTCACATTGTTCCCCGAAGCCATTGTCTTTTACGGAATAAATATTAACATAACAAACCACAAAAATACTCACCCACGATCCGAAGCAGTCCACGAGTGTGTCCCACGACGATCTTGGGTAGAGAACTGCAGCATCAGCTGTTGCTGCCGTTCTCTACGGGCTGCAGGAATCCAATGACGGAAGGTAGGTATCCTTCCGCACTGTATTCCTCCGCCACTTAAAAAAAAAAAGTCCCTAGTCTCACTTTATGCCATTGCTGCGTGGGAATTTCCCACACAGCAATGGCATAAAGTGAGACTAGGGACTTTTTTTTTTTTTTAAGTGGCGGAGGAATACAGTGCGGAAGGATACCTACCTTCCGTCATTGGATTCCTGCAGCCCGTAGAGAACGTCAGCAACAGCTGATGCTGCAGTTCTCTACCCAAGATCGTCGTGGGACACACTCGTGGACTGCTTCGGATCGTGGGTGAGTATTTTTGTAGTTTGTTATGTTAATATTTATTCCGTAAAAGACAATGGCTTCGGGGAACAATGTGACAAGTATTGGTAAGTATGTTACTCTATGTTATATGTACTGTATGTCTATGTATGTATTGTATGAATGTATTGTATGTAGTATGTATGTAGTATATATGTGGTATGTATGTAGCATGTAGTATGTATGTAGCATGCATGTAGCATGCAGTATGTATGTAGCATGCATGTAGTATATATGTAGTATGTATGTAGCATGTAGTATGTATGTAGTATGTATGTAGTATGTATGTGGTATGTATGTAGTATATATGTAGTATGTATGTAGCATGTAGTATGTATGTAGCATGCATGTAGTATATATGTAGTATGTATGTAGCATGTAGTATGTATGTAGCATATATGTAGTATGTATGTAGTATGTATGTAGCATGCATGTAGTATATATGTAGTATGTATGTAGCATATATGTAGTATGCATGTAGTATATATGTAGTATGCATGTTGCATGCATGTAGTATATATGTAGTATGTATGTTGCATGTAGTATATATGTAGTATGTATGTTGCATGTAGTATATATGTAGTATGAATGTAGCATGTATGTAGTATGTATGTAGCATGCATGTAGCATGCAGTATGTATGTAGCATGCATGTAGTATATATGTAGTATGTATGTAGCATGTAGTATGTATGTAGTATGTATGTAGTATGTATGTAGCATGCATGTAGTATATATGTAGTATGTATGTTGCATGTAGTATATATGTAGTATGAATGTAGCATGTATGTAGTATGTAGTATGAATGTAGCATGTATGTAGTATGCATGTTGTATGTACGTAGCATGTATGTAGCATGTAATTTTTTTTTTTTTTTTTTACATTCAACCCCTTTAGCCGGATGATGGGACTACTACTGTCCCATCATTGGCTAATGTGTCAATCACTGTCATGGTAGCAGGCATCGCCCGATGGGACTTGTAGTCCCATCGGACGATGCCTGCATAGACCCCCGAAGCCTGCACAGCCCCCCGGCAGGCCGGCACAGCCCCCCGGAGCCTGCACAGCCCCCCGGCAGGCCGGCACAGCCCCCCGGAGCCTGCACAGCCCCCCGGCAGGCCGGCACAGCCCCCCGGCAGGCCGGCACAGCCCACCGGAGCCTGCACAGCCCCCCTGGCAGGCCGGCACAGCCCCCCCGGCAGGCCGGCACAGACCACCGGAGCCTGCACAGACCCCCCGGCAGGCTGGCACAGCCCCCCGAAAGGCCCGTACAGACCCCAGAGAGGCTGTACAAGGGAAGAACAGGATTTTTCTTATTCCGATACCGGAAGTCCCATAGACTTGAATGGGACTTCCGGTATCGGAATCGGCGATACCGATACTTTTTTTTAAGATCGGCCGATCCATTCCGATCCGATACTTTGAAGTATCGGACGGTATCGCTCAACTCTAATCTTCACGCGTTCGATAAGAATTCCAGGTATGAGTTCTTGGAACAGGGATGTAACTGTGGATTGGAGGTCTGCAATTGTCTCAGGCAGGCCTCTGATGCTGATATACTGTAACTTCTGCGAGCCCGGTTTTCAAAATCCTCTAGTTTATGGTAGAAAATGAATACCAACACAAAAGACTGAGCAAACAAGAGAAAAATATTAAAAAGACACACTCCGAAACTAATCTACCAGCCAACATATGAAAACGAGTGCACACAAAGGTTTCATAAAATCATAAAAACTAACAATTTATAAAATACACTTAAAAAAGATTTAAATACAAAAGACATACCGTATTTTGCGGATTATAAAACGCACTGGATTATAAGATGCACCCCAAAATTTGAGGAGAAAAATAGGAAAAAAAAACTTTTTTTAATAAAATAGTGGTGCCTCTTATAATCCAGTCTTATTGCTTACCGGGGGTGGTGGCTGCGGTGAAGCGTGGTCCCAGGGTCGCTGCTGGAGGAAGCAGGAGTGGCGCGTTGCTGCAGGCTGGGATGAGGGGGTGTTCCTATGTGCTCCACTGGGGGTGAAAATGGCTGCGGTGCACCGTGGTGCGGCTGGGCTCTGCCGGCATTTTATGAAAGCCCGGAGTCCCTCCGCATATCCATTACTGCGATGCGATGGCCTCTGGGAAAACGCCCGGGGCGGAGCATGCTCAGATTGAGATCTTGGCAATGAGATCTCGGGTGCAGAGATTTTGTCTCCCAAGATCTCGGGACGAGATCTCATTGCCAAGTTCTCAATCTGAGCATGCGCCGACCCCGGCGGCCATTTTCCCAGTTCCCCCGCACCACAGAGCACCGCAGCCAATTTCACCCGCATCGGCGCACATCGGAACACGCCCTCATCCCAGCCTACGGCCTACAGCAATGTGCCACAAATACCTTCCCCAGCAGCTACCCTAGGACCCTGCTCAACCATGGCTGGTAAGGTATATCCGCATTATAAGACACACCCCCATTTTCCCCCCAAATTTTGGGGAAAATAAGCGCATCTTATAATCCAAAAGATATGATATATATTAAGACAGAATCTACCTAGAAGTAGCACCAGTAACATGTAAAAAGTAAGAGATGTAAAATAACACAACAGATTCTAAATAGGACAAAGAACTCCATCTACATAATAATTCAAGTCAACTAACAAGTATCATGACTGGTACTAAATAGTTTAGTGAAAAAAGCATAAGGTAAGTACTCACACAAAAGGTGGTATGTCAGTGAAAAAGGGGGCGTCTGGTACATGCGTCCTCGTCCACCTGCCCCAACGCACGTTTCACCCAGAGGCTTCGTCAGGGGGCTTTGTCACGTTTCACTCTGACGAAGCCTCTGGGTGAAACATGCATTGGGCCTCCGGCCTACAAGTGAATGTAAAGCAAACTTCAAAGCACACTACATATGGACTGGGACACTGTTTGTTTGTGGGGTGCCATGGCGTGGAGAAGCAGCAGCTAACTCACTGCTACCACCCTGGGCACCTTATATGGAAGTGCTCGCAGCCTAATAGCTTGTTGATTGGCTGCGCTGCAGCCTTTCAACAAACTTTATTTGGCACCAGACCCAAATAGTAAAACAGACTTCTGGTAAAATGTCTGTGTTCAGAGTTTAGTACCAGACACTAGGTGTCTAGTATGAACCCTGAACTTTACAGTTTGGGTTCGCTCAGAAGCTTATCTGAGGGGCAGGAGGTGTGGAGCGCCCACCAGGGCAGTGGGGTACTCGGTACCAGGCCGATTCCCCAAAAGGGCAGTGTCACAGCGGCGGTGACCCGGTCTGTGGCCCTGGGCATCCAATAAAAGGGGTATATTTACAAGGGATGAAATATAAAGAGTTTTTGTAAAGAGTAGTCGTGATGCCACCTGTGGTATCTGGTCAGAAGGGACCAGCGCTGCAGTGCAGATCCTCTGGGACTGATGCAGCAGAGTTGGTAAAGCTCTCCACAGGCAGAGCTGAGTCCCAGTCCCACGAAGAATATTGGAGGTAAGTGCTCCAGTGGAGCTTAAGACACCAAAGATTTAGGGTAATGGGAGAGATTTAGTGTGTGGGGGAGATTTAGCCTTTGGAGGAAATTTAGTGTGTGTGGGGGGGGTGGGATGGGGGGAGATTTAGTGTGTGGGGGGAGGGGTGGGGGTGATTTAGAATGTTGGGGTAGAGGTGGGGGAGATTTAGTGTTCAGACACAGTATGGTGAGTGGAGATGGTGCACAAAGTGAGTGGGCACAAAAGGGTCATATTTTGTGCATGGAATATATTGGGGGAAATTATTTATTCAGGGGCTCAGCGTTGGGCAATATTTTTATTCAAGAGCATTATAATGACACTGCTATTTTTAAGGGCATCGTGTGGGGATGTGCTGCAGAAGACCGTGAAAGATGGAAGTCTGCAGAGACGGGCTGTGGATGAGAAAAGTCATCGTGGAGTCTGGACAAGATGAAGAAAAACAAGAGAACAACTCCAGTCAGAGACAACGTCATTTATCAGGTACCTGGATATAAATCTTTTTTTGTGATACTGACTAACTCTCATATTTTTATTTATGTTAGGAGCATTAAAGGGAATCTGTCACCCCATTTTTCGAGTATCAGCTGCCGGCACCGCCATCAGTGGCATATCTACAGCAATCTGTAATCCTGTAGATAAGCCCCCTATGTAACCTGAAAGATAAGAAAAATGAGTTATATTATACTCACCCAGTTATATTATACTCACCCGGAGAGGTTCGGCGCCTGCGCACTGCAGTATTCTGCTCTGCCCTCAACAGGGCAGAGCAGTATGCCTTCGCAGGAGCCACGACAGGCAGCAAAGAAGAGGACATCACCGTTAGAAGATGGGAGGCGCCAGACCACAACACCCAATGGACCAAGACTGGACCCGGACCGCCCCTGGGGGTTGTGGCCCCACTGTGCCACAAACCAGACTACCCTGGAAGGAACATGACTAAGACAGCTACCTCGGTCTTCGCTGGAGCCTCTGATGGTGAGGTCAGGCGTGTGCGGCAGGTAGCTGCCAGGTACCACTCCAGGGTGGTGTCTGGCTGTGATTGCTGATCCCGCTGGGGGACAGGACACTTGGACAGGTACGACTGACATGCAGGCAGGTGGGCACGGCAGGTACGGCTGGTACCCAGGCAGGCACGGCTGAGACACAGGGCAGGCAGGCACGGCTGAGACACAGGGCAGGCAGGCATGGCTGAGACACAGGGCAGGCAGGCACAGCTGAGACACAGGGCAGGCAGGCATGGCTGAGACACAGGGCAGGCAGGCACGGCTGAGACACGGCAGGCTGGCACGGCTGGGACACAGGGCAGGCAGGCACGGATGGGACACAGGACAGGCAGGCACAGATGGGACACAGTGCAGGCAGGAGTGGTATATGAAGGAACAGGTAGAGACCTGTTCACACAGCAGGTGCAGGTACTGCAACAGGTAGGAAGGAGTGGAGTATGACGGAACAGGTTTGGACCTGTTCACACAGGAGGTGCAGGTACGAGTACTGACAGGAAGGAGTGGAGTATGACGGAACAGGTTTGGACCTGTTCACACAGGAGCAGAGCCGCAAGGGTGCGGAGCACAGGCAGAGCCGCAAGGGTGCGGAGCACAGGCAGAGCTGCAAGGGTGCGGCGCACAGGCAGAGACGCAGAAGTGTGGAGCACAGGCAGAACCGCAGAAGTGCGGAGCACAGGCAGAACTGCAGGAGTGCGGAGCACAGGCAGATGGAGAGGACAAAAGGAAAGACACAGCAGGGAAAAGAGCCACAAACAAGGAGACTGAGAGACAGAGGTAAGACAGAGTTCAGACAAGGTAACTGTACAAGTCAACGTACAGGACCAAAGACACAGGGACCAGGAAATACTGCCTCATGGTGGGCAGAGAGGACAGGTACAAGACAAGGCTAGAACAAAGACACAGAGGATAAGACAAGGCAAGGAATAATAGCACAGGGACCAGGATATTCTGCCTCCTGGAGGGTGGACAGAGAGGTACAAGGCAAGGTACAGATACTAGGAATAAAGCCTCCAGAGAAGGCGAAACATATAACAGGACCTGGCTTACTCAGCAGCAAGACACTGAGTTACAGCTTTGCTCAGGCAGCCACCACTGGGTGGAGCTGCCTTAAATACTAGAGGCCTCTTGGTAATTGGCCAGGGACACATTAGACAGGTGCTCCCTGACTCAATAAGAACCAGAGAGTTCCGACGCCACCCCCTATGCACACAGCCAGGAAACATGCAGAGAGCAGGTAGGAAGCAAGAGGCACACATGTAGCCGGCAGCAGACAGAACTCACAATATGGCCTGAAGCAGTGAGTAAGTTGGTGTGTGGTGGATGGGAGGCCATGCAGTGATGTCAGCAGAGTTGTTACAGTAATATGTTCACTGTCAGGATTCAGCTCTGCTTGCTGGTTATAGCAGTCATCACATGGCTACTTCACTCATATTCGATTTTCATACTTACGATCATGTGACAACTAGCTTCTCTTCCTGCTTCTCTGTTTTTCACTGACCATTGAAGAATTGGGGTGAGCAGATCATCGTCATGTCGCTAAGTGTGCAAATCGCATATGTTTTTTGAGGAGGGCAAACTGAATTCTTGCCTGGGTGCCAGAAAACCTAGATATGCCTGTGGGTACCCTCATCACTAGTGCCAATATTTGCTCAATTCCAATTCTATGATACCTAAGAACCTTTTGCTGTTTCCCCGACTGACTGCAATCAAGGTTGGTGAATCATAACATAATATTTTTATGGTTGCTCAAGAGTTTAACTGTTTAATTTGTTCTCATTTACTCACCAGGTCAATTGGTCAATCATAGGGATGGGTGAACCCGAACAGAAATATTCGGCTTTCATACCGGACAGTCACTGTTCGAGTCTGATTGCTGAACGCTATTCTGAAGTCCGGTGCAGTGTTTGGGTAAGTCTGTGGTGAGAGTGAGAGAAGACTTTTCTTACAAGTTCGGGTCTCCATTATACTCAATGGGGTTCGGGTTTTGGTGGAAGTTAGGGTATTGTTATGGTACCCGAACCAAACGTTCTCAAAAGTTCGGGTCAGGTACCAGAATCCAAACTTCCAGCAATCTGCCCATCCCTAGTAAATAACTTTCCCATTGGTCAGATGGTTTTATCATTACATATGTACATATGTAAGTTAGTTAATACAGTAGGTATTGCTTCTGTAAACATACTAATATGTTTTTATTTTTTTACAGGAAAATAATACCACAGTGTAATATAGTTTTGTAGAGATCCTAACACAGAGAGCACTTTTGCTACATTTTTAGAAATAATAAAAGAAAATGTCTTACTGTAATTAAAATGTTAGTTCACATCTGTAAAATAAAATTCCAAAATAACAAAATCGGCTTGTTATGATTTATTCACATATGCATCATAGTTTCCATTTATAGGGAGCAACAACACTGTACCACATCCATCTGATGAACCCTACTGGCTTGTCACCTAATGGTTTCTGTCCTTGTTGATGGATAGGATAGCACTGCATGCAAATCTAGAGGAACACCTGATGTAGCCTCTAAGGTAAAATACAGAATTTCTATTTCCAGCTACAGTTACTGGTTAGGTTTACATTACAACTGTTCTTCCTGAGGAATCAGAGTTCAAGTCCCATAATTACTTCACTAGGTTGCAAGAGGAGGTCAGAAAAAATATGCCTCTTTTCTCCATAAACAGCACAACACTGTTGGTTTTTTTTTTGTATTATAACTGAACTGTATTTTATCTGAGTGCAACTGAGCCGCGATACCAGACATACAGAATGGCACTTTTTGTAGGATGGAAGTACTCAAGTTTTACAATATATAAAAAACTTGGTGGGTTTGCCCACCGGAAAAAAAAATATTGTGTGCACATACTGTCAAAGTTTTGAGCTTTTTCATTTTCTTGAAGCGGTTCTGAAATGTGAGTTTTTTTGGTAGCCTTTCAGATTTGACAATGCCTAGCTTGGATCGTATTCCATCAGGAACTGCTTCATAGTAGTGACAGGCATGCTTTTTTTCCCATGAGATGTTTTTCAAATCCTGAAGGGAAGAAAAATGCTTAAAGCACCACTCCACCTTTTTTAAGTTCAGCCCTGGAGTGATGCAACTAATATAAGTTCCCAGACCCTAGTAATATTCTTATAAGCCTCCATCTTGAGCTGTTTCTGATGCCGCTGTAGACCTGTGACCACAACTTCATATTGAGAAGAATTCAATGGTAACATTCACAAGCTCGCAATGCTATGAGATCCTCATTCTGGTGTAGTAGTGACTTCCAGATCTCTCCAGCTAACACTTTAGCAATTCTGGAGGTCACAACCTGCAAAGGACCAACCAGAACAGTGCCGAGAACATATGAAGATGGTGGCTGGTAAGTATAATTCTAGGGGTAAGGAACTTACATTAGTGTAACACTCCAGTGCTGCAATAAAAAAACTCTGGATTTCAGAGCAAGGCTGCTCCAAAAGGCTTCACAAAAAACTCTGTGTGCACGTACCCTTAAAGGTACCCTTAAAGGAAATCTGTCACCTATTTTTTCAAATATCAGCTGCCAGCACCGCCATCAGGGGCTTATCTATAGCATTCTGTAGATAAGCCCCCGATGTAACCTGAAAGAGAAGAAAAACGAGTTATATTATACTCACCCAGGGGAGGTCTGGGTCTGATTTTGGTCCAATGGGTGTCGCGGTCTAGTCCGGCGCCTCCCATCTTCTAACGATGCTTCCCGTCGCGGCTCCTGCGCAGGTGCACTGCTCTGCCCTGTTGAGGGCAGAGCAGAGTCCTGCAGTGCGCAGGTGCCGGACCTCTCTGACCATTCCTGGCGCCTGTGCACTGCAGGACTCATTTTTCTTCTCTTTCAGGTTACATCGGGGGCTTATCTACAGCATTACAGAATGCTGTAGATAAGCGCTTGATGGCGGTGCCGGCAGCTGATAGACAAAAAAATAGGTGACAGATTCCCTTTAATGATCATAGTTTCAGCCAGAGGTTCAGTTTGGATAGATGATAGTCTGGTGAAAGGCAAATTTTAAATTCTTTCATGAAGATCCAACGCATGCTTCTGTCTCTGATGATTATTATTTAGGCAGAGGACATGTAAGGGAGGTAATAATCTAGTGAGTAATAGCTCTCCTTGATAAAATCAGGATTATTAGAATCCAGACAGATATTCCAAGCTGGAATGAACAGAGTCCTAAAACGCTCACATCCACTCTGTACGTTTGTGTAACCTGTAAAGAGATATTGAGATTGAAAAGCAGTTTAGTTTCTTTAAATTATCTTTTTCTAATTGTTATTCTCAGTGGCGTAACTTGTCAATTTAGTGTCTTATCTTAAGAATCACATACAAAATACATTTTATAATTTTTGTATGAAAGACAAATTTACTACTAATTATTGAGATG
Organism: Dendrobates tinctorius; assembly: GCF_039654945.1. NCBI lineage: Eukaryota > Metazoa > Chordata > Amphibia > Anura > Dendrobatidae > Dendrobates > Dendrobates tinctorius. Next base: position 33,270,489 of record NW_027361829.1, read on the forward strand.
ACTTTTGCTTAGAAATGAAAGGGGTTGTCAAGACTTGTGGTTCGAGTCTGTGAATCGTCACAGTACACATACTACATGCTGTCAGGATGCTCGGGTGCTGTTGCTAGGAACAGACAGGCACATGACCACAAGTATGCGATTTGCCTACATGCGGTCTCGTACCGACTAGATGTGCGCTGCCTGACCTAATACAGATGAATTGAGCGAGGCCTGACACGTATAGTTGGAAAGTGGCTGTAAGTATGTAAGTCTCATTTCTGCGGTCCCGACGCCAGCACTGGAGAATCCTGGCAATGTGTAGGAGAGAGACCGACATTACTCAGAATGTCGTCCCTGAGGGAAAGTGCAGGGCATGTCCAGCTTAGGGATAGCTGTAGACTGCCCTTGTAAGGGCGAGAGTTAATGGGTGTAACGGCTGTGTTCACACACAGCGTTTTTTTAGCGATATTTTTAGCGTTTTTTCCTATAAAACCGCTAAAAATAAGCTGCCCATTCATTTCTATGCATTTTGCACTTTTTGTGCATACTGATGCGGTTTTTTTACCGCAAAAAAAACCGCATCGCGGAAAAAAACGCAGCATGATCATTAATTTCGCGGATTTTTCCGTGTTTCTGGCTATTTCTATGCGTTTTGAAAACGCGCGGGGAAAAAACGCATAAAAAACTTGAGTTTTCTGCGCAGAAAAAATGTGCGGTTTCTGGGAAGGGAGTCAGGTTTTTCAGCAGAAATTTTCTGCTACGTGTGCACTTAGCCTTAGACTACTGCTAGACCCATAGGGATTGACAGGGTAATGTCGGTCTCTTTCCTGAGGTGGGAGACCGACCCAGGATCATCTCCTTCCCCTTCTATGGCCAAATGAAATTGGTGAGAACGTTCCAATTTTTTTCTATTTTATGTCTACATATTGATATTCTCTGTCATAGATATCATTGTATATGCAACCAGTATTATGATGTTTGCTTTTTCTATGGTTGGTTTTCCGTTTCGGTGTACCAGCTAATTATAATTGCAACATTATTCTCTGCGTATATAGACTTTCTGACTCCTGCAGAATAGATCTTATTTTATCCTGAGGTGGTTGTTTTTTCAGTCAGACGGCATGTGACCACTCTAGGATAATTATACAACCACTTTTATTTGTGTTTTCACAAGGGTGGCACTTTCATGTTATCTTTTTAATTGTTGTATTAAAGGTTACATTTTAATTCTCACTTTTGCTGTATATCATACCTTTTGGTGAGATCTAAAAGAATATATTATTGGTGCAGCTACACCATTTTTTGCTTTTTACATAAAGTGAAAACTAATAAAACTCAGGCATCTTCTGGACATCTTTACACCTTGCCTTTAATTTGTATTGCAAAGTATTGAGTATCTTCCTGGAGGAATGTCTATGTTAATACCTTTAAATGCTTGACATCTTTGAAAGTCTCAAGTGTTTAAACAATGTTCAAAAGCCTGAATATACCATATGAATAGCAAGTCTACCATCTTTTTTTAAGCAGCCTTGCTCAAACAAGTAAGGAAAAAACTCACTGTGAACATACTCTAATTCTCCTCCAATAGTTCTATGTTAAGTGATTAAAATATTTACAGTAATAAACACCTAGAAGTAACACTCAGTAGCATTAATAACAACATAGTAGGTTCTTTTGTGTAACTTACATCACTTTTGTTATGTGGAAATAGCGGTGGGTAGGAAAATTCTAAAGAGTAAATAACAATGGCTGCTGCAGAGGCTGTGATACTTAATATCACTGTCAGAGCTGAAAGGATTTCCTATAAAATAAAGTGGTTAGCCATCAAAAGTAGAGCTACACAAAATGTATCACATACAATATAAAGAAACATAAAAAAATTGACAAATTTAAATTATAGTTAGAAGGCTAATTCTCCTAGTACAAAAGTAATAACAAATAAGTCATTCAGATCTTTGGTTTTTAAAATGATACAGAGGTAGTACATCCACAGTACAGTGCCTTGAAAAACTATTTATACCCGTAAACTTTTGGATATTTTTTCACGTTACATCTGCAAACTTTAATGTATTTTTTCGGGAATTTATGTGACATACCAACACAAGGTAGCTGTAATGCCGGCATCCTTGCATGGTTCCTCTACATCTTCTCAGCAGGGACGCCGACTGTTCTGTCTCCAACATCTGATTTATAGTCCTTAATTATCTGCTTGTTAATGTTTCAGTGTTTTTGGCTCCCTCTAGTGACCAGAGTCATAACCGCAGGGTTATTGTGTTATTTTATTTTCACTTTGATGCTTGTATTTTTCCCTCCATTGCAGTGCATTCTGGTAAGTTTTGCAGTGCATTCTGGTAGCCTTTTGCAAAGTATTATGGTACTTTCCCTCCAGTTCTCCATTTTCCTTCAGCCTGCATTCAGGAAGCATCTCATTTCTCTTCTCCCCTTGTGATTGCATCCCTGGTACGTATTTATGCTTGCTGTAGCTAATTCCTGTCCCATATTAGCCTGGTTAATCAGTCCTTCCCCTGGCTAGCTATTGGTGCAGATGTTGATTTATAATGTATTATGTATATATGAATTCCTGATGTACCCTGTATTGACTGAGTGTATATATATGTTTGCTTGCAGTTTCACCGCATCAATATACCATCACGTTCAATAAAAGCACAGATTCAACCACAGTCTCCTTATTGGACCCGGTATAGTGGTTTAGCTGCCTGTATAGCTACATGAATTCTGCTTCATTTAGTGAGGACAGAACAGTGAAACAGCGGCCATGCAGCTAGTGGGAACTCAGAGAAAGGACAGCCTTCCATCCTGTGGAGACCAGTGAAACAGCGGCCATCCAGCTAGTGGAATTCAGGGAAAAGACAGCCTTCCATCCAGCTTGCAGGAAATAGTGAAACTGCACCCACCCACCTAGTGAGATTCAAGTCACCGGCTACACAAATACTAATACAGCTGCAGCAATCTCTGCACAGCCAAGCATTCCTCCAAGACACCATTTCCCACAAATCACACAGGACAAAATCTGTTACATCTGTCTCCTCAAAGACTATATCCATCAGTAGCGCGGTCGCCATTGCACGCGCAAATGCTGAAGCCGCCAAAATGCACGCAAACTAAGCTGAAGAAGAGATGCAACTTAAATTAGAGAAACCACGCCTAGAAGACCAAGAGAGAAGGTCACACATAGAGAGAGAGAGGTCACGCTTAGAAAGAGATGAGAAAGACGCAGTTAGAGATGGCAGGTGTGGATGCCACCTTAGAGAGCCTAGCAGTAAAAAGAGAAGCTACTGCAGCACTAGCCGAAGCAGAATCGCTAGAAGCCGAGCACAACCCTGAGCTGCATAGCCTAAGCAGTACGTCAAGTCTGAAGTTGCCACTGCAAGATTCACCACAACGCACATCTCAGTATATTAATGAACTTCCTGATCCAAACTAAAACCAACAACACAACACATCCAGTAAAGCGAGTGAGAGTCATCACGAGGCTCAGCTCCATGAAAATGTGGAGCAAAACAATTCTGCTAATGACTACCTTGCCCCTCACCAGGTAACCCACGTGAATCACCTTGCTGACGTATCGCACGTCAGACCGAAGCAATATGACACCGGCTGGCGCCACCCTGAGGATACTAACAGGTATGAACGCCACTCACATCAGTATCAGGGCGGCCCATCACCAGTATACTCTGCTGACAACCAGTTCACAACAGAATTTGCTAAGTTCTTCACACGACGTGAACTGGTTGCCAAGGGACTCATGAAATTCACTGACCAAGCTGAAGGTTACAGAGCTTGGAAAGCTTCCTTCCAAAATGTCAGTAGAGACTTGGGGCTACAACACAGGGAAGATATAGACCTCTTAGTCAAATACCTGGGAGAAGAGTCAGTCAAACATGCAGTAAGAATCAGAGACATTAATATAAACCACCCAGAAATTGGCCTCAAAGAGATCTGAAAGAGGCTGGATGAGTGTTATGGTTCAGCAGAGGTAATAAAGAGAGCCTTGTTCAAAAAAATCGATGACTTTCCTAAAATATCTAACAAAGGTCTCCAGAAACTTAGAGAACTAAGTGACCTGCTAAAGGAAGTCCTAGTTGCCAAATGTGAAGGTGACATGCAAGGACTTGCATTCCTTGACACAGCCAAAGGTATTAACGTTATAGTCCAAAAGTTGCCCTACAATCTACAAGAGAGGTGGCTCACACATCGTTCCACGTACAAAAACAAATACAGTGTTCTATTTCCTCCCTTTTCCGTTTTTGTAGACTTTGTACACAAACAAGCGATAATTAGGAACAATCCCAGCTTTGACTTTGCAATGTCATATGCCACACCGTCATCAGCTGCAAATCCACGCAGAACTTCTGTGGCAGTGCACAAGACTTATGTTTCTTCTCCAAGTTCCAATTACAGGTCTACTGGCTGCTCTCAATCAGAGACAAAGGTACAGGACCCTGAAAAGCAGTGCCCGCTCCATCAGAAGCCTCATCCTCTCCTGAAATGCAGAGCCTTCAGGGGAAAATCTATGCCAGATCGCAGAAGCTTCCTGAAAGAGAACGGTATCTGCTACAAGTGCTCCTCATCCAAAACTCAGCTCACCAAGGATTGTAAGGTCAGTGTAAAATGCACAAAATGTGGTACCACAGATCATAACACTGCTCTTCACCCTGACCCAGCTCCATGGAATGCACAAAACACACCAGCTGGCAGTGAGCATGGCGGGGAGGAAAGGAACACTGATGCAGCTATGCCAGAGATCACTTAACAATGTACTGAAGTCTGTAAAGGGACAAAATACAGTAGGTCCTGTTCAAAAATATGCCTCGTCAGAGTGTACCCAAAGGGCCATAGAGACAAAGCTGTAAGACTGTATGCTATCTTGGATGATCAAAGTAATCGATCCTTGGCTAGATCAACATTCTTTGATCTATTCAACATCAAAGGGCCAAGCACTCCATACTCATTAAAGAAGTGTGCATGTACCATGACAACAGCAGGCAGGAAAGCCACTGACTACCAAATTGAGTCCTTAGATGGACAATTCTGCCTACCACTACCTACAATCATCGAGTGTAACCAGATCCCAGACAATAGATCTGAAATACTTACACCAGATGTGGCAATCCATCACGCTCACTTGAAACGAATAGCACACCTTATACCGGAACTCGACCACCAGGCACAGATAATACTGCTGTTGGGAAGAGATATCCTACAGATTCATAAAGTGAGAAGTCATAACAATGGACTCCACAATGCTCCCTATGCCCAAAAGCTAGACCTAGGATGGGTCATAATAGGAAACGTATGCTTGGGACATATGCACGCCCCATCTTCTATGACAAGTATGCTAACAAATACATTGGAGAAAGGACACCCATCTCTGTTTCAAGCTTGCAACAACGAGTTCCATGTCAAGGAACTACAACACAGCATCCAACTACCCAATCATTTAATAGACTTTACTCATGACACCAGTATGGTGTCAGGAAGCTATGAGGATCAGTTGGGGTGCACAGTCTTCCAGAGAACTAAGCAAGACAACCAAGTAGCAATGTCGGTAGAGGACAAGTTGCTCTTAGAGGTAATGGACAAGGGACTTGTAAAAGATGAGACCAACAGCTGGGTCGCACCTCTTCCCTTCAGAACCCACAGACCACGTCTACCGAACAAAAGATATTAAGCATTAAAACATTTCTCCTCTCTCAAACATAATCTGCAAAAGAAACCAGAGATGAAAGATCACTTTTTTGCCTTCATATCAAAGATTTTAGAGAACTGCCATGCAGAACTAGCTCCCACTCTCAAAGACTCTGAAGAATGCTGGTTCCTACCCATGTTTGGAGTATACCACCCTAAGAAACCAGGCCAGATTAGAGTGGTGTTTGACTCCAGTGTTAAGTTTGATGATGTCTCCCTGAATGATGTTCTACTGACAGGACCAGACCTCAATAACAAACTGCTGGGAGTACTTATGCACTTCCGTAAGGATTCCATTGCTTTTATCGCTGACATCCAGCAAATGTTCCATTGTTTCCTTGTGTGAGAGAGAGAGACAGGAACTTCCTAAGATTCTTCTGGTACAGAGACAATGATCCTACTAAAGAGGTCACCAAGTATCGCATGAGAGTGCACATCTTTGGCAATAGTCCTTCACCTGCAGTCACCATTTATGGACTCAAAAGGTCGGCTCAAGAAGGAGAAACAGAATACAGATCAGATGTCAGACAATTCAGAGAAAAAGACTATTATGTTAATGTCTGTCTGAAAGCCATGCCTTCAAATGACACTGCCATCAGTCTTCTCAGGAGAGCCAAAGATATGCTTGCTTGCTTGCTCTAACCTCAGGCTTCACAAAATAGCCTCAATCAGCCAAGAACTTGTGAAAGCATTCCCTTCACAAGACTCGTGTAACGGTCTCAGAGACCTGGATCTGGGGTCAGACACCACACCAATGCAACGCAGGCTCGGGCTTCTCTGGAATCTACAGTCAGACACTTTCACCTTTCAGGTCAGCCTGGAAGAAAAGCCTTTCACACACAGAGGTGTCCTGTCTACCATCAACAGCCTGTACGATCCCTTGGGTTTCGCAGCTCCTGTTACTATACAAGGCAAAGCTTTACTAAGAGACTTAACTAAGGAGACATCTGACTGGGATGCACCTCTGCCACCTGATTAGAGAATCCAGTGGGAAGTATGGAAGAACTCTTTAGCAGCCCTCTCCAACCTGAATGTTCCAAGACCAAACACCCCCGTGCCGTCTACAAAAATACAAAGCCAAAGACTGTATGTATTTGCAGATGCTTGTGTCAAAGCAATTGCTGCTGTTGCCAATCTCAAAGCTGTGGACTCCAAATGTCAGAGCAACTTTGGATTCATTATGGGGAAGGCCAAACTTGCTCCACATCCAGAGCACACTGCTATGAATGGGTCACTGAGGAGGATAGCAGGAACAGGCTAAACCACCAGAAGACCAGAGAGGTTGGTAACTAAGCAGATTGCAGATCCCTGATCCTATCAACACAACTAGCAGTAGCCGTGGAGCGTACCTACGATGCCCTAGACGCTTCGTCACAGCCGGAGAGCTAACTAAGCCTAAAGCCAGAAAGGTGAAATCAAAACTGCCCCGGAGCAGATCCCCAAAGGAATGAACAGCCCCCAAACATATATTGTCGGTGAGACAAGATGAGACACAAATACAGGCAGAGAACAGACTGAGCAAACGGTGGGGCCCAAGCTGTCTAGACAGGACAGAAAAGATACTGTCTGCAATTACGCACAAAACCCTAAAAAAGACCAACACTTCTGATATACAAAAAACACTGAGGTCTCACGACCTCACCCCCCGCTAGATCAGCACTCTGGTATAAACTGGAAGCAAAGCAAAAAGATACTAACATAACAGGGGACTGACCAAGCTGTAATACATGAAGCAGGGCCCAGAGCTGCCCCCAGCAGGGAGCACGCTGAACCCTAGTAACAAGGCAGAAAGCAAAAGAAGGCACAACCAGATTAGATGCAAAAGAATCACTTAACTGAACCATGCAGATCAGGCAGGGGACAAAAGAACTCCAAATGCACAAGGAGGAAAATCACCAGCAACCTTCAAGAGCAGCCAGCTCCATTATATGCTCCCAGCCAGTAATCCCAGGTTTCCAATTATCGTCATCAGGTGGAGAATTTCCATCAACCTGGCCAGCTCCACTTCTCTCAGTAACCACCAGAGGGAGCAGAGGGAGCTTCGGCTCAGAAATCCGAGCAAGGGAATTCACAACAGCACACTATACCCAGGTTACAGCTTTGTGCTGCAGTCTTAGCCATCGCGTTAGCTGAGTTCATCGCATCCAAGATGGATATCAACCTAACAAGCCAAATTCTATGCAGACAGCAAAGTCCTGGGATATATCCACAATGAAACTAGACGATTCTATATTTATGTCAACAACAGAGTGCTACGAATTAGGAGATCAGTTTATCCAAAACAGTGGCATTACATTCCCACTGACCAAAATCCTGCAGATCATGCAACTAGAGCAGTCGACGCAAGTCAACTAGGTTGTACAACATGGTTCTCAGGACCAAAACTATTGGACGCTGAGGAACGTTGTCCAGACACCTTTGAATTAGTAGGAGAGGACTCAGATGCTGAAATCCACCCTCAGGTGTCTTTACTTCATACAATGACCTCCGCTATCCAGCTTGGATCTCACAGATTCGACAAATTTTCAAGTTGGAAATCACTCATTCGAGCCATTACCTGCCTGACTCTTATATCTCGCTCATTGAGGACCACCAGAGCTTGCGACACAGAAAAATGTAAAGGTTGGAATCTTTGTAAAAATACCTGTTACTTCTGACTTGGAATCTTCCATAAACCACGTCATCTTCACTGTTCAAAGAGAAACCTACTCTGTGGAAATCCAATGTCTCATTAACAAAGCTCCAATACCAGCGAGCAGCACATTGAGAAAACTTGACCCATTCATCGACAACAACGGCCTGCTGAGAGTAAGAGGCCGACTCAAAGAAGCTAAAATAGAGTTTGAGGAGAAATTCCCTCTTATCATTCCCGGAAAATGTCATGTTGCCTACTTAATCGTACAACACTACCACAATGTGGTCAAGCACCACGGAAGACTATTTACAGAAGGAGCCATCAGAACTGCTGGCCTGTGGATTGTCGGTTCAAGGACACTCATCAGTATTGTCATCTACAAATGCATTACCTGCCGTAAGCTTCGTGGTTCGACTCAAACCTAAAAGATGGCTGACCTACCAGCAGATAGGCTCAGCCCAGACCCTCCCTTTACCAGCATTGGTCTCGATGTGTTTGGGCCTTGGTCAGTTGTTACACGTCATACGAGAGGCGGACAAGCGAATAGTAAATGTTGGGCTGTCATGTTTACCTGGTTGTCAATCAGAGCAGTCCACATAGAGCTCATTGAGTCACTTGACACTTCAAGCTTCATCAATGCTTTGAGACGTTTCATTGCCATCCGTGGTCCTATCAAGCATATACGTTCAGACAGAGGTGCCAACTTCATTGGTGCAGCAAAAGAATTGGGAATACCTTCAAATCTAGTTCAAATCGAGACTATAAGACTCTCGAGAGGTTCCTAAGTGACCAAAGATGCACATGGTCATTCAACCCACCTCACTCCTCACACATGGGTGCATCTTGGGAACGAATTATTGGTCTAGTATGGAGAATTCTTGACTCCACTCTTCTTCAAGAAGGAGCAGCGAGACTTACCCACGAAAGCCTAACCACCTTCATGGCAGAAGCCGCAGCTATAATCAACGCAAGGCCCTTGGTTCCAGTCCCTAATGACCCTGAGGAACCCTTGTTATTGACTCCAGCTACTCTCTTCACCCAGAAAACAGGACTATCCAGTGCCCCTCCAGGAGGATTTGATGCTAAGGACCTCTACAAGCGCCAATGGAGACAGGTACAAAGTTTTGCCAATACATTCTGGGACAGGTGGCACAAATATTATTTGTCTACCCTGCAGCCACGGACAATGTGGCAATCTACCAGGCCTAATCTGAGGATTGGTGACCTCGTCCTTGTGAAAGACTGCCAATTCCACCGGAACCAGTGGCCATTTGGTCTAGTGACCGCAACATTCCTGAGCAAGGATGGCAACGTCCGCACCGTTGAACTGAGGATGGCCAAAGGGAATGAACTTAAGACATTCTTCAGACCAGTAACTGAACTGGTCCTATTATTGTCTTCTGAGAAAAAGGACAGTGACATCCGTTTGATGGTTTGAAAGACCAGCTCACCCACGTCTGACCTCACCGCACCTCAGACTCGGATCCGGCCCTGCCCTGGCCGCACAGCAGTAATAAAAGAAGAAATGATCCAGCTGAAGTGCTCTGGTGATTTATTGAGTGCTGTTCAGACAACAGAACATTGTTTACGCGTTTCTGGCTAGACGCCCTTAATCATAACAACTAGTGAATGTTCCCAGTTCCACTATATACCCCCCTCTTCAGTAGGGGAAATTAAGTGCAAGTGGGAACATATGTGTCAGCAGATAATGCTGGATTATACAAAAATGAATAAGTGAAAAAACAAAAACCATGAAAATAAAATAAAAAGTGTCTACTGGAACCACATATAATGCTCTTTCAGATTATATATAACAAAAAACTCAATTGAGATTTGTTCTAAATGAATTTTTATATATATATATATATATATATATATATGATAACAAGTATATTTTATGAGTCATTAAATTCATAATTTTTATAATTTTTATGGTTCATGTTATTAATCATTGTTAATCATTGATAAACAATGATACAAATAAAATATAGAGCAATTATAAGAGGTTTCACAAAAATAATATCAACATGATAAATGATACATAATGGTGGAAAACATATACTTATAGACAATCATTATATATGAAATCCTAAGAACTGGAAGCAAAAGCGAAGACAAAAATGAAAAAGAAGAGAGAGAAAAAAAAAAAAAAAATTATTTTTTCCAAGTTTTTTCTCCTTTCTCCTTATTTCTTCCTTCTCTTCTAGTCATCTTGGATGAGTATGAACAAAGTCCCATAGTGGTCAATCCCGATATTGAAGACATATTCCTTTCTCAAAAAGTTTTTCCAGATCAATCATTGTGGAAATGTCCAAACCACCGCAGGCAAATGTGAACAAAGTCCTGCAACAATTCGCTCCCAACATTAAAGACAAAATCTCCATAAGAGTCTTCCAAACCGAATGTGATCACAATGTCAAGTGATCATGGATAGACATAGATAAAATCCTATAGCACTTAATTTAAGGATCATTTCCATGATTAGAAAAAAACAATAATGTTTTCACGTGTATACCTATAAAATGCAAAAATAGTTGGTTATAAGCGCAGTCATATTAGTGAGCACTGCCATGAAATATAGTGCCAAAGTTGATCATAAAAAAAAAGGAAAAAAAATATTTTCTACAGTCACTGCACAACCACACATATTGTCGTAGTGATTGAAACTCTAGCACCTGAATATATCAATACATAATCAAGTTCACCAAAATAAGCTGCACGATAAACCCAGTTAGATGATCACAGAATTTAAATGGATTTATGTTAAAATCAAATAATGACAGTGCAAAGCTTAATATAGACATAATACCAAACAAATTGTTATTGCGATAACTAATAATGCAACATAATATCTCGTCTAAGATTCAATCCTTGTGGGACTCTGGTGTCCAATTGAAAAATCCACCAAGCCTCCCTATTTCTCAAATCATTTAGATTGAAACCATGTCTAGATTTTTTATGAAGTTTTTCAATCGCATATGCAGAAAAAAATTCAATTGTTTTGTCATGTATTTGAACAAAATGATTAGAAGCCTGTGATATATTTTTTACCGGGTTGTATTTAACAATATCATGGAGATGCTCCTTAATTCGGGTACAAACTGAACGTTTTGTACTACCAACATATTTAAGATTGCATTTGGTGCATTCTATAATATAGGTAACCCACCGAGTATTACAATTCAAGAAGGAATTAATCTGATATTTGTTGTTATTAGTTGTATTGGTAAAAAACTTACATTTTTTAGCCACTGTGCACATTTTGCAGTTATGCAAACCGCACTTGTAAAAACCCCTCAATGATAACCAATTACCTTTAGATTGAGAAGATCTGATAGCACTTGGTGAAAGAATATTGGCTAATGTTGTAGCCTTTTTATATACCACTTTGTAGTTATTTTGTAAAATATTATTTAAGATATTATCTTCTCTCAAAATGGAAATATTTTTGTGAAACATACGTTTGATGATATCAAATTGATTACTGTATTTCAAAACAAGTGTAAGTGAATTATTTTGTAATGTATGGTTCTTCTTCCACTCTTTAGATCTTTGTTTTGCTTCTAATCCCAGTGGATTTTTTGAATTTTTTAATTTTTTTGAGTTTTTATTTGTATCTACTATTTTTTGGCTCTATTGATCATCCAATTTTTATATCCTCTGGCTTGTAAGTGATTTTCAATGCTATTTATTTCTGCGTTATAAGAATCAGAGGTATTACAATTACGGTTTGCTCTAATAATCTCACCCAATGGAATCGCTTTAATTGTATGTGCTGGATGGTGGCTGGTAGCATGCAAAATAGTGTTACCAGCTATCTGCTTTCTATAAGTTTTAGTAAAAATCCTAGAGAACATTCTCCCCTCCAAAGTCAGGTCCAAAAATTGGGTGACATTATGATTGTGTTGAACTTTAAATTCAAGATTGAAAATGTTGTTATTTAAATAAAAAATGAAGTTCTGTACGGCAGACTCACAGCCCGTCCATATGATTAACATATCATCTATGAATCTACCGTACCAAATTATGTCCTTCAAAAAAGGATTCAATGGATCATAGATATACAATCCCTCCCACCAGCTCATAGTCAAGTTTGCCACAGAGGGCGAATATTTTGCTCCCATTGAAACTCCTGCACTCTGAATGAAATATTTGCCATTGAAATAGAAATAGTTATTAAGCATAAGAAATTGGACTACATCTACGATGTAAGTTATGATGTCCATCAGTCATATCAGAATAAGTAATTAAATGGTGTTTAAGTGCAGATAATGCCACAGCCACGGGTATGGATTGATACAAAGACACCACATCTATAGTTAACCATGAATATTGTGGAGACCACCTTATTTGTTTCATATTTTGGATGACAGAAAAAGTGCCTTTAAGGTAACCGGGGACCCTGCAGACAAAAGGTTGTAATATTCTGTCTAGCCATTCCCCAAATTGTTCACTAATGGAACCAATCCCTGATATGATTGGACGCATGGGAGGAGGTAAAATTCCTTTACGTGTTTTGGGTAATGCGTGCATGATGGGGTAATGGCCTCTGTTTGCTTGAGAAATCTCGCTTCTTTATTATCAAAACAACCCAAAGAAAAACCTTCATCTATGAGTTTGTCAAAATGTATTTTTAACTTATTTGTTGAGTCGGATGGGAGTGGTGACTACGTACTAGTATCACTCAACATATTCATAATCCATTGGATATAATCCACGGTATTCATCACAACCACCGAACCCCCCTTGTCTGAACATTTAATAGTTATGTCCAAATTATCTTTTAGTTGTTTTAGTGCAGTTCTTTCCTCAACAGACAAATTATTATTTGGTACAATTTTTTGACATTCATTATTACGAATTGATAAATTTCTAAGATCCCGCTCCATAGTGGTTTGAAATTTATCCATAGCAGGACAACGGTCCTGCGCTGGATAAAATCTTTTGTTCTTGACCTTGGGATGATTTTTTTCAATGATATTACTGATTTCTGCACTTGATTCTCTTGCTAGATCTTTGAGACAAGAGAGAGCAACCTGATCCTTAAAATTAAATGACTCAAACGAATTATCAAGGTCTATGTTTGTAGCACCATCTGCACTGACACCCATATTAGCCTCATTATAAAAATGCTTTCTCAAAACCAAATCTCTTACAAACTTATTAATATCACAAATTTTTGCAAATAAATCAAAATTACAAGTGGGAGCAAAGTTCAATCCCAAAGAAAGAACCTAATTTTGTTAAATGTTATTAAATGTTCAGACAAGGGGGGTTCGGTGGTTGTGATGAATACCATGGATTATATCCAATGGATTATGAATATGTTGAGTGATACTAGTACGTATTCACCACTCCCATCCGACCCAACAAATAAGTTAAAAATACATTTTGACAAACTCATAGATGAAGGTTTTTCTTTGGGTTGTTTTGATAATAGAGAAGCGAGATTTCTCAAGCAAACAGAGGCCATTACCCCCATTATGCACGCATTACCCAAAACACATAAAGGAATTTTACCTCCTCCCATGCGTCCAATCATATCAGGGATTGGTTCCATTAGTGAACAATTAGGGGAATGGCTAGACAGAATATTACAACCTTTTGTCCGCAGGGTCCCCGGTTACCTTAAAGGCACTTTTTCTGTCATCCAAAATATGAAACAAATAAGGTGGTCTCCACAATATTCATGGTTAACTATAGATGTGGTGTCTTTGTATCAATCCATACCCGTGGCTGTGGCATTATCTGCACTTAAACACCATTTAATTACTTATTCTGATATGACTATGTACATCATAACTTACATCGTAGATGTAGTCCAATTTCTTATGCTTTATAACTATTTCTATTTCAATGGCAAATATTTCATTCAGAGTGCAGGAGTTTCAATGGGAGCAAAATATTTGCCCTCTGTGGCAAACTTGACTATGAGCTGGTGGGAGGGATTGTATATCTATGATCCATTGAATCCTTTTTTGAAGGACATAATTTGGTACGGTAGATTCATAGATGATATGTTAATCATATGGACGGGCTGTGAGTCTGCCGTACAGAACTTCATTTTTTATTTAAATAACAACATTTTCAATCTTGAATTTAAAGTTCAACACAATCATAATGTCACCCAATTTTTGGACCTGACATTGGAGGGGAGAATGTTCTCTAGGATTTTTACTAAAACTTATAGAAAGCAGATAGCTGGTAACACTATTTTGCATGCTACCAGCCACCATCCAGCACATACAATTAAAGCGATTCCATTGGGAGAGATTATTAGAGCAAACCGTAATTGTAATACCTCTGATTCTTATAACGCAGAAATAAATAGCATTGAAAATCGCTTACAAGCCAGAGGATATAAAAATTGGATGATCAATAGAGCCAAAAAAATAGTAGATACAAATAAAAACTCAAAAAAATTAAAAAATTCAAAAAATCCACTGGGATTAGAAGCAAAACAAAGATCTAAAGAGTGGAAGAAGAACCATACATTACAAAATAATTCACTTACACTTGTTTTGAAATACAGTAATCAATTTGATATCATCAAACGTATGTTTCACAAAAATATTTCCATTTTGAGAGAAGATAATATCTTAAATAATATTTTACAAAATAACTACAAAGTGGTATATAAAAAGGCTACAACATTAGCCAATATTCTTTCACCAAGTGCTATCAGATCTTCTCAATCTAAAGGTAATTGGTTATCATTGAGGGGTTTTTACAAGTGCGGTTTGCATAAGGCTACTTTCACACATCAGGTTTTCGGCGTCAGGCGCGATCCGGCGTCTTGCCGGAACGCCGGATCCGGCAAATGTTTTGTAAAACCTGATGTGCCGGATCCGGTTTTCTGCCGGATCCGTCTTGTTCTTGACAGACAAAACCGGATCCGTCTCATCCGGTTCATCCGTTTTTCTATCCGTTTTTCGACGGATTACGCCGGATCCGGTTTTTAAAATTGACCCTTGTGGCCTTCCGAACGGAATTGGCTACTGGAAAACTATATATAGCGTGTTCCTACAGCCCTTCTTTGACAGGTTGTAGAGGAGAAAGTGCAGGTTGGAGAGAAGAGCAAGTTACTGGCGAAGATGGATGTTGTCATTGGAAATATTTTGAAGAATTTGGCGGATTTTATAGCGGAGGCGAATCGTTTGAGGGTGATTGTTCTGGAGAAGGAGAGAGCGAGACAGCAGCGCATCAGGCATCATAGACGACGTTTGTGGATCCACCCCATCACAGCCAAGAGAATGACGCGTGGGGTCTATTCTACACTCTGCATGGACCTTCGACGAAACCCGGATAAATTTTTTGGATATGTTCGGATGAAAATGGAGAATTTTGATTACTTGGTGGAGCGCATTGCACACCTCATAAGAAAAGCGGACACCTATTGCCGCTTCTCTGTTTCACCCGCAGAGCGTCTGATGGTGACTTTAAGGTAAGCCACATTTATTGGATGTGATCGCATCAGAGCACACTTTCACTGCAATCTTGTTGGTGGTAGTTTGTATCTCCAAGTGTTATAGCTGAGTTTTGGTATGTAATGCTGTGATTTAAAACTAATTTATTGTTTTTTAATTCCCCACAGATTTCTTGTAACTGGAGAATCCCTTTCGTCACTGCATTTCCAGTACAGACTCAGGATTTCCACCATATCTGGAATAGTGAAGTACACATGCCGTGCACTGTGGGACTCCTTAGCTGAAGAGTTTTTACCAGAGCCCACAACAGAGAGGTGGATTGAAATTGCTGACAAGTTTCAACAGATATGTCAGTTTCCCAACTGCTTGGGCGCTGTGGACGGGAAACATATCCGCATTGTAAAGCCAGCCGGATCGGGATCGGAATATTTCAATTACAAGAAATATTTTTCAATTGTCCTCATGGCCATCGCTGACGCGGAATACAAATTTATTGCTGTTGATATTGGGGCCTATGGCCGCTCCAATGACTCTCAAGTTTTCAAACTGTCTGCCATGGGGCGTAAACTGTATGGAAACACCTTCCAGTTCCCACCCCCTAGACCGCTGCCGCAAACATCTGGTCCACCTATGCCATTTGTCTGTGTAGGGGATGAAGCCTTCCAGCTGTCAGAACACCTTTTGAAACCGTACTCTAGCAGAGGATTGACAAGAACAAAACGCATTTTTAATTACCGCCTCACAAGAGCAAGAAGAATGGTTGAATGTACCTTTGGTATTCTGACAGCCAAATGGCGGGTCCTATTGACTGCGATCAACCTCAAGACAGAAACTGTTGACGAGGTGATCAAAGCTTGCGTGGTACTCCACAATTTTGTTATCTGCAAGGAACCCATTTCCATTGAGGACACCTCTGAAGAAACCACCTTGCAAAATTACCATGACATTACCACTAGATGTTCTGTGACGGTTTCAGTAATGAGGGACAATTTTGCACAATACTTTATGTCACCTCAAGGCAGAGTACACTGGCAGGATGACAGAGTGTGAAAGATTTGTGCCCTAACCAAACTTGTGTACCTTCTGTACCAACAGTATATACCTTTGCCAACCAAAGTTGGCTATCTTGTCATGGTCTCTATTTTTAGCTTTAGGCCACAGGTGTGTACCTGGTTGTGTTTTATACAAAGTATTTCACCTTTTAACAAAAGTTGTGTACATTGTTAGGAAATCACCAACAATAAACACAACTTTTTAGGTGAAATACTTTGCTTCAAACACAACCAGGAACACAACTGTGGCAAAAAGCTAAAATTTACCCACAGTTATATACCTGGTTTTGAATACCTTTTTACCTTTTAAATACCCTGCATTTAACCTTTTTTTTAAACATATTTCGCCGCAGAAAGAAATGACAGACAACCAGTGTAAACAATAATTTAACTTTTATTTAAAATATTTTTTTTTTGTAAACTGTTTTTAAAGTTAAAAAAACTTTTTTAATAAAGGTTTGAAACCAACTGGGCATTTTTATTACAAAACACATCATAAATCTGTGTAGTGTGGGGTGGAAATACTGCTGGAGGGGCTGCGGGACACTTCGACAATGGGAGTGTGGAGAGAGGACTGGGATCGTGGTGGGGAAGGAACAGTTAGAGGTGATGGTGTGGAAAAAGCTACAGAATGGGTGGACATGTGGGAGGCAGAAGAGGTGGTGGGCGGTGGAGTGGAGGGTTGGGCAGGGACTGTAGGAGCAGATGATGTTGATGGAAAGTTGTATGGGGAAGGAGTTTGGTACGGGGAAGGAGTTTGGTACGGGGCAGGTTGCTGGAAGTGGGGAGATGTCTGGTACTGGGGAGGTTGCTGGTACTGGGGAGGTTGCTGGTACTGGGGATGTTGCTGGTATGTAATAGGAGGGGGAGGATGGAAAGTGGCTGGAGGGGGTGCAGATGTAATAGGAGGGGGAGGATGGAAAGTGGCTGGAGGGGGTGCAGGTGGAGGAACTACAGTGGTGGGAGGTGGAGGTTGGGAGGTAACCTGCTGTAGAACACCGTGGCACGAATGCATTACATGCATCTGCTGGGTAGGAGATAGCGTTTCCATGCGCTCCACAACAGACCTGAAAAAGGTGTGGTTTGGCGAAGATCTTGCTTCTGAATGCATGGTTTGCAGAAGTGTCTTCACCTCCAGAATGCTGGAGTTGATCTGCTGAAAGCCTGCGGAGATTTGCTCTGACAAGACTTTTAGACAGTTCTGGAAAGATGCATTCAGATGCAAGAACTCTGGCGCATAACTCTTTTCCTGACCCCTCTGCCGCTGCCGCCCAGTACCCGCAGGTGTACTAGAGGTGGCAGGGGCAGAAGGGTGGGGTAAAGGGAAAGCGATCTCCTCACCAGCAGCTTCATGTAATGTAGGCGGCCACGATGCTCCTGTGCTGGTGGATGGGACAGATGGGTCGAATGTGTGGGAAGGCTGGGAAGGTGCAGATGTACCGGGGCGGTCGAAGTGTCCCTCGGTGCCGGTCTCCTCAGGCATCGCCTCAGAAGGGTCCAATCGTGCAGGCTCCCGAGTGCTGCTCACCGTGCTGTGGAATAAAGAGAAAAAAAAACAATTAAAATAGTGACATGGTATGGCCCTGGCTGAAAAAAAAAGTTACATCTAAACATTTTTTTGTCACATGTGGTGTGTAATATTTACCTTCTGGTGACCATTGTATCCCGGAGGAACAACAGGGCTCGTGCGTACTTGTACTTGCTCCTGCGTCCTCCAGATCCACTCAGGGCCCGCATCTCTTTATTGAACTCCTTCTTGAAACGATCCCTCACAGACCGCCACCGCTTCACAATTCTCTCCCCTGAAACGAGAAAGGACAAAGTGGTTAGTATACAACATCAGTGTTTCCCAAACTCCAGTCCTCATGGTCCCCAGGGGTCATGTTTTCAGGATTTCCAAAGTAAATAGAAATCTTGAACACATGATCCGTGGGGACCACGAGGACTGGAGTTTGGGAAACACTGGTTTAAATCAAGCAACCGTTACTGTATATACTTACGCTCTTTAATCTGGGCCCGAGCTTCGAGGTCCTCCCAGCGGTCCACAAGGAGCGAACAGATTTCCTCCCAGAGTCGTCGGGTAACGATAAGGTCAGCGTGGCGGGGGTCAGCCATATTCCAGAGCGGCTCCCTTTCTCTGACGAGATCGATGAGGTGGTCCACATCGATTCCTCCATCCTCACCGTCAGAGTCGGGAGCACGCTGTGAAGGCTGTTAAAGAAAAAGACAAAAATAACATAATTAGTCTCCACAAAAGAAATGAAATAAAAAGTGCAAAAAAACAAAGCAAAAATATTTATACTTACACGCTGGTGACCGCCGCGTTGCTGTCGCCGACGACCCTGGGAGGCACTGCGAGGACCTCTTGGCCGAGCACCAGATTGGGAAGACTAGAGAAGAAAACAAAAAATGTTATGTCTTTGGATGTAGGCATTTGTTTGCTGTGTGTGGTCTGCAGAACATTGTTTTCTATGTGTTGTGTGTAGTGTGATGTTGTGTTTCTGCGTTTGATGCAAAAAACTTACCAATTGTGAGCCCACTCCAAGTGTCTGTCCACCCCTTCCTTCTTCTTCTGGGAGCTCCTCTTCATCTTGTGATTCCTGTTTTGAAATAAAAGGCAATGAATAGACATATATTACAGAGATGATGGATTTTGGAGATAAAAACTTACCGTCAAACGCTGACGATGCGAGGGAGGGCTCCCAGAAGAAGATGTGCTGTCTTCCTGATGGCCAGACTCCATGGCTGTGGGTGGTGTTCCTGCTGCTGCCATTGCTGCTGCTGCTGCTGCATCTATTGGGCGGCTGTTGAATAAAGAGAAACAAAGGGCCAATGAATATCTTGATATTCCATAGCCTTAGTTTGGAGGAATGGGGGATTTGATAATTACCGTCTCTCATCTGCTGCTGGACTCCCCTCCCATTGTTCAGCATGCTGCTCCATTTGGGGTGGTGCTGATGGTGCTGCTGCAGATGTCTGCTGCCTTCTCCTGCTCCTGGTTCTTGGCTTGTGTGGCATGTTGGGTGTGGCTGAGGGTCCCACTGTCTTGCTTTTATATATGTCTTGTGGGCAGAGCTACTGAGCATGCTCAGACCAAAAAAAACGGATCCGGCCACCGGATCCGGCTGTCGCCGGATCAGGCGCATTGCGGTGCTCATAGGCTTTCATTGTATGAAAAAGCCGGACACGCCGGATCCGGCGTGTCCGGCTTTTTCGCCGGAGACAAAAAACGTTACAGTAGCCGTTTTTTCCAGACGCCGAATCGCGTCACATTGCCGGATCCGGCGAAAATCGGATGAAACGCATGGCCATCCGGCTCGATCCGGCTCTAATGCAAGTCAATGGGGGGGAAACCGGATCCGGCATTGCATTTCGCCGGATCCGGTTTCTGTCAAAAGCGCCGGATCGCGCCTGACGGAGAAAACCTGATGTGTGAAAGAGGCCTTACTGCAAAATGTGCACAGTGGCCAAAAAATGTAAGTTTTTTACCAATACAACTAATAACAACAAATATCAGATTAATTCCTTCTTGAATTGCAATACTCGATGGGTTACCTATATTATAGAATGCACCAAATGCAATCTTAAATATGTTGGTAGTACAAAACGTTCAGTTTGTACCCGAATTAAGGAGCATCTCCATGATATTGTTAAATACAACCCGGTAAAAAATATATCACAGGCTTCTAAACATTTTGTTCAAATACAGTAAAAAACAATTGAATTTTTTTCTGCATATGCGATTGAAAAACTTCATAAAAAATCTAGACATGGTTTCAATCTAAATGATTTGAGAAATAGGGAGGCTTGGTGGATTTTTCAATTGGACACCAGAGTCCCACAAGAATTGAATCTTAGACGAGATATTATGTTGCATTATTAGTTATCGCAATAGCAATTTGTTTGGTATTATGTCTATATTAAGCTTTGCACTGTCATTATTTGATTTTAACATAAATCCATTTAAATTCTGTGATCATCTAACTGGGTTTATCGTGCAGCTTATTTTGGTGAACTTGATTATGTATTGATATATTCAGGTGCTAGAGTTTCAATCACTACGACAATACAGTCATGGCCAAAAGTATTGACACCCCTGCAATTCTGTCAGATAATACTCAGTTTCTTCCTGAAAATGATTGCAAACACAAATTCTTTGGTATTATTATCTTCATTTAATTTGTCTTAAATGAAAAAACACAAAAAGAATTGTTCTAAAGCCAAATTGGATATAATTCCACACCAAACATAACAAAGAGGGTGGACAAAAGTATTGGCACTGTTTGAAAAATCATGTGATGCTTCTCTAATTTATGTAATTAACAGCACCTGTAACTTACCTGTGGCACCTAACAGGTGTTGGCAATAACTAAATCACACTTGCAGCCAGTTAACATGGATTAAAGTTGACTCAACCTCTGTCCTGTGTCCTTGTGTGTACCACATTGAGCATGGAGAAAAGAAAGAAGACCAACGAACTGTCTGAGGACTTGAGAAACCAAATTGTGAGGAAGCATGAGCAATTTCAAGGCTACAAGTCCATCTCCAAAGACCTGAATGTTCCTGTGTCTACCGTGCACAGTGTCATCAAGTAGTTTAAAGCCCATGGCACTGTGGCTAACCTCCCTAGATGTGGCCGGAAAAGAAAAATTGACAAGAGATTTCAATGCAAGATTGTGCGGATGTTGGATAAAGAACCTCCACTAACATCCAAACAAGTTCAAGCTGCCCTGCAGTCCGAGGGTACAACGGTGTCAACCCGTACAATCCGTCGGCGTCTGAATGAAAAGGGACTGTATGGTAGGAGACCCAGGAAGACTCCACTTCTTACCCCGAGACATAAAAAAGCCAGGCTGGAGTTTGCCAAAACTTACCTGAAAAAGCCTAAAACATTTTGGAAGAATGTTCTCTGGTCAGATGAGACAAAAGTAGAGCTTTTAGGGCAAAATCATCAACATAGAGTTTACAGGAGAAAAAAGAGGCATTCAAAGAAAAGTACACGGTCCCTACAGTCAAACATGGCGGAGGTTCCCTGATGTTTTGGGGTTGCTTTGCTGCCTCTGGCACTGGACTGCTTGACCGTGTGCATGGCTTATGAAGTCTGAAGACTACCAACAAATTTTGCAGCATAATGTAGGGTCCAGTGTGAGAAAGCTGGGTCTCCCTCAGAGGTCATGGGTCTTCCAGCAGGACAATGACCCAAAACACACTTCAAAAAGCACTAGAAAATGGTTTGAGAGAAAGCACTGGAGACATCTAAGGTGGCCAGCAATGAGTCCAGACCTGAATTCCATAGAACACCTGTGGAGAGATCTAAAAATGGCAGTTTGGAGAAGGCACCCTTCAAATATTAGGGACCTGGAGTAGTTTGCCAAAGAAGAATGGTCTAAAATTCCAGCAGAGCATTGTAAGAAACTCATTGATGGTTACCGGAAGCGGTTGGTCGCAGTTATTTTGGCTAAAGGTTGTGCAACCAAGTATTAGGCTGATGGTGCCAATACTTTTGTCTGGCCCATTTTTGGAGTTTTGTGTGAAATAATCAATGTTTTGCTTTTTGCTTCATTCTCTTTTGTGTTTTTTCATTTAAGACAAATTAAATGAAGATAATAATACCAAAGAATTTGTGTTTGCAATAATTTTCAGGAAGAAACTGAATATTATCTGACAGAATTGCAGGGGTGTCAATACTTTTGGCCATGACTGTATGTGTGGTTGTGCAGTGACTGTAGAAAATATTTTTTTTCCTTTTTTTTTTTTTATGATCAACTTTGGCACTATATTTCATGGCAGCGCTCACTAATATGACTTCGCTTATAACCAACTATTTTTGCATTTTATAGGTATACACGTGAAAACATTATTGTTTTTTTCTAATCATGGAAATGATCCTTAAATTAAGTGCTATAGGATTTTATCTATGTCTATCCATGATCACTTGACATTGTGATCACATTCGGTTTGGAAGACTCTTATGGAGATTTTGTCTTTAATGTTGGGAGCGAATTGTTGCAGGACTTTGTTCACATTTGCCTGCGGTGGTTTGGACATTTCCACAATGATTGATCTGGAAAAACTTTTTGAGAAAGGAATATGTCTTCAATATCGGGATTGACCACTATGGGACTTTGTTCATACTCATCCAAGATGACTAGAAGAGAAGGAAGAAATAAGGAGAAAGGAGAAAAAACTTGGAAAAAATAAAAAAAATTTTTTTTTTCTCTCTCTTCATTTTCATTTTTGTCTTCGCTTTTGCTTCCAGTTCTTAGTATTTCATATATAATGATTGTCTATAAGTGTATGTTTTCCACCATTATGTATCATTTATCATGTTGATATTATTTTTGTGAAACCTCTTATAATTGCTCTATATTTTATTTGTATCATTGTTTATCAATGATTAACAATGATTAATAACATGAACCATAAAAATTATAAAAATTATGAATTTAATGACTCATAAAATATACTTGTCATCATATATATATATATATATAAATTCATTTAGAACAAATCTCAATTGAGTTTTTTGTTATATACAGTATAATCTGAAAGAGCATTATATGTGGTTCCAGTAGACACTTTTTATTTTATTTTCATGGTTTTTATTTTTTCACTTATTCATTTTTGTATAATCCAGCATTATCTGCTGACACATATGTTCCCACTTGCACTTAATTTCCCCTACTGAAGAGGGGGGTATATAGTGGAACTGGCAACATTCACTAGTTGTTATGATTAAGGGCGTCTAGCCAGAAACGCGTAAACAATGTTCTGTTGTCTGACCAGCACTCAATAAATCACCAGAGCACTTCAGCTGGATCATTTCTTCTTTTATTACATCCGTTTGATGCCAGACGGGGAGTGTTCTGTCTCCAACATCTGATTTATAATCCTTGATTATCTGCTTGTTAATGTTTTCAGTGTTTTTGGCTCCCAGAGTCCCAGAGTCATAGCCGCAGTGTTATTGTGCTATTTTACTTTCACTTTGATGCCTATATTTTTCCCTCCATTGCAGTGCATTCTGGTAAGTTTTGCAGTGCATTTTGGTAGCCTTTTGCAAAGGATTATGGTACTTTCCCTCTAGTTCCCCATTTTCCTTCAACCTGCATTCAGGAAGCATCTCATTTCTCTTCTCCCCTTGCAATTGCATCCCTGGTACGTATTTATGCTTCCTGTAGCTAATTCCTGACCCATATTAGCCTTGTTAATCAGTCCTTCCCCTGGTTAGCTATTGGTGCAGATGTTGATTTATAATGTATTATGTATATATGAATTCCTGATGTACCCTGTATTGACTGAGTGTATATATATGTTTGCTTGTAGTTTCACCGCATCAATATACCATCATGTTCAATAAAAGCACAGATTCAACCACAGTCTCCTTATTGGACCCGATATAGCGGTTTAGCTGCCTGTATAGCTACATGAATTCTGCTTCATTTAGTGAGGACAGAACACCGACATTAAACCACCATGGCCACTCGGCGGCATCTCTGGCCTCTGTCGCAGCTTCCTGGTCCCAATGATCACACTTAGGGCGAATGCGCACACAGAACGCGCACTATGGAAATACCCCCAGCCTATAGCTATACTTATATGTATTTAAGGCACCCTTCCCTGTAGGCAGATGCCTGAGCAACTTCAGTACCTAGTTACTCTTGTACTCACTAGTTCATTATCAGGTCCCTGTTCCTGAACCAGTTCTGCTACCCTATGCCAGATTGTGTCCTGTTATCTGGAACCCGCCCTGCCAGAACCTAATCCTGTACCTGAACCCGTCTTGTCTCTATTAGTCATTCTGTCCGAACCTGTACCAGCTCAGTCTGAACCAGCAAAAGTATCCGTACCAACAGTGGACCTGTATTCTGCCTGACACTCTGAGTCTGTACCTGCGTCTCTGATCCTTGATTCCACAAAGCACCAATATTGCAGTTTGCTCAGGCCATGAACCCTGTTGACCCAAATACCCTTCCATTTAAGTTTTTTGAGGAGCTGACCCTTCATCATGATCAGCAGGATAAAATCTTGACCTACTTGCAGTCTGTGAACACTCATTTGGACTCCCCGTCGTCGGCTGCTTTATCTGCTCCAGCCCAAGTTGCAGCACCATAGACAGTCACTATTCTGTCTGCAACTCACTTAATAGGACTTGGTCCTTGTCCGTCTGCTCCACTATGTTTCGACATAGATCCCAAACAGTACCATGGATTTATTAACCAGTGTACGATGCACTATGAACTGTAGTCCCATCAGTTTCCCTCTGAACGAGCTGAAGTGGCATTTCTGATATCCCACCTTGGAAGAGAAGCCCTCACATGGCTCATTCCTTTATGGGATAAAGGGGATCCTGTGCCATCAGATCTGCAAGTCTTCCTTAGGAAGTTCCGCAAGGTCATCGACGAACCGAGTAATGTCACGTCAGGCACATCCTCCCTCCTCAGAGTGTGTCAGGGAGGTCTCACTGTAGGCCAATATGCCATTCAGTTTGCACCCTGTCTTCAGAACTTGGCTGGAACAATGAGGTGCTGGTAGCCAGCTTTTGGGTGGGTTTGTCTGGAGGGACTAAGGACAAATTGGCAGGTGGAGACATCTCCACAATTCTTGATAAACTAATCTCCCTGGCTATCCAGATAGATCTCAGGTTTTAGGAATGTTTCAGAGAGGTAACACATGAGAGAATATCAAGGCGTTTGGCTCCGTCATTCCAGAGCCCGCTCATTCCCCAGATTCCTGCAGCAGCTTACTCTCCTGATCCTATGCAGGTTGACCACGTTATGCCGGCTGAGCAACAGCAGGAACACCGTTGTGTCAAGGGGTTATACTTCTATTGTGGTAGTATGGAACATTTTATTCGCTCTTGTCCCAAGAAGTCGGGAAATTCCTAAGCCTAGAAGTCTGTAGGAGTGGCTACCCTGCCTGAGAATAATTCCTCTCTACTGTTCACTCTGGCTGTATCTGTGTCATGTGGAGTTACCCAATTCATTGAGACAGCCTACATAGTTTCCAGTTCAGATGGAAACTTCATGCAGCAAGCTGTGGTATAATGGTACCAGATTCCAGTCTGATGCCGCCAGAGTCTTTTTATGATGTTGTCACCATTTTCCTACCAAGCAGGTGGAGCTCCAGATAGCAATTCTGCATACGGAGATGACCTTCTATGTGTTGCTTAGCCTGTCACATCCACTTATCCTAGGCCCATCCTAGACTGGAATCCAGTTGAAGTGGGGACAGTCTTGCCACAAAAAGTGTCTTATCCCTATTCTGGGTGAGGGAGCAGCTAGGTGCATAACAAGGGGAAGAGGGTGGGGAAGCCCAAATCCTAGGAAAGGGGGGAGTGAAGACCCCTAGACAGATCTGACAACACTCTGTCTCCCCTAGCATCCCAAAATAGGTTTTCCACCTATCGACAAGAAGGAGCCTAATCTCTGACAGCCCCTATTGATAGGCCCTGAGAAGGGAGGGGGATGTGGTTGCGGGAATCAGCCCCCACTACAACTAAAGACAAAATGGGTAAACAAATGAGGGAATATACTTAGCTTGCGATGGCAAAAGAGAGATCATACCAACAATCCTCCAAGAGTACTCCAAGTAAACATTAGTCGACTACTAGCACTTCCAAACTGAACAGAGGAAAATAGAGCTATCACCGGCGCATTACTGAAGAAACTAAAGGTATTTAAACATCCAGCATGTGTGTGTCAATCAGCAGCAGAAAGTGGAGGTCACAACTGGGTCCTAGAGGGAAAAGGATATCACTCTACAACAAAGATGAAAAGATCAAGAAAGTGCTAACGGAGCCAAGGGCAATGACCTTCTACAGCCAGATCCAGAATGACTGTTTGTCACACATGACACACCCCTTACTGATCATACACTGACATCTTCCATAAGAGGAAAGAGGAGACGTTACCTACACATAGGCCGTACGATTGTCCTTTGACCTACTCCCGGGATCTTTCCCTCCTCGAGGTCGTATCTATCCTCTGTCTCAGGCAGAGATTCTCACTATATTTGATTATATTAAAGAGAACCTGGCAGGGAGATTCATCCAGGAGTCTTCCTCACTGGCAGGATCTGGTTTCTTCTCTTTCACAAAGAAGGGTGGAATTCTATGTGCTTGTATAGATTATAAAGGTCCCAACCAGATCATGATTAAAAACAAATATCTGTTGCTACTAATCCGTAATTGTTTGATCATCTTAGAAGTGCCAGGCTCTTCATAAAGCTTGATCTTAGAGGAGGATACAACCTAATCTGCATACACCAAGGAGATGAGTGGAAGATTTCTTTCAACACCCGAGATGGTTACTATGAGTACCATGTTGTGTACCGTTTGGGCTCAGTAATGCCCCAGCTGTCTTCCAAGAGTTTGAGAGTGACATCTTCCAAGATCTCCTTTACTCTTGAGTGATGGTTTATCTGTATGATATCCTTGTTTTCTCTCCAGATCTGCCTTCTCATAGGAGGAACATTTGCCAGGTCTTGCAAAGACTAAGAGATAATCGCCTGTATGCTAATTTTGAGAAATGCGTCTTTCAACTGTCCTCTCTGCCTTTTTCTAGGATATATAATCTCGGACAGGGGTTGGATGATGGATCCTGAAAAGGTGTCTTCAATTCTCAAATGGTCGCATCCTGCTGGCATTAAGGCAATTCATCCATTTTAGTATTTGCCAACTATTACCACCGATTAATTCCTCACTTTTCTTCTCAGCTCTCAGATTGCCTTCATTTCAGCGATGATCCGCAAGGGGCTCCAATCCAAAAAATTGGACTCTGGGAACTAAGAACACATTTATGTCCCTAAAAAGGCCTTCTCTTCTGCTTCTGTACTACATAGACCTGAGATCAACAAACAATTCTTCCTGGGAAGTGGATGTCTCATCCTATGGGTGGGTCAGGGGCTGTTCTCACACAAAAGTCTTCCTCCTGTCGATTGGTCACCTGCAGTTTCATAATCAAGGTCTTCACTGCCAATGAACATAAATACTCAATTGGTGATCATGAGTTAATGGCGATTAAGATAGCTTTAGAGGAGTGATGTTCCTACTCGAATGGGCAGTTCACCTGTTCATCATATATACCGACCATAAGAGCTTTGCTCGCTTTGTATTTGTCCTATATTTTCGTTCAGTCAACAGGAACATCAAGGCGTATGCGCTTTCTAGGTTCTTTCTACCTACCGACCAAGAGGAGAAATCTCAGCTTATCATGGAGTCCTCCAAGATTGTTACTGTGGTTTTGATAAACCTGTCTGAGATTTCTCCAGGAAAGATGTTAGTGTCAGAATCGGATAGGAAGCAATTTCTGCTGTGGGGCCACTCTTCAAAGTTGGCTGGTCATGCCGAGCAGAGAAAGAGTTCACAACTTATCTTGAGTAATATTGGTGGCCAACAATGCGTAATGATATTGTGGACTTAATTTCAGCTTGATCTTCCTGTGCTCGTAACAAGACTCCCAAGCATCTTCTTTCCAGGTGACTTTTACCACTTCCTGTGCCTTCATCTCCCTGGCAGCACATTGCCATGGACTTTATTACGGATTTGCCTGTGTCCTCTGGATGCTACATCATTTGGGTAATGATAGACTGCTTCTCGAAGATGGCTCACTTTACCCCATTGCCAGTGTGATGGTGTGATATGTTATGTGGATGTCATTTTTTGTATATTCCTATTTTTAACAATTCCAGTTATTTTCATAGTGTTTTTCTTATTACATTGTAAGTCTACAGCCTCACTGTATCTGTCTCTTGATGACCCCCTGTAGTGCATTAATCCCTAAGGCCTTTTGTTCTCCTCTGGGAGGCAACTTGTTGGACTACCCCTGGACAAGGAAGGGGGTGGGGGGAAGAACGGTAGCTGGACAGGTCGGTTCCGGTATAGACATGATGGTGAAAAGGCTGCATTTCAGAGAGAAGGATCCATTTTTATCCTCTGAATGCTAGAGTTGTGGAATCTCGTTTCCCTGGACATTTTATCCTGATACTGGACTGCATTCTTATTCTGGACTATCTTATCCTTTGTGTGGTGGACTGAATATGGACCTTTTCGTATTTTTGCCTGAATAAAGGTCTTGGAATTGTTCACTCTTCACTTGCTCTGTTGATTGTGTGATACCAGAGAAGGACCCCGTGACAACTGGTGGCAGCAGTGTGCTGTGATGGAGGTGCCCCACTCTAGCTGGATGCGTTTGTTAGTGGGGCTCCTGAACGGAAGCTTGGCGGAGGCTTACCGAACCATTGATGCACTGCGGAATCGGGATTATAACATTGTAAAGCGGACTATCCTGGATTACCATGCTATCACCCCAGACTCATATAGGGCCAAGTTCCAAGACCTCCCATGCACCACGGGGGGATCGTTTAGGATGTATGCACATAAGATGTCCGAGGCATGTCGGAGATGGCTGGAAGCAGAAAACGCCTTTACTGTGGAAGATGTTATACAGGCGTTCCTTATAGAACAATTTCTTGCCAAGTGCCCTGCAGAGGTACGGGAATGGGTCCGGGAGCGCACGCCGTGTACCGTGGATAGAGCTGCAGCCCTGGCCGATGAAGCCCTTACTATCCGGCCGCAATGGAGGAGGCTTCTGGACAATGAACCACGGCCTGCTCCCGCGCCCCGTCCCCCTCCAATTATATCTGCCCTTCCACCTAGTCGCAAGCCGATGACAATCACAGCTCACAATCCTAGGCCCCAACAGTTCCGACCACGACCTGGGGGTATCACAGAGAGGAGGTGTTATGGGTGTGGGCAACCTGGACATTTGCAGTCTGGCTGCCCCTCCAAG
The DNA here is from genome assembly GCF_039654945.1 of Dendrobates tinctorius. Taxonomy (NCBI): domain Eukaryota; kingdom Metazoa; phylum Chordata; class Amphibia; order Anura; family Dendrobatidae; genus Dendrobates; species Dendrobates tinctorius. Next base: position 33,300,079 of record NW_027361829.1, read on the forward strand.
AGTCGGAGGGAGCCCCATGCAGCCCCACCTCGTCCAGTGCATCTTGTACATTCCACCACACCTGAAGAAGAGCTACCACCACCCCCACCAGAGTGGACCACCGACCACGGCACCATAGATACCCCTCCTGGAGTGTACGGACTCCGGCCTCTGTCCTTTAGCTACTCAGAGCAATGGCAACGCCACCTGCAGGATGTCTTTATTGATGGATACAAAGTGTCAGGATTTAGAGACACGGGGGCATTCTTGACTATCGCTGACCCCCGTGTGGTTCGACCCGAGGCAATTTACCAGGGTCCGGGAATTCCCATTGTCCTGGCGGGCGGTGCCCGCAAATATATACAGCGAGCTTCTGTGCGTTTGGATTATGGTTGTGGAGAAAAACTGTGTTGGATTGGAGTTATGGGAGGACTTCCTGCAGATATCCTCCTTGGTAACGACATTGGGGAGTTACAGTGAAAATTTGTGGGAGCAGTCACCCGACTACAGGCCCTTCAAGCACTACGTCATCCGGACCCCACCGGGGAGCAACCACCACGAACCGCATCAGAGTCGGTAAGCAATACTTTCGCTGCTACTACATTGGGAGAGTCTTGGGACAGAGAGGAGTTTAGGAGAGAAATAGAGGGTAACACTACCTTAGCAGCCCTTAGGCGAAAGGCAGAAACTGGGCACATGGGAGATAATGGGGATGGCTTCATTCGAGAAAACGGACTGTATTATCGTGTAACAAAGGGCAGTGACCAGGGCAACCCTGACGCAACGACCAGGCAACTCATTGTCCCTCAGAAGTACAGGGCACAGCTACTTCATCTGGCCCATGACATCCACTTGGCTGGGCATCAAGGGAGAAAAAGGACTGAAAAGAGACTCACCCAAAGTTTTTACTGGCCGGGCGTCTCGCAGTCTGTAGCCCATTATTGCCGCACCTGTGATGTGTGCCAGCGAATGCGGCATCCAGGAGCTCGACATAAGGTACCCCTGCAATCCCTGCCCATAATTGAGGAACCATTTCAACGTGTAGCCGTCGACATCATAGGTCCTCTGGCCCACCCCAGCAGGTCGGGGAAAAAATATATCCTGACCGTGGTGGACTATGCCACTAGGTATCCTGAAGCTGTGGCCCTGTCCAGTATTACAGCAGTAAAGGTAGCCGAGGCCCTTGTTACCATCTTTACCCGGGTAGGGTTTCCTAGTGAAATATTGTCAGATCAAGGTACTCAGTTCATGTCAGATCTGGTCCAGTCCCTATGGCATACCTGTGGTGTTCGAGCCATTCGCACCACCCCATACCACCCGCAGACCAACGGACTATGTGAACGCTTTAATGGAACCCTAAAAAATATGCTGAGGGCTTTTGTTGATGTTGAAAAAGACTGGGAAAAGTACCTGCCACATCTCCTCTTTGCCTATCGGGAGGTTCCCCAAGAGTCCACAGGGTTCTCTCCCTTCGAACTACTGTTTAGCCGGAAGGTCCGTGGGCCTCTCACTCTTCTGAAAGAACATTTGGAGGGAGACATCTCAGATACCGGAATGCCCATCGTTCCCTATGTTCTAGAGCTCCGAGACCGTCTCACCCAGCTAGCTACCTTCGCTAAAGAACATCAGTGAATGGCCCAGCCCAGACAAAAAACCTGGTATGACCGTAATGCCAGGAACCGGGAATTTATGGAAGGACAGCAAGTGCTCATGATTACTGCTTCCCCTGCCAACAAGCTTCAAGCAGTGTGGGAAGGCCCTTACCAGATTGTCAAGAAAATTAATGACACTAACTATGTTATTGCCCTGGACTCTAGTGGTCGACGACAGAAAACCGTCCACATTAACATGCTGAAAGACTACCACGACCGATCTCTGCCTGTTCTAGCTGTCTGCCACCCCCCTAGTGATACCGCCGACAACGAGTATCTCCCAGATCTCCTCCAGGTTGCCCAAGCGGGAGGATCACTGGAACAAGTGCCCCTGGGCTCCCATTTATCGGATATACAAAAGGACGATATTGTCGCCGGACTAAGGCCGAGGGCTGCTGCTTTCTCCTCAAAGCCGGGGAAGACTACTCTCACCAGTCACCTTGTGGAAACCCCTGGACAACGCCCCATCCAGCAGGCTGCCTACCGGGTTCCAGAGGCTGTTCAAGGCATGATAAAGAACAAACTGGAGGAGATGAAACAACTGGGAGTTATTCAGCCATCTCACAGTTCTTGGGCCTCTCCTGTCGTCCTGGTCCCCAAGAAGGATGGTACAACACGATTCTGTGTTGATTACAGACGACTAAATGATGCCACCAAGAGTGATGCTTATCCCATGCCCAGGATTGATGATCTATTGGATCGTCTGGCCAGTGCCCAATTTGTGACCACGACAGACTTGAGCAAGGGGTACTGGCAAATACCCCTAACGGAGGACGCTCGGGAGCGCTCAGCCTTCATTACTCCATTTGTGCTTTATGAGTTCCTGGGAATGCCCTTTGGGATGAAAACTGCCCCCGCTACTTTCCAGAGACTGGTGGATCGACTGTTACAACAATGTCAGGACTTTGCCTGTGCTTACTTAGACGACATCGCCATTTTTAGCACAACCTGGGAGGAACATCTTAAACACTTGGGCATAGTGCTGGACTGTATCCTTACTGCAGGACTGACCATTTGCCCTGTTAAGTGCCAAATAGGGATGGCTGAGGTGCAGTACCTCGGGCATAGAGTAGGGGGTGGGACACTAAGGCCTGAGCCTGCCAAGGTGGAAGCCATTAGCAACTGGTGTAGACCCCAGACTAAAAAGCAGGTACTTGCGTTTTTAGGAACTGCGGGTTACTATCGCAAATTTGTTTCTAACTTCAGCACCTTGGCCAAGCCTCTAACCGACCTGACCCGCAAGAACATGCTTAGGAATGTGACGTGGACGACGGCATGCGAAGATGCCTTTTCAGCGTTAAAGACTACCCTCGTCACTGCTCCTGTCTTGGCTGCCCCGGATTATAAACGCAGGTACCTCGTGCAGACAGATGCATCCACCTTTGGGATTGGGGCAGTACTTAGCCAAGTGAACGCCGCCGGAGAAGAACATCCTGTTGCTTTTGCCAGTCGGAAACTACTGCATCGGGAAGTTGCCTATGCCACTATTGAAAAGGAGTGCCTTGCCATCGTATGGGCGCTAAAAAAATTGCAGCCCTACTTGTATGGCAGAGACTTCACAATTGTTACAGACCACAACCCCCTCACATGGCTGAACTGCGTATCAGGGGACAATGGAAGATTGCTGCGGTGGAGCTTGTCCTTGGAATTGTTCACTCTTCGCTTGCTCTGTTAATTGTGTGATACCAGAGAAGGACCCCGTGACAGCCAGGTCTTTTGTCTGCTCCCGTGCTCGCCGAGAAGTTTATTTACCATATTTTCTGTCTTCACAGGTTTCACATTGTGTGCAATAGGGACCCACGACGACTGGGTCAACTTTTGCCTTTGGTGGAGTTCTCCTATAATAATCATTTAAGTGAGGCCTCTATGATGTCACCAGTCTTCGTTGTCTGTGGTCAACAACCTAGTATTCCTGTCCCGGTGATGGTCGCTTCTGGCATCCCTGCAGCCAATGTTCTCATTAAAGATTTCTCCAAGATCTGGGAGGACACCTAAGCCACTCTTGAGAAATTGTCCTAATGGATGAAAAGTCATGTTGACAAAAGACGCATGGATCCACCATGATTTCATCCAGATGATAAGGTGTGACTCTCCTCGAGATACATCCATCTTAAAGTCCCTTCTTAGAAGTTGGTTCCTTGCTTTACTGATCCCTTTGAGGTTGTCAAGCAAATCAACACCGTGTCCTATGAGTTGAAGCTTCCAGCCTTGTTACACGTGCCTAACTCTTTCCACGTATCTCTCCTCAAGCCAGTCATTTTTAGCCATTTCTTCAGGGATCCTGGTTCCATGCCTCCACCAGCCTTATCTGAGGATGTCTTTGAAGTGAAGAGTATCTGAGGATGTCTTTGAAGTGAAGAGTTCGGCCATGAAGTAGGTGAGGAGTAAAACTTTTTTCCTGGCTGATTGGAAAGAATTTGGTCCCGGAGAGAGATCATGGGAGCCCAAGTAGAATATTCATGCCCAATTTCTCCTGTAAAGGTTCCTTTCAAGTTTGAAGGGGAGGGGGCGTAAGGATGGAGGGGTACTGTAACTCCAGTGTCCCTGCAGGGATGCTGACATACTCACCACTACAGTGTGGTCTGCTGCTCCGGCCTGTTAAAAGGGTAGCGCACGCACTCCGGAAATACTCTCTGCCTATATCTGTGAGGCATTAGATATTTAAGGCTCCTTCCTCTGTAGGGAGATGCCTTAGCAACTTCAGTACCTTGTTAGTTTTGTACCCACTAGTTTGTTGTCATGTCTCCTGGTTCCTGGACCTATTATGCTACCCAGAGTGTGTCCTGTTACCCTGAAACTGTCCTGCCAGAATCTAATCCTGTACCTGAATCAGTATAGTCTGTTTTAGTCATTCTGTCTGAAACTGTACCTGCTCAATCTGAACCAGCACCAGTATCTATACCACCAGTGACCCTTTTTTGTCCTGTCTGAAACTCCAAGTCCGTACCTGCATCCCTGACCTCTGGGGTCAGCTGCTGCAGTACCGGGGACTGCTATGGAGTGGTACCTGATGGCTACATGCAGCTTAAGTCTAACCTCACCATCTAGAGCAGAGGTCTCAAACACGCGGCCCGCGGGCCGCATGCGGCCCCTGAGGCAGGCATCTGCAGCCCGCGGTGCACCACATGTCTCACTCCCTGAGGCAGGGGGAAGGGCGCGCATTCTGTGCGCACACTGCACAGGACCTGGGATGAGGTCACAGAAGGGGGATGAGTCAGGGGTCACATGGTCAGGGGCCTCAGTGTATGCAGGACGCTGCTGTCTGTGCTGGTTGTCATGGTGCCGTGTGTGAAGAGGTGTACGGAGCGGAGCAGCGTGTGTACGAGGTGTACGGAGCGGAGCCGCATGTGTACGGAGCGTGTGTATGGAGAGGAGCCGTGTCTGTACAGAGTGTAGCCGCATGTATACGAGGTGTACAGAGCAGAGCTGCGTGTGTACGAGGTGTACAGAGCAGAGCTGTGTGTGTACGAGGAGTATTAAGTTTGAAAGGAATACGGCCCTCCAGCTCAAATTTTTTCTTATGTGCGGCCTATTTACTCTGCCAAGTTTGAGTCCCCTGATCTAGAGGTTCTAGTGAAAATCAGGTAGCACCTTATTTATGTCTCTTCAGGGTAAGCCAGGCCCGTGGCACAGTGGGTCCACAACCCACCATTGTGACAGTAGCAAGTATTGTGACGTGTAAAAGAAAGGATACATTGTTTTCTAATTATGTTAAAAATATAAATCTGAAAAGTGTGATTCAGCCCCCTGTAGTACTTCTCATTCATGCCCCTAAATAAAATCCTGAGTGACCCATTACCTCCAGAAGTTACCTAATTAGTAAACTGAGTCTAATATATTCTGAATATAACTAGAGCTGTTCTGTGAAGGACTCAGAGGTTTGTTTGAGAACATTAGGGATCAAAGAATATCATGAAAACCAAGGAACACACAAGACAAGTTAGGGAAAAAGTTGTGGAAAAGAGTTAAGCAGGGTTAGGTTATAAAAAATAAATATCCCAAGCTTTGTACATCTCATGGAGCACTGTTCAATCCATCAACCAAAAATAAAGGGAGTATGGCACAACTGCAAACCTACCAAGACATGGTCGTCGACCTAAACTGACGTCATAAGCTAGGAGAACACTTATTAGAGAAGCAGCCAAGAGGCCCATGATCAAGCAGGAGGAGGTGCAGAAATTCATAGCTCAGGTGGGAAAATCTGTCCACAGGACAACTAATAGGCAACATTCACACATTCAGTATTTGGTCAGTATTTTACATCTGTATCTGTAAGTCAAAAGCAGGAGTGGGTGAAAAATGCGGAAGTGGTGACATGTTTCTATTATACTTTTCCTCTGATTGTTCCACTCCTGGTTTTGGCTTACAAATACCGTTGCAAAATACTGAACCAAATACTGAATGCGGCCTTAGGCTGGGGTCACACTAGCGAGTGCAGTGGGAGAAACACGCACGAGTCTCTTGCCTCAATACCCGGCACTGCCGCCGGCGGTTCAGACCGGAGCGTTCAGCTGCATAGAAAGTGTGACGAGCGTCAGCTTAAGCTGAGTCGTTTTTCTTGAATGAGTGGACCCTCTGGGCCGTGGCATCCACCCACCTAGGGTGAGCTGACCTAGTGAGGAACCACCCCATTAACAGGGAGAGTCAGGGGCAAGACCAAGGGGGTGAGCCACCACGGCAGCTGGACCAGATGGCCAGCTCAGGGAAACAAGACTAGGCGAGACAAGACGTTAGTTCAAGTAAACTTCATTAAGGAACACTTCTGGGTACAACAGGTGCAAAACGTGAACACATAAAGTACATAAAGCAAGATGCGTGCAAGGGCACGCCGAGGTCCAAGGCATGAGGAACACTTCAGGGTATAACAGGTGCAAAACGTGAACACACAGAGTACATAGAGCAAGGTGCGTGCAAGGGCACGCCGAGGTCCAAAGCATGGTACGTGCAGATGGTAAACAGAGGCACGAGGACATCGGACTCCAGACAGCAGCCAACGATCAACCGGGACATCAGGTTCTGTAGCTCTGAAGGTGATCGTCAGGTTCCAGACATCCGGTAAGCAAACCAGGGTTTCATGCAAGGAGACAAGACAAAGTTAGAAACAGGATGCGTGTCAACGAACACGCCCGGGTCAGGTTCACAGGACGGAGGCCTGCGCATGCCAAGGGGCATGCCAGGGACAGGTACAGGGACGGTGGCCTGCGCGTGCGAAGAGACACGCCAGGGACCAAGATAGGTTATGGTGGCATCGGAATCTGGGGTGCTGGCATCGACCGACAGGGTCCAGGAATCAGACTGCGGAAATCACCTCCGGACATCAGGCCGCAGTCATCTAGGTCCGGACCTCTGACAGCGGTTGGCAGGTTACGGAATCCGGCAGGCAAGACAGGGTTCAGAGCAGAGCAAAGTAAGCAAAAGACTTTGTGCAAGAGTAGCACGAAAAGGCACAGTGCGAAAACCAGCGTGCGTGCAAGGGAGCACGGAAACCACGACTGGGGCACCGGCAGGCGGTACCGACGGTGGCATAAGCAGGCGGGCACGACTTAGAGGTGGCACAGCTGTGGCTCACACAGCCGGTAACCACTATAGCACTGGATGGCGGGCACGGCTGAGGCACACAGGCGAGCACGACTAGAGGCGGCACAACAGGCAGGCACAGGGTGACCAGGCGCGTGCACAAGGGCATGGAGCCACAAGGCAGGGCTAGGCAAAGGTACAGGACAGAGACGCATGCGAAACAGACAGGGGGGTGGCCCTGACCTGACGGACCGCAGGACAGACGAGGCCCCGGGGGTACCTACTGGACGACGACCTCGGACAGGTGAAGCGCTGGGGGTAGATTGGTCTAGGACTGCCCCCAGTGAAAGATCCGCGAGGTGCATTACTGTGACTGGAATGAAGGCGCAGGTACCCGGGCCTGGAGATAGTGTGAAGAAGCTGCGGTGCTTGTTTGGTGGGTGTCAGGAGGACGACGAATAAATACGGAACTTACATGTGAAATCTGTCTCCGCCTCGTCCTTTGAGTCGCCTGGTGTCTGCGGCGTCCGAACAGGGTAAGCAGTGGTCCACTCCCCAAGCCCGGCCCCTACCACACATACACAGAGAGGGTAGCGCAGTACGGAATCAACAGGCAAACTCACAACGGGGAACAGAACCGGGTCAGAACCAAATAAACAAGCTATAACAACGAACAGGCACAGGCACACAGAGGTCACCACACTCGGCCAAAGGTAAAAGTATAACTGACAGGGATTGGAGCTTCCCAGGGGTTTAAGAAGCTCTCCCAGAACCAAAAAGAGGCCACAATCATTAACCCGAGGTGTGCAGGTCAAAACCTGCACTGAGCTCCAGACATTAACCCCTGACGTACAGCTCAAAAACCTGCACTGGGATCATGACAGTACCCCCCTCTCAACGGGGGGTCTCTGGACCCCCAGGCTTCCCCGGGTACTTGGCATGGAAAGCCCGAACCAGGCGATCTGCATGTACAGAGCGAGCAGGGACCTATGAGCGCTCCTCTGGTCCATATCCCTTCCAGTGGACCAGATACTGCAAAGAGCGGCGCACCCGCCGAGAGTCCACAATATGTCCGACCTCATACTCCAATTGACCCTCCACCAGCACTGGAGGAACAACAGGCTCGGAGTCCTCTTTGACAGAACCTACGGATTTCAACAGAGATTTATGGAACACATTGGACATTTTTAAGGAGGCGGGGAGACACAACCTATATGCCACTGGGTTGACTATCTCCATAATCTCATAAGGACCAATGAACTTTGGTCCCAACTAAGCTGATGGTACCTTTAAGTTGATGTTACGTGAGGAAAGCCAAACTTTCTCTCCCACCTGAAACATGTCTCCCGAGGCTCTCTTTTTGTCAGCAAAATATTTGTACCTCCCCTGGGCCCGAGAAATATTACGCTGGACTTCAGTCGTTGAACGGACCCCTCTTCCCCTGGACAACTGGAATCCACCTGTGAAAACTCCCCAAAATGCGGATTAAACCCATAGTTAATCAGGAATGGGGACATGTTGGTGGACTGACTCACCCGGTTGTTAAAATCGAATTCCGCCAACGGTAACGCATCACACCAATCCTCCTGTCTGGCGGAGGTCAGACACCTGAGAATTTGTTCCAGGGATTGATTGGTGCGCTCTGTCTGACCATTACTCTCCAGGTGATATGCCGACGAGAAGGTGAGTGAGATGCCCAATTTCATACAGAACGCCCTCCAAAATTTGGCCACAAACTGCACACCTCTGTCAGACACCACATTCAGGGGTACCCCATGCAATCGGACCACATGCTGCACAAACAACCTTGACAATGTTTCTGCTGAGGGTAATGCTGCCAAGGGAATGAAATGGGCCTGTTTAGAAAACCTATCCACCACCACCCAGATCACGGTATTGCCCCTGGAAGGTGGAAGGCCGGTAATAAAATCCATGGAAAGATGAGTCCATGGCCTATCAGGAACCGGTAAAGGTATGAGTTCCCCAGCCGGCAGGTTCTGCGAGCTTTTGGAACGGGCACACACACCACAAGCAGAGACAAATTTCTTGACATCGGACCTTAGTGAAGGCCACCAAAAACCCCTGGCTACTGCCTCTCTAGTGGCGGTGATACCTGGATGAGCACTCAGCCTAGACTCATGAAACTCCTGCAGAAGTCTAGGCCGCAATAAATCTGGAACAAACAATTTATCCTCTGGCCTGGTTGCTGGAGCTAGGGCCTGAGCCCTTAGAATTTCTTGTTCCAACTCAGATGAGACCCCCGCCACTACCACCCCTGGGGGAAGAATGGAGGATGGCTGCTCGGGGGGGAGACACCAGGTCAAAACTTCTGGACAGGGCATCCGCTTTAACATTTTTGGACCCCGGTCGAAAGGTAATGGAGAACTGAAATCGTGAAAAAAAAGTGACCAACGGGCTTGTCTAGGAGTAAGCCTCTTAGCAGATTCGAAGTATGCCAAATTTTTGTGATCCGTGACAACCGTGATAGGGTGAGCCGCCCCTTCCAAAAAGTGCCTACATTCCTCAAACGCCAGCTTGACCGCAAGAAGTTCTCTATTGCCTACATCATAGTTTCTCTCAGCTGAAGAGAACTTCTTGGAGAAGAAGGCACAGGGTCTGAGATTGGTAAGGGTGGCCGGACCCTGGGACAGCACTGCCCCCACCCCTACTTCAGAAGCATCCACCTCCACAATGAATGGTTTGGACGGGTCTGGTTGGACCAACACCGGGGCGGCCATGAAACATTTCTTAATAGCTGAGAAGGACTCCTTAGCGAGTACAGACCAATTTTTTACATCAGCGCCCTTCCGAGTAAGATCCGTGAGTGGTTTAACCACTTGTGAGAAACCTTTAATGAATCTCCGATAATAGTTTGCAAATCCTAAGAAGCGCTGGAGCCCCTTGAGATCTCGAGGCTGAACCCAGTCAGCGATCGCCAGCACCTTCTTAGAATCCATACGAAACCCCTCACAGGACACAATCAACCCCAAAAAAGACAGTTCCTGTACAAAGAAAGGAACATTTTTCCAATTTAGCGAACAATTGGTTCTCCCTGAGTCTCTGGAGAACTGTCTGTAGATGTTGCAAGTGAGATTAGCTGTCCGGGGAATACACCAAAATGTCATCCAAGTAAATAATAACAAAACGGCCTATCAGGTCAGAAAACACCACATTGATGAAATTCTGGAAAATAGCGGGCGCATTAGTTAACCCAAACGGCATTACCAGGTTTTCAAAGAGTCCTTCTGATGTGAGGAACACAGTTTTCCACTCGTCCCCTTCCCGAACCCTTATCAGATTATAGGCACCCCGAAGATCTAACTTGGAGAACCATTGGGCCCCAGCTAACTGGTTACATAAGTCTGGGATGAGGGGAAGTGGGTAAGTGTTCCTAACAGTTATCTTGTTTAGTTCCCGAAAGTCGAGGCACGGCCGCAAACCACCATCTTCTTCACAAAGAAGAATCCTGCTGCCACAGGTGACACAGAAGGCCTGATATGCCCTTTGCGGAGACTCTCAGCTATGTACTCCTTCATGGCTTGGCGCTCAGGCCCAGACAAATTGAACAATCGAGCCTTAGGTAACTTGGCTCCGGGTACTAAATCAATGGCACAATCGTAGGGTCTATGTGGTGGCAACGCCTCAGCCTCACTTTCTGAAAAAACATCTTCGAAATCCTTCAGGTACTCCGGAATACCTTCCAGACCGTCAGACGACACAGATATGGATTTAACAGCGTTAACAAGGTGTCCTAGGTTACCATATTTATCCTTGCATCCCCATTGAGAGATCTCCCCCGTAACCCAATCAATGGTAGGATTATGGCGTTGAAGCCAAGGCATCCCCAGTACCAGTCCTGCAGGCAAATTATCTAGCACAAGACAACTTAGTTTTTCCACATGAGTGGAACCCACTTTTAGAGAAAAAAGTTCAGACCTGAAACAGATACCGTCCTAGGTAAGAGGGGACGAGTCAATTGCCACAAGTTTAACAGGATCCTGAAGCCTGACTGTCCCTATCTTATTAAGAGTCATAATTTTGGTATCAATCAGGTTCACAGCAGAACCACAGTCAACAAAAGCAGTAGTCTGAACCGGACCATTACCAAGTTCCAGTTCCACCTGCAGCACCATTTTTGCACATGAGAAAAATTGTACCTGAAGGTCTGGGTAGCCTCCATGACTACTACCCAGACCTAGTCGTTTCCCGCCATCTTGGAGGATGATGGACAGGAGGGGCAGTCCTTCTTCCAGTGTCCGGATTCCCCACAATAGAAGCACAACTGCTTCTCCCGGCGGCGTCTTCTTTCCTTTTCCTCACAGATGACAACGCTCACCTCCATAGCCACAGGAAGAGTTCGGGTCTCATCTCCACTGAAGAATAATGGTGTTTCCCATTGCATAACGCCTCTAGCCCGTAGTCTGCGATCCATGCGAACCGCTTGGGTGATGGCATACTCCAGGGAGTCAGGTGGAGGACGGAGTGCCGAGGCATCCTTCAGATGTACACACAGGTCTCTACGGAACAGCCCCCGAAGGGCGGCATCACTCCAAGAAATCTCGGCTGCCCAACGTCTGAATTCCATACAGAAACATTCGGCCGAGTGCTCCTCCTGACAGACACTCATCACCTTGTCCTCAGCCAAACGCACTCTATCAGGCTCATCATAAATATGCCCTAAGGCTTCAAAAAATGCATCCACAAACATTCTCTCTGGGGCAGAAGAGGAAAGCGAAAATGCCCAGGCTTGTGGGGACCCCCTAAGCAGGGACATAACCACCCCCACTCTCTGTCTCTCATCCCCAGAGGAGCGGGGTCTCAAAGAGAAAAAGAGCTTACAGCCCTCCTTAAATGCTCTGAATTCATCTTTGTTACCAGCAAACGTATCTGTCAATTTAACCGGGGATTCGGGTGGGACTAAAATGACATCTCTATTCCCCACCTGCTGAAAGCCTGCAGAAAGCACCCCCTGAACTGAGTCCTCAACCCGCCGTTGGGACTGAGCCAGAGCTTGGTGTTCCAAACTAAGCTTCTGCAGTGACTGAGTCAAGCATTTCACCTGCTCAGATAAAGCATACATTGGGTCCATGCTGCAGAAGTGAGGAGAGAAAAAAAAAATTCAAGGTCAGTTATAATGTCAGGAACACCGCACTGAGCTTGCTCACTGAGCCAGTGCGCGAATCCTTAGTAAAGTGAACTGTGTTCAAAGATACCTGAAGAGCGGGCAGCAGCCGAATAGGTGCGTACTTCAGAACAGCAGGACCTGAAGCACGTGACTGCTGGGGGAGTGGCCTAAACTCCAGAGAGCTAGGAGCTGCAAGAGAACTCCTAGCAGGGTAACTGCGAGACCAAGTTACCAAGGGGCATAGACAGGGAGGATAATCAGGACGTAGCCAATGAGTCATACACAGAGATAGCTGCAAGGTACAAGAGGGGCGAGCAGAGAGTAGTCAGATAACAGGCAACGAGTCATACACAGAGAGGGTAGCGCAGTACGGAATCAACAGGCAAACTCACAACGGGGAACAGAACCGGGTCAGAACCATATAAACAAGCTATAACAACGAACAGGCACAGGCACAGAGAGGTCACCACACTCGGCCAAAGGCAAAAGTATAACTGACAGGGATTGGAGCTTCCCAGGAGTTTAAGAAGCTCTCCCAGAACCAAAAAGAGGCCACAATCATTAACCCGAGGTGTGCAGGTCAAAACCTGCACTGAGCTCCAGACATTAACCCATGACGTGCAGCTCAAAAACCTGCACTGGGATCATGACAATAAGATGTCCCATTTGCAGTATGCAAAAAGCTATCTAGGGAACACAGCTAGCATGTGGATGAATTTGCTGTGGTCAGATGAGACAAAAGTAAAACTTTTTGAGCTAAATGCAAAATGCTATGTGTGGCGGGAAACTAACACTGCACATTACCCTGAAAACACCTTCTACAACGTCAAGCTTGGTGATGGCAGTATAATGCTGTGGAGATGCTTTTCTTCAGGAGGGACAGGGAAGGTGGTCAGAGTTGATAGGAAGATAATTTTAACTGTGCCAATGTATGATTGCTGATTTCCTTATAAATAGCATGTTATAAATCATCGACCACATTCGGCTCCTTCAGACAGAACTTGAAATCCCAGCTTTTCATGAATGCTGACATCCTGCAACGACCTCGCTGCCTTCTCACCACTACCGGAGCTACTGCCTCACCAACACTGGAGCCGCTGCACCCCCCCAACCTATTGTCTCCTTCCCCAGCATACTACTTTACAATACTACTTATTAATACTTTATTCTTACTCACCAATTTACTCAAATGCCAGATGTATAATAAGCAAAGAGTTGCCCCAGACAGAATATACTGCAAAATGAAAAATATATTAAATGTATGCATGAAACAAATTCGTTTTACAAGCTTTCTTGTATTTTGAAAAACTGCTTAACCCCTTCATGACTGACCATGATGTCCATGGGCGTGAAGTGCAGTGAATATTCAATCACTCAAGTAGCGGGCACACGTGATTGCCCGCCCGCTGCAGGAAGTCGGCGGCTGCGACTACTGTGCCCGCTATTGAAGAGAAATGAATATTCATTGTGAGTGCAGTGAATATTCATTTCCCTTTTGCAGTGGGTACACGTGATTGCCCCGCAGCTGCAGCTACTGGCAACGGAACAAGACGCTGTGAGGGAGCGCAGGAACGGTAAGTAGGAATTTTTTAATACTTTTCTGCTGGGGGCAATGCATACAAGGATAGGAATGAGGGGGTCATGCATACCAGGATAGGGATGAGGAACAATGCATACCAGGATAGGGATGAGGAGCCATGCACACCAGGATAGTGATAAGAAGCCATGCATACCAGGATAGGGATGAGAAGCCATGCACACCAGGATAGGGATGAGGAGCTATGCACACCAGGATAGTGATAAGAAGCCATGCATATCAGGATAGGGATGAGAAGCCATGCACACCAGGATAGGAATGAGGGGGTCATGCATACCAGGATAGGGATGAGGAGCCATGCACACCAGGATAGCGATGAGGAGCCATGCATACCAGGATAGGGATGAGAAGTCATGCACACCAGGATAGGAATGAGGGGGTCATGCATACCAGGATAGGGATGAGGAGCCATGCATACCAGGATAGGGATGAGGAGCCATGCATACCAGGCTTATACTCGAGTCAATAAGTTTTCCTGCGTTTTTTTTTCTAGAAGCATCATTTTTTCCGGTTTAGTTGGTCGTTTCATGACCCCTTTTTCAACATTTTTGACCGCCATGTTTTTTTTACTTTTTTTGGCATTACTTTCTTTCTTTTAGCAAAAATTATAGCAAAACTATCAATAAAGATGCCCGGCATCTTTTGAGCCTTCCCATTGACATATATTTTAAAGTATAGAGCATTTTCAGAGCAGAAACCACATGAAGAATGATCAGATCACTTTTAAACCACTTGGCATCTTTGGAAATCTGAGGCAGTGAAAAGTCACTTAAAAGGCTTCCAGCAATCCGTTTTTACAAGAATATGTTCATTGCTTTCTGGGCAGTTTTTCAGGGTGGCTTTGGAGTAGATTCCCCTGAAAAAGAGATTGGCACTGATTCATCACAGCTTTTATGCCTAAAAAGTGTCAGAAAATCTTTGAAATGTCGCAAATTTTTCGTGCAACTTGTAGTCACATCCAAATTTTGCAGCATTTCTCGTTTTGACTCTAGTTTCTCCTAGCTCCCCCAAAATGGGGAACTGTGGAGTTCTCTGAGCCAGAATTGTCACTTCAGTCGCTAGCTAGAGTAAGATTTCTGTAGTAGCGCATTCCACTCATCAGACACTCCAGATTCATGAAGAGGCATGAAGCTCTTCATGAATCAAAAGCAGAGGTGTAGCTAGGCGAAACTTCTGAGTTGGCCCCCTAACCAGGTAATCTTGATTACAACTGGGTGACGCATCCTAAGGCTATGTGCCCACGTTGCAGACCTGGTGGTGCCCTCCTTTTACTGTGTATACACGTTGCAGAAATGCTGCGGAATTTTCCTCAGCATTTCTGCACTCCCCGCCGAGGTTAAAACGCATGCGGAATTCGCATGCGTTTTCCCACTAAACACAAGCATTTTGCAAGAGTTTTTAGCTTGCAGAACGCTATCGCTTTTCCAAGCGATTTGAAGCATCGCTTTGGAAAGTGATTGACAGGTTGGTCACACTTGTCAAGCATAGTACTTGACAACTGTGACCAATTTTTTAATATTGATGCGGCCTATGCAGCATCAATAGTAAAAGATAGAATGTTAAAAATAATACAAAAAAGAAAAAATAGGGATATACTCACCTTCTGTTGGCCCCGGACGCTGCCGGCAAGCTCCGATCCCAGGGATGCATTGCGAGCATCACCTCAGATGATGTAGCGCTCATGTGACCGTGACATTATCTGGGGTGACTCTCGTAATGTATCCCTGGGAACGGAAGATGCTGGCAGTGTCGCGTGCACCGCTGATGACTCCGGGGGTCGACAGAAGGTGAGTATATCCCGATTTTTATTTTAATTCTATTTTTTACAGGGATATGGTATCCAGTGCATGGAGGAGAGTCTCCTCTCCTCCAGATCATGGGTACCATCCGCACATGAAGCGCTCACTTTACACATGGTGGGCATAGCCACATGCATAAAGTGAGCGTTTCAATGCAATCTTATGGCGGGGGAATCGCGGTGATTCCGCAGATTTAATGGACATGCTGCGGGTTTTACCGCGATGCGATTCCGCAGCTGTAAAATCCACAGCATGGGCACAGCAATTGCGGAATCCCATAGGATTGCATGGGAATGAGTTGTTTAAGCGGTGCCGCTGCCGCAAAAACGCGGCGGAACGCTTAAAAAGCGCAACATGGGCACTCAGTCTAATAGTGGATGACCACGCTGTTGCGAAAATAATCTCTATACAAAGACCAACATGGATATTACAGCCATATGGTCAGTGGTAGATACCAGTCCTACAGAACTTATAAGAGAACTAGATGGTGGCCCGATTCTATCGCATCGGGTATTCTAGAGTCTCTGTTAAAATAAAAAATAGTTATATACTCACCTTCCGACAGCCCCCGGACTCTTTCTCTCCTCTCCATGCTCCCGGCATCTTCCGGTCCCAGTAATGCTTTGCGCGAAACACCGCTAATGACGTCGCACTCACGTGAGAGTGACGTCATCTCCGGCCCTTCTCTCTAAGCATTACTGGGACCCGAAGATGCCGGGAGCGTGGTAAGAGGCGGGATAGAGTCTGGGGGCCGTCGGAAGGTGAGTATGTAACTATTTTTTATTTTAACAGAGACTCTAGAATACACGATGCGATAGAATCGGGCCACCATCTAGTGTATTATACTCCTGTTACACCCGGAGCTGCTGTCACTGTTCTGCTGTTACCTAATGTTTTGTACTCCAGTTACAGCCAGAGCTGCAGTCACTGTCCTGCTGTTACCTAATGTATTGTAGTCCAGTTACACCCAGAGCTGCAGTCACCATTCTGCTCTTACCTAATGTATTATACTCCAGTTACAGCCAGAGCTGCAGTCACTGTTCAGATCTTACCAAATGTATTGTACTCAAGTTACACCCAGAGCTGCAATCACTGTTCTGCTCTTACCTAATGAATTGTACGCAAGTTACACCCAGAGCTGCAGTCACTGTTCTGCAGCTACCTAATGTACTCCAGTTACACCCAGAGCTGCAGTCACTGTTCTGCTGTTACCTAATGTAGTGTACTCCAGTTACACCCAGATCTGCAGTCACTGTTCTGCTGTTACTAATGTATTGTACTCCAGTTACACCCAGAGCTGCTGTCACTGTTCTGCTGTTATCTAATGTATTGTACTCCAGTTACTCCCAGAGCTGCAGTCACTGTTCTGCTTTTACCCAATGTATTGTAGTCCAGTTACACCCAGAGCTGCAGTCACCGTTCTGTTCTTACCTAATGTATTATACTCCTGTTACAGCCAGAGCTGCAGTCACTGTTCAGATCTCACCTAATGTATTGTACTACAGTTACACCCAGAGCTGCAGTCACTTTTCTGCTGTTACCTAATGTATTGTACGCAAGTTACACCAAGAGGTGCAGTCACTGTTCTGCTGTTACCTAATGTATTGTACTCCAGAATATGTAAAGGACTGTGCCTGTGTAATGAGCGACGCAGCAGTGATGCCTTTAACGGCTGTAATGTGCCTGTACAATAAGCAATGGAGCCGTGTTGCCACGATGACTAAGCAACTGTCGCTGATTGGTCATCGCGGCACCAATCAGCAAGGCGGGATTTCTATTACAGACAGACAGGAGTCAGATTTCTGCAGTTAATATGCAGGAATCCAGACCTTCACAGTCTGCAGTCTCCTGCTCATTATCTACTGCAGAGGAGATTGCAGAAGAGATGGCCTTGCAGCAGATCTCTCCAGAGGCTAAGTTCTTCCATCTGCCTTCTGAGCATGCTCATGAGATGGTCTCCCATTGGAGATCGGAAGTCATGTGCTCAGGTCCCGCTCCAGATCTCATTGGTCCATCTCGGAGGTCTGGAAGCTTCCGGAAGGTCCCGGCTGCTATAAAAAGCGCGCATGGCCGTTCCGCCATGCGCTAGTATAGTCATACTTGCTGCTGTGTGTTTGTTGATGGATGCATGATCTGGTGAATGACTCATTTGAAATCCCTACCCTTTGATATTACGACCGTGTGAGGGATTGATGTTGAAGGAAGGTAGTGAGGCTGATTACCAAACACCTGATCTTGTAGATGATGACTGGGTAATAGCAACTTCTGACTGGATATAAGGCAGCCGACGCCCTTCTGAGTCGCTGGTGATTTCTCTGCTGGATTCTTGGAGACCAGTCTGATTCCTGCTTCCCAAAGATAAGTTTTTGCTCTGCTATTGAACTTATTAGTTTTGTTTTGTTTACCTTGTTTTTTGGAGTTCAGCCATCCCCGGTCGGGGGTGTGCTGAGTTCCATTTTTGTCTCTGATCAGTTTGTCTCTTTGCTCTGTCTTCAGAATTTACCTGAGTGCTGATATAGTCATTTTGAAGTCCTAGCGACTTCAGGGCCTGTTTTTCCTATCAGACGGTTGGGACATTTTTTGGTAGGGTTTTTTACGGATTGCAGATAGCAGCTTTTTAATCCTGTCCTTTTCAGTTAGCTTGGGCCCCATCGTTTGCTCAACCTATCTTTCTATCTGTGTTAGTGTTTTCATCTTGCTTCACCGTCATTATATGTTGGGGGCTGCCTATTGCTTTGGGGTCTGCTGTGGGGCAGTTTAGATTTCCCCTTTCTTTCTTTAGGCCTATTTAGTTCTCCGGCTGTGATCGAGGGGTCTAGGGCATCGTAGGAACCCCCCACGGCTAATGTTAGTTGTTGTGGATAGAATCAGGGGTCTGCAATCCGATAGCTACCAACCTCTCCGGTTTTCTGGACTTAATAATAATAATAATAATTTTTATTTATATAATAATAATTTTTATTTATATAGCGCCAACATATTCCGCAGCACTTTACAATTAAGCGGGGACATGTACAGACAATAAATTCAATACAAGTTAAGACAATTCAAACAGTGACATTAGGAGTGAGGTCCCTGCTCGCAAGCTTACAATCTACAAGGAAATGGGGGGACACAGTAGGTGAGAAATGCTTGTTAATTCAGGTCTGGCAATTATAATAGGGATTTTCATATAAAGCTGCATGATCCAGTCATCAGCCCGTGTGTTTAAGTGCAATAGACAAGTATCAAATGCAGTTATCATGTGCATGAAGGGTGTGGAGACAGATGAATAGTAGGGTGCAGATTCAGAATAATATTTGGAAGGAGGGAACAGGGCAAAGTTAGTTTGCTGAGTAGTTGATGTGGTGGGCTTGTTTGAAGAGATGGGTTTTCAAAGCGCGCTTGAATAGGTCAGGGCTAGGTATCAGTCTGATCGTCTGGGGAAGTGCATTCCAGAGAGTTGGAGCAGCACGAGAGAAGTCTTGGAGACGGAGGTGCGAGGTTCGGATTACGGGGGATGTTAGTCTTAGGTCATTTGTAGAACGGAGGGCACGTGTAGGGCGATAGACAGAGACGAGAGAGGAGATATAAGGCGGTGCAGAACAGTGGAGAGCTTTGTGGGTGAGAGAGATGAGTTTATACTGGACCCTGTAGCGAATAGGTAGCCAGTGTAATGACTGGCACAAGATGGAGGCATCGGTGAAGCGGCTGGACAGAAATATGACCCTGGCTGCCGCATTCAAGATGGATTGGAGAGGAGAAAGTTTGGTAAGAGGGAGACCGATCAGAAGAGAGTTGCAGTAGTCCAGACGAGAATGAATAAGAGCGACAGTAAGAGTCTTAGCAGTTTCAAAGGTGAGAAAAGGTCGGATTCTGGAGATGTTTTTAAGATGCAGGTGACAAGAGCGACTGAGTGATCGGATGTACGGAGTAAAGGAAAGTTCACTGTCGAATATGACACCAAGACAGCGGGCATGCTGCTGGGGAGTTATGGTTGAACCCTCCAGGGTTATTTCGATGTTAGGTAGAGTGAGGTTAGTAGAGGGGAGAAACACAAGAAGTTCAGTTTTAGAGAGATTTAGTTTCAGATAGAGGGAGGACATGATGCTAGAGACAGCAGACAGACAATCCTTGGTATTTTGAATTAGGGTAGGGGTGATGTCAGGGGAAGAAGTGTATAATTGGGTGTCATCAGCATAGAGATGATACTGGAACCCAAATCTGCTGATTGTTTGTCCAATAGGGGCAGTGTATAAAGAGAAGAGGAGGGGGCCTAGGACTGAGCCCTGCGGGACCCCGATAGTGAGGGGACGAGAAGAGGAAGAGGAGCCGGAAAAAGATACAGTGAAGGAGCGGTCAGAGAGGTAGGAGGAGAACCAGGAGAGGGCTGTGTCCTTGAGGCCTATAGAGCGGAGCATAGTGAGGAGGAGCTGGTGATCCACAGTGTCAAATGCGGCAGAGAGATCCAGTAGAATCAGCAGGGAGCAATGACCTTTTGATTTAGCTGTTATTAAATCATTAGAGACTTTAGTGAGGGCAGTTTCAGTAGAGTGTAAAGAGCGGAAACCAGATTGTAAGGGGTCGAGAAGAGAGTTTTCCGAGAGATAGCGGATTAGACGGGAGTGGACCAGGCGTTCCAGGAGTTTAGAGATGAAGGGAAGGTTAGAGACAGGTCTGTAGTTAGCAGTGCAGTTCTGGTCCAGGGATGGCTTTTTAAGTAAAGGGGTTATGATGGCATGTTTAAATGAGGAGGGAAATATACCTGAAGAAAGAGAGGTTAAATATTTTAGTCAGGTGAGTGGTGACCACTGGTGAGAGAGACTGCAGGAGCTGTGAAGGAATAGGGTCACTGTTGCAGGTTGTAGGCCGAGCAGAAGCGAGGAGCTTGGAAACTTCTTCTTCTGAAACAGGCTCAAAGATGTCTAGTGAGCTTGAGGTGCGGCAGGGAAGGGGATCCAGGCACTGAGGAGATAGGGCTGAGATATCCTGATGTATGTGGTTGATTTTTTCTAGGAAATAAGTGGCCAGATCCTCACCGCTGAGGTTGGTGATGGGGGCCTGTACTTTAGGTTTCAGGAGGGAGTTTAAGGTTTCAAAAAGTCGTCTTGGGTTGTTGGATAGTGAGGTGATGAGAGTGGTGAAGTAGGATTGTTTGGCCAGATGAAGGGCAGAGTTATAGGTTTTGAGCATGAACTTATAGTGGATGAAGTCTTCTGCTAAGAGAGATTTTCTCCACTGCCGCTCTGCACACCTCGAGCAGCGCTGAAGAAAGCGTGTTTGCGTTGTGTGCCAGGGCTGCCGTTGTCTGTGTCGGGTCTTTCTGCGTATAGAAGGTGCTGCTTCATCTAGGGCATTCTTCAGTGTATTATTGAAGTGTGACAATGCTATGTCTGGACAGGAGAGGGTGGAGATGGGGGCTAAAGATGTGTGGAGATTGTCCCTAAGCTGTTGGGTATTAATGGTACGTGTATTCCGATAAGTGTGGTAAGTGGGGGTGTCCCGGGTGAGGAGACAATTCTTGACAGAGAAGGAAAGAAGGTTGTGGTCCGAGAGCGGGAGAGGCGAGTTAGTAAAGTCGTGCAGCGAGCCGGGACGGGAGAAAACCAGGTCCAGAGTATTCCCGTCCTCATGTGTAGGAGAATTAGTAAACTGTGAGAGGCCGAATGAAGAAGTTAGAGAAAGAAGATGAGAGGCAGACTGGGAGAGCGGATCATTGATGGGGATGTTAAAGTCTCCCATGATGAGGGTGGGGATGTCACAGGATAGAAAGTGAGTAAGCCAGGTGGTGAAGTGGTCTAGAAACTGGCGGGAGGAGCCTGGAGGGCGATAAACAACCGCCACTCGTAAGGAGAAAGGCTTAAAGAGTCTGACGGCATGTACTTCAAAGGAAGGAAATGTAAGTGAGGGAACCGGGGGGATGACCTGGAAAGCACATTGTGATGAAAGCAGCAAACCAACACCTCCACCTTAGCTTGTATTTTTGTTTTTTCCTCCTTCGGTGACTCATTCATAACAGAATCACCAGCCATACCGCAGATCCTAGGGTACTCAATAGCAGGAAAGAATTGTAAAAAAAAAAAAAGAGTTTGTCAGAATTTTTTTTTTTTGTGTATATTTTTTCCTCTATGTCTCTGAGGCCGTAGGGGGAATTTTTTTTTTCTTTCTCAATGGAGATGAAGCAATTGTCTGATCGTGTGGAGCAGCTCACTGCTGAAGTACGGGGAATTTCCGCCTATCTTGCTCATTCACATGCTGCTGAACCAAAGATCCCTACTCCTGATGTGTTTTTTGGGGACCGGTCTAAATTTTTGAATTTTAAGAATAATTGTAAATTATTTTTTGCCTTGAAGCCTAACTCGTCGGGGAGCTCCGCGCAGCAGGTTAAAATTGTCATCTCTTTGCTGTGCGGTGATCCCCAGGATTGGGCGTTTTCTTTGAAACCTGTTGATCCTATTCTTACTAATGTGAACGCATTTTTTCAAGCCTTGGGGTTGTTGTATCATAAACCTAATGCTATTGATCAGGTTGAAAAGACCCTGTTGGCATTGAGCCAGGGTCAGGATTCTGCAGAGTTGTACTGTCAAAAATTCTGAAAGTGGGCGGTCCTTACTACCTGGAATGATGGTGCCTTGGCAGCTCTCTTTCGGAAGGGTTTGTCAGAAACCGTAAAAGATACTATGGTGGGATTTCCTGTTCCCTCTGGTCTTGACGATTCTATGTCATTAGCCATTCAGGTTGATCGGTGTTTGTAAGAGAATGGTCAGCCATAATATACTGAGCGGCCATGTTGTCTCTAGCAGTCATTTTGTTGAAAATTAGAGAAGATTCAACTTTTACAAAAGAGCTGATAAAATGTACTAAATGGAGGATGGAAAATGAGATCATGTCTCCTAGCAACCTCAGCCGATGTGCGTAGAGGAGGATTGGATCAATCAATAGGGTCACAGGTCACCAAATATATGGCCAGTATGCTTATACGTGATAGTGTGGTAGCGAAGTGTAGAGTAGTTAAAATGTCAGGATGTAAGAATTTAGGGACCTAGACTGGAGACAATGATAAGATTTTAAGACAGTAGCCATAGATACCAATGACTTATGGGTTTTAGTGTTGCTTGGAGAAATGTTAATTAATATCTTCGTATTATGTCATTATATTCTCTGTTCTAAACCACGTTTCTGTAGATTACCATGAAAACTCCTTAGAATTATAATGTTAACGCCCTCTGCGGCAAAATGCAGCTTTCTTTGTTCTGATAATGTATAAGAAGCCGCTGTTACTGTCGATCGGGGCCATTCCATCGCCATCATGCCACTGTGCCTCACCATGGCCAGGGCACAGAGCCTTATCATCGCCAGACTTCCTAGTGAATCTCTGCCTGTCTGAATTCCTGTTTTTGCCCCCATATTCCAACTCCTCTGTTATTCTGTATCTGTTTTGCCGTGTATCTCCGAATAAACCTTCAACCTCAGCTTGATAAGAGATCGTCTGTGGAACTTCTTCCCGACTCTTCCAGCTCTCAATAGAACTTTTTCTTACAAGTGGCGATTGCCAGCCAGGAAAAGCAGCTCCGGAGAGCTGCCTCCAGAAGAACCACCGGAAGAAGCTGCAGATGAGGGCTTGGAGGTGGGAAGAGAAGAGAAAAAATAAAAGAAACGCGTGTGGCCATACGTGAAACCGATCAAAGGAAGCCAGCCTGAAGGAGAACCTCTCGTGATCGCTCCGGGACCGCCTGCCCGATTTTTTTATAAGAAAACCACGGACAAAAAAAAAGACTATAAAAAGATGAGTAACTAAGAAGAAGCTATCTACAAGGACGTGAGAATTTTTTTGTGTGCCCGGTAGCAAGAAGCTTTAAAAGGGCGTGGGGAGACGCCTGGCAAGCTAACGAGTGAGGCTGGAATCACGGCTGCACCTCTTTTTGATATCTGGTTGACCCCAAAAAAGCTGCAGCGAGGTCTTCCATCTGAGAGAGGTGTGAGTATCTAACTTTGCTTAAATTGCATTTGTTGATACTAGAACAGAGTAAAACTCGTCCTTGTAGACCACTGTAAATATGGAGTGGTTACGGAAGCAGGCAGAGAAATATGCTGGCACACCCCAGCTGGAGGGGGTTAATGTGGAAACCACGTGGTTAAATTGTATGCGATGGTTTACCACAGAGAACAGGGAACTAGATAGAAAAAATTCGCTAGGTTAAGCTAATAGCCAAGTAGTGGCTTTGTGTAAGACAGTCATAACTTTTGATCAGGCTCTTGATAGGTAGCTTACACAGCAATATGTTAACATGATCACCCGGGGAGGGGCAGCATATAGGGAGAGATTAGAAAAGCTGAGTGAGATGCTGGAGCTAGCACGAAAGCACAGAGAGGAGGGGTGCGAGCAGCAGCAGCAGCTGAGAGCAGTTATGTCACAGATGGACACTGCAGCTTCGAGACACAGTGCTGATGTAAATACAGTTGTAGACAGGAGTAGAGAGTTAGGAGAATGAGTGAAGTAGTACATAACAAGATATAGTGTCCCAACAGCTCCAGCTTATGCAGACACAGTTGAGGAAAGATACATTGTCCGACAGCTCCAGCACATGCAGACCCTAGGTTAGGTGTGATGCTGCTTTATTCCCGAGAGAAAAATATCCCAGGCCAAATGTTCCTGGTCCATCTTAAATTTATTAAAAAAAAAAAAAAAATGTTGCCTAATTGGGAGGAAAGTGTTTTGTTAGGACGATGGAATCCGAGGTGAAGGGTGATGAGCCTAATGTTTTTGCGTGCCATTCTCCTCGGGGTGTATCTGCTGATTCTGGGAGGCCAGGAGTTCCGGGGGGGGTATGCGCAGCTGCCGAGAATGGGAAAGTCCCGTTCGGCAGAGCCCCCCAGGGATCCCATGAGAGGTCCTCCCTTGTGTTATTTTTGCGGACAGCTAGGACACTTTAGACGTTTTTGTCCTAATTTTGTGCCAGGGGCTATATCCCAAGAACCCCGGGAGCCCTTTAACCCCCAACGGCCCCGGGAGTTCTCTAGACCACCTTTCGGAGTTAGACCTCCGTATCCAGCAGTGAATGACCCTAGGCAGTACCAGCAGTATAATGGTCTTCAAATGGTTAACCCAGTCTCACAGGAGCCTTCTGCTTCTGCTCCTTCCCCAATAGCTTTCACTCATCCGCACCCGGAGATCCAGGCTATTCAGGGAGGGGTCACTCCTCCTCGTCCCTACGCTCCCCTGATCAAGGAGCTACGGGAACATGAGGACCGGACTCTGACTAAGGATCTCTTTGGGGCGGAGGTGGCAGCTGTTGGACGGAAGCCGTGTTCAGATGGGGATGATGGATTTTTCGGGCTTCCCACCGCAGGTAACACTGATTGATAGAGTGCTCCCCCTGTTCCCCTTACCCTCCTTGCCCCCCTTTCCCTGGGCAAGGACGGTAGACCTTATGTCAGAGGGAGAATAGAGGGGCTGCCTTGGGAAGACATCCTCATCGATACAGGAGCCTCAGTTTCAGTAAAAAAGACACAAATTGCAGTCACCCCCTGGACTGCCTGAGACTACCATTTTGGGTAGAATTTGGGGGCTCCTGTATTCAAGCAGTAAAAAGTCGTCCAAGTGAACCTGAGATTTCAGGACACAGGGGGATCGAAGCAAAGGGGTCTTCGATGCGCTTTTTGGGTAAACCCACAGTTACGGTACACTATTTTGGGAACTGATGTTTTGGGAGCAATGGGAATTGTTGTTGATTTATGTAACAAAGTCTTGTGGCGGAACAAAGAAGCCACTATCTGTTCTGTAATTGTCCCTGTAGAGGAGGAGGAGAGTCATAAATTACCCATTGCTAGTTTCGGAGTATGTACTGGTGAAAATGTTGAAAATGCTGACAATGATGCTTTAAAGAATGAATTGAAGCAAAAGTTCCCTGAATTGTGGATCTCAAAAAAAAAAACAAAAAAAACTGATTGTGGGTTAATGCAAAATCAGGCTAAAATTGATGGTGAAAAACTGCCACCTTTCCAGCGTCAGTACCGTATTCCTGAGGACGCCATCCCTTACATAAGGGTTGCGGTCAGTGAATTGGAGAAGCAAGGTGTTGTTGTGAAAGGTAATTCTCCATGTAACAGTCCTATTCTACCTGTTAAAAAGGAAGATGGCAGTTTTCGAATGGTAGTAGACCTGAGACTTGTAAATAAGTACACTCCCTCAGCTGCTCACCTTGTTGCATCTGTCCCTGAAGTTATGTCACAGCTGAGGAGTGATTGTAAAGTATTTTCTTGTTTGGATATTGCAAATGGCTTTTTCTCAGTACCCCTAACACCTGAATCTGCCCTCCGCTTCGCATTCACTTTTGAGAATGTGCAATACCTGTTCACGCGGTTGCCCATGGGATTTCACAGTTCTCCTGTGTATTTCCATCAGGCATTAGCTCCGATGTCAGAACCCCTTGGCTATGGAGACAAAGTCTTACAGTATGTTGATTATTTATTGATTCAAACTGTCGATGAATGTGAACACAGAGAAACCCTTGAAAATGTTTGTCAGGCTTTACAAAATGCAGGACTCAAAATGAGTCTAGATAAAGTACAATTGATGAAATCAGAGGTTAAATTTCTGGGTGTGTCTGTCTCAGCAGAAGGAAAGAAGCCCATGCATGATAGGGTTAAAGCTATTCAGGCTGTCCCTATACCAACCTACATTACTGAACTCAGAAAATTTTTGGGTCTTATTAATTTTTCCAGAGAATTTATTGAAGATTTTGCTTATTTGGCTAAACCACTGTATGATTTATTGAAAAATGTTGATAATGACTTTGACCTTGTTAATGTAGAGGGAACCGCCTTACAGGCTTTTGAGGGATTGAAGCGCGCCCTTACGGCAGCTGCTGCATTGGTTAACCCTGACCCTTCCCAGCCTTTTTACATTCAGACTCACACTGGTGATATCTCTATTTCTTCGGTGCTTCTACAAAAATGGCCCAAAGAAAGCCCAGAAGTGTCTAGTCAGTTGTATGCCTTAGGTTATTACTCTAGGTTGCTTACTCCCGTGGAAAAAGGATTCACTCAGTGCATGAAGCACCTACTGGGCGTGCACTGGACTATGAATCAAGTGAGACATATAGTGGGATTTGCTCCTTTAAGTTTACAAACCACGCATGTCACTTTAAAAACTCTGCTGCAGAAATTCTTAAACAAATTGAGCAACGGGGTAAAGAATTCCCAAAATTATGGTCCTTCTGCAAAATTAAAGGACACCAGAGGTTGATTCCTGACCCCCACATCCTTGGCAATGCATATGTAGATCACGCGGCCAAGGAGGCTGCACTCACAGGCGATGACAAATATCCTCAAGAAGTCATCGCTGCAGTCACCGAGAAACCCCGAGAGCCCCCCTTATTGTTTCTTCTCTTCAAGATCTCGTAAAGGCACAGGAGAAGGATGGAGACTCATCTCTGTTCAATTCCCTTGAGTCCCTGCCCATTGAGGGGGAGTGCTTGTACTACAAACGGGTTAATGATAGACTTGTGCCTTATATCCCGACTACAATGATTAAGTCTTGGCTCAAATTTTCAAGCTAAAAAGGTGATTAAAATGGTTCATATCAATCAGTGTAGACTTCTTAATTATTTTACTGAGATTTCTGGTAAGGACTGATACTGCACTCTTTTTTCTATTTTTCTCCAGGTCCGCTGAAGATTTTCATATTCGACTCCTGGGACCATGAACCTATTGGATGATCAGGAGAAGATGTTTCACACTATACAGTGGGACTCTGATAGTGTGAGAGGGGGAGAAGATCAGGAAAATCCAGAAGACAAAGAATGAGAAGAAAAAGACCAAAAGACTTGACTATTGTGAAGACAAAGAATGAGAAGAAAAAGACCAAAAGACTTGACTATTGTGCAACTTATTTTTTTTGGGACTATTTGAATTATTTTTTTATTATGTGTTTGTGCTATTTTTAGGGACTTTTGCCTTACACACACGTGCATAAAGTGCTGAATTACCTCAATATTCTTATTTTCAGTAATTCACCCATGAATATTACAGTCCTGTATGTTGTACTCTGGATAGAGTACAAGAGGGGGACTTGTAAGAGAATGGTCAGCCATAATATACTGAGCGGCCATGTTGTCTCTAGCAGCCATTTTGTTGAAAGTTAGAGAAGATTCAACTTTTACAAAAGAGCTGATAAAATGTACTAAATGGAGGATGGAAAATGAGATCATGTCTCCTAGCAACCTCAGCCGATGTGCGTAGAGGAAGATTGGATCAATCAATAGGGTCACAGGTCACCAAATATATGGCCAGTATGCTTATACGTGATAGTGTGGTAGCGAAGTGTAGAGTAGATAAAATGTCAGGATGTAAGAATTTAGGGACCTAGACTGGAGACAATGATCAGATTTTAAGACAGTAGCCATAGATACCAATGACTTATGGGTTTTAGTGTTGCTTGGAGAAATGTTAATTAATATCTTCGTATTATGTCATTATATTCTCTGTTCTAAACCACGTTTCTGTAGATTACCATGAAAACTCCTTAGAATTATTGTCATGTCGGACGCTGTTCACACCACAGCATCCGGCAGGCAGAGGTAGTTCCACCTCCAGCCACTATAGCCTCAGTGGCGCCGGTTTGATCTTCAGGCTCTCGGGGGTTAATCCTGCTGGAGACCAGGTTGGAAGGTTAGTCACGCCCACGGTCTTTAAATAGTCATACTGGCATATGGGCGTCGCCGATTATAGCTTGTGTTTCATACCAAGTGGTTCCGGTCTGGAGTGGAGGTGTTCAAGAGAGAGAGATTCATATCTGGTGTCGTATGATCCGTCGTTATCCTTTCTCCTTCCCATATTTGTGTTTAGTTGTGCCCTGTTCACATTACTGTTTATTCCTGTGTGTGTGCGGCGCAGTGCAGTTTAAGTTCTCCCTGTCTGTCATTATTTGTGTGGGAGCTTTGGTGGTGTGACTCCTCACTGGGTGGAGGGTGGAGGGTTAAGTGCAGGGCTGAGCAGGAGATAAGGAAAGGTCAGAGGCTCAGGCATTTGCACCTTCAGCAAAAACCCTGGGTTGAGGGTCAGACAGGGTTTCCCCTAGTAAAAGGGACACCACAGGGGCCCCGGGTATTTCAGCCTTAGTTGAACTAAGCCCCCGTGACATTATAATCGGCCCACATTTTTTCAGGAGTCCATGGATCCATTAGATTCCATAACCCGCCAGTTGGCGGCGCTGTCCATACAGGTCTCCGAGTTGAAAGGGGCAGTTCAGCAGCAGGGCCTGGTAGTAGCAAAGGTGCAAACGGCATCTGCAGGTATCGGTGCAGAGCCGAAGTTTCCGCTGCCAGAACGATTTTCAGGCGATCGCAGCAAATTTGTCGTATTTCGGGAGGCCTGCAAATTATACTTCCGCATGCGGCCAATATCCTCAGGTAATGAGGCCCAGCGAGTAGGGCTGGTGTTGTCATTACTGAGTGGTGACCCCCAAGCATGGGCATTTTCCTTACCAGCTGACTCTGCTACATTTCATTCGGTCGATAATGTTTTTTCTGCCCTCGGGCTCATTTACGATGACCCTGACCGACTGGCTCTAGCGGAATCTAAAATCCGCGCCCTCTGCCAGGGGGAGCGCTTGGCAGAAGACTATTGTTCGGAATTTCGCCGCTGGGCTGTAGACACACAGTGGAATGACCCAGCACTGCGGAGCCAGTTTATTCATGGGGTATCAGGGAGGGTGAAACAAGCCCTCCTGATGTATGAGACTCCGGCATCATTGGAGTCTGCCATGAGTTTGGTGATACGTATTGATCGCCGTTTTCATCAGGGGGCACAGGAGACGCTACCTCTGGGGGAAAACAGAGGTGCAGGTGTGGTTGAAGTAGATGAGTCCCCTGAACCTATGCAGATTGCTGGCGTGGCACAGGTTCAGCCTCGCACTCCGGGATTCCGGAAGCCCGGAGCATGTTTCTACTGTGGTAAAGGAGGTCATTATGTTAACGTTTGCCCGGTACTACCTAAGAGGGTCACACCGGCGGAAAACTGTTAAGCTCAGAGGGTATGGAGGAGACCCAACTGAGCGTATGCATATCCTCCATGATGGTATCTCAATGTATGCTCCCTGCCAAGGTTATTATCGCCGGCAGAGAGCTACCTATATCAGTGTTTGTGGATAGCGGTTCCGCCACCAATCTCATAGATGAGGAGTTTGCACACACCGCCGGGTTTAAGATCGAAAAACTTCCTCACCCCATACAGGTGGTGACCATTAATGCTGTTCCCCTCCCTCAAGGGGAGATTACTGAGTTTGTGGCAGAGGTGAAACTCCACATTGGGGTCCTACATTCTGAGTCGGTTACATGTAGGGTCCTCCGTAATCTCCCAGCTCAAATGGTCCTGGGTTTTCCATGGCTGTCCAGGCACAACCCGGTAATTGATTGGAAAACTCAGGACATAGTACAATGGAGTGGTTTCTGCCAAGACAATTGCTTGGCCACATGTGTGTCCGCCGTGACGCCCAGCCTGCCGGAGGCTTTGCAGGATTTCGCGGATGTTTTCTCTGAGAAGGGTTGCTCAGAACTGCCTCCACATAGAGCCTATGACTGTGCTATTAGGTTAAAACCCGGGGCCAAATTACCTAAGGCCAGGATGTTTAATATTTCTGGTCCTGAGAGACAAGCTCTGAAAGACTACATCGCGGAGAGTCTGAGCAAAGGTCACATCCGGCCTTCGTCCTCGCCTGTAGCCGCGGGGTTTTTCTTCATTAAAAAGAAAGATGGGGGGGTTACGCCCGTGTCTGGATTTCCGAGAGTTAAACCAGATTACTATCCGTGATCCCTACCCAATGCCGTTGATCCCGGATTTGTTCAACCAGGTAGCGGGGGCGAAATGGTTTTCCAAGCTGGACCTCAGGGGGGCGTATAACCTCATAAGGGTCCGTCAGGGGGATGAGTGGAAGATGGCGTTTAACACTCCTGAGGGTCATTTTGAGAGTCTGGTTATGCCGTTTGGGTTGACCACCGCGCCTGCCGTTTTCCAACATTTTATTAATGATGTATTTGCTCATGTCCTGGGGAGATTTGTGATTGTATACCTGGATGATATCCTCATTTATTCTAGCGATCGGGACACTCATTTGGAGCATGTTAGGCAGGTGTTACAGTTGCTCCGGGAGAACCAGCTCTATGCTAAGCTGGAAAAATGTTTATTTTTTGTCCAGGAGTTGCCCTTTTTGGGATATATTGTGTCCGCAGCCGGTTTTAAAATGGACACCGCTAAGGTGCAAGCGGTGTTGCAATGGGAGAGGCCGGAGAGTCTGAAAGCACTCCAGCGGTTCCTTGGGTTTGCGAATTATTATAGGAAATTTATAAAACACTTTTCGACTGTCGCCAAACCGCTCACGGACATGACAAAGAAGGGTGCCGATCTGGCGAACTGGCCTGAGGTGGCTATACGTGCATTTGAGCGTCTGAAGAATAGTTTTGCTTCAGCCCCCATTCTGGTGCAACCAGACGTGTCTAAACCTTTTGTGGTAGAGGTTGATGCGTCGGAGGTGGGAGTGGGGGCAGTACTGTCTCAAGGCTCGTCCTTGAGCGAGATGCATCCATGCGCCTACTTCTCCAAGAAGCTGTCGCCGGCCGAACGGAATTATGATATCGGCAACAGGGAGTTGTTGGCCATCAAACTGGCTTTTGAGGAATGGCGACACTTCTTGGAGGGGGCGGCTCACCAGGTCACAGTTATCACCGACCATAAGAATCTGCTCTACCTGGAGTCGGCCAAGCGTCTGTCTCCTAGGCAGGCTCGCTGGGCATTGTTTTTTACTCGTTTCAATTTTCTTGTGACGTACCGTCCCGGGGCTAAAAACACCAAGGCGGATGCTTTGTCTAGGTGTTTTCCGGGGGGAGAACCTCGGGAAGAGCCGGTACCCATCCTCCAGAAAGGGGTAGTGGTCTCGGCTCTCACGACTGAGGTAGAGGCGGAGATTGCCGAGGCCCAAGAGGAGGTACCACCAGGACTTCCCGCCAACAAATCATTTGTACCCCTGCATCTTCGGCCTAAGGTGTTGAAGGAACACCACGATTCGGTACTGGCTGGTCACCCAGGGGTGAAGGGCACCTTAGAGCTGGTATCGCGTCGTTTCTGGTGGCCCAAAATCCGTCAGGACGTGGTCTCGTACGTGGCAGCTTGCATCACGTGCGCTAGGGCTAAGTCACCCCGAACCCGTCCTGCTGGCACGCTACAGCCTCTGGGGGTACCCAATAGGCCATGGACAGAAATCTCCATGGATTTTATCACTGACTTGCCAGCCTCGGCAGGGAACACGGTCATCCTGGTGGTGGTTGACCGTTTTTCAAAGATGGCGCATTTTGTGGCGTTGTCCTCTTTGCCCAATGCTAAGACGTTGGCTCAGGTATTTGTGAAGGAGGTGGTCAGACTCCACGGAGTACCGTCTGACATAGTATCTGATAGGGGTACACAATTTGTGGCGAGGTTTTGGAAAGCTTTTTGCTCTAGGTTGGGGATCAAGTTGTCACATTCATCGGCGTTTCATCCACAGTCTAATGGACAAACTGAGCGCATGAACCAAAATCTAGAACAGTATTTACGATGCTTTGTGTCCGACAACCAGGAGGAGTGGTCTACTTTCCTTCCTCTGGCCGAATTCGCATTAAATAATCACCGCCAAGAGTCATCAGGAGAGTCTCCATTCTTTTGTGTGTACGGTCAACATCCTCAGTTTTGTACCTTACGTCAGGGTGACTCCGGGGGTGTCCCGGAGGAGGATCAGCTAGGAGCCCAATTGTCATCAGTCTGGAGGCGGGTGAAACAGCGTTTGTTGAGCATGAGTGCCAGGTACAAACGGGTGGCTGACAGTAGACGCGTGCCAGGTCCGGACCTGTGTGTGGGTGAATGGGTGTGGTTAGCTACGAAGAACATAAAACTCAAAATCCCATCTTTAAAACTGGGTCCAAGGTTTATTGGGCCTTTTAGGATTTCTGCCATCATTAACCCAGTGGCTTATCGGTTGGAACTTCCTGCGGTGTACAGAATACATAACGTTTTTCACAGGGCTTTATTGAAAAAGGTGGTAGGCTTGGTGGACACGACGCCGATGCCACCTCCAGTCATGGTGGATGGCGAGTTAGAGTTCGAGGTCGCCAAGGTGGTGGACTCTAGAGTAGTACGCCGTACTCTTCAGTATTTGGTGCACTGGCGGGGGTATGGTCCAGAGGAGAGGTCTTGGGTTCCAGCCTCAGACATACATGCGGATCGGCTGGTCAGTTCTTTTCACCGTCGTCATCCGGACAAGCCGGGTCCTATGAGTCTTGAGGGCCCTGGGGTGCCTCGTAGAAGACGGGGTACTGTCATGTCGGACGCTGTTCACACCACAGCATCCGGCAGGCAGAGGTAGTTCCACCTCCAGCCACTATAGCCTCAGTGGCGCCGGTTTGATCTTCAGGCTCTCGGGGGTTAATCCTGCTGGAGACCAGGTAGGAAGGTTAGTCACGCCCACGGTCTTTAAATAGTCATACTGGCATATGGGCGTCGCCGATTATAGCTTGTGTTTCATACCAAGTGGTTCCGGTCTGGAGTGGAGGTGTTCAAGAGAGAGAGATTCATATCTGGTGTCGTATGATCCGTCGTTATCCTTTCTCCTTCCCATATTTGTGTTTAGTTGTGCCCTGTTCACATTACTGTTTATTCCTGTGTGTGTGCGGCGCAGTGCAGTTTAAGTTCTCCCTGTCTGTCATTATTTGTGTGGGAGCTTTGGTGGTGTGACTCCTCACTGGGTGGAGGGTGGAGGGTTAAGTGCAGGGCTGAGCAGGAGATAAGGAAAGGTCGGAGGCTCAGGCATTTGCACCTTCAGCAAAAACCCTGGGTTGAGGGTCAGACAGGGTTTCCCCTAGTAAAAGGGACACCACAGGGGCCCCGGGTATTTCAGCCTTAGTTGAACTAAGCCCCCGTGACAATTATAATGTTAACGCCCTCTGCGGCAAAATGCAGCTTTCTTTGTTCTGATAATGTATAAGAAGCCCCTGTTACTGTCGATCGGGGCCATTCCATCGCCATCATGCCACTGTGCCTCACCATGGCCAGGGCACAGAGCCTTATCATCGCCAGACTTCCTAGCGAATCTCTGCCTGTCTGAATTCCTGTTTTTGCCCGCATATTCCAACTTCTGTTATTCTGTATCTGTTTTGCCGTGTATCTCCGAATAAACCTTCAACCTCAGCTTGATAAGAGATCGTCTGTGGAACTTCTTCCCGACTCTTCCAGCTCTCAATAGAACTTTTTCTTACAGTGTTTGCGTGAACGCAAAACCGCACGAGAGCTGTTGCCACCTGTTGAACAAATGTCTGAACCTATGCAATGTGATAGAGTTTTGTCTAGGGCGCAACGTCAGGAGTTCAGAAGGCGTAATAAGCTGTGTTTCTTCTGTGGTGATGCCTCGCATATTATGATCAAGGAGCTACGGGAACATGAGGACCGGACCCTGACTAAGGATCTCTTTGGGGCGGAGGTGGCAGCTGTTGGACGGAAGCCGTGTTCAGATGGGGATGATGGATTTTTCGGGCTTCCCACCGCAGGTAACACTGATTGATAGAGTGCTCCCCCTGTTCCCCTTACCCTCCTTGCCCCCCTTTCCCTGGGCAAGGACGGTAGACCTTATTTCAGAGGGAGAATAGAGGGGCTGCCTTGGGAAGACATCCTCATCGATACAGGAGCCTCAGTTTCAGTAAAAAAGACTGTTAATGTAGAGGGAACCGCCTTACAGGCTTTTGAGGGATTGAAGCGCGCCCTTACGGCAGCTGCTGCATTGGTTAACCCTGACCCTTCCCAGCCTTTTTACATTCAGACTCACACTGGTGATATCTCTATTTCTTCGGTGCTTCTACAAAAATGGCCCAAAGAAAGCCCAGAAGTGTCTAGTCAGTTGTATGCCTTAGGTTATTACTCTAGGTTGCTTACTCCCGTGGAAAAAGGATTCACTCAGTGCATGAAGCACCTACTGGGCGTGCACTGGACTATGAATCAAGTGAGACATATAGTGGGATTTGCTCCTTTAAGTTTACAAACCACGCATGTCACTTTAAAAACTCTGCTGCAGAAATTCTTAAACAAATTGAGCAACGGGGTAAAGAATTCCCAAAATTATGGTCCTTCTGCAAAATTAAAGGACACCAGAGGTTGATTCCTGACCCCCACATCCTTGGCAATGCATATGTAGATCACGCGGCCAAGGAGGCTGCACTCACAGACGATGACAAATATCCTCAAGAAGTCATCGCTGCAGTCACCGAGAAACCCCGAGAGCCCCCCTTATTGTTTCTTCTCTTCAAGATCTCGTAAAGGCACAGGAGAAGGATGGAGACTCATCTCTGTTCAATTCCCTTGAGTCCCTGCCCATTGAGGGGGAGTGCTTGTACTACAAACGGGTTAATGATAGACTTGTGCCTTATATCCCGACTACAATGATTAAGTCTTGGCTCAAATTTTCAAGCTAAAAAGATGATTAAAATGGTTCATATCAATCAGTGTAGACTTCTTAATTATTTTACTGAGATTTCTGGTAAGGACTGATACTGCACTCTTTTTTCTATTTTTCTCCAGGTCCGCTGAAGATTTTCATATTCGACTCCTGGGACCATGAACCTATTGGATGATCAGGAGAAGATGTTTCACACTATACAGTGGGACTCTGATAGTGTGAGAGGGGGAGAAGATCAGGAAAATCCAGAAGACAAAGAATGAGAAGAAAAAGACCAAAAGACTTGACTATTGTGAAGACAAAGAATGAGAAGAAAAAGACCAAAAGACTTGACTATTGTGCAACTTATTTTTTTTGGGACTATTTGAATTATTTTTTTATTATGTGTTTGTGCTATTTTTAGGGACTTTTGCCTTACACACACGTGCATAAAGTGCTGAATTACCTCAATATTCTTATTTTCAGTAATTCACCCATGAATATTACAGTCCTGTATGTTGTACTCTGGATAGAGTACAAGAGGGGGACTTGTAAGAGAATGGTCAGCCATAATATACTGAGCGGCCATGTTGTCTCTAGCAGCCATTTTGTTGAAAGTTAAAGAAGATTCAACTTTTACAAAAGAGCTGATAAAATGTACTAAATGGAGGATGGAAAATGAGATCATGTCTCCTAGCAACCTCAGCCGATGTGCGTAGAGGAAGATTGGATCAATCAATAGGGTCACAGGTCACCAAATATATGGCCAGTATGCTTATACGTGATAGTGTGGTAGCGAAGTGTAGAGTAGATAAAATGTCAGGATGTAAGAATTTAGGGACCTAGACTGGAGACAATGATCAGATTTTAAGACAGTAGCCATAGATACCAATGACTTATGGGTTTTAGTGTTGCTTGGAGAAATGTTAATTAATATCTTCGTATTATGTCATTATATTCTCTGTTCTAAACCACGTTTCTGTAGATTACCATGAAAACTCCTTAGAATTATAATGTTAACGCCCTCTGCGGCAAAATGCAGCTTTCTTTGTTCTGATAATGTATAAGAAGCCCCTGTTACTGTCGATCGGGGCCATTCCATCGCCATCATGCCACTGTGCCTCACCATGGCCAGGGCACAGAGCCTTATCATCACCAAACTTCCTAGCGAATCTCTGCCTGTCTGAATTCCTGTTTTTGCCCGCATATTCCAACTCCTCTGTTATTCTGTATCTGTTTTGCCGTGTATCTCCGAATAAACCTTCAACCTCAGCTTGATAAGAGATCGTCTGTGGAACTTCTTCCCGACTCTTCCAGCTCTCAATAGAACTTTTTCTTACAGTGTTTGCGTGAACGCAAAACCGCACGAGAGGTGTTGCCACCTGTTGAACAAATGTCTGAACCTATGCAATGTGATAGAGTTTTGTCTAGGGCGCAACATCAGGAGTTCAGAAGGCGTAATAAGCTGTGTTTCTTCTGTGGTGATGCCTCGCATATTATTTCTGTCTACCCTAAACGAGAGAAACGTTTTGCACACACATTTGCTGTGGGTGGTCTTCAACCTAAGTTTCTTCTGGCAATTACTCTGATCTGCTCCCTGTCCACATTTTCCGCTAAGGCTTTTGTGGATTCGGGAGCAGCTCTGAACCTGATGGACTTGGATTTTGCTAAACGTTGTGGATTTCCTATGACACCTCTGCGGACGCCTATCCCTTTGAGGGGTATTGATTCTACTCCTTTGGCGAAGAATAAACCTCAGTTTTGGACCCAGGTGGTAATGCGGGTCGCACCAGACCATCAAGAGAATTGCAGATTCTTGGTGCTGCATAATTTGCATGATACCATTGTTCTGGGGTTTCCCTGGTTGCAAATCCATAATCCAGTTTTGGATTGGAAATCTGTGTCTGTGGTGAGTTGGGGTTGTCGGTGTGCCCTTAGTGATGCTCCTGTTTTCTCCACCTCTCCCCAGTCGCATGATGTTCCTGACTATTTGGCTGATTTTTATGATGTATTTAGTGAGAATGAGTCTGCATCTTTGCCTCCTCATAGGAGTTATGACTGTGCAATTGAGCTGAGCCCTGGGTGTAAATTTCCCAAGGGTCAACTTTTCAATTTATCTGTACCCGAGCACGAGGCTATGCGATCCTATATTAAGGAGTCATTGGAGAAGGGTCATATTAGACCATCCTCTTCACCCTTAGGTGCTGGGTTTTTTTTTGTGGCTAAGAAAGATGGGTCATTAAGGCCTTGTATTGACTATCGTTCCCTCAACAAAATTACTGTTAAATATCAGTATCCGTTACCCCTGATTTCTGATCTATTCTCCAGAGTTAAAGGTGCTTGCTGGTTTACCAAGCTTGACCTCAGGGGGGCGTATAATCTTAGTCGCATTAAGCATGGGGATGAATGCAAGACGGCATTTAATACTCCGGAGGGACATTTTGAGTACCTGGTGATGCCTTTTGGGCTCACTAATGCCCCTTCTGTCTTCCAGTGCTTCATGAATGATATTTTCCGAGACTTGGTGGATAAATTTTTGATCATCTATCTGGATGATATTTTGATCTTTTCCAAGGATTGGGACTCTCATGTGGAACATGTTCGGACTGTGTTCCGGATTTTGAGGGAGAATTCCCTGTATGTCAAGGGATCAAAATGCCTTTTTGGTGTACAGAGGATTTCATTTTTGGGATTTATTTTGTCTCCGTCAACTATTGAAATGGACCCGGCCAAGGTACAGGCCATTTATGATTGGGTTCAGCCCACTTCTTTGAAGGGCCTCCAGAAGTTTTTGGGTTTTGCTAATTTTTATCGTAAATTTATAGCTAATTTTTCTGGTATTGCCAAACCATTAACTGATTTGACTAAGAAGGGTGCTGATGTGCTGAATTGGTCTCCGGAGGCTGTTTCTTCCTTTCAGGAGCTGAAGCGAAGGTTCACTTCTGCTCCGGTTTTGCGGCAACCTGATGTCTCACTCCCGTTTCAGGTAGAGGTGGACGCTTCTGAGATTGGTGCAGGAGCTGTTTTGTCCCAAAAAGATCCTGTAACATCTAAAATGAATCCCTGTGCTTTCTTTTCCCGAAAGTTCTCCCCATCCTTACGTAACTATGATGTGGGGAATCGTGAACTGTTAGCCATGAAATGGGCATTTGAGGAGTGGAGACATTGGTTGGAGGGAACTAAACATCAAGTCGTGGTCCTTACTGACCACAAGAATTTGATTTACCTGGAGTCGGCCAAATGCTTGAATCCTAGACAGGCTAGGTGGGCCTTGTTTTTCACACATTTTGATTTTGTGGTCTCTTTTCTTCCGGGCACTATGAATGTCAAGGCAGACGCCCTCTCTTGGAGTTTCTTTGCTGATTCTCCTGTTGTGACCAAGCCTGCTACCATCTTATGTGAGGGGGTAGTTCTTTCTGCCATCTCGCCCGATTTGAGACGTGCTCTGGAAGAGTTTCAGGAGGACAAACCTGAGCGTTGTCCCATTGGAAAATTGAATGTTCCTGACCAGTGGAGGAAGAGAGTGATGTCTGTGAAGTTCATTGCTCTGCATTGGCTGGTCATCCAGGTATTTTTGGTACTAGAGATTTGGTGAGTCGGTCTTTTTGGTGGCCCGCCTTGTCTCGTGATGTCAGGAATTTTGTGCAGTCCTGTGAGACTTGCTCTCGGTCTAAACCTTGTTCTCGCTCTAGTGGGTTGTTGATTTCTTTGCCGCTGCCCAGGAGGCCGTGGACTCATATTTCAATGGATTTTATCTCTGCTATGCCTGTCTCTCAGAGAATGACTGTTATTTGGATGATTTGTGATAGATTCTCTAAGATGGTCCATCTTGTACCACTCCCTAAGTTGCCATCTTCCTCAGAGTTGGTGCCCTTGTTTTTGCAGCAGGTGGTTCGCTTGCACGGGATTCCTGAGAACATTGTATCTGACAGAGGAGTTCAGTTTGTGTCTAGATTTTGGAGGACTTTCTGTTCCAAGCTGCGAATTCAGTTGTCCTTCTCCTCTGCATTTCAACCTCAGACCAATGGGCAGACGGAGAGAACAAACCAGACTTTGGAGTCGTATTTGAGATGTTTTATTTCTGCTGATCAGGATGATTGGGTTTCATTTTTGCCCTTGGCCGAATTTGCTTTAAATAATAGAGCTAGTTCTGCCACTTTGATGTCACCTTTTTTTTGTAACTTTGGGTTTCATCCTCGATTCTCTTCAGGGCAGGTGGAGCCTTCTGCCTGCCCAGGTGTTGACACTGTGGTGGAGAGAATGCACCAGATCTGGGACCAAGTGGTGGATAAGTTGTCTCTCTCCCAGGAAAAGGCCCAGCAGTTTTCCAACCGGCATAGGACCATTGGTCCCCAGTTTAAGGTGGGTGATATGGTTTGGTTGTCATGAAAGAATATCGCTATGAAGGTGGCTTCTCCAAAGTTTAAACCTAGATTTATTGGACCTTACAGGATTTTGGAGATTCTTAATCCAGTCTCTTTTTGATTGGCTCTTCCTGTTACATTTAAGATCCATAACGTGTTTCATAAGTCTCTGTTAAAGAGGTTTGTTGAGCCAGTACTTCCTGTGGTGGCACATCCTGACCCGGGAATTGGTTGAAGGTAATGTGGAATATGAGGTTGAGAAGATACTGGATTCTCGCCTGGCTAGACGGAGACTCCAGTATTTGGTTAAATTGAAGGGTTATGGCCAGGAGAATAATTCTTGGGTCCCTGCATCCGATATTCATGCCGAAAGATTGGTTCGTGCCTTTCATCGGGCCCATCCTGATCGCCCTGGTGGCGTGGATGAGGGTTCGGTGACCCCTCCTCAAGGGGGAGGTACTGTTGTGAGTTCATTTTCCCTTTCACCGTCGATGTCTGATGAACTCCCTCTTCTGGTGAAGGAAGGTAGTGAGGCTGATTACCAAACACCTGATCTTGTAGATGATAACTGGGTAACAGGAACTTCTGACTGGATATAAGGCAGCCGACGCCCTTCTGAGTCGCTGGTGATTTCTCTGCTGGATTCTTGGAGACCAGTCTGATTCCTGCTTCCCAAAGATAAGTTTTTGCTCTGCTATTGAACTTATTAGTTTTGTTTTGTTTACCTTGTTTTTTGGAGTTCAGCCGTCCCCGATCGGGGGTGTGCTGAGTTCCATTTTTGTCTCTGATCAGTTTGTCTCTTTGCTCTGTCTTCAGAATTTACCTGAGTGCTGATATAGTCATTTTGAAGTCCTAGCGACTTCAGGGCCTGTATTTCCTATCAGATGGTTGGGACAATTTTTGGTAGGGTTTTTTACGGATTGCAGACAGCAGCTTTTCTATCCCGTCCTTTTTAGTTAGCTTGGGCCATATCGTTTTCTCAACCTATCTTTCTATCTGTGTTAGTGTTTTCATCTTGCTTCACCGTCATTATATGTTGGGGACTGCCTATTGCTTTGGGGTCTGCTCTGGGGCAGTTCAGATTTCCCCTTTCTTTCTTTAGGCCTATTTAGTTCTCCGGCTGTGATCGAGGGGTCTAGGGCATCGTAGGAACCCCCCACGGCTACTGTTAGTTGTTGTGGATAGGATCAGGGGTCTGCAATCCGATAGCTACAAACCTCTCCAGTTTTCTGGACTTAGCTTGTATTTTTGTTTTTTCCTCCTTCGGTGATTCATTCATAACAGATTGAGCTACTACCAGTACCAGCGCCAGCGCGCTATTGTTCCATTACCACAGCTACTAGCGTCCGACATCGCGCTTGCACCTTAGCGGTGTCATCCAGCGGCAGTATCCACACCGCGCTGCTTTAGCAGCTCGTTAAGCGTTGGCGGCTGCGACGCTATATTCTCTGATAACAACAGTAGGTCTAGAAGGATTTGGTAACGCCATCTTGGACTACTCCTGTGACCTTTTACCGTCCTGTGTGTATTCTACCTAAAGCCTGTGTCTCAAACAGGTTCAGTGTTTTGTGTTTTTTGTTACGGTACCTCCGGGTGTGAACAGAGCCCGTCCTGCACACTCCAGGTGAAGTTTAACCCGTGTGCATAATCGCCATATTGTCTCTGCCACCATCTAGCAGAGATTATATCACCTACTGCACGGTGGACCCCGAGCGGCGAACGCACTTTATTTATATTTTTCTTTAGTGCGTTCCGCCGTTCCTAACATTATACTAGCGCCAGGGTCTGGCTAGTGATGGCAGAACAGCAGCAACTCCTGCAGTGTATTCAGCAGCTCGATTGTTGGTTGGCCACTCTTAAGAGGGCTCTCTCTGCTGCACAATCAACTGAAGCTGCTGTAAAGGCACTTACTGACATGGTTTCTAGCATGTCCACATCCTCCCTCGCGCCGACAGTTACCCGCCTCCCGTTGCCCGATAAATTTTCTGGTGATGGTGCCTCCTGTAGGGGTTTCATCAGCCAGTGCTCTATTAAGCAGGAGCTGCTGGCTGAGCAATTCCCTATGGAACGGGCCAAGGTGGCATTTATTGTTTCCCTTCTGTCGGGCAAGGCGTTGGAGTGGGCTATGCCATTATGGGAGCTTGGTGACCCAGAGATTCGGACCGCTGCTCACTTGCTAACAGCCATTAAGCAGGTCTTCCTCGGTCCACGGATCACGCACGATACCTCTCTTCAGCTTCTTGCTCTAGCTCAGGGTTCCCTCTCGGTTAGTCAGTATGCTGTCCGTTTTGGGACACTGGCTTCCGAGCTGGAGTGGTCCGATAAGGCTCTCATCCCTGTGTTTTGGAGAGGTTTAGCGGAGCACGTTAAAGATGCTCTCTCTACCAGAGAGATTCCTGCCAGTTTGGAAGAGCTGATTGCTATTTCCACCCGCATCGACCTCTGTTTTTCGGAGCGCAGTATGGAGCGTGCTCAATCCAAACGGAAGGTTACTCCGGCTCCCAATTTTTTGGAGCCTCTGGAGCTGCCCAAGCCAGAGGTTCTACCCCCAGAGCCCATGGAGGTGTCTCGCGCCATACTTGAGATGCGCCCGGCACAAGATTCCATTTGCGGTTGTCACCGTCTACACGTTGACAGCGCCCCGCAATGGTCAGATTCTGTGCCGCCCGGCGAGACCTTTGTTCCTCCTTGCCTTCGGCCTAAGTTTCTTGCGTGTGCACACGGGTCCAATGCGGATGGTCACTGTGGCTACATGCGGACCACGAAACTCCTGGCAGGGTCGTATTGGTGGCCGCACAGGGCTCGGGACATAAAAAGTATATTCGGGCATGCACCACATGTGTTCAGGATAAACTCTTTAAACGGAGAGTGGCGACACCTGCCAACTCATGGCGGCGTTCCACTTTAACTCCTGCTCCCATCTTCTCCCGTGTGTCCCTTCTTAAACCTGGCGATCTTGCCACCCCTGATGCCTTCCGCGTGTCCCGGTTTTCTGTGTCACCTACCGGGACACCAGACTTGTCTACAGACAGGTCTGAGGCCCATGCCACTGATGGGCTTAGGTTGGTGGGTCGGAAGGCTCAGGGAGAGGGGGGCCCTAGGAGCGGGGGTAATGTTAGGAGTCAGATTTCTGCAGTTAATATGCAGGAATCCAGACCCTCACAGTCTGCAGTCTCCTGCTCATTATCTACTGCAGAGGAGATTGCAGAAGAGATTACCTTGCAGCAGATCTCTCCAGAGGCTAAGTTCTTCCATCTGCCTTCTGAGCATGCTCATGAGACGGTCTCCCATTGGAGATCGGGAGTCATGTGCTCAGGTCCCGCTCCAGATCTCATTGGTCCATCTCGGAGGTCTGGAAGCTTCCGGAAGGTCCCGGCTGCTATAAGCGCGCATGGCCGTTCCGCAATGCGCTAGTATAGTCATACTTGCTGCTGTGTTTGTTGATGGATGCATGATCTGGTGAATGACTCATTTGAAATCCCTACCCTTTGATATTACGACTGTGTGAGGGATTGAGCTACTACCAGTACCAGCGCCTGCGCGCTATTGTTCCATTACCACAGCTGCTAGCGTCCGACATCGCGCTTGCACCATAGCGGTGTCATCCAGCGGCAGTATCCACGCCGCGCTGCTTTAGCAGCTCGTTGAGCGTTCGCGGCTGTGATGCTATATTCTCTGATAACAACGGTAGGTCTAGAAGGATTTAGTACCGCCATCTTGGACTACTCCTGTGACCTTTTACCGTCCTGTGTGTATTCTACCTGAAGTCTGTGTCTCAATAGCTTGAAATTAATTGTGCTCAATATTAATTTATTAATATTAATTGTATCACTTAATAATGAGCTGAATTAAGTATGCTGATGTAGTAATCGCAGGTACGCGGGATGCAGTGATGAGACGGGAGACGGGATGAACTTAAGATGCAACTTTGATATATATGTATACCTATAGGGGCTATGTTAAGTAACCAACAAGCTAACAACAGTTATCCTCGCAGGGATCAAATCAAGAATACACTGGTAACACGAACACAACTACCCGGTCAAGACTGGTCACTATAGGGCCGCGTTATGGCTAACTACGGGTCCGGGGTATTAACTATAACGTGTCACTTATCCTCTCTGACATCCGGCAGAGTGATGGTCGTTGCTGCTTTGGCGTTTCAGCCGCTGGGCCCAGCCGATGAGGATCTGGCAGAGACTTCGGGCGTTCCTATACCCAGGCGAAACGGGGGCACAGCAGGCCCCTGAAGAGTTCCTCTGCGTTGCACCTCCCGGCGGAGGCGGGATGGCGTTGCTCGGGGACCAGGGGGTGTAGGCCGCAGCCACAAGATGGGGACGGGCAGCGGCGGCCGCAGGTGGCGGCGAACAAGCCGCAGCCGCAGGCCGGAGCCGAGCCGCGGGTGGCAACGAGCAGGCCGCAGCCGCGGACCAGAGTCGGGCTCTGTAGTCGCAAGCGGCAGCGGTCAGGCTGCAGCCGTGGGCTGGTGTGGAGCAGCAGTGGCTGCGGGCTGGAGTAGGGCAGTGGCAGCCGCAGGCAGCAGTGGGCAGGCCGCAGCCATGGGCTGGAGTGGAGTAGCGGCGGCCGCGGGTGGCAGTGGGCAGTTCGCAGCCGCGGGCTGGAGTAGGGCGGTGGCAGCCGCGTTCGGCAGCAGGCAGCCGCGTTCGGCAGCAGGCAGGCCGCAGCCATGGGCTGGAGTCGGGCAGTGGCGGCCGCGAGGAGCGCGGTCGGGCGGTCGGTGTCTCTCTGCTGGACGGCTTGGTTCTGTCTCTCGCCTGTCTGC
The DNA here is from genome assembly GCF_039654945.1 of Dendrobates tinctorius. Classification (NCBI taxonomy): domain Eukaryota; kingdom Metazoa; phylum Chordata; class Amphibia; order Anura; family Dendrobatidae; genus Dendrobates; species Dendrobates tinctorius. The sequence continues at coordinate 33,344,324 of NW_027361829.1, forward strand.
GGTGAGTCTCTCTCCAGTCCCTCCAGTCGCTGCTCTCTTCTTCTCGCTCTGGCTCTCTGGCACCCTCTAGCCTTCCTGCTACTCTCCTGCTCGGTTGAGTGCCCCCTGCTGGTGTCCTCAGCCCCTTTTATACTTGCTCCACCCCCATCTCTTCTAGAACTCTCTCTGGTCCATCCCCTAATTATGTCCCTCGGAATCAGTCCCCTTAGGAACCTTGGTGACAGTCCTCTTGGTTCCGGCCCTGCTACACAGCGGCGATTCCTCCTCCTACACTCCCCCATCCTGTATGCTCGCCAGTCCTCGGGCTAGGGCTTGGAGAGTTCTGGGCCGGTCTCTTGAGATGAAAGTTTTTTCTGCCATACGAACTGATCCTGTTCGTAGCGTTCGGGGAGTTTGCCAGCTGTTGACCGCTCGGAGTGTCGTGATTCGACTGTGGTGGAGTCCTCTGGGGAGGTGGAAGGTGGTAGGTCGACCGAGTCCGCTGGAATATTATTTCTTGAAGTGTCTGTCTGTACCGCTGGAGGGTCTTCCTCGTCGTCCTCATCCCATATTGCTGGCGGAGGTTCTGAGACCTGAGGAGGGGCCTCGGGTCGTGCGGGGTCGGTGGAAGTACAGGGTCGTAACATATTACAGTGTATGGTACGGGTAGGGTGGTCACGGCCTTTTTCAGATTATATTTTGTACACTGGTCCATCAGGGTTTACTCAGCTCAACACCCGATAGGGACTTTCTTCCCAGGGGGGTTCCAACTTGCTTTGGGGGCACTGATCTCGTACGAGTACCTGATCTCCGGCCTGGAGGTTGATGGATCGAGGCGGAGTCCCCCCTGGGTGTTCCTGGTCCTGAAGTTTTGTGTGGACGATTCGGTGCAGGGTTTGCAGCCGATACTGGTGATTCCGGACCCACGAGGAGTCCCCCGTCCATGGTTGTTTCGCCTCCGGATTTAACTCCACCTCCGTGATTCCCTTGCCTTCCCGGCCAAATAGCAGCGAGTATGGAGTGTAGCCGGTGACTCCATGTACCCGGTGACTCGATGTACCCAGTTGTTATAAACCCACACCAGTTCAGGGATGTATTCGGGCCAGCGGGCCTTTCGGTCGCTTTCCAGGGTGCGTAACATTTGGATCAACGTCCGATTAAATCGTTTGCAGGCCCCATTCCCTTGAGGGTGGTACGGAGTGGTTCAGGACTTATCGATACCATATAGACGGTGTAGTTCTTCCATTACTTTTCTCAGGAAGCACGCACCCTTGTCTGAATGGATCCATTGGGGGCAGCCGTAAACTAGGATAAAGTTTTTACAAATCGTGTAGGCGGCCGACTCTGCGGTTTGACCTCGGGTAGGGGTCACCACGGCGAATTTGGTGAAATGGTCCACCATGACGAGACAGTGTTCATACCCTTGATGCGCAGGGTCAATGGTCAAATAGTCTATCATCAAGAGTTCGAGGGGTGCTGCCGTTACTATTGTCTGCACTGGGGCCCGTTGCTTGAGTGTTTAGTTAGCTCACACAGGCGGCACGCACGGCAAACTTCTTCCACTGTGGTCTGTAAACAAGGATGGTAGGTCATTTGCTGAAAAGTCTTTTGAGCCCCAAAATGAGCCCCCTTTTCATGGGCCTCGCGAGCAAGTTCAATGAGTTGGGCTCCCGGTATTACTACGTGCCAAGCTATCGCTGATGTTCTCCGCGACACTGCTTTTCGGTACAATAGTCCTCCTTTGATTACCAATTTCTCCCATTGACGTAGCATTAGCAAAGTGTCCTGAGTCAAAGTCTGGATCTGAGTGACGTTAGGTATTTGACCAGTGGCCACCCATTGACACAGGGGCCCAATCTCTCCATCTTCTTGTTGCTGCTGGATCCATTTATCCCGGGATTGTTCTAATATGCCCCTAGCGAGTCCTATGTGGAATTGTTCTCGGGTCGCAGCTGTGAGTCCGGCGGGGGCCAGAGCGAACAGCGTCTCTTCTCCTTCTAGTTTGCCATCTCGGCTTCGCCCCGTGGTGGTACGTTGAATTCTGGAGAGGGCGTCAGCATGCACATTCTCCGCGCCCCATTCGTAGATGATTTTGTATTTGAACTTGGCCATTCGGGCCACCCATCGTTGCTCCAGGACCCCCAGTTTGGGATTATTGAGGTGGGCCAGCGGGTTGTTGTCAGTTCGTACCATTACCTCAGAGCCTGCCAGGTACTCTGCGAACCGCTCTGGCCCACACTACTGCGAGGAGCTCGATTTTAAAGGAGCTGTAATTGTCGGGATTACGTTCTGAGTCGTGGAGTGATTGACTGTCACTCTATCTCAGCCGTCTTGGATTTGCGACAGTACAGCTCCTAGCCCTTGTAGGCTCCCGTCAGTTTGCAGTATGAACGGCTGCGAGAAATCGGCATAAGCTAGCACTGGGGCGTCCGAGAGTGCGATTTTGAGATCTCGGAAGGCCTCCGCCTGCGGTTCTCGCCACTGAATCTTCCAACCATTTGCTCCAGCAGGGGCCCCCTTCAGCAGGGCTTGCAGGGCTTGGGCTCGACGGGTGAAGTTCTTTACGAAGCGACGTTAATATCCGTCCAACCCCAGAAAGGCTCGTACGTCTTTTACCGTCTCGGGAGTAGGCCACCCTTGGATAGCAGCGAGCTTTTCCATGGATGGTCTAACGACTTTGGCGGAAACGGTATGTCCAAGATATTTGATCTGCTTATGAAACAGGTGGCATTTCTGGGGTTTTACTTTCAACCCGTACTTTTGCAGCCAACTGAGCACCTGCCCCAACCGCCGCAGGTGGTCCTCAAATGTGGCGGCATAGATAATAATGTCATCCAGGTATATCAACATGGCCTCAAAGTTGAGATCTCCCAGACACCGCTCCATTAGCCGTTGGAAGGTCCCAGGGGCGTTGGCCAGCCCGAACGGCATACAATTAAATTCAAACAGTCCCATGGGTAGGATGAACGCGGTCTTGGCGCGGTCTTCCTCTGACAGTGGCACCTGCCAGTACCTGCTGGCCAGATCAAGGGTCGAGAAGTATATTGCCTTTCCCAGGGTGGATAGGGACTCCTCTATCGGGGGCAGCGGGTACGAGTCTTTGATGGTACAGGCGTTCAATTTTCAATAGTCCACACAGAACCGCAAGGTGCCATCCTTCTTGCGGACCAAAACGATGGGGGCCGCCCAAGGACTCTGGCTTTCTCAGATAACTCCTTTCCGCAGCATTTGGCCCAGTAGTGTTTTTACCTCCTGGTATAGTTGTGGGGGAATCTGTCGATATCGTTCTCCTGATAGGAGCCATTTCTGCAGTGGCAATGCCGTGCGTGATGGTTTTGGTACATTCTAAATCGTCCTCATGGTTGACGAATACCTCCTCGTACTGGCCCAGAAGCGCTTCTACCTGGAGTCTTTGGGCCAGGGTAAGGCCAGAGAGTTCTGCTCACATTTTCTTCAGGATGGTTCGGCCCTTTTCTTTGGCCGAGGACCGGGTTGTCTGAAGAGATCGGATAGATACCGCCCATGGGTCCCCTGCCTGCACTCTTAACTGGAACGCCGGAGTCGGAAGCACCTACTCTAACGGTCTCACCAGTTTTGGCATTTTGGCCCGAGGTTTCAGGATGATGTCTTGGTCTTCTAGGTTGGTGCAGCGCACCAGGACGGTCCCTTTTGGCACAGTGGCCAAGGTGCGGGCCACCAGGACTCCAGGGGGTAGGTGCTCCGAGAAGCATGGCTCCACCTGCATCTCCACTCCTTCCAGGGGCACAGGGGCCTGGATAGGCAAAGCCACTACCATCTGCCCTGGCGGCAGCATGAGTGGAGGGGCCTCCGGCGCGATCACCTTCCCCAGCACCTCGCCCTCCTGGCAGTCCTGTAGGACTCGTGCTCCCTGCACCAACTGTTGGAAGATGACCCGTCCTTGGGGCATGCGGGTGCCCCACTGGCTCAGTCTCTTGTGTGGGCTCATTGAGGAGTAGGATGCCGAACTCTCACAATATGTTCATACTCAGGGTAACCGGATGTTTGTCGTTTGCGTCTCGCTGGGTTAGGTTGTTTGCCGCATGACGAAATCTGCATCCAGGCTACTCCAACGACAGGGACTGGTTGCTGGTTGGCGGATAACAACTTTATCTCGGACCCCCACTGAGGTCTCACTGCTTCGGGAAAGTGCTGCCACAAATAAGTTTCTGGCATGGTCGTCACTTGCGACCCTGTATCTACTAGGCATCGTACGGCACGGTCTTCGAACTCTGCCCATATCACTGGACACTTCGCAATCAGATCTTCGGGACTTCCACCACCCCACGTCGTGGTTTCTGACTCCGAGCGGCGTCCCCCCACCTCAGAGCCCTCTAGTTTAATGACCGCGGGCACTCTGGGGCGAGGTGGCCAGGTTCTCCATATTCATAACATTCCCGAGGCCGCGGGGGCTGACTGCCCCTGGGATTGCAAGGACCCCAAGGCCCGGGCCTTCACCATGCCGTTCACTCGTGGCCTCGGCCCTTCTCTTCACCTCAGCCAGTTCGCCCCTGAAGTTCTTCAGTTCCCGTTTCATTTCTTCCACCCATTGGGGCTCTCCAATGGCATTCACGGAGACTTCCGTGCTCCGGACCTTCCCCCCGGCACTGTCAGTCCCTGTTGCTGCTCCCGCACGCGCCTGACTCCCCACCTTGGAGAAAGCCATACGCGGGTTTACCTGGACTTGCTCCCGCAATGCCTGCTTAGTCAGAGGGTCTCGGAGTCCAGTCACTAAAAGGTCACACAGGGTGATCTCGATGGGTCCCACACCTACGCCATCCTTCCGTTCGATGGCCGTGTATAATTCCTGAAGGACGTTCAAGTACTGGGTGACAATCTCCCCTTCCCCTTGCATACAACTGAACAACCGGGTTCTCAGCTCCCCCACATTCGTCAGGTCCCCATGAGTCTCCTCCAATATATGTAAGATCCTAACAAAGCTGTTGCGTTGCCCTGGGGGTCTCAACATTACGAAATCCCCGTCCTCCCCGTCCAATGCCATAAGGGCCACCTCTGCTTCTAAGTCGGGGATCATCGGATGCATTCTAAATAGCCCTCGCATCCGTTCCATCCATCTCCACAACATGGTATTGGTGCCAGAGAACTTAGGCAGGTAGCTCAGCATAGCCCCCAAGGATATACTGTACCGGGGGCCATCGTTGCCCCCCGAGTCCATGGCCCCTCCTTGGTCTGTGGCATCTCTGCTCGCACATGGAGACTGTGTCCTGCCGACTACGCCAAATGTAGTAATCGCAGGTAGACGGGATGCAGTGACGAGACGGGAGACGGGATGAACTTAAGATGCAACTTTTATATATATGTATACCTATAGGGGCTATCTTGAGTAGCCAACAGTTATCCTCACAGGGATCAAAACAAGAATGCACTGGTAACACGAACACGACTACCCGGTCAAGACCGGTCACGATAGGACCGCGGTATGGCCGACTACGGGTCTGGGGTATTAACTACAATGTGTCACTTATCCTCTCTGATTTCTGGCAGAGTGGTGGTCCGTGCTGCTTTGGCGTTTCAGCTGCTGGGCCCAGCCGGCGAGGACTTCGGGCGTTCCTACGCTCAGGCGAAGCGGGGGCACAGCAGGCTCCTGAAGAGTTCCTCTGCGTTGCGCCTCCCAGCGGAGGCGGGACGGCATTGCCCGGGGACCAGGGGATGTAGACCACAGCCACAAGCTGGGGACAGGCAGTGGCAGCCACGGGTGGCGGCGAACAAGCCGCAGCCATGGGCCGGAGCTGAGCCTCGGGTGCCGCGGGCTGCAGCAGGCAGGCCGCAGCCACGGACTGGAGTCGGGCTGTGACGGCCGCAAGCGGCAGCGGGCAGGCCGCATCCGTGGGCTGGAGTGGAGCAGCGGCTGCCGCAGGCGGCAGCGGGCAGGCCACAGCCGCGAGCTGGAGTGGAGCGACGGCGGCCGTGGGTGGCAGCGGGCAGGCCACAACCGCGGGCTGGAGTCGGGCGGTGGCGGCCACAAGGAGCTCGGTCAGGCGGTCAGTGTCTCTCTGCTGGACGGCTCGGTGCTGTCTCTTTCCTGTCTGCAGTGAGTCTCTCTCCAGTCCCTCCAGTCGCTGCTCTCTTCTTCTGGCTCTGGCTCTCTGGTGCCATCTAGCCTTCCTGCTCCTTCTCTCCTGCTCAGTTGAGTGCCCCCTGCTGGCGTCCTCAGCCCCTTTTATACTTGCTACACCCCCATCCCTTCTAGAACTCTCTCTGGTCCATTCCCTCATTATGTCCCCCGGAAACAGTCCCCCTAGGAACCTTGGTGACAGTCCCCTTGGTTCCGGCCCGGCTACACAGCGGGGACTCCTCCTTTTACACTGACACCCCCCTATATATCTTTAACCCCCCCCACAGCCCCTTATATACAGCATGAGCCTCACACAGCCTACTACATACAGTATGTGGCATGAGCCCCACACAGCCTCTCCCATATGCGGCATGAGCTCCACACAGCCACCCTATATACAGCATGAGCTCCACACAGGCTCCCTATATACAGCATGAGCTCCACATAGCCTCCCTATATACAGCATGAGCCCCACATAGCCTCTCTATATACAGCATGAGCCCCACATAGCCTCCCTATATACAGCATGAGCTCCACACAGCCTCCCTATATACGGCATGAACCCCACACAGCATCTTTATATACAGCATGAGCCCCACACAGCCTCCCCATGTACTGCATGAGCCCCACACAGCCTCCCTATATACACTATGAGCCACACACAGCCTCTCCATGTACTGCATGAGCCCCACACAGCCTCCCCATGTCTCCATGAGCCCCAGTTTCCCCATATACTGGATGAGGCCCTGCAGAGCCTCCCATATACTGCATAAGACCCCCACAGCCTCCCCATGTACTGATTGAGCCCAACATAGCCTCCCCATATATTGCATGAGCCCCACACGGACTCCCTATAAACTGCATGAGCCCCACACAGCATTCCCATATACTGCATGACAGTATACAGCCTTCCCATAGCCTCTCCATGTTCAGCATGTCACCCCCATAGCCTCCCCATGTGCAGCATGTCACACCCATAGCCTCCCCATGTGCTGCACGTCACCCCATAGAATCCCAGTGTGCTGTGTACGTCACTCCCATAGAATACCCATGTGCTGACACCCCCATAGAATCCTAATGTACTGTGTCACCCCCATAGAATCCCCATATGCTGTCACCCCCATAGAATCCTCATGTACTGTGTCACCCCCATAGAATCCCCATGTGTTGTCACCCCATAGAATCTTCATGTACTGTGTCACCCCCATAGAACCCCCATGTGCTGTCACCCCCATAGAATCCTCATGTGCTGTGTCACCCCCATAGAATCCCCATGTGCTGTCACCCCATATAATCCCCATATGCTGTCACCCCCATAGAATCCCCATTTGCTGTCACCCCCATAGAATCCCCATGTAATGTGTCACCTCCATAGAATCTCCATGTGCTGTCACCCCCATAGAATCCTCATGCACTATGTCACCCCCATAGAATCCTCATGTACTGTCACCCCCATAGAATCCCCATATGCTGTCACCCCCATAGAATCCCCATGTACTGTGTCACCCCCATAGAATCCCCATGTGCTGTCACCCCCATAGAATCCTCATGTACTGTGTCATCCCCATAGAATCATCATGTACTGTCACCCCCATAGAAAGATATGGTAAAAAATATAGTTGATTCATTCTTTTTTATACAGTATATTTGCAGTTGAACTAAACTTCTAATTCCTTAAAAAAAGTCTTACCAGAATTCCAGACCACCACGGTGTTCCAACATGGATTTCCCCAAAGCATCCAATTATAATGATTACTATGGCTGTGACAATCTGTATAATCTATAAGGAAAACAGAAACACATACATAAGGGCTCATGTATATATCCGGGCTAGTCTGTATATTCTGTATAGTCTGTATATTGCAGTGAGTGCTCGGACCAGTTTACACGGACATATGAATGAGCTTTAGGACTCTATCACACGTCAGTGTCTCTGGTACGTGTGGTGACAGTTTTCACACGTACCAAAGACACAAACACACGTAAACCCATTTAAGTGAATGAGTTTGTACACATGTCCGTGTGTTTCCACAGTGTGTCCGTGTGACCCCCACATAGACATGTCCGTTTTTTACCGTCAGCACGGGCCACAAAACATCCTGCATGCGTACACACGGATGACACACTGGGATGTCATCCGTGTGACGCGTCCCAGCGCCTGAGAAGCAGCGGTACAGCAAGCGCTGTTCCCCGGCACCGGGTGCTGAAGACAGCTCTCATCATTCTCCCCTGCTCTGCTGGCGATCAGCACTAGCAGGGAGGAATGATGAGAGTTTATTTAAGTGAGAACAATGACAGCAGGTGGCGGCTGATGGGAGTATTCATCAGCCGCTCCTGCGCTGTAAATATAATATAATTAAAAAAAAAATCTGGCTTTGATTCCCCTCTATTTTCTATAACCAGACAGGCAAAACTCACAGCTAGGGGCTGCAACCCTCTGCTGTCAGCTTCAGCAAGGCTGGTTATCAAGAATAGAGGGGTCCCCACGTTGGTTTTTTTAACTGACTTTCTGTGATCTAACCTGGGTTCATCTTGGAAGTAGGAGTCCGGTGTATCTGCTGAGTTTCTGCTACTCTGTGCTCAGCTTGTTATTCAGTGCAATCCCCGACCGATTAAAGTCCTACCCGGCGGGGCTTGCACCAAACCGCTTGAGTTCCTTTTTAAGTCGGTGCCAGATGTCCAGAGCCCAATGACCGTGGCCTCTTGTCCGGAGCCTGATGACCGTGGCCTCTTGTCCAGAGCCTGAAGACCACGGCCTGATGTCTGGTGTCTGACTTCCTCTGCCAGATGTCCGGATCCTATCTTTCCCTGCCCGATGCCGGAAGCCTGCCGATCGCTGCCAGATGTCCGGAGCCTGATGACTGCGGCCTCATGTCTGGAGCCTGATGTCCGCAGCCTGATGTCCGGAGCCTGTCGATCGCTGCCAGATGTCCGGAGTCCAATGCCAGTGTTCTGATGTTCTATCCGAGATCCGAGTCCTGATGTCCTGCCTGAGACCTGATGTCCTGATGTCTGCCTGGTGTCCTGATGTCCAGATGTCCTGTCTGAGACGTGATGTCCTGATGTCCGCCTGGTGTCTTGATGTCCTGATGTCTAGATGTCCTTCCTGATGTCCGGCTTTTACCCTGATGTCCAGCCTGTGTCCTGTGTCCTGATGTCCCGATGTCCAGCTTGTGCCCTGATGTCCTGATGTCCAGCCCGTGTCCTGATGTCCTGCCTGTGTCCTTATGTGTTCCGATGTCCGGTCTGTGGTCCTGGCTATCCTGCCTGTGTCCAGATGTCTGGTCCGTGGTCCTGGTGGTCCAGCCTGTGTTCCAGATTCGGTACCGCCTGTGTTCCTGGATGGACTCCTCCTCCATGTTCCTAGGGAGTCTCCAGCCTTGCTTCTTAGTGACGGCTCTGCCTGGATCTGACCAGCCGATGACCTGTGTTGCCATGCTGATGTTCCTGTTCCTGTCCTGCCTGTATCTCGATGTTCCACCGGTTCCCTGGGGTTCACCCAATGATGACGTCTGTCCTGGATCGGTGTCTGAAGTTCTCATGCTGAGCCTATGCTACGCCTGAGGCCTGAGAGAGAGGCTGTCCTAGTATGCCCGTGCCAGATGACCCTGGACTGCATCAACCCGTGATGACCCTTGCCATCGTGTGACGTCTGTCCGAGGTCGGTGTCTGATGTTCTCCTGCTGAGCCTGTGCTACACCTGAGGCCTGAGAGAGAGGCCGTCCTAGTATGCCTGTCCCTGAAGTGCTGAATCGGGAGCCTGGCATAGTTATGTTTCGTTCATTTACTGTGTTTTCATTTGAGTAAACTTTATGTCCATACCTGGAGTTGTGTGGTGTCATATAGTTCTGCACGTCGCCATCTCTTCCACATGCTCAGCTGCCACAGACCCTGCTCGCTGCCCTCCCCCTGTCTGGGTAGGTCCAGGTTACCCTATGTGGTCCAGTGGATCCACATTCCATCCCCACCTGGAACGCTCGCCCCACGTCGTCGTGGTCAGGTGACGTGGAGGCATTGGCTGCAGTCGCAACATTATTCAAGCTTCAGAAAGGCTCAGACATATTTGGTAGCTGAAACTTAACATGGGCAAATAAATAGCTGCTATTTTTTGCCACCATACTTTGGAATGCCACCATTTTTTTTTAGATATTGTAGTTAAATAGACATGGATAGATGATACGTATTCTGATCACTTGAGGCCCTATGGATATGTAATAAGGTGGTTAACATGCCATGTTAAAAATTGATCTCTTAGACAAACTGAGACTGGTATACTTTGAAAATCTGTCAGAAAGAGTTTATGAGCCCATGTGTACTCAATCTCAGTGCCCAACCAGCCTGTATAACAAACTCTTTTCAGTATCCATTGTCCCTATTTCCAGGAATGTCAGTGCCCTACACAGCCAAAGTGTCAGTCCCTGACCCCTATCCCATAACTATGATTGGCAGCAACACAAAGTGGTGGTAGCAGGTAGAATAAGTGTATGACCAGATGGTGTGGAGATGGCGTGGTAGCAGCGTGGCTGTAGCTCCAGCCACCCATGGCATGCCAATGGACGCACTTTTGTGACACAAAATTGTGTGGTAGTTGGTCATTGCAGGGGGTGGGGAATACCATTTACATATCAGATACACAGTACTCACACATACTACTTACATATTGGTTACACACAACACATACAGTTAGGTTCAGAAATATTTGGACAGGGTCCAAACATTTGTCATTTGGGCTCTACATGTAACAGTTTTTTAGTTTTTTATTTAAAATTAAACAACTGAGATGTAATTGAAGTGTAGACTTTTAGGTTTAATTAAAAGGGCTAAACAAAAATATCCTGTGAAACATTTAGGAATTGCAACCATTTTTCTACAAAGCATCCTCATTTCAGGGGCTCAAAAGTAATTGAACAAACTAATTTTACCATAAACAAAATGTTCATTTTTATGCTTTGTAGAGAATCCTTTGCAGGCAATAACTGCCTGAAGTCTGGAAGCCATGGATGTTACAGAACCCTAGGTTTCTTCCTTTGTGATCATTTTCCAAGGCTTCAGTTGCGGGTGACTTCAGTTGTTGCTTGTCTGTGGGTCTTTCTGAAGTAAGTTATGTCTTAAGCATGAGAAATGTGTGCTCAATGGGGTTGAGATCTGGTGATTGTCTCGGCCATTGTAGAATATTCCACTTCTTTGCCTTAAAATACTCCTGGGTTGTTTTCACAGTATGTTTTGGGTCATTGCCCATTTTAACGCGTGATCAAAAAGATGGATGTAAATAACAATGGTACCGCTGAAAACGTCATCTTGTCCCACAAAAAACGAGCAGCCACACAGCGTCATCAGCGAAAAAATAAAATAGTTATGGCTCGCAGAATAAAGCAATGCAAAAATAATTATTTTTTATATAAAATGGTTTTCATTGCATAAAAGTGCCAAAACATAAAAAAAAGACATAAATGAATTATCGCTGTAACCGTACTGACCGGAAGAATAAAACCGCTTTATCAACTTTACCGCACACGGAACGGTGTAAACGCACCCCCCAAAAGAAATTCATGAAATGCTGGTTTTTGTTCATTCTGCGTCCCAAAAATCAGAATAAAAAGCGATCAAAAAATGTCACGTGCCCGAAAATGGTACCAATAAAAACATCAACTCGTCTTGCAAAAAATAAAACCTCACATGACTCGGTGGGTCAAAATATGGAAAAATTATAGCTCTCAAAATGTGGTGAAGCAAAAACTATTTTTACAATAAAAAGCGTCTTTTAGTGTGTGACATAAAAACCCGCCATAAATAGTAAATCAAACCCCTCTTTATCACCACTTAGTTAGGGAAAAATAATAAAATTAATAAAGTATTTATTTCCATTTTCCCATTAGGGTTAGGGCTAGGGTTAGGGTTAGGGCTGAGATTAGGGTTAGGGGTGTGGTGGGGTTAGGGTTGGAGTTAGAATTGGGAGGTTTCCACTGTTTAGGCACATCAGGTGCTCTGCAAATGCAACATGGCGTCTAATCTCAATTCCAGCCAATTCTGCGTTGAAAAAGTCAAACGGCGCTCCTTCCCTTCCAAGCTCTGCCATGCGCCCAAACAGTGGTTTACCCCCACATATGGGGTATCAGCCTACTCAGGACAAATTGCACAACCACTTTTGGGGTCCAATTTCTCCTGTTACCTTTGGGAAAATAAAAAATTGGGGGCAAAAATATAATTTTTGTGGAAAAAAATATGACTTTTTTATTTTTATGGCTGTACGTTATAAACTAAATTCCTTGGGGGTCTAGTTTCCAAAATGGGGTCACTTGTGGGGGGTTTCAACAGTTTAGGCACATCAGAGGCTCTCCAAACGTGACATGACACCCGCAGACCATTCCATCAAAGTCTGCATTCCAAAGCGTCACTACTTCCCTTCCAAGCCCTGACGTGTGCCCATACAGTAGTGTTCTCCCACATATGGGGTATCAGAGTACTCAGGACAAATTGGACAGCAACTTTTGGGGTACAATTTCTCCTGTTAACCTTGGGAAAATAAAAAAATTGGGGACTAAAAGATCATGTTTGTGGAAAAATCTGATTTTTTTATTTTCACTCCCGGGCGTTATAAACTTCAATTCCAGCCAAAAAAGTCAAATGGCGCTGCTTCCCTTCTGAGCTCTGCCATGCGCCCAAATAGTGGTTTACCCCACATGTGGGATATCAGCGTACTCAGGACAAATTGCACAATAACTTTTAGGGTCCTGTTACCCTTGGGAAAATAAAAATTGGAGGTGAAAAGATCATTTTTGTTGGAAAAATGATTTTTAATTTTACGGCTGTACGTTATAAACTTCTGTGACGCCCTTGGGGGTTCAAAGTTCTCACCACACATCTAGATAAGTTCCTTGGGGGGTCTAGTTTCCAAAATGGTGTCATTTGTGGGGGGTTTCAACTGTTTTGGCACATCAGAGACTTTCCAAACGCGACATGACGTCCGATCTCAATTCCAGCCAAAAAAGTCAAATGGCGCTGCTTCCCATCCAAGCTCTGCCATGTGCCTAAATAGCCGTTTACGCCCACATATGGGGTATCAGCGTACTCAGGACAAATTGCCCAATAACTTTTGCAGTCCAATTTCTCCTATTACTCTTTGTAAAATTCAAAAATTGGACCTGAAGTAATTTTTTTGTGAAAAAAAGTTAAATATTCATTTTTTTTAAACATTCAAAGAATTCCTGTGAAGCACCTGAATGGTTAATAAACTTCTTGAATGTGGTTTTGAGCACCTTGAGGAGTGCAGTTTTTAGAATGGTGTCACTTTTGGGTATTTTCTATCATATAGTCCCCTCAAAGTGACTTTAAATGTAATGTGGTCAATAAAAATAAAATGGTGTTGCAAAAATGAGAAATCGCTGGTCAACTTTTAACCCTTATAACTTCCTAACAAAAAAAAATTTTGGTTCCCAAATTGTGCTGATGTAAAGTAAACATGTGGGAAATGTTATTTATTACATTTTCTGTGTCCCATATCTTTGTGATTTAAGGGCATAAAAGTTCAAATTTGGAAAATTGCGAAATTTTCAAAATTTTTGCCAAATTTCCGTTTTTTTCACAAATAAACCAAGTTATATGAATTAAATTTTACCACTATCATGAAGTACAAAATGTCATGAGAAAACACTGTCAGAATCACCGGGATCCATTGAAGCGTTTTAAAGGGACAGTGGTCAGAATTGTAAAAATTGGCCTGGTCATTAACGTGCAAACCACCCTTGGGGGTAAAGGAGTTAAAGAGCTGTAATCTTAAACCCTTACTCCCAGTCTAATGCCAGCCAAGCCCCTTTCATTACATTTTTGTCACTGTTTCTGATGGCAGTATCATCAGTACTGCCCTGATTGTGGCCCTACCTACAGTACTTCTATTGAAATCTCACACTGCTCAGTACAAGCTGCGAGCTCTCGTGCTTTCTGTGCGGAGACTCTGCTTTAAGCCATGTTCACACATTCAGTATTTGGTCAGAAAAGTATAACAGAAACATATGCACCACTTCTGTATTTCTCACCCACTGCTAGTGTTGGCTTATAAATATTGGTGCAAAACACTGACCTAATACTGAACGTGTGAACGTGGCATTACTCATGAGCTGTGGCACTCTCAAGCTGGACACAAGGCGTATACAGCCATTTAGTCATGGATTTTCAAAGTAAGAAAAATCAGTCTCATGGGGTCTAACCACACTGTCTAGTTAATATACGGTCTATATTGCAAAATCTAAAAAAAGACATATCTTTGAAATATTGTACAAAGCTTCAATCCAAAATCATTAACTTTGGTGTATGGTCTTATGTGATATGTTTATGCCCCCAAAAAATGTATTTAACAGTATAGTAGCAAGGTGATAACTAAAGTTGTCAACTGCATGCAAACTTGAGCTTTATTGAATATTTAGATGAAAAGGAGTGTATATTTGTTACTGATATCCAAATTACTTACTGCAGGTATGAGAGGCTTGTGTTTGAGGAACATCTGTGTCCAAGTGTCTGGGAGAAAGCCATTTCTAAGGTCCATGATTTTCTTTTTTTCTGTAAGAGGATTATTTTATTGTGTTAAAGAAGTTTTTCAGGATTAGAATATTAATGATCTATCTTTAAAATAGGTCATCAATATCAGATCTGTGGGGAGAAAGTACTTCTACCAATCAGCTGTTTTCTGATTTTGAGATTGATGAATAGTCACAAAATAAACAGCGCAGCCCTGTTTCCTATGTAGCTATACCTCCCAACCAGTAGTGTAGCTACCAGGGGGCAGAGAGGGCAGTTGCTCCGGGCCGGCGTTCAGAGGGGCCCACCGGGAGCTACACTGCCCTTAACTGATCAGTGTGCATAGCACCGATCTAGTTAGGCCCTGCAGTAGAGCAGGGCCTACTGTGCGTGTGTCGGCGCAATGGCAGCTCGTTGCTTTGTCACTGGATTCATCGGATCCTGGATTAGGTGAGTATATGATTTTTTTATTTTTAGTAAAACTTGTGGGGTGATGCGGCAACATCATAAACAATGGGGGATCATTATACATAGTGTGGGGAACCCTGAAACAGTGTGGGGGCTCTTATAATTTTTAGGTATTAATGCAGGGGCCATTATACAGCTTTGGGACTAATGTAGGGGCCATTATACAGTGTAGAAGCTAATGTGGAGGGCATTATACAGTCTTGGAGCTAAGGTGGGGACCATTATACAGTTTGGAAGCTAATGCTGGGGCCATTATACAGTGTGGAAGCTAATGTGGGGTACATTATACAGTTTGGGGACTATTGCAAGGGCCATTATACATCTTGGAGACTAATGCAGGGACCATTATACAGCTTGAAGACTAATGCAGGAGCCATTATACTGCTTGAAGTCTAATGCAGGGGCCATTATACTAAGATGCGCCAATTCTGGCACTTAGCCTCCACTCTTCCCACTTGCCCTGTAGCGGTGGCAAGTGGGGTAATAGTTGTGGGGGTTGATGTCACCTTTGTGACATCAAGCACCGAGGTTAGTAATGGAGAGGCGTCAATAAGACGCCCCTATTACTAACCCCATAGTCAAATTGTAACGAAAACACAGGCACCCAGTAAAAAATCCTTTAATTGAAATAAAGACACAGAAGACTCCTTTAATATTCTTAATTAAACCATACTTACGACCACACCTAATTCCTGCGAAGCCCTCGATCTCCTGTAATAAGAGTAACATAATAAACCAACAATATAACACACCTGTCTATCGTTGTGTCCCACACAGTAATCCATATCTGGGGTATATACAATTTTCAAGTAGGACGGTGCCAAGATGCAACCGCCCTGGCTGAAAACTGTATATACCCCAGATATGGATTATTGCGCTGGACACAACGACCGACAGGTATGGTATTGTCACGCTGCAGCTATGCAGGTAACTGTAACCTCCACTAGATGGAAATAGAGTGGAGGGACAGTAGCAAGTCTGCAAGAGCAGACTTGCATTGCTGCAGCGAAGCCACCACCAGGTGGCAGCAGAATAGTCAAACAAGCCGAGTCAAAACCTAGACCATCACACAGTACAAAGGGGAAAAACAAGCACAGAGTCAGTGGAGAGCCAAAGGGTCAATACCAGACAAAAGGCAGAATTATCAAGGACCAGAGGCAACGTCAAGTCAGAGTCAAATCTGTGGGCATAAAATATAACTGACATGGCCTGCAGGATGCAGCATGATGAAATATCAAACTTGGACACAAAATGAGGCCAGGTAAAGTTACCCTTGAAATGATCAGCCCGGAAAGGGGCAGACAGGACTCAAAACCCAGACTGGATCATGACAGTACCCTCCTCTCAAGGGAGGACCACCAGACCCCCAGGTTTTCCAGGATAATGTGCGTGGAATTCCCGAACCAGACGATCAGCATGGACGGAACGCACCGGAACCCAAGATTGCTCCTCAGGACCGTAACCCCTCCAATGGACCAAGTAATGAAGCGAAATGCGAACCCTCCGAGAATCGACAATCTGTTCGACTTCATACTCAGTCTGACCATCCACTGAGACAGGAGGCGGAGGAGGTGGAGACCCAGCAGAGGAAGGTACACATGCCTTTTAAGAAGGGACTTATGTAATACATTGGGGATCCGAAACGGCAGAGGTAAGCGTAAACGGAAGGCAAATGTGTTGACTACCTCAATGATCTCGTAAGGACCAATAAACTTAGGACCCAGCTTAACAGAAGGAACCTTCAGACGTACCTTCTTGGTAGACAACCAGACCTTGTCTCCCACCAGCAACTTAGGTTCCACAGATCGTCGCTTATCAGCAAAATGTTTTTGTTTGCCCTGACCCACCTCCCTCCACACCTCCTCCAACCAATGAACCTCCGAATCAGCCCCTGGACACCCCAAATCCAGCCTGGAAAATTCACCAAAGTGGGGGTGAAAACCGAAATTACAGAAAAAGGGAGAAGTGCCAGTGGACTGATTAACCTGATTATTGAATGCGAAGTACCAATCATCTTGGCGAGATGTGGCAAAACACAGCAAAATTTGTTCAAGTGACTGGTTGGTTCTCTCCGTCTGCCCATTGGTTTCAGGATGGTAGGCCGAGGATAAGGTCAAATCATTACCCAGTCTCTTACAGAAAGCCCTCCAGAACTTGGACACATATTGTACCCCTCTATCAGACACCAAATTCAGGGGCACACCATGTAACCGCACAAAATGCTCAATAAATAAATAACTTGGATAAAGTTTCTGCGTTAGGTAATCCTGCCAATGGTACAAAATGCGCCTGTTTACTAAATTTGTCAACCACTACCCAGACCACAGTTATGCCATTGGAAGGAGGGAGATCAGTGATAAAATCCATGGACAAATGAGTCCAAGGTCTATCCAGAATTGGCAATGGCACAAATTTCCCAGCCGGCCGGTTATGGGAGCTTTTAGTACGAGCACATGTATCACAAGCAGACAAAAGGCTGGCGATGTCAGAAAACATGGAGGACCACCAGAACAGTCTAGCAATAGCTCTCCGGGTAGCCAAGACCCCTGAATGCCCACTGAGAGCAGAGTTGTCACGTAGTGACTTGTCCTGTGTGACCCGACCAGCAGGTCGGTAACTAGAACGATATGACAAACAAGGGAACACCGGGGACACAGTTACAACGGTTGGCCCTACAATAGGGAACGGGGACGTGGACACCTCCTGCACTCTCCTGAGGCTGTGCCCCTGATCACTCCTCACATTCCCTATACAGGCTCTTCACCTGTCGCCGACCAGGATACCTGAATCCCTCACTAGCCATGCACCTATCCCTTACTAGGGAACTGGCTAGTGCGGACACTGAAACACCAAAGCTCTGGATGAGCTGCAAAGCACTGCTCCAAATAGCTCCTCTCTCTTCCAAGGTTGGTTAGAAAATGACCAGTATCACCAACAGTGATCCAGAGCACCTGACACACTTTTATAGGAAGGAGGGGAGGGTTAACACCTGCTGGCTAATTTAACGTGTAGTAACCCCAGCGGCTACCGGAGGCAAAACCCATTAGCAGCAACTAGGTTGTAATAACCCCAGCGGCCACCGGGGCAAAAACTAACATTAAGCCAGAGACTTGAAGGAAAAAAAGGTTATATGTGAGCCCAGATCTGCCACAGATCCAAACATGGATTGTGACAGGTTATATGTGAGCCCAGATCTGCCACAGATCCAAACATGGATTGTGACAAGAGTCATGAAATTCCCAGAAAACCCTACACTGCTACTGAATAGGGATGAAGAGCTTATTCTCCGGCAATGACAGAGGAGCAAGAGACTGAGCCTCACGAATCTCGTGTTCCAACTCGAAGGATACCCTAGCAACGACCACACCGTACTGAAGAATGGAGAAGGGAAGTTCAGGAGGTGACACTGGATCCAAACTGCGAGACAAGGCATCGGCCTTTTACATTGTTGGAACCAGGTCAAAAGGTGATGGAAAAATAGAACAGTGAAAAAAAGCAACAACCTCACCTACCTAGGAGTTAAGCGTTTAGCCGACTCAATGTAGGGCAGGGTCTTGTGGTCTGTAATCACCGTAATCCGATGAACAGCCCCCTCCAAAAAGTGCCTCCATTCTTCAAAAGCCAGTTTTATGGCTAATAACTCCCAATCCCCGACATCATAATTTCTCTCAGCAGGAGAAAATTTCTTGGAGAAAAATGCACAAGGTCTCAAGTTAGTCAAAGTGGCGGCTCCCGGAGACGACACTTCCCCCATTCCCACCTCCGATGCGTCTACCTCAAAAATTAAGGGTTCAGACGGATCGGGCCGGACCAACACAGGAGCAGATATATAAACATTTTTTCCATGAAGAAAATGCTGCAACTGCCGAGACTGACCAGTTTTTAAGATCAGTCCCCTTACGAGTGAGATCAGTGAGAGGCTTGACCACCTGAGAAAACCCTTTAATAAATCTCTGATAATAATTACCAAACCCCAAAAAGCACTGAAGACCTCTCAGATCTTTGGGTTACACCCAATCAACAATGGCCTGTACTTTTCCAGGGCCCATGCAAAACCCTTTAGCAGATGGAATGACCCCAAGAAAGGACAGCTCTTGGACAAAAAATACACACTTCTCAGGTTTAGCGAACAGCAAACTCTCTTGTAACCTATGGAGAACTGCACACAGATGACCCAAATGAGATTCTTTGTCAGATGAAAACACCAGGATGTCATCTAAATATATCACCCCAAAACGCCCGATAAAGTCAGAAAAACTTTGATGAGTCCAAAGGGCATAGCCAGGTTTTCAAACAAACCCTCAGAGGTGAGAAATGCCTTTTTCCCTCATCCCCCTCCTGAATACGAATAAGACTATATGCTCCCCTGAGGTCTAATTTGGAAAACCACTTCGCCCCAGACAATTGGTTGAAAAGATCAGGGATGAGCGGGAGAAGGTAAGTATTTCTCACCGTAATCTTATTAAGTTCACGAAAATCAAGGCAAGGGCGTAAACCACCATCTTTTTTCTTAACCAAGGAAAAAATCCAGCAGCCACAGAAGAGACTGAGGGAAGGATGTGTCCTTTATGTAAACTTTCAGAGACATACTCTTTCATAGCGGAACGTTCCGGGCCAGAAAGATTGTACAGACGGGCCTTGGGCAATTTAGCACCCGGAACGAGATTGATAGCGCAATCATAGGAGCGATGTGGTGGTAAAACCTCAGCCTCCTTTTCTGAAAACATGTCCTTAAAAATCCTTCAGGTACTCCGGAATACCCTTCAGATTAACGGATGACACCATTACAGTAGAAAGACAACCTTTAGAACCATTAGGCCCCCATTTTAACAATATCATGAGATTCTTAGTAATAACAGGATTATGTAACCATAACCAGGGGAATCCCAACACCAGTCCCGCTGGAAGATTGTCCAGAACGTAACATGAGATGTGTTCCTGATGCAAGGAACCCACCTTGAGGAAGAACTCCTCCGAGACAAATTTAACAATGTTCTTAACCAGCGGAATCTTATCAATAGCAATGATATGAATTGGTGTTTCATGCCTAACTGTCCCTATCTGACACTTAGACACCAAGCATAAGTCAATGAAGTTCATAGATGACCCACAGTCCACGAAAGCTGAAGTGGGTGTGAAACAATCCACATAACAAAGTTCCACCTCCAACAACATTTTTCGACATGAGGAAAAAGGTACCTGAGAGTCTGGGTGACCTCTTTGAAGATCACCCAGACTTGGCAGCTTGTCAGTCGATGGACAAGAGGGGCAGTCCTTTTTCCAATGTTCAGGATCTCGCCGTTGCCTCCTCTTCGTCTCCTTCAGGTTGGTGGCCCCTACCTCCATAGGTTCAGTATAGGGTGTCACATCGGAATTAGCCAGACGTAAAGAAGTCTCTTGATGTATTACGCCTCTCTTCCACAACCTCTGATCCATACGAATGGCCTGAGTCAAAGCCTCCTCCAAGGAGTTGGGTTGCAGATGGAGAGCCAGAGCATCCTTAAGATGATCTTACAGTCCTCTACTGAACTGACATTTAAGTGCAGAGTTGTTCCAGGTAACTTCGGTGGCCCACCACTTGAACTCAGAACAATACCATTCGGCGGTGAGTTTACCCTGGAAGAGACCCATGATAGTGTCCTCTGCCACCCTGACCCAGTCTGGTTCATCAAAAATCAGTCCTAAGGCCTCAAATAACCTATCCAGACACACGTTCAGGGGGAGTAGCAGGTAACGAAAAAGCCCAAGTCTGGGGACCCTCCCGGAGTAACAAAATAATTATCCCCACCCATTGACTCTCATCTCCAGAGGACCGGGGTCTCAGGGAGAAAAGCAAATTACAACTCTTCCTGAATGTACGGAACTTCTCCTTTTCTCTGGAAAAAGTATCTGGGAGCCAGACCGTAGGTTCAGGAGCATGCAACAAGACATCTATGGGGACCGAGTGCCTACAGGCAGATTGGGAAATAGAACCCTGAACAGACCTAACTGTCTCAGAGAGCTCCTTTTGAAGCTGATTATGAGAAGTGGCCAGACTTCTATGTTCAACAGACAAATCCTGCATCATGTGAGTCATAAAGAGAGGAGAAAAGAAAAAAAACCTGTCAATGGTCAGTTATAATGTCACGCTGCAGCTATGCAGGGAACTGCAATCTCCACTAGATGGCAATAGAGTGGAAGGATAGTAGCAAGTCTGCAAGAGCAGACCTGCAGTGCTGCAACGAAGCCACCACCAGGTGGAAGCAGAATAGTCAAACAAGCCGAGTCAAAACCTAGACCGTCACGCAGTACAAAGGGGAAAAACAAGCACAGAGTCAGTGGAGAGCAAAAGGGTCAATACCAGATGAAAGGCAGAAGTATCAGGGACCAGAGGTAACGTCAAGTTAGAGTCAAAGCCAAGTCAAATACCGGGAAATCCAAAAGCAATCAGGACAGGCAGAGAGGGAGGAACAGACACTGGTAAAGACAGAAAGCACAGCAGGACAAATCAGGGTACTACCAGAGTCAGATACTCACGCTGTGGAGAGAAAATAGAACTGACATGGCCTGCAGGATGCAGCAGGAAGAAATAGCAAACCTGAACCCAAAATGAGGCCAGGCAACGTTAACCCTTGACATGATCAGCCCGGGAAAGGGGCAGACAGTACTCAAAACCCGTACTGGATCATAACAGGTATATTGTTGGTTTATTATTTTAATTTTATTACAGGAGATTGAGGGCTTCGCAGGAATTAGGCATGGTTGTAAGTATGGTTTATTTAAGAATATTAAAGGAGTCTTCTGTGTCTTTATTTCAGTTAAAGGATTTTTTTACTGGGTCTGTGTTTTCGTTACAATTTGACTATGGGGTTAGTAATAGGGGTGTCTGATTGATGCCTCTCCATTACTAACCTCGGTGCTTGATGTCACAAAGGTGACATCAACCCCCACAACTATTACCCCACTTGCCACGGCTACAGGGCAAGTGGGAAGAGCGGAGGTTAACTGCCAGAATTGGCGCATCTTAGAGATGCGCCTTTTCTGGGGTGGCTGAGAGCCAGGGGGGGCAGTATCCATGGCCCCTTCCTGGGCTACTAACATCAGCTCGCAGCTGTCTCCATAGCCTTTGCTGGCTAATAATTATAGGGGGACCCCACGTCATTATTTTGGGATCCCCATTTTAATAGCCAGGAAAGACTAAGTATACAGCTGTGAGCTGATATTAATAGCCTGGGAAGCTCCATGGGTATTACCCCCTTCCCAGGCTAGAAACATTGGCATCCAGCTGTGGGCTTACTCTCTGCTGATTATGAAAATTGCGCGGGAGCCCATGCCATTTTTTTCGTAAAAATAATCTTTTATTAATTAAATACATGTACAGAAATTTCCACATACACTGTACTAAATGTATTTGTCACTGACATCTATATATGTACCTATTCTATTTGTATTTACTGTATGTAATACATCTCTTCTATCCTGTCGGCTGCTGCACTGATTTTACAGAACCCGGCAGATGTATTACCGGCTTTTCTATCTATCCCTCTATACAATATAAATACATATATATATGTGTGTGTGTGTGTGTCACTGATATACAGTATATATATATGTATTCTATGTGTATATATCTATTCTATCTATTCCATTCTAATCTGTCACTATGTGATTATACTGTACACGGCAGATCATTTGCCGGCCTTTTATTTATACATCTATCTATCATATATACTGTACATACTATATATGTATATATCTATAATATAACTTTGTAAGCGTCACTCTGTCCGAAGCCTTTATAGACTGCGCAAGTGTGACGCGCCTGCACAGTCTGGCTCCAAACAGAATGAGGCAGCCAGCGGTGAGGACTGTGTATGTCGCCGAAGATGGTGGTACCGTACACACTGCATACTGCCATCTCCGACGCCATGCTTACATACTTACCTGACAGATGACAGAGAATTGCTGTATGTGAAAACTCATGTTAAAATCGCATTGCAATCAGATAGCAATCGCACTGCATTGTGATGTAAATCGGATGCTAGGTGTGAAAAATCCGATTGTACTCGCAGAAAAAATGCATGACACTGGCATTACATTCGTCTGACTCTCCTACATCAAAATCGGACCGATTTTAAAATCGCTAGTGTGTCTCCAGCCTAAGGCCGGGGTCACACTTGCAACTGCAATGCGAGAAACTCGCGCGAGTCTCTCGCTTCAATACCCGGCACTGCCGCCGGCACTCTTTATCGGAGTTGTGCGGCTGCATGTATTTCTATGCAGCTGAACGCTCCGGTTCGATCCACCAGCGGCAGTGCCGGGTATTGATGCGAGAGACTCACGCGAGGTTCTCGCATTGCATTTGCAAGCGTGATAACAGTGGCTTTAAACGAAGAGGGGCAACTATCAAGACTGTCTCTTTATACTTCAGTCTTAAGTTAAATATGCAAAATCCGCTAAAAGAAGTGCATGCCCTCAAATATACTTAAATCATGGACTGGAATATTTTGGAAAAATGGCAAAATTGGTGTAATACCAATAAAACTATACTTTACGCTACAAATTGCAACACTTTATGCCACTTTACTGTGATAAAGTATTTGATAATAGGATGCAAAAACATTGCAAATAAAAGACATCATGTGGGGGACATTGTTTTTTTCACATTTTTCTTGCATTCTTTTTGCTGCACAGCATGCAAAGCATTTTTTGTTTGGGCCATTTTTTTATTTTTCAGACGTAGAATGTACTACTTGATGATTAGATCGCCTGTATGTAGCAGAAATGCTCACTTGCTATGAGCGCCAACCATCGCCGATCGGCAGGATTTCCGGCACGCTTGCCGGAAGCGCGAGTTAAGTGCCGCTGTCTGAGACTGACAGCAGCATTTAATGAGTTAATAGCCGCAGGTGCATCACGATTACACCCGCAGCTATTGCGGTCACATGTCAGCTGTATATATCAGCTGTCAGGTGCCCGGAAAGGTGTGGGCTCAGCGCCGGAGCCCACACTAAACAGGGGAAGTCCGACATTGGCGTACTATTACGTTCAATGTCAGAGAGGGGCTAAGGATCACAAAACACATTTAAAAATTGTTTGCATCTATTCTTAATTTTCAGAAGAGTCTCTACAAAATAACTATAAGTTAAGCAAAATGTATAAATATTCTTAACATTATCCAAGTATAGTCGTGCACTGTATCGTGCCAGACCACTAAGTGTTAAAATAAAGAAAAGAAGAAAACGGTGATACATATCGTCCTACTGCTTTTCAGCTCTTCTAAATGACAGCTGTGCTATAAAGCGTACCTTGGTCTTGTGTGAATGCTCCCCAGATATGGACGTACCAGACAATGTGAGGATGGACAGTTTTATATAGAGCACGGAGCCATGAAAGGATGTTTAGTAACAAATCCAGTGTTGAAATAACAGTCAGCAGTTCAGGACGTGACACTTGGTCTTGTGTGAATGCTCCCCAGATATGGACGTACCAGACAATGTGAGGATGGACAGTTTTATATAGAGCACGGAGCCATGAAAGGATGTTTAGTAACAAATCCAGTGTTGAAATAACAGTCAGCAGTTCAGGACGTGACACTTTCCTTGTGCTTGTTGCTTGCAACTTGTACAATGAAGGCTTCAGGAGAAAAATGTTTGACCTTTGTCAGGAAATATAGTGCCCAATTCATTATTCCATTTGTGCCTTTTTGTCTTGTTTTTGAAGGTTTTTTGACATCTGTTTTTCCTTTGCGCCTTATTATTTTTCATTTAAGCCTTTTTTGAAAGTCTATTAGATGTATATTGCTTGTTTTTTTGTTGTTTTTAGTGGGTGGGAGTTATGCCCATCATTGTGGATGGAGTTTGGGGTTTCCAAATATTTTTGGCTGATATAACAATTGTGACTTTTTAAAAACTTGCTGAATTTTTGCACAAATGTACTCCAATCCTCAACCCCGAACCCCACCCCACCTCCAGCATGTTTAACCCCTTCACCCCCAAGGGTGGTTTGCACGTTCATGACCGGGCCAATTTTTACAATTCTGACCACTGTACCTTTATGAGGTCATAACTCTGGAACGCTTCCATGGATCTCGGTGATTCTGACATTGTTTTCTCATGACATATTGTACTTCATGGTAGTGGTAAAATTTCATTCAAATAACTTGCGTTTATTTGTGAAAAAAACGGAAATTTGGCAAAAATTTTGAAAATTTCGCAATTTTCCAACTTTGAATTTTTATGCCCTTAAATCACAGAGATACGGCACACAAAAAACTTGATAACTAACATTTCCCACATGTTTACTTTACATCAGCACAATTTTGGAACCAAAATTTTTTTTTGTTAGGAAGTTATAAGGGTTAAAAGTTGACCAGCGATTTCTCATTTTTACAACACCATTTTATTTTTAGGACCACATCACATTTGAAGCCACTTTGAGGGGTCTATAGGATAGAAAATACCCAAAAGTGACACCATTCTAAAAACTGCACCCCTTAAGGTGTTCAAAACCACATTCAAGAAGTTTATTAACCCTTTAGGTGCGTCACAGGAATTTTTTTGAATATTTAAAAAAAAAATGAACATCTAACTTTTTTTCACAAAAAAAATACTTCAGGTTCAATTTTTTTTATTTCACCAAGGGTAACAGGAGAAATTGGACTACAAAAGTTATTGTGCAATTTGTCTTGAGTACGCTGATACCTGATTTGTGGGGGGGAACGACTGTTTCGGCGCATGGCAGAGCTCAGAATGGAAGGAGCGCCGTTTGACTTTTTCAATGCAAAATTGGCTGGAATTCAGATCGGACGCCATGTCACATTTGGAGAGTCTCTGATGTACCTAAACAGTGGAAACCCCCTACAAGTGACCCCATTTTGGAAACTAGACCCCCTAAGGAACTTATCTAGATGTGTGGTGAGAACTTTGAACCCCCAAGGGCTTCACAGAAGTTTATAACATAAAGCCGTACAATTAAAAAATCATATTTTTTCCACAAAAATGATCTTTTCACCCTCAATTCTTATTTTTCCAAGGGTAACAGCACCCAAAAAGTTATTGTGCAATTTGTCCTGAGTACGCTGATACCCTACATGTGGGGGTAAACCACTATTTGGGCGCATGGCAGAGCTCGGAAGGGAAGCAGTGCCATTTGACGTTTTTGGCTGGAATTGAGATCGGACACCATGTCGCGATTGGAAAACCCCTGATGTACCTAAACAGTGGAAACCCCCCACAAATGACACCATTTTGGAAACTAGACCCCCTAAGGAACTTATCTAGATGTGTGGTGAGGACTTTGAACCCCCAAGGGCTTCACAGAAGTTTATAACATAAAGCCGTACAATTAAAAAATCATATTTTTTCCACAAAAATGATCTTTTCACCCTCAATTCTTATTTTTCCAAGGGTAACAGCACCCTGAAAGTTATTGTGCAATTTGTCCTGAGTACGCTGATACCCCACATGTGGGGGTAAACCACTATTTGGGCGCATGGCAGAGCTCGGAAGGGAAGCAGCGCCATTTGACGTTTTTGGCTGGAATTGAGATCGGACACCATGTCGCGATTGGAAAACCCCTGATGTACCAAAACAGTGGAAACCCCCCACAAATGACACCATTTTGTAAACTAGACCCCCCCAAGGAACTTATCTAGATGTGTGGTGAGCACTTTGAACCCCAAGGGCTTCACAGAAGTTTATAATGCCAGGGCATGAAAATAAAAAAATCGTATTTTTTCCACAAACATGATCAATTAGTCCCCAATTTTTTTATTTTCCCAAGGGTAACAGGAGAAATTGAACCCCAAAAGTTGTTGTCCAATTTGTCCTGAGTACGCTGACACCCCATATGTGGGAGAAAACTACTGTATGGACACACGTCAGGGCTCGGAAGGGAAGTAGTGACGTTTTGGAATGCAGACTTTGATGGAATGGTCTGCGGGTGTCATGTTGCCTTTGGAGAGCCCCTAATGTACATAACAGTGGAAACACCCACAAATGACCCCATTTTGGAAATGAGAACCCCTAAGGAACTTATCTAGATGTGTGGTGAGCACTTTGAACCACCAAAGGCCTTCACAGAAGTTTATAATGCCCGGCATGAAAACAAAAAAATCATGTTTTTCCACAAAAATGATATTTTTGCCCCCAATTTTTTATTTTCCTAAGGGTAACAGGAGAAATTGGACCCCAAAAATTGTTTTGCAATTTGTCCTACATGTGGGGGTAAAACACTGTTTGGGCGCATGGCAGAGCTTGGAAGGGAAGGAGAACCATATGACTTTTTCAACTCAGAATTGGCTGGAATTGAGATCAGACGCAATGTTGCATTTGGAGAGCCCCTGATGTGCCCAAACAGTGGAAAACCCCAATTCTAACTCCAACCCGAACCCCAACACACCCCTAACCCTAATCTCAGCCCTAGCCCTAACCCTAGCCCTAACCCTAACCCTAGCCCTAACCCTAACCCTAACCCTAGCCCTAACCCTAGCCCTAACCCTAACCCTAATGGAAAAATGGAAATAAATACATTTTTTTAATTTTATTATTTTTCCCTAACTAAGGGGGTGATAACGGGGGGTTTGATTTACTATTTATGGCGGTTTTTATTTTTGGCAGCTGTCGCACGCTGAAAGACGCTTTTTATTGTAAAAATAGTTTTTGCATCACCACATATTGAGAGCTATAATTTTTCCGTATTTTGACCCACCGAGTCATGTGAGGTCTTATTTTTTGCGGGACGAGTTGACGTTTTTATTGGTACCATTTTCGGGCACATGACATTTTTTGATCACTTTTTATTCCGATTTTTGGGACGCAGAATGAACAAAAACCAGCGTTTCATGAATTTCTTTTGGGGGAGTGCGTTTACACCGTTCCGCGTGCGGTAAAATTGATAAAGCGGTTTTATTCTTCGGGTCAGTACGGTTACAGCGATACCTCATTTAGGTCGTTTTTTTATGTTTTGTCGGTTTTATGCAATGAAAACTATTTTATATAAAAAATAATTATTTTTGCATCGCTTTATTCTGCGAGCTATAACTTTATTTTTTCACTGATGATGCTGTGTGGCGGCTCGTTTTTTGCGGGACAAGATGACGTTTTCAGTGGTACCATAGATATTTATATGCGTCTTTTTGATCGCGCGTTATTACACTTTTTGTTTGGCGGTATGATAACAAATCATTATTTTTTGCGTCGTTTTTTATTTTTATTTTGTAAGGGGTTCGCTAAAGGGGTTAACTAATGGGACAGTTTTATAGGGCGGGTCGTTATGGACGCGGCGATACCTAATATGTGTACTTTTATTGTTTTGGGGTTTTTTTATTTTCAAAAAATTAATTTATTGGGGAATATTTTTATTTTTTTTTACTAATTTATTTGGCGATTTTTTAAAATTATTTTTACACTTTTTTTTAATTTTTTTTTAACTTTATTACATAGTCCCAGGTGGGACATCACTGTCCTGTGACAGATCGCTGATCTGTCACATCACAGATCACTGTGACAGATCAGCAATCTGTCACAGGCATTGAAGAAGACTTCCTCTTGCCTGCGCTTTGCAGGCACTGAGGAAGCCAGCTTCCTGCAGGCCCCTGAAGGCCCCCGTCGCCATCTTGGATTCGGGGGCCTGGAGGAAAGGAGCCCCCCCAGCAGCGCTGCACATTGCGCTGCCGTGGGGGGCTCAGGGAAGCACGGAGGGAGCCCCCTCCCTGCCGATGCTTCCCTTTAACTCCCGGTACACCACGATCGTGTTTGATCGCGGTGTGCAAGGGGTTAACGTGTCGGGGGCGGTCCGTGACCGCCCCTGACACATTGTGCCGGGTGTCAGCTGTGATAATCAGCTGACACCCGGCCGCGATCAGCGGCGCTCACCACGTGGGCGCCGCTGATCGTGGTAGACGTACTATCCCGTCCATGGGCATAGGGGCCCGGGTCCCATGGACGGGATAGTATGTCTCATGTCAGGAAGGGGTTAATGACACATGACACCTGAAGTTTTTTTTTAGTTAATTTTGCAACATTTTAGCTGAACATTTGCCATTTTGCACTAAAAGTTAACAAACCAGTTAAAGGCATCAAAAGAGCATTTTTGACTTTGTGCAAAATTCATGAGCTGCGCGCACCACTTAGAAGAATTTATGGTGAAAAATACAGTCTTCAGCTATCATAGTACAAAAAAAACAGAAAATAGACTTAAAATGCTTACAAATGATAAATCAGGCCTATAATGTTTACACCAGATGTAAACAGTGCATGTACAAGTAGTGGCTGCTGCTGGTGCAGCAGAGCAGGCCAATCAAGAGGATAGTCTGGCAATATAAAGTAATAGACAATGCCTTTATTCCGTTCATAAAAAGGCCTAAAAAGTGTCTTAGGCCAGTTTCACACGTCATTGGCTTCAGTACGTGTACTGACAGTTTTCTCACGTACCGGAGACACTGACACACGTAGACACATTCTAATGAATGGGTCTCTGCACATGTCAGTGTGTTTTCACGGACCGTGTGTCCGTGTGCAAAACACGCCGACATGTCCGTTTTTGTGCAACAGCACGGATCACACGGACCCATACAAGTCAATGGGTCCGTGTAAACACGTACCGCACACGGATGCTGTCCGTGTGCGATCCGTGTGCGTTTTTAAAAGTGAAAGGGTTAACATTGAAACTAATTTTTCCAATACACGGACACGGACAGCACACGGACAGCACACGGATGGTACACACGGACATACGGATTGCACACGGATGTCACATGGATGGCTAAGTATCCACACGGACACAGATAGCTCCAGTACCGGTTTTTCCAGTACCGGAATTATCTGGACGTGTGAAACTGCCCTTAAAGTGTTTAAAAGTGTCCCATAAACAACATTGGTCACCTATCGCATGTAAGATTGCTGGGTGTCTGGTTCCAGAAACCTCCACTGTTCTGAAAATGGTGGGCAACAAAATTCCTTGTGTGAGTGAGGCTTTAGTTCACAAATGTGAATAGTATTCCTAAAGACCACCATGCTCACTACTACTCCATCGCACAGGAGATTTTGAAACTATCTTTTCTGGCTAATGGTGGGGGTGCCACTTCTGCATAGGTGATATGTGTTATTTAGACTAATCATATTTTCCTTCTTGCTAGGAGGTACATATAGATTACTGTGCAATTTCAATACTGTACATTTTATGTAATGACATGTTGTTTTTACTTTTCACGCTAAAGCGCCTATGGAATAAATTCTTTAGCATA
Source organism: Dendrobates tinctorius (assembly GCF_039654945.1). NCBI lineage: Eukaryota > Metazoa > Chordata > Amphibia > Anura > Dendrobatidae > Dendrobates > Dendrobates tinctorius. The sequence continues at coordinate 33,374,602 of NW_027361829.1, forward strand.
ATATGATTGTGTGGTACTTAAAGGAGTGGCAGAAACTAAACTTGAATTTAATCTTATATGTCTATTTATTTAATGTAATAATTTCATTACTTTTATAATATATGGTAGGTAAACCCTTAAGGACTGAGCAATTGTTTATTTTTGCATTTTAATTTTCCCCTCACATTGTTCTCTTTCCCCCTGACATAGCCATTTGAGGGCTTATATTTTGTGGGACAAATTGTACTTGTGACACCATCCATTTTATCATACGATGTACTGGAAAATTAAAGCAAATTCAAAATGAGGTGAAATAACTGAAAAAATGCAGTTCCACAATTACCGGTAATAGCTTTTTGGAAGTTCATGCTGTAGTAATAATCTGAAAATGAAAAGCGATCCAGCTTCTAAAACTTATTCTTTTATTCTTCACAGCATTAAAACATGAGATGTCGGCATGCTTCTTATATGCAGGTGGATGCGCTTTCAGGCACAATCAGCAATGCGCTTGGACCCTGTATGGGTCTTTTTCACAGCTGAACACTGATTACACTGTGTGCAGAATTATTAAGCAAATGAGTATTTTGCTCACATCATCCTTTCTATACATGCTGCCCTACTGCAAGCTGTATAGGCTTGAAAGCCAACTGCCAATTATGTAAATCAGGTGATTTGCATCTCTGTAATGAGGAGGGATGTGGTCTAATGACATCAACACCCTATATAAGGTGTGCTTAATTATTAGGCAACTTCCTTTCCTTTGGCAAAATGGGTCTGAAAAAAGATTTGACGGACTCTGAAAAGTCAAAAATTGTGAGATGTCTTGCAGAGGGATGCAGCAGTGTTAAAACTGCCAAACTTTTGAAGCGGGATCACCGAACAATCAAGCGTTTCATGGCAAATAGCCAACAGGGTCGCAAGAAGCGTGTTGATAAAAAAATGCGCAAAATAACTGCCCATGAATTGAGGAAAATGAAGCGTGAAGCTGCCAAGATGCCATTTGCCACCAGTTTTGCCATATTTCAGAGCTGCAACGTTACTGGAGTATCAAAAGGCACAAGGTGTGCCATACTCAGGGACATGGCCAAGGTAAGGAAGGCTGAAAAATGACCACCTTTGAACAAGAAACATAAGATAAAACGTCAAGACTGGGCCAAGAAATATCTTAAGACTGATTTTTCTAAGGTTTTATGGACTGATGAAATGAGAGTGACTCTTGATTGGCCAGATGGATGGGTCCGAGGCTAGATCAGTAACGGGCAGAGAGCTCCACTCCGACTCAGACGCCAGCAAGGTGGAGGTGGGGTACTGGTATGGGCTGGTATCATCAAAGATGAACTTGTGGGACCTTTTTGGGTTGAAGATGGAGTGAAGCTCAACTCCCAGACCTACTGCCAGTTTCTGGAAGACACCTTCTTCAAGCAGTGGTACAGGAAGAAGTCGGTATCGTTCAAGAAAAACATGATTTTCAAGCAGGACAATGCTCCATCACATGCATCCAAATACTCCACAGCGTGGCTGCCCAGTAAGGGTCTAAAAGAAGAAAAAATATCATGGCCCCCTTGTTCACCTGATCTGAACCTCATAGAGAACCTGTGGTCCCTCATAAAATGTGAGATCTACAAGGAGGGAAAACAGTACACCTCTCGGAACATAGTCTGGGAGGCTGTGGTGGCTGCGGCAACGCAATGTTGGTCGTAAACAGATCAAGCAACTGACAGAATCTATGGATAGAAGGCTTTTGAGTGTCATCATAAAGAAAGGAGGCTATATTGGTCACTGATTTTTTTTGTTTTGTTTTTGAATGTTAGAAATGTTTATTTCTAAATTTTGTGTCGTTATATTGGTTTACCTGGTGAAAATAAACAAGTGAGATGGGTATATATTTGGTTTTTATTAAGTTGCCTAATAATTCTGCACAGTAATAGTTACCTGAAAAAACAGATATCCTCCTAAGATAGCCAAATCTAAAAAAAAACCCACTCCAACTTCCAAAAATATTAAGCTTTGATATTTATGAGTCTTTTGGGTTGATTGAGAACATAATTGTTGTTCAATAATAAAAAGAATCCTCTCAAATACAACTTGCCTAATAATTCTGCACGCAGTGTATTAGGCAAGAGATTTTATAAGACAGAAGGACCTATAGAATGACTCCATTACAATCACAAGATCCGCTATCTTAAGGTCCTTAAAATCATGTCTATGAATTTCCCTTATATGCCATTCTTTAGAATAAAAAACATTAGTTAACTACTATGTAAAAAAATGCAAAAAAATTATACACTACTTAACAGGAGTAAACTAGCAATGATACATTATTTCATTTCTTTTATTCAAACCCTTCGGGTACCTAGTGTCACGCCGTGCTCACCTGGGGGCGGGACCTCGGTCCCGATGTCATCTCTTCCGGAGCTGCGGTCACTCCGGGGGTCCCGTAGGGTGCGCACGCGCAGCTCCCGTCCCCGGGCCTCCTCCTACATGTCACGTTTGCGCTTGCGCGCTCCTGTCAGTGCTGTATGGGGCTCGGTCCTCTCTATGGTAATGGAGGACCTGACCCGGAACCTGTAGTGGTCATGTGCTTTCTGGCTAGGTCCTGACCCGGAACCAGTAGTAGTCATGTGCTATATCAGACGACCTCCCCCTAGGGGAGGTGCCTGATTATTGTTGTGCTCCTGGCTTGGTCTGCCGTGTCCCTGCCTGGCTGTGCGCTGTACTCAGGTCCTCTGCCTTGCACTCTGTTGTGCCTCTTGGCACACGCTCTGAATCTGCACTCTGCTTTGTACTTGGTTGTGCCTCCTGGCACACGCTCTGACCCTGTGTTCTGTCTCGTACTCGGTTGTGCCTCCTGGCACATGCTCTGACACTGTACTCTGTCTCATACTCGGTTGTGCCTCCTGGCACACGCTCTTACCCTGTACTCTGTCTTATACTCAGTCGTGCCTCCTGGAACACACTCTGATTCCGTGCTCTGTCTTATACTCAGTTGTGCCTCCGGGCACACACTCTGATCCTGTACTCAGTCTCTTACTCTGTTACACCTCCTGGCACACCTGCTGCCTGATTCTGTGCTCTGACGTGCTCCTTGCACGCTTCCTGCTTCACTCACACCCGGACGAACGAAGTCTCTGTATACCACGTGTTCCCGTGTCCACACTTTACACGTTCCTACAGACACTCTCACCCACTCGTGTCTCCTGTGAGCCGGCCGCCTGGTGCCAGCAGTCGTGGTGCCTCACCCCCTGGGGCTTGCCCCTGACACTCCCTGTATAGGGGGTGGTCTTCACTAGGTCAGCTCGCCCTGGGAGGGTTGGTGTCACGACCCAGAGGGTCCACTCCAGGAGTCGTCACACCTAGTTTCCAAATTGTATATCCAGAACGCTTCTCTAGTTAGCAGCCTTTTGATGTCTCCCCCCTATTCAAATTTTTAACACATTCTATGCCTCTGATTCTCAATGATGCCATCCCTCCTTTATGATGTGTAATAAAGTGCTTGGAAGCCATTGATATATTGCGTGATCCTATATTATTATTCCCAATGTCCCTCAAGTGCTCTAATATACGAATTTTCAGTTTTCTGGTTGTGCATCCAACACATTAAATTACAATGTGTGCATTATATTTCATACACTACATTTGTGGTATTGCAATTTATAAAATGTTTTATATTGTATGTTTGATTTCCTTCCAAATTTTGGAAAGTTTTTGAATATTTAATTGAATACCTACTTGCAAAAGGTATTCAATTAAATCATCCGAATAATTACTGTTGTTCTTAAGAAAAAACTGAAGAGCTTCCATAGCTAATGTGTGCGGGATACACGTGTATAGCGAAATTACATCGCAACTAAGCCATACTTGGTTTTGAATCCAAATTTTATTTGCTAATGCTCCTAAAATGTCCCTAGAATCTTTCAGGTATATTGAATACCTATTACAAGTAGTGTTTTTTTCTTTTGAAACATAATTTTTTTGCGTTTGATGGGGAGATTTATTTGCAAAATACCGGAGCCCCCATGGGAGCAAAATACTCACCGTCTCTCGCGAATCTCACTATAGCATATTGGGAAAAACAATTTATCTATACAGAGAATAATCCATTTGGACAGTTTATTGACTGGTATGGCAGATAAATCAATGACACCCTCATTATTTTGGGGGCGATATATCTGCCATACTAGTTTTTATTGAGTATCTAAACTCAAATGAATTGAATATTCGACTTACATATAAATTTGATAAAAAGGTTATATCTTTTTAGGATTTGGAATTGCAGGGAATTGCGGGATCACCCATTGTATCCAAGACACATCATAAACCAATATTTGGCAATACAATATTACATGCCAGAAGTAGTCATCCGAAGCATGTGATAAATTCTGTCCCTGTTGGAGAACATATTAGGCATAAAAGACATTGTACTGAAGAAAAAAAATATGATTGAGGAGTTTGAAGTGCTACATAGAAATCTGAGAAAACAGGGTTAGGCCTCTTTCACACTTCCGTTTTTTACAATCAGTCACAATCCGCCAGGTTTTGAAAAAAAACGGATCCTCAAATTTTTTTTGAGGATCCGTTTTTTTCCCATTGACTTGCATTAATGGCGGATTGTGACGGATTGCTGTCCGTTGCATCCGTTTTTTGTGAGGATCCGCCAAAAGTTGCTGTCCGTCACCATCCTCAAAAATTTCAAAACGGAGCTTGTAACGTTTTTTTCTCTGGCGGATCCTGCAAACACTGATTTAACCCGAATTTCTTTCTGGGTGCCGGACAAAAAAAAAAAAAAAATTCTCTCTCTCTCTCTCTCTCTCTCTCTCTTCATTTTCAGGATCCGTCTAAAAACGGATCCTGTGCCATCCGTTCACATCAGTTGAGAACGGATCCGCTTGTCCGCCTTTTTGGCGGATTATAACTGATGCAAAAAACTGAAGTGTGAAAGAGGCCTTACCCGGATTGGACCTTAAAGAGAGCTAGACCTATAGCGATAAACAAGGATAGAAAGGAACTTTTGGAATCAAAAATAGAAAAAGTAATTCCAATAAATATGATAAAAAATCCTTTGTTAGCCTAAAATATAGTCTCCGGTTTAACAGAATAAAAAATCTAATATATAAAGCTCAATGTGGGTGTGTATGTGTGTGTGTGTGTATGTATGTATGTATGTATGTCCGGGATTGGCATCCACACCGTCACAGCTACAGCCACAAAATTCGGCACAGTCACACGTCTGAACCCCGAGAGCGTTATAGACTATGTTGTGAGGCAAAATTTTAACCCCGCACGTTCCAATTCACCAAACAATTTTGCCCCTATCTACATAATGGGGAAAAAGTGTATGTATGGGCATCTGCACCGTCGTAGCTACAGCCACAAAATTTTGCAAAGTCACACGTCTGGACCCCGAGAGTGTCAAAGGCTATGTTGTGAGGCGAAATTTTAACCCCGCTCGTTACAATTCACCAAACAATTTTGCCCCTATCTACATAATGGGGAAAAAGTGTATGTATGTATTGGCATCTGTATCGTCGTAGCTACAGCCATAAACTTTTGCACAGTCACACGTCTGGACCCCGAGAGCGTCAAAGGCTATGTTGTGAGGCAAAATTTTAACCCGCGCGTTCCAATTCACCAAACAATTTTGCCCCTATCTACATAATGGGGAAAAAGTGTATGTATGTATTGGCATCTGCACCGTCGTAGCTACAGCCACAAAATTTTGCAAAGTCACACGTCTGGACCCCGAGAGCGTCATAGGCTATGTTATGAGGCGAAATTTTAACTCCGCGCGTTCCAATTCACCAAACAATTTTGCCCTTATCTACATAATGGGGAAAAAGTGAAAGGAAAAGTGTTGGAGTCAAATTGACAGCTGCCAGATGTGAACAAGGGGGACTTAAAAGAATGAGAGTGATGGTGCCAAACAGTATATACCGTACAGTTGCTAAGGTGGGGCCCTGACATGGGATACTCACCACACATGGGGATATGAACACACACACAAAATGCGCCACACACTACCATGTGTTTCAACACATATACCACCCTCAGCACACATTTCACCACACATACACCAACCTCGCCACATAAAAGTCGAAACACAAAAGTCGCCACTCAAAACTCACCACGCTGTCCCAGAGCTGTTTAAAAGATGAAAAATGAGCTGTGATTGGTTGCTATCAGCAACAGTTTTCTTTGTAGACAGTTGTGGTAACTGAGGCCTATTATTATTATCATTTCTATGGTGTTATTGTCCTTCTGTAAAGCTGGAAATTACACAATTTATTACCGTGCCAACACAGACCACCCTCTGACACAGACTGCAGGGGGAGCCCAGTATCACACAGGATAGGATTAGATACACAGCTCAGCAGTCAGTATCACACAGGATAGGATTAGAAACACGGCTCAGCACACAGTATCACACAGAATAGTATTAGATACACGGCTCAGCAGACAGTATCACACAGAATAGGATTAGATACACGGCTCAGCAGTCAGTATCACACAGGATAGGATTAGATGCACGTTTTTTATGTGCAATGTAATCATTATAATTTGTTATAACTAACCACAGTTGGTTACTATGCCCAGGCAACGCCGGGCTCTTCAGCTAGTATCATATATAAATGTTTACCAATTTTATACTAAAATGAGATTTCAGCGAAAATTTTAGAATCAGGGATAAATGTAATTGCAAGACGAGCTCCCACTATTGGAGATGCTGTATCACCAAGTTTTTTCTCATCAAGATCATCTGCTAAAAATTGGTTAAATACAAGGGGATTTTATAAATGTGGGTCCATGAAATGCAAAACGTGTAAATATGTGCAAAACTCAAAAACTTTCCAAAATTCGGAAGGAAATCAGACATACAATATGAAACATTTTATAAATTGCAATACCACAAATGTAGTGTATGAAATATATTGCACACATTGTAATTTAATATGTGTTGGATGCACAACCAGAAAACTGAAAATTCGTATATTAGAGCACTTGAGGGACATTGGGAATAATAATATAGGATCACACAATATATCAATGGCTTCCAAGCACTTTATTACACAACATAAAGGGGGATGGCATCATTGAAAATCAGAGGCATAGAATGTGTTAAAAATTTGAATAGAGGGGGAGACATCAAAAGGCTGCTAACTAGAGAAGCATTCTGGATATACAATTTGGAAACTAGGTACCCGAAGGGTTTGAATAAAATAAATTAAATAATGTATCATTACTTGTTTACTCCTGTTTAGAGGTGTATATTTTTTTTTGTATATTTTTTTTTACAGTAGTTAATTAATGTTTTTTATTCTAATGAATGGCATATAAGGGAAATTCATAAACTTGAATTTAAGGACCTTAAGATAGCGGATCAAGTGATTGTAATTGTAAGGCGTCGGGGTCCTGTCGCTGCACAGCGGGAATCCCGAGGATTGCTTCCGGCGGTATCCGCAGAGGAGGCTGCTCAGCAGACTCGTTGGCCCCGGCGCTCTGCCCAGACCAGTTCTGTGGGTTTGGTTGCTGCTGCCACCTCTGGTTCAGCTGTAGCAGCGCATGCTGGTCAGCAGCGAGCTGCTCCAGGGACTAAGTCCTCCTTTCGGTCCACTGAGCATGCCAGTGGGACGATCTCTCATTGGAGATCGGAGGTCACATGCTCAGGTCCTACTCCAGCTCGGATTGGACCATCAGAAAGGTCAGGAAGGTCCCGGAAGGACGCGGCTATAAAAGGTTCGCATGGCCGCTCGGCCTTGTGCTAGTATAGACTGTATTACCAGACTATGAGGAGTGAGTGTTGTATACATGTATGAATGTCTCTGGTGACTGACTCATTTGAAACCCCTACCCTTGGTACGCATGTGTTGTGCAGCCTAGCCTGTTGAGCGCCCAGGCTTAGGTGTAGGTAGAGGCAGAGTCTGAGACTGACATTAGTGTCCACCGGTAGCTCTGCACGCCACAGTGCACGTGCTTGACACTCCACCATAGTCAGCATCTATAGTGGCATCCGCAGGTGCGACGCCGCGCGCTCAGTAGGTCTAGAGGGACTCAGACCTCGTGTCCTTGGGGCTGAGTTCTGTGACCGCATACTGAGTGCTCTCTTGCCGAGTGCTGTGATTTATTATTTGGTGCGTTCCGCCAGCTGTAACATTATGCTAGAGCTAGGGTCTGGCTAGTAATGGCGGACGAGCAGCGACTCCTTGCATACGTCCGACAGCTGGAGGGCAAGTTGGCGGCTTTTGAGCGTCCAGCCTCAGCTGCGGATGTTACCGCGGTCGCGCTCCAGGCAGCCACAGAGGCTCTCTCCCGTGTGACCACTGCCATCCCTGCCCTGACTTTGTCCCACCTCCCGCTGCCCGAGACGTTCTTGGGCGATAGTGCCTCTTGTAGGGGTTTCGTGAGCCAGTGCGCTATACAGCTAGAGCTGCTGGCTACACGATTCCCCTCTGAGCGGGCTAAAGTGGGATTTGATATTTCCCTCCTGTCGGGCAGGGCTCTGGAGTGTGCCACACCGCTGTGGGAGCGTGGTGATCTTGTTGTGCAGAGTGCCTCACAGTTCCTGGGCACTCTAAAGCAGGTCTTCTTGGGACCGCGAGTCACCCATGATACCACGCTCCAGCTGCTGGCATTATCGCAGGGCTCATCTCTGGTTAGCCATTATGCCATCCAGTTCCAGACGCTGGCTTCAGAACTGGAGTGGTCAGATAAGACCTTCATTTCGGTGTTCTGGAGAGGTCTGGCTGGCCATGTAAAAGATGCTCTGGCCACCAGGGAGATTCCCGCCACACTGGAGGAGCTTATCACCATTTCCACCCGCATAGACCTTCGTTTTTCGGAGCAAAGGTTGGAGCGGTCCCAGTGTTTTCAGAGATTTAGGTTGGCACCCAGTTTTGTTAAACCTCTGGAACCTCCCGATCAGGCGTCCGAACTCCAAGAGGCCATGGGGGATTCTCGTGCGGGATCCAGGTGCCAGTCCGTGCGAGTACCCGTGGTCTGTCACAGTTGCCAGCAGTCTGGCCACCCAGCCAACAGGTGCCCACAGCGGCTAGGAAAACGCTCGCATCTAGTGGTTGTTGGAGGAGGTCTACTAGACACTGTAACCTTTTCCTCCAAGCTGACCTTTGAGGGGTCGCTTGAGATTGGCTCCTCTACTCTGGCGGTGGAGGTTTACGTGGACTCCAGGGCGGAAGGCAATTTCATGTCGTCTGCCTTCACCCAACGGCACGCAATTCCTCTAGTTTTACTACCCCAGCCAGTCACCATCAGAGTGGTGAATGGAGCTACTCTACCTTCTCAAATTACCCACCAAACCGCCCCGTTGATACTCTCGGTGTCTCCATATCATCAGGAGACGATATCCCTCCTCGCCATGCCCGAGGGTATCGATCAGGTCCTATTAGGGGTTCCCTGGTTACGGTTCCACTCTCCCCATATAGAGTGGTCCTTGGGGAGGATTCTAGGTTGGGGTAAAGCCTGTGAGGGTAGATATCAGAAGGAGTGCTTTCAGGTTGCTTCCACCGAATTCCCACAGATCTTTCCTCTCTCCCCAAGCACTATCAACTGTATGCAGACGTGTTCTCCAAGAGGGCGGCGGAGACCCTTCCGCCCCATCACCCCTACGACTGTCCTATTGACCTCTTGCCTGGTGCTGAGCCTCCTCGGGGTCGAGTCTACCCCATTTCTCTCCCGGAGACATAGGCCATGTCTCAATACATCAGGGAGAATCTGGCAAGAGGATTCATTAGGAAGTCGGTGTCACCAGCTGGGGCGGGATTCTTTTTCGTCCAGAAGAACGGAGAACTGCGTCCCTGCAACGATTACAGCGGTCTTAACGCCATCACCGTTAAGAACAAATATCCTCTGCCCCTGATATCGGAGCTGTTTGATAGGCTACGGGGAGCAAGAGTGTTTACCAAACTCGATCTGCGGGGGGCTTACAACCTGATTCACATCCGCGAGGGGGACAAATGGAAGACAGCATTTAACACCAGGGATGGGCACTACGAATACCTGGTGATGCCCTTCGGGCTCTGTAATGCCCCGGCTGTCTTCCAAGACTTTGTGAACCATATCTTCCGGGATATGACTGTCATGCCCGCCATGTCCGTTATGCCTGTCATGTCCGTTATGCCTGTCATGCCCGCCATGTCTGTTATGCCGCAAGACCCCTGGAATGGTGTGCACGTGCACTGAATTCTCATGCCCGTTATGTCTCGTGCTGCAAGATGCCTGGAGCGGTGTGCACGCGCGCCTTACCTTATGGCTGCACGCCGTTGCTAGGTAACCATCCGTCTCTGCTTTGATTCTGAAATCCTCTATTCCTGGAACCCCTGATCATGTGACCTTTCCTATGTTCCAGCACTGTCTGATTCTGCAATCCTCTATGTATTCCTGGAACCCCTGATCATGTCACCTTCTCTATGGTTCAGCCCAGTCTGATCTAGCAACGCTCTCTATGATCCTGGAGGAACTGAACCGGAAGTCCTTCCCTGATCCTGACCCGGAACTGCAGGTGCTATGGTGCTATATCAGACCGCCCCTTTCTATGGTCGGGGCCTGAGTATAGTGTTGCTTCCCTGCTTGGCTGCTTGGTCTGCTCGGTTGCTCTCTGTATTCTGTGCCCCTGCACTCTGCTCTGTTGTACGTCACTGCACATGCTCTGTCCTTGTACTCTGCCTCCTGTCTCGTGCCTTGTCTTGTGTTATCTCTTGTGCCATGTTTGTCCTTGCCTTGCTTTGCCTTGTAGTACTTCTGCTGTTCTTTGCCTTTGCATGTTTCGCCATGTCTGGTCTTTGCTATTCTGAGCCTTGTAGTGCTTCTCATGTTTCTTGTCTCTGCCTGGTTTTCCGTACTCTGTCCTATGGTGCTCTCTTGCACATTTCCAAGTCTAGTCTCAAGGTGCTCCCTTGACCCGGCTCTGGGCTTCGGCCTACGCTCCGCTGCTAGACTCTGTCCTATTGTGCTGTCTTGCACATTTCCACGCTAGTCTCAAGGTGCTCCCTTGACCCAGCTCTGGGCTTCGGCCTACGCTCTGCTGCTAGTTCTGTTCTCGCTCTGACCTGGCTCCGTTTTTCTGCCTATGTTCCGCTCCGTGTTCCGTACCCTGTCTTGTCTTGTTTCTTGCCTAGCCTTGCATTGTTTCTTGCTTTGCCTTGCCTTGTTTCTCCGTGTGCCCTTTGCATGCGCCTGGCCTTCCTAGCCTCCTGCTTGTGCCTCAGCCATGCCCGCCCTAGCCGTGCCCACCTGCTTGTGCCTCAGTCGTGCTCGTCGGTCAGTGACAGCTGTGTCGCCTGCTATGCCTCAGTCGGGTTCGCTGGAGTCTTACCCGCCTGTTTGTGCTGCAGCCCGTCCAGCTAGCCAGTGCCCCTGCCATGCTCTCTGTGCTTCCTTACACTCATGCTGTCTCTGCACTGTGCTTTGCATGCTCCTCTCTTAGCACGCACAGGCCCTCGCCTGCCCCGTGGCATACCTCCCCGTGCTTCTGTAAAAGTACACGCAGGTCTTGCCATGTACCCTGTCGTGCCCTCTCGCACGCACAGGTCCTAGCCTGTACTCTGTCCCTGGCGTGCCTCTCTGCACGTGCAGGACTCTGCCTTGAACCCTGACCCTGGCGTGCCCTCTGCACGCGCAGGACTCTGCCTCTCACCCTGGCATGCCCTCTGCACGTGCAGGACTCTGAGTTGAACCTTGACCCTGGCATGCCCCTCTGCACATGCAGGACTCTGCCTTGACCCTGGTGTGCCCTCTGCACGCGCAGGACTCTGCCTTCTACCCTGACCCTGGCGTGTTCCTCTGAACGCGCAGGACTCTGCCTTGAACCTGACCCTGGTGTGTCCCTCTGCACGCGCAGGACTCTGCCTTGAACCTGACCCTGGCGTGCCCCTTGGCACGCACAGGACTCTGCCTTGTACCTTGTGCCTTGGCGTGTCTCTACACATGCACCCTGTCTTGTATGTTGAACTTTGAACCCTGGCGTGTCCCCTACACATGCACCTTGCCTTACACCTTGCCCTGGGCCCTGGTGTGCCCTAGTACGCACCCTGCCTGGAATCTTGCCTTGGACCTCGGCGTGTTCCCTAACACGCACCATGTCTGGAGATCTGTCGTGCCTCCTTGCCTGAACCCTGGTTTGCCTGCCGGATGCACGGAACCTGCTGATCGCTGCTAGAGATCGTAAGCCTGATGACTGCGGCCTGATGTCCGGAGCTGATGTCCGCAGCCTGATGCCCTGATCATGTCGATCGTTGCCAGCTGTCCGGAGTCTGATGCAATTGTGCCTTTGCCTGTACCCAGGCGTGCCACCTTGCACGTACCATGCTATAGACCTTGACGTGCCCACGCACCTTGCCGTGTTTGCTTGTTATCACGTTTTTGCACTGAATGTTATCCTGAAGTTGTCTTAATGAAGATACCTTGAACTTACGTCTTGTCTTGTTTTGCTTCCTGCCCGTCTTTGTCGTCAGACACTCGTACCTAGTGTCTACGTGAGCCGGCCGTCTGGTGCCAGCAGTCGTGGTGGCTCACCCCCTTGGTCTTGCCGGCTCACCCCCTTGGTCTTGCCCCTGACACTCACTGTATAGGGGGTGGTTCCTCACAAGGTCAGCTCGCCCTAGGTGGGTGGGTGCCATGACCCAGAGGGTCCACTGTAAAGAAAAAGTCGACTCAGCGTAAGCTGACCTCGTCACAATGCTTACCACCTCGGTAGTAGTCTATCTGGATGATATTCTCATCTACTCTCCAGATATCGACTCCCACCGGAGAGATGTTTGCAAAGTTTTCGTCCTCCTGCAGGCAAACTCCCTGTATGCCAAGTTGGAGAAGTGTGTGTTTGAGCAGGAGTCCTTGCCTTTCCTGGGCTATATCATCTCTGCCCAGGGATTGGCCATGGATCCTGCCAAGCTACAAGCGGTGATGGATTGGCATGAGCCCCATTCTGCGCTTTATGGGGTTCATCAATTATTACCGCCAATTCATCCTCCACTTCTCGACTTTGGTAGTCCCCTTGGTGGCCCTCACCAAGAAGGGTGCAAATCCCAAGTTGTGGTCGGAACCTGTCTCCAAGGCCTTCTCTTCCATCAAGTCCCATTTCGCTAGTGCTCCCATTCTACATCGCCCCGATGTAGATAAACCCTTCATTCTGGAGGTGGACGCCTCTTCCGTCGGTGCTGGAGTGGTCCTGTTCCAGAAGGACACGCAAGGTCAGAAGCACCCATGCTTCTTTTTCTCCAAGACTTTCACACCGGCAGAGAGGAATTATTCCATCGGGGACAGGGAGTTGTTAGCGATGAAGTTGGCCTTTTTGGAGTGGAGACACCTCCTGGAGGGGGCTCATCACCCTTTCCAGGTGTTCAGAGACCACAAAAACTTGGTATATTTGCAGACGGCCCAGCAGCTAAATTCTCGCCAGGCCAGATGGTCCTTGTTCTTCTCCCGGTTCCACTTCACCCTCCATTTCTTATCCAGTGAGATGAACGTCCGGGCCGATGCTCTCTCCCGCTCTGTGGTGTCATCGGAGGAAGAGCCTCGGCTGACTGTCCCGTCCGAGAGCCTGAGGACCATGGCTCTGGTCGCCCTTGAGTCAGTCTTCCACTAGACATTGCTCCTACTGGCCAGTTTCCTACTCCACACTGATGGGGGCAATACCCCGAAACAGCTGTCTGTGGATGGATACTATGTTTTGGCATAGGTGGTTTCCTTCATTGGAGACTGCCCTTCCCGTGGTTGTTCCTTCCCGGGGAAAGACCTGGTTAGTCATTGCTTGCATTGAGAAACATGTGATGGTGTCTCCGCGGCATGTGTTTTGCATGTTTTTACATATTTCCCATAAGGGATGGGGGCATTGCTTTAGAATCACTGCGTTGAGAAACATGTGATGGTGTCTCCGCAGTGTTGGATGTTGATCTCCATGAGTTCATTCATCCTCATTTTTCACAGTCTTCCACTAGACATTGCTCCTACTGGCCAGTTTCCTACTCCACACTGATGAGGGGCAATACCCCGAAACAGCTGTCTGTGGATGGATACCATGTTTTGGCATAGGTGGTTTCCTTCATTGGAGACTGCCCTTCCCGTGGTTGTTCTTTCCCGAGGAAAGACCTGGCTAGTCATTTCTTGCGTTGAGAAACATGTGATGGTATCTCTGCGGTTTATGTTTTGCATGTTTTTACATATTTCCCATAAGGGATGGGGGCATTGCTCTAGAATCACTGCGTTGAGAAACATGTGATGGTGTCTCCGCAGTGTTGGATGTTGATCTCCATGAGTTCATTCATCCTCATTTTTCACAGTAACTCCGGGCAAGACATTTGTCCCTGCCCGTCTGCGACCGGAGGTCCTCTCTTGGGCTCATTCGTCCAGGGTGGGTGGACATTTCGGGACAAAACGGACCTCTGAGCTTCTGGCGAGGACGTACTGGTGGACGTCAGGGACTATATTCAGGCGTGCGTCTCTTGCGCCCAGAATAGGTTCTCTCGGCAGCGGCCCGCTGGGCTACTTTATCCTCTGCCGGTAGCGGACAGGCCCTGGGAGATGGTCGGTAAGGACTTTGTGGTGGGGCTGCCCAAATCCAGTGGCAGCACGGTCATTTGGGTTGTCACCGACCATTTCTCCAACATGGTGCACCTGGCACCTCTCTCCTGGGTACCTGCTGCACGGGGCCTGGCAGCGTTGTTTATTAAGCATGTTTTCCGCCTGCACAGCATGCTGGACAAGATTGTCAGTGACCGGGGCCCCCAGTTTGCGTCTCGGTCCTGGAGAGAGCTCTGTAGTCTGCTCAGCATTGAGCTAAATCTATCGTCGGCCTATCATCCCGAGATGAACGGGTTGGTAGAGAGAGCCAACCAGGCCCTGGTCACATATCTACGACATTTTGTCTTGGCCATGGCCATAGGCGGAGTTTGCTTTAACCCCTTCACTACCAAGGGTGGTTTGCACGTTAACTCCCGGGCCAATTTTTTGTAATAACTCTGGAAATCTTCAACGGATCTAGGCGATTCTGACACTATTTTCTCGTGACATATTGTACTTCACTTTAGTGATAACATTTCTTCGCTATAATGTGCGTCTATTTATGAAAAAAATGGAAATATGGCAAAAATTTAGAAAATTTTGCAATTTTCAAGCTTTGAATTTTTATACCCTTAAACCAGAGAGTTACGTGACACAAAATAGTTAATAAATAACATTTCCCACATGTCTACTTTACATCAGCACAATTTTGGAAACAAAATTTTTTTTTGTTAGGAAGTTATAAGGGTTAAAAGTTGACCAGCGATTTCTCATTTTTACAACAAAATTTACAAAACCATTTTTTAGGTACCACCTCACATTTGAAGTCACTTTGAGGGGTCTATATGGCAGAAAATACCCAAAAGTGACACCATTCTAAAAACTGCACCCCTCAAGCTACTCAAAACTACATTCAAGAAGATTATTAATCATTCAGGCGCTTCACAGGAGCAGAAGCAACATGGAAGGAAAAAATTAACATTTAACTTTTTAGTCACAAAAATGATCTATTAGCAACTTTTTTTTAATTTTCCCAAGGGTAGCAGGAGAAATTGGACCTCAAAAGTTGCTGTCCAATTTGTCCTGAGTACGCTGATACCCTATATGTTGGGGGGACCACTGTTTGGGCGCATGGTAGGGCTTGGAAGGGAAGCAGCGCTGTTTGACTTTTTCAACCTAAAATTGGCTGGAATTGAGATTGGACGCCATGTTGCGTTTGACGAGCCCCCAATGTGCCCAAACAGTGGAAACCCCCCACAAGTGACCCCATTTTGGAAACTAGACCCCTAAGGAACTTATCTAGATGTGTGGTGAGCACCTTGAACCCCCTAGGGCTTCACAGGAGTTTATAACGCCCGGGCGTGAAAATAAAAAATCATATTTTTTCCACAAACATGATCGTTTAGTCCCCAATTTTTTATTCTCCCAAAGGTAGCAGGAGAAATTGGACCCCAAAAGTTGTTGTCCAATTTATCCTGAGTACGCTGATACCCTATATGTGGGGAGACCACTGTTTGGGTGCACGGCAGGGCTCGGAAGGGAAGCAGCGCCATTTGACTTTTTCAACCTAAAATTGGCTGGAATTGAGATTGGACACCATGTTGCGTTTGACGAGCCCCCAATGTGCCCAAACAGTGGAAACCCCCCACAAGTGACCCCATTTTGGAAACTAGACCCCCTAAGGAACTTATCTAGATGTGTGGTGAGCACCTTGAACCCCCTAGGGCTTCACAGGAGCTTTTTACGTCCGGGCGTGAAAATAAAAAATCATATTTTTTCCACAAACATGATCATTTAGTCCCCAATTTTTTATTCTCCCAAAGGTAGCAGGAGAAATTGGACCCCAAAAGAGTTGTCCAATTTGTCCTGAGTACGCTTATACCCTATATGTGGGGGTGACCACTGTTTGG
This sequence comes from Dendrobates tinctorius, assembly GCF_039654945.1. Classification (NCBI taxonomy): domain Eukaryota; kingdom Metazoa; phylum Chordata; class Amphibia; order Anura; family Dendrobatidae; genus Dendrobates; species Dendrobates tinctorius. The sequence goes on from NW_027361829.1 coordinate 33,390,996, forward strand.
GCGCACGGCAGGGCTCGGAAGGAAAGCAGCGCCGTTTGATTTTTTCAACCTAAAATTAGCTGGAATTGAGATTGGACGCCATGTTGCGTTTGACGAGCCCCCAATGTGCCCAAACAGTGGAAACCCCCCACAAGTGACCCCATTTTGGAAACTAGACCCCCTAAGGAACTTATCTATATATTTGGTGAGAACTTTGAACCCCCAAGTGTTTCACTAAAGTTTATACTGCCCAGGCGTGAAAATAAAAAATCCTATTTTGTGCCCACAAAAATGATCATTTAGTCCCCAATTTTTAATTTTCCCAAGCATAACAGGAGAAATTGGACCCCAAAAGTTGTTGTCCAATTTGTTCTGAGTACGCTGGTACTCCATATGTGGGAGAAAACTACTGTTTGGGCACACGTCGAGGCTCAGAAGGGAAGAAGTGACGCTTTGGAATGCAGACTTTGATGGAATGGTCTGCGGGTGTCATGTTCCATTTGCAGAGCCCCTGATGTGGCTAAACAGTAGAAACCCCCCACAAGTGACCCCATTTTGGAACCTAGACCCCTAATATTGCCGAATTTCAGGCTTCTTCAGGATACCCATGTGGAGGACCAGGGCCCAAAACTGCGTCATTTCAACTACGTCCACAGGAGACCAGTTAGTATAGGATGAACGCGGGTTTTACTCCAAAAATTGCAGAGCGTACAAATTAGTTTGCTCCACCATGAGGTTAACAAAATCCTCAGAGAAAAAGACTTTGGAAATGTCAATTTCTGTGAGGCCGGTGGTGTCAAACTTGATTGCTGATTCTGCCACAAAATCAGGAATCGGTGGCTCGTAATTTTCGGGGGGCGAGGTCCACACAGGGTCTGCTCAATCAGCTGCGGGCATGGTGGGCGCTGCCTCATCTTCTGTCCTGGAGCGTCTGCATGGCGGTCCTGCAGGACCCGAGGAGGAAGATGAGGAGGGGGAAGAGGAAGAGGATGAAGAATCCGAAAAATAAAGAAATGTCGGATCGTCATCCTCGCTATCAGTGTCGGAAGCAAGTAAAGCATATGCCTCCTCCATTGAATAGCGCTGTTGGAGGGTACGTGATGGGTGGGACTTTCTTTGTGAAAATATGGTGCTTGGGTGTACTTTATTTATAGCTGTGTATGTGGTGGGGGGGCTAGTGATTGGTGCACACTATCCTGTAAGAAAAAGATAAAAGGAAATGGGGAGCAAAATACCTGTGAAAAAAAGTCTAAAACAGCAGGTCCTAGATATGATAAGTGAACGGCGTCACTTATCAAAATTTAGTGGCTGCTGGATGTGTGCACAGGGGTTGCTCAAAGGGGGGAGGTGAAAAAGAAAAATGGAAAACAGCCGGCACGAACTTTGATAAGTGAATTGCATCACTTATCAAAATTCGGCGGCTGCTAAATGTGCACACGGAAACAGCGCAAAGGGGGGTAAAAAGAGGGGGCTGGGGGGATTGGGGTGGATGAATAGAGATCGGGCAGGGATCAACAATTAGGGTTGCAGTTAGGTGGCACAAAAAGGGGTGAAAAAAAAGAAAAACGGCAGGCACAAGCTCTGATAAGTGATGTGCGTCACTTATCAAAGTTTTGCGGCTGCAGGATGTGTGTGCGGAGGTGGCGCAAAGGGGGCTAAGGAAAAAAAGCGAGCACGAATGTTGATCGGTGAACTGCATCACCGACCAATGCTCGGCGGCTGCACACGGAGGTGGCGCAAAAGTGGGGTAAAAATAGGGGGAAGGGAATGGGGGATTGGGGTGGATGAACAGAGATTGGGCAGGGATCAGTTAGGGTTGTAGTTAGGTGGCACAAAGGGGGTGAAAAAAATGAAAAACGGGATGTGTGTGCGGAGGTGACGCAAAGGGGTCTAAGGAAAAAAAAGCGAGCACGAGTGTTGATCGGTGAACTGCGTCACCGATCAACGCTCGGCGGCTGCGCACTGAGGCGGCGCAAAAGGGGGGTGGAGGGGGTAAAAGGGGGGTGAAGGGGGGTAAAAGGGGGGGTGGAGGGGGGATGGGGGATGAAGATAAATTGGGGGGATGAAGATAGATTGGGCAGGGGATCAGGGATCAATTAACACTTACAGTTGTAGTTTTATTTCTTCTTTCTTCTGCAGGGATTGTGATGCTACAAGCTGTGGCACCACAATACCCAGCACAGGAGCTCTTCCTGCGTCCGACCTCTCTGCAGGAATCCTCAGCTAGAGTGAGGACCCCTGCAGACAGGTCAGAGACAGGTCAGGGGCAGGTCACAAAGCGGTCACATCGCTGCTGTGACCTGTCATTGGTGGGATCGAATGATTACATCAATCCCACCAATCCCTGCTCTGCCTGGTGACCATGGTAACTGCCTAGGATCAGAGCTCACAGCTCCAATTCCTAGGCAGGTCATGGCCAGGTCATCAGCAGGGCACAGAGCGGTCACAGCGTGACTGCAGCTGTGACCTGTGGCTGGCGCGATCGCCGATCTACTCGATCGCGCCAACCACTTCCTGCAGACCCTGCTGGGCCTGTCCTAGGCTCCGGCCTAGGATCGGTGCTACTACAGCACCGATCCGGGCCGGTACCGGCAGGGCACAGCGGCGATATTGCGCCGCTGTGTGCTGCGATTGGCGCGATCGATTAGATCGGCGATCGTACCAATCTGGGGGCTTTTCTCGATCCAAGCCTAGGATCCTGTTGTTTCAGCCAATCTGATTGGCTGAAACAAAGAGAAGCGCTGTGATTGGCTGTTCTGAATTGAACAGCCAATCACAGCTCACAGAGGGGCGGGCCAGGGCGGAGACTGCCCATGATGCCAAGGCCATCTATCCTGAGGTAAGATGGCATCGGCATTTTAATGCGATCACCGCGACTTAAGTTGCGATGTCGCATTAAAGGGCATGACGTACTATTCCGTCCATGGGACTTAGGTCCCAGGTCACGTGGACGGAATAGTACGTCTATTGTAGGAAAGGGGTTAAACAACGCTCAGGTCGACTTCACCGGTCAGACCCCATTCCTCCTAAATTACGGCCAGCATCTGCGCGTCCCTGTGCCCATGCCCGTGTCGTCCACCGATTCCAGGGTGGCAGATTGGGCGGTGGAGGCACGTGACATTTGGGATCACACTCAGGATGCTATCCGGGCCTCCAAGGAGATAATGAGGGCCTCTGCTGACATGCACCGGCGCCCCGCTCCGACCTTTGCTCCTGGCGACTTAGTGTGGCTCTCCGCCCGTAACATCAGGCTGCGGGTCGAGTCCACAAAATTCGCACCTCGCTACATTGGCCCCTTCAAGGTCCTTGAGCAGATCAACCCTGTGGTCTACCATCTGGCCCTTCCACCACATTTGGCTACCTCCGACACATTCCATGTGTCCCTCCTTAAGCCTGTCCTCATGTCCCGGTTCTCCGAGTCATCTGCCGGGACATTTGACCTGTCCTCGGACGAGTTTGAGGTTAATGCCATCGTGGGATGCAGGGTGTTGCGTGGTAAAAAGTTTTATTTGGAGGACTGGAAGGGTCATGGTCCAGAGGCTCGGAACTGGGAGCCAGTGGAGAACATCCACGCTCCACTTCTCATTGCGAAATTCGAGCATAGCGAGGCTCAGAGAAGAGGGGCCCTAGGAGGGGGGTAATGTTAGGTGTCAGGTTCCTGTCGCTGCACAGCGGGAATCCCCAGCCTTGCTTCCGGCAGTCTCCCATTCCTCTCCAGCCTCGGAGGAGGCTGCTCAGCAGACACGTCAGCCCCAGCGCTCTGCCCAGACCAGCTCCATGGGTTTAGTTGCTGCTGCCACCTCTGGTTCAGCTGTAGCAGCGCATGCTGGTCAGCAGCGAGCTGCTCCAGGGACTAAGTCCTCCTTTCGGTCCACTGAGCATGCCCGTGGGACGATCTCTCATTGGAGATCGGAGGTAACAAGCTCGGCCATGTGCTAGTATAGACTGCATTACCAGACTATGAGGAAATCAGAAATTTGTAAAATATTTAATATTTTAGTCAATAAAGATGTATATGGGGTGGTTTTTCGTGGTAACATGATGTTTTTATCAATACCATTTGGGGTAGATACGATGCTTTGATCATTTCTTTTTGCATTTTTTTGTATAGTTACGGCAACCGAAAACCTGTAATTCCGACCCTTATTTTTTTTTCTCCCTACAGTTTTTACAGATTGACTTAATTAATGTGATGTTTTCATATATCACATTTTTATGGATGCAGTGATACTAAATAGGAGTATGTGTAATATATATATATACTGTATATATACTGTATATATATCTATATACATACAGTGGTGAAAATAAGTATTTGCCGATTTTATAAGTTTTCGCATCTACAAAGAATGGAGAGGTCTGTAATTTTTATTGTAGGTACACTTCAACTGTGAGAGAGAGAATATGAAAATAAAGAACAGAAAACCACATTGTATGATTTTTACATAATTAGGCTAGGTTTACATTAGCATTTCTGTGCGCAGCGTATCATCTGCATGCGCAAATGCATTCAAAAACACATGCAAACACATGTTTACGCATCATTTTTTATCCGCATCATCTTACGCTTGACACCAAAAAACGCTGCGTTTGTATGCGTTTTTGCATGCGTTTGTGTTGTTTATGCGCATGCATTTGAAATTTCCAATGTTGGAGGTGGCCTAGGACTGTCATGGAGTGAGAGGTGCAGTCTATGAGCTCTGAGAAACTTTTCCCTAAAGCGACTTCCATTCCTGCAAACAAGTGATTTTTATTATCCATCCATTCAAGAGACATCACAAGCTCATCATCTAGAGCAAAATAAGCCCAATATTGTTCAAATTGATAAAGTTTGGACTTATGCCGGCTCCAGCCTGAGGGAGGCCTGCTAGGCCGCATTTCTGAGGCCTAATTACCTCATATGCTACAGCAGCCCTTTATTGTACCTATGAGACTGCCAGAAGCTTACATCTAAGTTCCTGACATAGTGAACACCAACCGCTGTCATCAGTGACTCAGCGCTCCACTCAGAAGCAAGTAAACCCCCCGTCTGGGCCTTGCGTTTCCCGGTTTAAATGGGGTAGTGACCCCTGTATTCTGCTGGAGATATAAGCGCACATCTATAGAAACAGCTGAGAAGAGCCGCAACTGCTGTTAAAAAAGTGGCTGATAACTGAGAGACCATAAGGAAAACAGGTTTCTCATACAGCAGCGGTATCAAATTTCAATAAGCTCAGGATAAGAGGGGTTACTGCCACAAACATCTCTAACAAAAATCAATTTAAATACTAAAGGGTCTCAAGTAAAAATCATATAGCATACCCTAAAACTAATATTTTATTAATAAAAAACCCACCAGGGTTACACCACAAGTGAACACAAAAGACAAAACAAAAAATGTGTCCAAAAGTAAATATATTAAAATGATTTGTGGGGAATGTCCTAGGAGTCCCTATTGAGGTAACCTATTTACACCTTCCTGACCGCGGAGGTTGGCACCCTAGGGGGAACGTTGTGGCGCCCCCGCTCAACGATGGCTGTCCCTAGGGGCCCTATTGTACCCTAGCACCACTAATGAAGTCCCTTCCCTGATGCTAAGGGAACCTCTACCAAATAACAGAGACAAACCTACGATGAGGGGGACCCTAGAACCCACAAAATGTTACACATAAAAAGGAACACATGAATAGATAGGCCTATGGGGAGACAGTGCTGTCTTGACTCATGGCTCAGGCATATAAATATGACTGACAAAAGTACAATACATCATGACTCATCAGCTGCAAACAGAATGTGTCAATCCACCTAATTATCGCAGCATGTGTATTGCTTCACAGACATGTATATGTATAGTCCAAAATACCACATCCTCATAGGTCATGATTAATAAACTTAGCCAAGGTCGAAAAACACATGTAGAGCTTATGCCCACACCATCAGTTTTCAGATCTCATCATATTATCAAAAAGCGGATAGAACATATCCTCGGTGGAAAGCTCAAAATAAAAATGGGATACTCATCGTATACCCCAACAGCCTCCCCATAGCCTAAATACGCCTCGACGCGTTTCACCCCTCTGGGATCATCAGGAGGCTCGATAGCAACCTTACTAGTGTCCTAGTGTGGTAAAGTGGCCGGACTGTCCCGATATCCCTCCATTTAAATCCGCCACCACAGCGTACGCCAGCCCTGAACGCTGCGTGGAGACACTCCCCCTAGCATCTGTGCGCATGTCAAGCCGGAGCGTCACAGATCACCTGATAATCAGGGCGCTCTGTCGGCACATCTCCCCACAGTGCGCATGTCTGAACTCCAGACAGAGATCTCGCAGTATGTCTCGTGATAACTTGACATAGATCGATCGAGTGCGCACCCGCAGCATGTCTCATGATAGCTTAACATAGATCAATCCGGTGCGCACCCCAGCCACACAGCGCACATAACAACCGCTAACATATAAGATAGTGATCTCGGACCAAATAGCGCAATGTCAATAGTATATATATAAACAGGACACGCATCTTGTTAAACAGTCGCATGCGTCAGATAACCAACAACAACCCGGAGACCATAGCGATATCTCCTAATGACATAAATACGAATAATCTCTAAAAAAAGAGAGAGATAATATCATGCACAGGTCCTAATATAAACATTGTATATAGCCATAGAGGCAGATAGATACAGACTAATAGAAATTCAGTTCCCGATATATGTATATATGAGCTTATCAATAATTCACTTAAATTATCCTGGAGACCTCAATAGTTTTCTCCAATACTAAGTTACATAAAAACATACTAAAGATGAATAACCATTTTATTAAATCTACCTAGATGGTTATTGATTAGGGGGTCTCACGTCTCCTGGAAAAATGAGGGAAATGATATCAAAACAATCTACATGGAAAATCCATAGGGGTCTTAGTCTAGACTCCCCCAAGAGTTGCAATCAGGTCCAGCATTCAAAAAGAGGTACTAAATAAAAATAAAAAATAATAAATAGAAGAATATATTCTCATTGGTTAGTATATGGCAAACATTACAATCAAGAAATACAGTAAAGGCCTAGCCTGACGTATTTCAAGGGGCCTGTTCTACTATAAAAAACAGGCAAATGACAGTTGTTCATTGAGGCCTAATGGTTCGAGGCTTTCCATTCTGAAGATCCACTCACACTCTCTTTTGAGGATGGTCTTATCTATATTGCCCCCACGGGGATTCAGATTGACCACCTCAATGATCGTAAATTTTATATCCGCAAGGGAATTATTGTGAGCACATCGCATATGTATAGCAAGTGGAGTATCCCTTCTATTTCTGATATCTCCCACATGTTCCCCCACTCTCCTTCTAAACTCCCTTTTGGTTTTACCTACATAATCTTTTGGGCAGGAACATGTGGCAAGATAGACCACACCAGTGGTCTTACAGTTTGAGAAGTCTCGTTGATAAAAAACCTTCCCTGTCACCGAACTGTTGAAGGATTTGTTAGTTTTCATCCACTTACATAAACTGCAGCCTCCACATTTAAAGAAGCCGACAGGTTTCCTCTCAAGCCAAGTTCCTTTCTTGGCCGGTCTCTTGTACTGGCTATGCACTAGCATATCCCTCAGAGATTTCCCCTTCCTGAATGTGATATTTGGCCGTTCGCCTATCAGGCCACCAATCTCGGGGTCCAATCTCAAAATGTCCCAATGTTTCATCAAGATTGTTCTAACTTCTTGATGTTTGGTATCGAATGTACCTATAATCCTCAGAGTTTCTGACATATCCTTATCAGTATGTTTTTGTAAAAGTTGTTGCCTATCTGCTTTCTCAGCAAATTTAAATGCTGTATCTAGAACATGTAACGGATAACCCTTCTCTCTAAATCTGTTATACATGTCTACAGCCTGATTATAGAAATAGTCATTCCTCGAACAATTTCTCCTCAGCCTAAGAAACTGGCCTTTAGGGATACCTCTCTTTAGAGGAGTTGGATGGTGACTCTGCCAATGAAGCAGACTGTTAGTGCTAGTGGGTTTGCGATGAATGATTGTGGATATAGTTCCAAAGGACTCTCTCCTGATTTTAACATCCAAAAAGACCAATACTTGTTTCTCGATCTCATGGGTAAATCTGAGATTGATATCATTGCAATTGAGTTCACCTAAAAAAGTCTCAAATTGTCCTTTACTGCCTGTCCATACCACAAAAACATCATCTATATAACGATACCACATAGAGATATATTCCTGCCACCATTTTAATTCTCCTCCAAAGACAATGGTTTCCTCCCACCAGCCCAGGAACAAATTTGCATACGAAGGGGCACAAGAACTCCCCATCACAGTGCCCCTGAGCTGGTGGAAGTACTCCCCATCAAAGGTAAACACATTATGTGTAAGTGTGAAACCAAGAAGAGATAATACAAAGGCATTGTGTTTTCTACAGGCTATTGATCTCTGTTGAAGAAAATGTTCCACACTTCTCATTCCATCCCGATGTGGGATGCTACTGTATAGTGCTTCAATATCGATCGATGCCAGCCAAGCATCCCCATCAAGGTGAATACCCTCCAATTTCAATAAAAGATCCGATGTATCCCTGAGATATGATGGCATCGAAATAACAAAGGGACGTAGAATTTGGTCAACATAGATCCCACAATTTTGTGTCAGGGAATCAACCCCTGAGACTATGGGTCGTCCCTTAAGTGGATCTAGACCTTTATGCACTTTTGGAAGTGCATAAAATGTCGCCATTACCGGAAACTTGGGTAACAAAAAATCATATTCAGTCTTTGAAATTAATTTGTCAAGCAAGGCCCCCTCGACCATTTCAGTCAATACTCCCTTATATGACCTCCGCGGTCAGGAAGGTGTAAATAGGTTACCTCAATAGGGACTCCTAGGACATTCCCCACAAATCATTTTAATATATTTACTTTTGGACACTTTTTTTGTTTTGTCTTTTGTGTTCACTTGTGGTGTAACCCTGGTGGGTTTTTTATTAATAAAATATTAGTTTTAGGGTATGCTATATGATTTTCACAAACATCTCTACCAATATACAGTGGGGAAAAAAAGTATTTAGTCAGTCAGCAATAGTGCAAGTTCCACCACTTAAAAAGATGAGAGGCGTCTGTATTTTACATCATAGGTAGACCTCAACTATGGGAGACAAACTGAGAAAAAAAAATCCAGAAAATCACATTGTCTGTTTTTTTTTCATTTTATTTGTATATTATGGTGGAAAATAAGTATTTGGTCAGAAACAAGCAATCAAGATTTCTGGCTCTCACAGACCTGAAACTTCTTCTTTAAGAGTCTCCTCTTTCCTCCACTCATTACCTGTAGTAATGGCACCTGTTTAAACTTGTTATCAGTATAAAAAGACACCTGTGCACACCCTCAAACAGTCTAACTCCAAACTCCACTATGGTGAAGACCAAAGAGCTGTCAAAAGACACCAGAAACAAAATTGTAGCCCTGCACCAGGCTGGGAAGACTGAATCTGCAATAGCCAACCAGCTTGGAGTGAAGAAATCAACTGTGGGAGCAATAATTAGAAAATGGAAGACATACAAGACCACTGATAATCTCCCTCGATCTGGTGCTCCACGCAAAATCCCACCCCGTGGGGTCAGAATGATCACAAGAACGGTGAGCAAAAATCCCAGAACCACGCGGGGGGACCTAGTGAATTAACTGCAGAGAGCTGGGACCAATGTAACAAGGCCTACCATAAGTAACACACTACGCCACCATGGACTCAGATCCTGCAGTGCCAGACGTGTCCCACTGCTTAAGCCTGTACATGTCCGGGCCCGTCTGAAGTTTGCTAGAGAGCATTTGGATGATCCAGAGGAGTTTTGGGAGAATGTCCTATGGTCTGATGAAACCAAACTGGAACTGTTTGGTAGAAACACAACTTGTCGTGTTTGGAGGAAAAAGAATACTGAGTTGCATCCATCAAACACCATACCTACTGTAAAGCATGGTGGTGGAAACATCATGCTTTGCGGCTGTTTCTCTGCAAAGGGGCCAGGACGACTGATCCGGGTACATGAAAGAATGAATGGGGCCATGTATCGTGAGATTTTGAGTGCAAACCTTCTTCCATCAGCAAGGGCATTGAAGATGAAACGTGGCTGGGTCTTTCAACATGACAATGATCCAAAGCACACCGCCAGGGCAACGAAGGAGTGGCTTCGTAAGAAGCATTTCAAGGTCCTGGAGTGGCCTAGCCAGTCTCCAGATCTCAACCCTATAGAAAACCTTTGGAGGGAGTTGAAAGTCCGTGTTGCCAAGCGAAAAGCCAAAAACATCACTGCTCTAGAGGAGATCTGCATGGAGGAATGGGCCAACATACCAACAACAGTGTGTGGCAACCTTGTGAAGACTTACAGAAAACGTTTGACCTCTGTCATTTCCAACAAAGGATATATCACAAAGTATTGAGATGAAATTTTGTTTCTGACCAAATACTTATTTTCCACCATAATATGCAAATAAAATGAAAAAAAAACAGACAATGTGATTTTCTGGATTTTTTTTTCTCAGTTTGTCTCCCATAGTTGAGGTCTACCTATGATGTAAATTACAGACGCCTCTCATCTTTTTAAGTGGTGGAACTTGCACTATTGCTGACTGACTAAATACTTTTTTTCCCCACTGTATATGAGTGCACTATATAAATAACCCCTCTACACACTTTTTGTAGTTTTATATTCAAAAGGAAAAGTGGCTGACTACTGCGAGGCCACAAGGATAATAGCTTTCTCATAAAGCGGAGGTATCAAATTTCAATAAGCTCTGAATAAGAGGGATTACTACCAACATATATAAGTGTGTACTATATTATTAACCCCTCAATACCATAGATACTGCTGTGAAAAAATTTAGAGGGGACGCACCTTTTATAGTTATATATTCACAGGATCATTGACCCCTTGAAATCTCTATCTCTGAGTCAGAGGGGTCATTTATCCTAAAAAATTTAAGACATAATTTGCCTTGTATAGAACACCAGACCTGACAAAACCCACAAATTGGATTTCCTCTTTCATATTGGATCCATTTAAAGGGGTCATATTATCTACAACAACTCATTTATTTTTGAGCACGTGAGCGCTTTGTTTTCTTATCCATAGGCTATCATCACTGAATACAGTTTGAAAGCAGCAAGACTCAGTCTGTCTACCGCATCTACCTACTACCACAAGAAAGAACACATCTGGATACCCAGGTTAATCCTTTGTTTTCAGGTTTCCCTGTATAATACCATATTAGTTGGTCATTTGTTTCCACGTTGGTTGATATATTCACCTAACCTAATATCAAACTAGTTGGTCATCTGATACCATATTGATTGGTTTAAACTTCTAATACCATATTGACTGGTTCTATGCTTGATTCCCTCATACCCGCAAACAGTGATATGGCCCAGAAAAATTCAAAATCATCCATCCCTTTAAGAGCTCAAAAACAAAAAGGCCTTTACCGCAATCTTTCAATGGATGCAATTAACACTCTGAGCCCTACCAAATCAAGGTCTCCCATAAAAGGAGATGAAAAACTACTCTCTAACAAAACTTTAAAACCAAATCAGACAAACAACAGTGGTAAAACACCAAATGAACGAACCAAAACAACAATTTCTTCCTCCAAAATAACAGATGATATGGACACCTCCATTTCATCAAAGAGAAAAGTCCCAGGAGAATGGGGGGAAAAACCTCTCTTACAATATAACTCAACAAGCGAAGAATCGGATAACTCTTCTCTCTCTTCACCAAACCTCAGCCCTGAAAAATCAAAGTTTAAAAAAGGAGAGCCAGAACTTGAATACCCTAATTCAAATGACAAAAATTCCATTGAGCTATATATGGCTAGTCTCGCTGACAAAATCAATAATAGCCTAAAAATCACATTGAATAACCAAACTAAGACTTTCCAAGAAACACTTGAAATATTCAACAAAAAATTGGAAAACCAGGAAACCAGATTGATAGATGTAGAGGAAAAATTAAACTCCACCCAAAAAGAAAACCAAGAAATAAAGAAAGAGTTACTCAACCTAAAAACAAAATTGGCAGACTTGGAGGACAGAAATCAGAGAAACAATTTAAAAATTAGAGGAATTCCTGAGTCTGTCTCTTCCAATAATTTAGCTGACTACACAAAGAAAGTGTTCAAGAAAATTATCCCATCTTTAATTGACCAGGACCTCATAATTGACAGGATCCATAGACTTCCTAAACCGCCTAACATCCCTAAGGAGGCACCAAGAGACACAATAATGAGAGTTCACTTCTTCCACATAAAAGATCAATTACTAAATTGCATCAGACAAAAAGGTGGGTTCCCTGAACCCTATAACCACTTGAGATTTTATGCGGATCTCTCCAAAGATACAATTGAAGGTAGGAAAGCATTCAAGATCATAACGGTATCTCTAAGAGACAATGGGATTTCATATAAATGGGGTTTCCCCCTTAAGCTCCTTGTCCATTTCAAGGGAAAAACGACAGCCCTACTTTCTCCAAAAGATGGTATGGAATTCTTGAAAGCAAACAAAATCCCTCATCGTGACAAAACTACAGCCTCTGACGACTCCAAAGGCACCACATGAAATAATCTTGATTCTCCTCAAGGCCTAATCTTGTCATTCAGGCTATCAGCCTTAAAGTTTCACATGATGTTCTAAAGTCTCTTTGTTTCTACTGTTATAGAAGTTCCTTAGAGCTTGTTAACACAAACTTTCCCCCACACTAAAGTAGAATCAACAGGAGTGGATTCCTTCTGGAGGACCTTGTTCGGTTTTAGTATTATTTGCTAAAGTTATATTTGCTTGTCATACTGTATACATTTTATCTGAGCAATTTCAGATACAGTTTGATTTAAATTTTCAGTTTTTTTTTTTAATCTAAAGTAGTCCATCAGGTCCAATCTACACAAAATGAAACTAAAATTGATGACGTACAATGTCAGAGGCCAAATTAAATTTCTTAATAAGCTTATGAAAAAAATAAATGCAATTAAAAAAGGTACTCTACTAATTGCTGGCGATTTCAATATCGTTCCAGACGGCAAAATGTACTCCACAGCAACAAATAGAAACAAATCTGAAACGCTCAGCAAATGGTTGCATACAAACGAATTGTTCGACGTTTTTCGATGTCTAAATTCGACCTCAATTGAATTTAGTCATTTCTCTGACCCACATCATTCAGCCTCTCGGATAGACTTAATTTTGTCAGATGTTTTCTCTCTCCCTAAGTTCTCAAGTGTTTCTATTTCGCCAAAAACGATATCTGACCATTCTCCAGTCATTGGTGAATTTTCAGAAGGAGCTGCAATCAGCAAACATCTTCTTTGGAAATGTAATTCATCACTTTTCAATTCCCCTACCTTAAATATTGAAATTTCCACAGCAATTAAAAACTAATTCAACGAAAACAACTCAAACCTTGTGGACCCATTAATTTGTTGGAATGCCCATAAGGCAGTTCTGAGGGGAGTCTTAATCTACATCTCTTCTAGAATAAAAAAAATAAACAGAGAGAAAATTGTCAATATACAAAATCAAAACCAAAGAGTCAAACCAAGCAAAAAGATCATCTCCCTGCCCCATCATTCAATCCGAGCTTTCAAAACTCAGACAAGACCTGAGAGCCATAATCTTCTCATTCTATGATTCTGCCTTAAAATCATCAAAATTAAAACAATATAAAAATCTCAATAAGCCTTCAAGATATATGACGAACAGACTTCAAAAGCTCAGGATAAGAAGCAGAATAAATAAAATAACTTCTCCAAAAGGTGAGTCACTAAATCATCCCAAAGATATCGTAAAGTCATTTGCAAACTACTATCAAGACCTATATAACATCAACCAGACTAACCCCCATCTCCAACCAAACAAATCCAAAATTGATGCATTTTTAAAATCAGTGAATCTCCCTAAACTAAACAGCGATGACATAAAATACCTCACCTCTCCTTTTACTGACAAAGAAGTCTTGGATACCATTAACCATCTTAAATATTTTAAATCGCCAGGCCCAAACGGGTTCAACAATGATTATTATAGAACATTTGGTAATCTATTAGCCTCTTATCTAACAAAAGTCTTTAACGCAGCCTCGAAAAGTGGTCGCTTTCCTGATGAAATGCTGGAAGCAACCATCATAGTTATCCCCAAGCCTAATTTGGACACAACCCAAATTAAAAATTACAGGCCTATATCCCTTATCAATAGCGATCTGAAACTTTACGCTAAAATAATTGCAAATAGACTAAACCAATTTTTACCCAAGCTTATACTAAATGACCAAATTGGTTTTATAAAAAACAGACAAACAGTTGACGGCACAAGAAGGCTTATCAATCTAATAAAATTAATCAAATCTACTAAAACAAAAGCCACTATAATATCCCTAGATGCCGAAAAGGCGTTTGACCGCCTCAATTGGAAGTACCTTCAAGCAGTTCTACATAAATTCGGTTTTCATTCCCAATTCTTAACAAACATAATGGCACTTTATTCAAACCCCAAAGCAAGAGTTTATGCCAATAATAACCTCTCTCAGTCATTTAAAATAACTAATGGCACCCGTCAGGGTTGCCCCCTATCGCCCCTACTTTTTGTCCTGGCCATAGAGCCTTTGGCCCAATTGATTAGGGATGACACAGAAATTAGAGGTTTAAAGGTGGACACTAGAGAGTTTAAAATCAGCCTTTTTGCTGATGACATAATCCTTTCTATCTCTAATCCTCATAATTCCCTGATAAAAATCCAAAAGCTTCTCCAAGCATTCTCAAAATGTCCTACTTTAGAATTAACCAAACAAAATCAAAAATTCTCCCTTTCAATTTAAACAATTCTGAGATAGAGGAGATCAAAAAAATCAATCCCTGGTCTTGGACAGATAATAATCTCACATATCTTGGCATAGACTTTTGCAAAAATATTGACTCCTTAATTCCCAACAATCTTGACTCCTTGCTTAAAAATATCTTGGATGGCTTCAACATATATAGAGATAGGGAACTATCATGGTGGGGGAAAATCATGACTTTTAAGTCATATGTATTGCCGAAGATTTTATATTTGTTCAGGTCACTCCCAATAAAAATATCGACTTCTCTTCTAACTAGTTTACAAAATAAAATCAACTCCTTCATCTGGGGAAATAAGAAACCCAGAATTGCAAAAAATATTCTATATAATAGTAAAAGATATGGAGGAGCTGGACTTCCTAATATCTCGGCATACTATTACGCCAACTTAATAAAGCAGAGTCTTCATTGGTGGCCGCATTTAGAACCCCCTGCCTGGTATGATTTAGAACCTCCATTTCAATAATAACAAATCTCTAAATCTACTCATCCTAGACCAAATACTACTAAGAAAAGACATTACAAACTCTCATCCTATCTTCCAACCCATACTGGGTGCATGGAAAAAATTCTCTAAACCTAAAAGGGGTCACAATAACTTTGATTCTCTAAAAAATCTTTCACTTCATGTCATTTGCTCGTCATTGAAACACGACATAGACCCTCTGTGGGAGAAATTAGGGATAAAGAAACTAAAAGACTTGAGTGGAGGACTGGCTTGTCACCCATTTAGTCTCCTAAAAAAACAGTTTAACATTCCTTCCTCTTCATTTTGTCAGTATCTGATTTTGAAAAATCATATTGATAAGTTTCTTCTCAAAAATTCTCGTATCTCTGAACCAGCAGTAAACTTGGTCAATAATATTGATCACAGTATATTCTGGAGTATGGAATTCATATATAAATGTTTAAACAAAAGCTATGAATTGACAAAAACCCATAACATAATAAAATGGGAGGCTGAACTTCACTTGAGTCTTGATCCTTCTGAATGGGAAAAAGCTTGTACCATTTCTTACTCTGCCACAGCTTCAATGTCCTTACAAGAATCCCACCATAAATTTCTTACTAGATGGTATTATACACCTGCCAAACTTTCCAAAATAAACCAAGAACATTCTTCAACCTGTTGGAGAAACTGTGGGCAATATGGGAGCTTAATTCACATCTTTTGGCATTGTCCTATTATTAAGTCTCTTTGGAAAAATATTAATAAACTCATAAACTCAATACTTTCAAAAAAGATTCACCTCTCTCCTCAATTGGCACTTCTATCGTTGAACTCAGATCAGATAGACCCTACCTTAAAACCTCTTGTTATCCACATCTTATTAATTACTAAAAATGCTTTGGCCTATTACTGGAAAAAGCCTGACCCGCCATCAATTCAAAATATTATTGAAAAAGTTAGTCTTCACAAAGAATTTGAATGTAAGCTAGCCATGTTAAACAACTCCTATGACAAATTTATAAAGAAATGGACCCGTTGGATAGAACTATATCCTTGAACCCCTATGGACTACAATATATATATTTTTTTTAATGTGTGTATATATATGTATATATATATGTGTGTATGTGTATATATATATACATATATACCATGTTAGTTGGTCATTCGATTTAACATTGGTCGATATATTCATCTAATCTAATACCATATCGGTTGGTCAGCTACTATTTCTATATTAGAATTGATATAGAATACTTGTTTGTGCTTTCAAATGTACATATGTTAACATTGTCTCTATTCATTTTAAGCCATTCTGCGTAATGGCATGTTTGTATTACCAATGTTTAAAAAATAGTTTGCTCCCTATTCCCTCCTGGTACTCCCTTGTCCCCCCCTCTTGCCCTCCCTCTCCATCTCCCTCCCAACCCCCCTTCTCCCCTTCCTTTACCTTTTACCCTTTCCCTTTTAAATTCCAAAACCAATAAAAAAGTTTGGAAAAGAAATTTCCAATGTTTTGCAGTACCTTTTACTTGATATCAGACACCCTGTAGGCTTGTCTCATGGGATTTCTATATATATATAGACACACTGCACTGAGGAAATCAAGAACAAAGAAGAGAAAGATGGAGAAGACGTCATCGTCGCTATTGGCAACACCCCATCCTTGAACTCCGAGAGAGTCGTGGAGCCTACCACTCTTTGTACACAGAGCTGCGGCAAAACCTGGAGAAGTTTTTTGATGACACGAGGATGTCAGAACAGAGCTTCCATGACTTTCTGTTACGTGCCCAAGGATCCATTACCAGGCAGGACACACAGCTCAGTTGAGCAATTCCTGCTGAGGAACGTCTTTTGGTCACCCTGAGGTATGTAATTTGGAAAAAGAAACACCTGGCATTAATATAATTGCTATAAAAGCCATGTACTAATTTTTTTTTCCATTTTCTGTTCCGCAGATTCCTGGCTACCGGAGAGACATTATCATCACTCCATTTTCAATTCAGGATTGAAGTGTCCACACTTTCTGGGATTATTGGAGACACCTGTCGTGCTTTAGTTGACATCCTGCTGCAAGAATTCCTCCCCCAACCCACAACTGAACTCTGGCTGGAAAATGCACATTTTCTGTTAGTACAATAAACCTC
The DNA here is from genome assembly GCF_039654945.1 of Dendrobates tinctorius. Lineage (NCBI taxonomy): Eukaryota > Metazoa > Chordata > Amphibia > Anura > Dendrobatidae > Dendrobates > Dendrobates tinctorius. The sequence continues at coordinate 33,408,440 of NW_027361829.1, forward strand.
ATTTAAATCCAGAAATATAACTGAGTCCATCAGTTATTAGATATATGAAACTGAAATAGCTGTTGCAAAAACCAAAATTGTTATAAAGAAAAAAGCTTAACATTAATAGGGGTGCCCAAACTTTAACATATGACTGTAGTGCAAACAAAAAGTTTTATTTTACAAAATTTTACAAAAAAGAAGGGTTAGGGTCAGGGTGATTGGGTTTTATGTTGGGGTTTGCGTGAGGGTGAGATGGGGTGGACCTTGGGGGTGTGGAGCTGAGAGGATTGGGTGGTAGTTGATGAGGAAGGGGTTACAGGGGAAGGGTCTACAGGGGAAGGAGCAAAAAATTGAAGGATTTAATCAGGGATGGCAGTGGAGACATTGGGGATAGATGACAAAGTGGAATCATGGGAATTGATAGACAAACTGGAAGGAACAGTCAAAGACACAAGGGAAGGTAGTGGCAAATTAGTAGGTGAGGGTGGAGGTGGTGGGTTCAATGTGGGAATGATTTTTTGGCAACTGGTTTTCGTTCTGGTGGAAAAAAAAATTTTGCCCTCTGTTTTCTTGGCTGAGTGGGAGTGGTGGCCTCTGTAGCAGTCATCTGGCCTGGTGCTGGCCTGGGCCGCATTGTGGATACTGCTGGCTGTGGGGGTGCTGGACTGGGCAGGGTTACTGAACTGAGCAGGGGTGCTGGAGTGGGCAGGAGTGCTGGAGTGGGCAGCATAGTGGATACTGCTGGCTGCCTGGATGCTGGACTCTGGAGCATGGTGAATGCTGTCGGCTGCAGGGTTGATAAACTTGGCAGCGTGGTTGATCTGTGAACAGGAGGCGGTGGTGGTGGAGGATAGTTCGGTTCTGTGGGAGTTAGAAAATAGATAGGCTGCTGGTAATATCCTCCGGCCTGTTGATTGTAGCTTTGTGACTGCTGCTGGGACTGCTGTTGCTGCAATACGTGGCTGTAAGCAGCCTGGCAGGCCTGCATGACATTCAGCTGGAGTTCAGGTGTAAGGTTTTCTGACATGCTCCGCTCTATTGCTGAAAAAAATTGTCGCTCCAGTCTCTCAAGGTCGGCTTCCAGGTGGTCAAGGAGTTTGTTTACATCCTTGAATCCATTCTTCACTCTGTTACCAATCAACCTAATCCCATCCTGGAAGACCGAGCATAAGTTCATAAACTCGGGCATGCCTGACCTCTCCCAGGCCCTCTGCCGCTGACGAGAAGACCCAACAAAAGCAGTGGCAGAGGGCTGGGAGAGAGGAAAACCAGATGGACTGGCTGCCTGTTCCCCAGCCTGTGAAGCCTGCAAGGTTGCTCCCTCGCTGGTAAATGATTGGGACTGCATCTGTTCAGTGTCTGGTAGATGAGGGGCCAGGTTGTGTTGTGCTGCTCTAGGTTCTGTGTGGGAAAAGAAATAAAACATTATTAAAAAGAAAATAAGAAAAAAATAAAAAAATGAAATATACTTACGTTTGCTGAGCAAGCACAGACCTCAGAAATGCAAGGTTCCGGTGGTATTTGTATTTCCGGAACCTTTGAGCAGCACCACTTCGAACCTGAATCTCCTCTCTCATGTCCTTGTTGAAGCGGTCCTTCATCGCACACCAATGGATTTTGATTCTCTTCACTGTGAAGGGGGAAAAAAAGAAAAAAATAATTGGAAAACAATGCACATACATTAACAGGTTAACTGCCGCATCAGACCACATTGCAATACATACCAAAATCAATTCTGGCACGTGGCGTGGCACGGTCCCAATCAGCCATCAGCGATGTTGCCACTTCTTCCCAGAGACGTTGAATCACCACATTGTTGGAGTACTGATGGTCACGGGTGTCCCACAATGGTACTCGCTCTTGCACAAGGTGGATTAGTTGCTCGTTGTCTATATCCAGTGTGGCTTCTTCCCATTGTGAAAACTATAGATAAAATAGAAAAAAAGAATTTTAAGTGAAACTGAAAAAAATTCAATTACATCTCTGATGAAAAGACTACTTACACCCGTCTTTCCTCCTGAGACACATGGACCCAACGATCCTGGGAAGCTTCATTTCCACTTGACTGCTCTTGCTCTTCATCACTGGAAGGCACCTGTAAATAAATTAAATGATTTAACACATGTGGAGTATTGCCAATACATACCAATCAGTATAGCAAATGTGATTACATAATCTTTGTCAGGTCCACCCTGGGAAGAAGTCAGTTCTTTGCTAGAGGATATTTTTGAAGAGCAGGCAGCAGTCAAGTGAAACACTACAGAAAAGAACAAAGAAGAAAAATTAAACTTGTTAAGATCCAAACACAATTTTTGACAAAAAAACAAAACAAAAAAAAAACATGGACACCGATACTTACATCACAGGCAGTAGTCCAACAGCACAGCAGTCAGCACAGGCCAGGGACAGACAGCAACACCAGGAGACAACCTCAGCACCAGGAGACAACCACAGCAGGAGAGTTAACCAGTCTACAAGGAGCAGAAAAAGCATAGAGATAGACAAAAAAATATATTCAGGATTGAGAGTCCTCAGTAGTTGATACCTTTTAATGGCTAACTGAAAAGATGGTAACACATTGCAAGCTTTCGAGACTACTCAGGTCTCTTCATCAGGCTACTAATACAAAATCTGAAGTCACATATTTATGCACAATACAGCCTAGAAAAATTGCAATAGATAAGACAAGTGACGTGAAGCAGAACTATCAATATGGGAGAGGGAGAAACATAAATATAAACATTGGACCAGCTCATAGATAAGGAGTCCGGATGTTTTATGGTGCTCTGATTGGGGTCTAGTTCTGTGTTGTGATGCCCCCACAAGGTTTTAAAAGGAAATTCCTTAATTGATGTAAAAAGACATAAATCCATGCGACACATTCATTCCAGCACTGAGAGTGTCAAAGGTCGTCATAAAATTTATGACTGTCTAATGTTAGTTGTTGTGGATAGGATCAGGGGTCTGCAATCCGATAGCTACCAACCTCTCCGGTTTTCTGGACTTAGCTTGTATTTTTGTTTTTTCCTCCTTCGGTGACTCATTCATAACACTTGAGATTTCATTGTACCCTGCACAAATTCTAGACACCCTGTGCCAGATGCAGCAAAGCAGCCCCAGAACTTAACAGAGCCTCCTCCATGTTTCATAGTAGGGACAGTGTTCTTTTCTTGATATGCTTAATTTTTCCATCTGTGAACATAGAGCTGATGTGCCTTGCCAAAAAATTCCATTTTTGTCTCAACTGTCCATAGGACATTCTCCCAGAATCTTTGTGGATTGTCAACATGTAGTTTGGCAAATTCCAGTCTGGCTTTTTTATGATTTTTTTCAACAATGGTGTCCTCCTTGGTCGTCTCCCATGAAGTCCACTTTGGCTCATACAAAGACGGATGGTGCGATCTGACACTGATGTTCCTTGAGCTTGAAGTTCACCTTTAACCTGTTTAGAAGTTTTTCTGGGCTCTTTAGTTACCGTTCGTATTATCCGTCTCTTTGATTTGTCATCAATTTTCCTTCTGCGGCCATGTCCAGGGAGGTTGGCTACAGTCCCATGGAGCTTAAATTTCTGAATAATATGTGCAACTGTAGTCACAAGAACATCTAGCTGCTTGGAGATGGTCTTATAACTTTTACCTTTAACATGTTTTTTTCTATAATATTCTTTCTAATCTCCTGAAACAATTCTTTCCTTCGCTTCCTCTGGTCCATGTTGAGTGTGACACACACCATGTCACCAAACAGCACACACCTTGATTTAACATGTCCCTTTTGTCACATTATTTTCAGGGGTACCATCATTTCTGTCCAGGCCTATTTCTTGACGACCTTTGACACTCTCAGTGCTGGAATGAATGTGTCGCATGGATTTATGTCTTTTACATGAATTAAGGAATTTCCTTTTAAAACCTTGTGGGGGCATCACAACACAGAACTAGACCCCAATCAGAGGACCTTAAAACATCCGGACTCCTTATCTATGAACTGGTCCAATGTTTATATTTATGTTTCTCCCTCTCCCATATTGTTAGTTCCGCTTCACGTCACTTGTCTTATCTATTGCATTTTTTCTAGGCTGTATTGTGCATAAATATGTGACTTCAGATTTTGTATTAGTAGCCTGATGAAGAGACCTGAGTAGTCTCGAAAGCTTGCAATGTGTTACCATCTTTTGAGTTAGCCATTAAAAGGTATCAACTACTGAGGACTCTCAATCCTGAATATATTTTTCATCTACTGGCTAACACGGTACAAAGATATACATCTTTCCTGTAGAGAGAGACAGACATTTTCAGAGCTTTTATACTTAAATAGGCAGTGTTGTCCTCACCAGGACAGAAAGCAGCACCAGGAGACAACCGCAGCGCCAGGAGACAACAGCAGCACCAGGAGACAACCAGGAGAAAACCGCTGCACCAGGAGACAACCACTGCCCCAGAAGAGTTGTCAAGTTTAAAAGTAACAGAAAAAAAATTAGTACAAAGTACAAACAGTAATGAGAGAGACAGACATTTTCAAAGGTTCTATACTTACATAGCCAGTCTTGTGCTATCGTCCAGAGTCCAGAGAGTTATGGCCTTGCAGTGTCCACACTTCCTTTTATAGAGTTATCAATTAGCAGGTGGTTGACTCACTTCCTGGACCAACTCATTAAAAGTATGCATGCGTATTGAACGCATATGTGTACGCATGCGTTTCCATACACAGTAATGCGTTTTTTGACACACTCATCCGCATGTGCATGACTGCGCATATTTGATGAATTTTTGCTGCTTCAAAAAATGCAACATGTTGTGTTCGCCGGACCCAGCCGTACACCGAGAAACTATGCATGCGTACTCAGATGCATGCGAACTGATGCAAACGCATGTCCCTGCATACACCTTGTTAAAGATAGGTACACATGACGCATTTGCATTGCTGCGGATAAAACGCTGCGCACACAGATGCAAAAGTGAAACCAGCCTTAGTTTGCGTTTCATTGCATGAAATAAGTATTTGAGACAATAGAAAAACAGAACTCAATATTGGTACAGAAACCTTTGTTTGCAATTACAGAGGTCAGATGTTTCCTGTAGTTCTTGACCAAGTTTTCCCACACTGCAGCAGGGATTTTGGCCCACTCCTCCATGCAGATCTTCTCCAGATCTTTCAGGTTTCGAGGCTGTCACTGGGCAACTTTGAGTTTCAGTTCCCTCCAAAGATTTTCTACTTCAGGTCTGGAGACTGACTAGGCCACTCCAGGACCTTGAAATACTTCTTACCAGAGGCATAGCTCAGGTTTTGGTTCAGGGGGATGAAACTTCTATTCCATGTTTGACGGCACCACGAGTGTGAGAAAATTCTCCTGCTCGCGGTGCCGTCAGACAGGTCCTGGGAGTTCACAGGCAATAAACTCACTTCACCTTTCTGACGTCAGCACTAGCGCAGTGGGAAAATTTCCCATGGCGCTCGCCATGACGTTATATAGGTGAAGTGCGCAGTTTCTGGGATGGCTGAGAGCTGATGTTTTCAGCTGTCTGCAGAGCCTTTGCTGGTTATTTATCATAGGGGGACCTTACGTCTTTTTTAGGGTCCCCCATTTTAATAGCCAGTAAAGGCTAAGTATACAGTACAGCTGTGAGCTGATATTAATAGCCTAGAAAGCGACATGGGTATTACCCTCTTCCCAGACTATAAACATCTGCCCCCAGCCATCAGCTTTCCCTCTGCTGGTTAAGAAAATTACGCGGGAGCCCATACCATTTTTTCAGAAAAATAATCTTTTATTAATTAAATACATGTACAGTAAGCTGCATACACATTGTACTAATCGTATATGTCACTGACATCTTACTATCTACCTATTCTATTTGTATTTACTGTATGTAATCCATCTCTTCTATCTTTTCGGCTCCTGCTGTGATTTTACACTACGCGGCTGCTGAATTGCCAGCTTTTCTTCTATCTATGTAATATATATACATATATATATATATATATATATATATACACACACAATGGGTACGGAAAGTATTCAGACCCCTTTAAATTTTTCACTCTTTGTTTCATTGCAGCCATTTGGTAAATTCAAAAAAGTTATTTTTTTTCTCATTAACCCCTTCACGACCTTTGACGCCACGTAGGCGTCATGAAAAGTCGTACCAGAACGACCCATGACGCCTATGTGGCGTCATGACTTTAAAGCCCCCGTGCGGGTCGGGTGACCTAGGTCACTGAAAGGTCACCCGACCCGCAGATACAGGGGGCTTTGTTCTTCACCACAGGGGGCGTGGCTTCGCCCCCACGTGGCTACGATCGCTCTGATTGGCTGTTAAAAGTGAAACAGCCAATCAGAGCGATAGTAATATTTCATCAATGAAAATTGTTGAAATATTACAATCCAGCCATGGCCGATGCTGCTGTAGCATCGGACATGGCTGGAGACACCGATTCCACCCCCCCCACGGCGATCGCCCCCCCCCCGCAACTGAATGACAGCGGCGATCTGCCGCCGCTGTCATGATCTGCCCCCCTCCCATTCCCTCTGCTCCCCGCCAACTTCCGATAACCCCCTCACCCCATCTCACCTCCCCGGCACCTTCTAAGTCCCCGTGTCGCTCCCGGTGTCCGGCGGGTCCGGTTCATGGGCGCCGCCATCTTAGAAAATGGCGGCCGCATGCGCAGTGCGCCTGCCCGAATCTGCCGGCTGCAGATTCCATTCTTTCATTTTGATCACTCTCACAGTGATCAAAATGAAAGAAAAAGTAAATAAACCCCCCGATTATCACCCCCATAGGTAGGCACAACTAATAAAATAAAGAAAATATTTTTATTTTTATTTTTCCATTAGGGTTAGGGTTAGGGTTGAAAAGAGGGTTAGGGTTAGGGTTGAAAAGAGGGTTAGGGTTAGGGTTGAAAAGAGGGTTAGGGTTAGGGTTGAAAAGAGGGTTAGGGTTAGGGTTGGAAAGAGGGTTAGGGTTGGAAAGAGGGTTAGGGTTAGGGTTGGAAAGAGGGTTATGGTTAGGGTTGGAAAGAGGGTTAGGGTTAGGATTGGAAAGAGGGTTAGGGTTGGAAAGAGGGTTAGGGTTAGGGTTGGAATTAGGGTTAGCGTTGGAATTAGGGTTAGGCTTGTGGTTAGGGATGTGTTAGGGTTAGGGCTGTGGTTAGGGGTGTGTTGGGGTTAGGGTTGGAGTTAGAATTGAGGGGTTTCCACTGTTTAGGCACATCAGGGGGTCGCCAAACGCGACATGGTGCAACCATTGATTCCAGCCAATTTTGCGTTCAAAAAGTCAAACGGTGCTCCCTCCCTTCCAAGCCCTGACGTGTGCCCAAACAGTGGTTTACCCCAACATATGAGGTATCAGCGTACTCAGGAAAAATTGCACAACAACTTTTGGGGACTAATTTCTCGTGTTACCCTTGGGAAAATAAAAAATTGGGGGCTAAAAAATTATTTTTGTGGAAAAAAATGATTTTTTCATTTTCACGTCTCTGCATTATAAACTTCTGTGAAGCACTTGGGGGTTCAAAGTGCTCACAACACATCTTACATACGTTCCTTGGAAGGTCTAGTTTCCAAAATGGGGTCACTTGTGGGGGGTTTCCACTGTTTAGGCACATCAGGGGCTCTGCAAACATGACGACCGCAGACTATTCCATCAAAGTCTGCATTTCAAAACGTCACTACTTCCCTTCCGAGCCCCGACGTGTGCCCAAACAATGGTCCCTCCCCACATATGGGGTATCAGCATACTCAGGGCAAACTGGACAACAACTTTTGGGGTCCAATTTCTCCTGTTACCCTTGTGAAAATAAAAAATTGCGAGCCAAAAATTCATTTCTTGAGGAAAAAAAAAGATTTTTTATTTTCATGGCTCTGCGTTACAATCTTCTGTGAAGCTCTTCGGGGTTCAAGGTGCTCACCACACATCTAGATAAGTTCCTTGGGGGGTCTAGTTTCCAAAATGGGGTCACTTGTGGGGGGTTTCCACAGTTTAGGTACATCAAGGGCTCTGCAAATGTAACATGATGCCCGCAGACCATTCCATCAAAGTCTGCATACCAAAACATCACTACTTCCCTTCCGAGCCCTGACGTGTGCCCATACAGTGGTCATCCCCCACATATGGGGTATCAGCGTACTCAGGACAAACTGGACAACAACTTTTGGGGTCCAATTTCTCCTGTTACCCTTGTGAAAAAAAAATTGCGTGCTAAAATTCATTTCTTTTGAGGGAAAAAAAATGATTTTTTATTTTCACGGCTCTGCATTATAAACTTCTGTGAAGCACTTGGGGGTTCAAGGTGCTCACCACACATCTAGATAAGTTCCTTGGGGGGTCTAGTTTCCAAAATGGGGTCACTTGTGGGGGGTTTCTACTGTTTAGGCACACAGGGGCTCAGCAAATGTAACATGACGCCCGCAGACCATTCCATCAAAGTCAGCATTTCAAAATGTCACTACTTCCCTGCTGAGCCCCAACGTGTGCCCAAACAGTGGTTCCCCCCCACATATGGGGTACCAGCGTACTCAGGACAAACTGGACAACAACTTTTGGGGTCCAATTTATCCTAGTACCCTTGTGAAAATAAAAAATTGCCAACTAAAAAAAAATTTTTTTAGGAAAAAAAAAGATTTTTTATTTTCACTGCTCTGCATTATAAACTTCTGTGAATCACCTGGGGGTTCAAAGTGCTCACTATGCATCTAGATAAGTTCCTTAGGGGGTCTAGTTTCCAAAATGGGGTCATTTGTGGGGGAGCTCCAAAGTTTAGGCACACAGGGGCTCTCCAAACACGACATGGTGTCCGCTAACGATTGGAGCTAATTTTCATTTCAAAAAGTCAAATGGCGCTCATTCCCTTCTGCGCCCTGCCGTGCACCCAAACAGTGGGCCCCCCCCCACATATGGGGTACCAGCGTACTCAGGACAATCTGGACAACAACTTTTTTGGTTCAATTTCTCCTGTTACCCTTGTGAAAATAAAAAATAGCGTGCTAAAAAATCATTTTTGAGGAAAAAAAATGATTTTTTATTTTCACTGCTCTATGTTATAAACTTTTGTGAAGCACTTGGGGGTTCAAAGTGCTCACTACACATCTAGATAAGTTCCTTAAGGGGTATAGGTTCCAAAATTGTGTCACTTGTGGGGGAGCTCCAATGTTTAGGTACACAGGGGCTCTCCAAACGTGACATGGTGTCCGATAACGATTGGAGCTAATTTTCCATTCAAAAAGTCAAATGGCGCTCCTTCCCTTCCGGGCCCTGCCGTGCACCCAAACAGTGGTTTATGACCACATATGAGGTATCGGTGTACTCAGGAGAAATTGCCCAACAAATTTTAGGATCCATTTTATCCTGTTGCCCATGTGAAAATGAAAAAACTGAGGCTAAAATATAATTTTTGTGAAAAAAAGTACTTTTTTTTTTTTTACGGATCAATTTGAGAAGCACCTGGGGGTTCAAAGTGATCACTATGCATCTAGATAAGTTCCTTGGGGGGTCTAGTTTCCAAAATGGGGTCACTTGTGGGGGAGCTCCAGTGTTTAGGCACACAGCGACTCTCCAAACGCGACATGGCAAGCGCTAAATATTCCAGCATATTTTCCATTCAAAATGTCAAATGGCGCTCCTTCCCTTCTGAGCCCTGCCATGCGCCCAAACAGTGGTTTTTGACCACATATGAGGTATCGGTGTACTCAGGGGAAATTGCCCAACAAATTTTAGGATCCATTTTATCCTGTTGCCCATGTGAAAAATGAAAAAATTGATGCTGAAAGAAAATTTTTGTTGGAAAAATTAAAATGTCCTTTTTTTGCTTCCATGTTGCTTCAGTTCCTGTGAAACACCTAAAGGGTTAATAATCTTCTTGAATGTAGTTTTGAGTAGCTTGAGGGGTGCAGTTTTTAGAATGGTGTCACTTTTGGGTATTTTCTACCATATAGACCCCTCAAAGTAACTTCAAATGTGAGGTGGTCCCTAAAAAAAATGGTTTTGTAAATTTTGTTGTAAAAATGAGAAATCGCTGGTCAACTTTTAACCCTTATAACTTCCTAACAAAAAAATATTTTGCTTCCAAAATTGTGCTGATGTAAAGTAGACATGTGGGAAATGTTATTTAGTAACTATTTTGTGTCACATAACTCTCTAGTTTAACAGAATAAAAATTCAAAATTTGAAAATTGCGAAATTTTCACAATTTTCGCCAAATTTCTGATTTTTTCACAAATAAACGCAAAAATTATCGATCTAAATTTACCACTAACATGAAGCCCAATATGTCACGAAAAAACAATCTCAGAATCGCTAGGATGCATTGAAGCGTTCCAGAGTTACTACCTCATAAAGGGACACTGGTCAGAATTGCAAAAAATGGCCAGGTCATTAAGGTCAAAATAGGCTGGGTCATGAAGGGGTTAATGTACACTCTGCATCACATCTTGACGGAAAAAAATAGAAATATAAACACATGGGCCATGCATACAGTGAACAGGTCTGTAGGACAGTGTTCACACCACAAAAAGACTGAAACACAGAAAAACACAGTATAACGTAAAAAAATACTCTGTTGTAAAAAAGTAACAGTAAACAGTAAGTGCTAGTAAAAAGATAACAAAACAGGGTATTTGGTTGATATTTTTTTTGCAAATAATGTATACTAAGCCGCTCTACCAATCGTCAAGGTATACCCATATCAGAGCAGTCCCTAACTGATGTATTTAAAAACCTGACCATGTGTATAGTACCTATATGACCTGTTGAAGCTCAATGTAAGCGCGAAACGATCGTCTTCTGTATTTGCTCCATCGTTTATCTGCCTGCTGTTGGTGATATGATGCCACAATAAAGGATATTTTTTGCACGGGATGAATTGTGCCTATCCGCTTTCTTCTCTATCTGATATGGGTATACCTTGACGTTTGGTAAAGCGGCTTAGTATACATTTATCGAAAATAAAGTATCAATCAAATACCCTGTTTTGTTATCTTTTTACTAGCACTTGCTGTTTACTGTTCCTTTTTTCCATAGAGTTTTTTTTACGTTTGTTATACTGTGTTATTCTGTGTTTCGGAAAAAAATAGAAATGTTGAAATTTTTGCAGATTTACTAAAAAAGAAAAAACAAAATGTCACATGGTCATAAGTATTCAGACCCTTTGTTTAGACACTCATATTTAAGTCACATGCTGTCCATTTCCTTGTGATCCTCCTTGAGATGGTTCTACTCCTTCATTGGGGTCTAGCTGTGTTTAATTATCTGAAAGGACTTGATTTGGAAAGGCACACACCTGTCTATATAAGACCTCACAGCTCACAGTGCATGTCAGACCAAATGAGAATCATGAGGTCAGAGGAACTTGCCAATGAGCTCAGAGACAGAATTGTGGCAAGGCACAGATCTGGCCAAGGTTACAAAAGAATTTCTGCAGTACTCAAGGTTTCTAAGAGGACAGTGGCCTCCATAATCCTTAAATGGGAGAAGTTTTGCACCACCAGAAGTATTCCTAGACCTGGCTGTCCAGCCAAACTGAGCAATCATGGGAGAAGAGCTTTGGTGAGAGGAAAAGAAGAACCCCAAGATTATTGTGGCTGAGCTCCAGAGATGCAGTAGGGAGATGGGAGAAAGTTCCACAAATTCAGCTATCACTGCAGCCCTCCACCAGCCAGGCCTTTATGGCAGAGTGGCCCAACGGAAGCCTCTCCTCAGTACAAGACATACGAAAACCCTCATAGAGTTTGCTAAAAAACACATGAAGGACTCCCAGACTATGAGAAATAAGATTCTCTGGTCTGATGAGACGAAGATAGAACTTTAATAATTCTAAGCGGTTTATGTGGAGAAAATCAGGTACTGCTCATCACCTGCCCAATACAATCCCAACAGTGAAACATGGTGGTGGCATGCTATGGGGGTGTTTTTCAGCTGCAGAGACAGGATGACTGGTTGCAATTGAAGGAAACATGAATGCGGCCAAGTACAGAGATATCCTGGATGAAAAACTCTTCCAGAGTGCTCAGGACCTCAGACTTGGCCGAAGGTTTACCTTCCAACAAGACAATGACCCTAAGCACACAGCTAAAATAACAAAGGAGTGGCTTCGGAACAACTCTGTGACCATTCTTGATTGGCCCAGCCAGAGCCCTGACCTAAACCCAATTGAGCATCTCTGGAGAGATCTGAAAATGGCTGTCCACCAACGTTCACCATCCAACTTGACGGAACTAGAGAGGATCTGCAAGAAAGAATAGCAGAGGATCCCCAAATCCAGGTGTGAAAAACTTGTTGCATCATTCCCAAGAAGGCTCACAGCTGTACTAGCTCATAAGGGTGCTTCTACTCAATACTGAGCAAAAGGTCTGAATATTTATGACCATGTGACATTTCAGTTTTTCTTTTTTAATAAACTTGCAAAAATGTCTACATTTCTGTTTTTTCCTTCAAGATGGGGTGCAGAGTGTACATTAATGAGAAAGAAATGAACTTTTTTGAATTTACCAAATGGCTGCAATGAAACAAAGAGTGAGAAATGTAGAGGTCTGAATACTTTCCGTACCCACTGTATATATGTATGCCACTGACATCTATATATCTATGTATTCGATGTGTATAGATCCATTCTAACCTGTCACCCTGTGATTTTACTGTATATATATATATATATATATATATATATATATGTGTGAATCTGACAAAAGTAATAAAGTAAAGAAAAATCAAAAATCTATGAAAATGAACAAATGAAGTCAGACATTGCTTTTCAACCATGCTTACACAGAATTAAAAAAAAAAATAAAATAAGACTCATGAAATAGGCCTGGACAGAAATGATGGTACCCCTGAAAATAATGTGACAAAAGGGACATGTTAAATCAAGGTGTGTGCTGTTTGGTGACATGGTGTGTGTCACACTCAACATGGACCAGAGGAAGCGAAGGAAAGAATTGTTTCAGGAGATTAGAAAGAATATTATAGACAAACATGTTAAAGGTAAAAGTTATAAGACCATCTCCAAGCAGCTAGATGTTCTTGTGACTACAGTTGCACATATTATTCAGAAATTTAAGCTCCATGGGACTGTAGCCAACCTCCCTGGACATGGCCGCAGAAGGAAAATTGATGACAAATCAAAGAGACGGATAATACGAACGGTAACTAAAGAGCCCAGAAAAACTTCTAAACAGGTTAAAGGTGAACTTCAAGCTCAAGGAACATCAGTGTCAGATCGCACCATCCGTCTTTGTATGAGCCAAAGTGGACTTCATGGGAGATGACCAAGGAGGACACCATTGTTGAAAAAAATCATAAAAAAGCCAGACTGGAATTTGCCAAACTACATGTTGACAAGCCACAAAGATTCTGGGAGAATGTCCTATGGACAGTTGAGACAAAAATGGAATTTTTTGGCAAGGCACATCAGCTCTATGTTCACAGATGGAAAAATTAAGCATATCAAGAAAAGAACACTGTCCCAACATCAGGTTGCCGCAAAACCGGAGCAGAAGTGAACCTTCGCTTCAGCTCCTGAAAGGAAGAAACAGCCTCCGGAGACCAATTCAGCACATCAGCACCCTTCTTAGTCAAATCAGTCAATGGTTTGGCAATACCAGAAAAATTAGCTATAAATTTACGATAAAAATTAGCAAAACCCAAAAACTTCTGGAGGGCCTTCAAAGAAGTGGGCTGAACCCAATCATAAATGGCCTGTACCTTGGCCGGGTCCATTTCAATAGTTGACGGAGACAAAATAAATCCCAAAAATGAAATCCTCTGTACACCAAAAAGGCATTTCGATCCTTTGACATACAGGGAATTCTCCCTCAAAATCCGGAACACAGTCCGAACATGTTCCACATGAGAGTCCCAATCCTTGGAAAAGATCAAAATATCATCCAGATAGATGATCAAAAATTTATCCACCAAGTCTCGGAAAATGTCATTCATGAAGACAGAAGGGGCATTAGTGAGCCCAAAAGCCATCACCAGGTACTCAAAATGTCCCTCCGGAGTATTAAACGCCGTCTTCCATTCATCCCCATGCTTAATGTGAATAAGATTATACGCCCCCTGAGGTCAAGCTTTGTAAACCAGCAAGCACCTTTAACTCTGGAGAATAGATCAGAAATCAGGGGTAACGGATACTGATATTTAACAGTAATTTTGTTGAGGGAACGATAGTCAATACAAGGCCTTAATGACCCATCTTTCTTAGCCACGAAAAAAAAACCAGTACCTAAGGGTGAAGAGAATGGTCTAATATGACCCTTCTCCAACGACTCCTTAATATAGGATCGCATAGCCTCATGCTCGGGTACAGATAAATTGAAAAGTCGACCCTTGGGAAATTTACACCCAGGGCTCAGCTCAATTGCACAGTCATAACTCCTATGAGGAGGCAAAGACGCAGACTCATTCTCACTAAATACATCATAAAAATCAGCCAAATAGTCAGGAACATCATGCGACGGGGAGAGGTGGAGAAAACAGGAGCATCACTAAGGGCACACCGACAACCCCAACTCACCACAGACAAAGATTTCCAATCCAAAACTGGATTATGGATTTGCAACCAGGGAAACCCCAGAACAATGGTATCATGCAAATAATGCAACACCAAAAATCTGCAATTCTCTTGATGGTCTGGAGCGACCCGCATTACCATCTGGGTCCAAAACTGAGGTTTATTCTTCGCCAAAGGAGTAGCATCAATACCCATCAAAGGGATAGGCGTCTGCAGAGGTGTCATAGGAAATCCACAATGTTTAGCAAAATCCAAGTCCATCAAGTTCAGAGCTGCTCCCGAATCCACAAAAGCCTTAGCGGAAAATGTGGACAGGGAGCAGATCAGAGTAATTGCCAGAAGAAACTTAGGTTGAACACCACCCAAAGCAAATGTGTGTGCAAAATGTTTCTCTCGTTTAGGGCAGACAGAAATAATATGCAAGGCATCACCACAGAAGAAACACAGCTTATTACGCCTTCTGAACTCCTGACGTTGCGCCCTAGACAAAACTCTATCACATTGCATAGGTTCAGACATTTGTTCAACAGGTGGCAACAGCTCTCATGCGGTTTTGCATTCACGCAAACGCCGATCAACCTGAATGGCTAATGACATAGAATCGTCAAGACCAGAGGGAACAGGAAATCCCACCATAGTATCTTTTATGGTTTCTGACAAACCCTTCCGAAAGAGAGCTGCCAAGGCACCATCATTCCAGGTAGTAAGGACCGCCCACTTTCTGAATTTTTGACAGTACAACTCTGCAGAATCCCGACCCTGGCTCAATGCCAACAGGGCCTTTTCAGCCTGATCAATAACATTAGGTTCATCATACAACAACCCCAAGGCTTGAAAAAATGCGTTCACATTAGTAAGAATAGGATCATTAGGTTTCAAAGAAAACGCCCAATCCTGGGGATCGCCGCGCAGCAAAGAGATGACAATTTTAACCTGCTGTGCGGAGCTCCCCGATGAGTTAAGCTTCAAGGCAAAAAATTATTTTCAATTATTCTTAAAATTCAAAAATTTAGACCGATCCCCAAAAAACACATCAGGAGTAGGGATCTTTGGTTCAGCAGCATGTGAATGAGCAAGATAGGCGGAAATTCCCCGCACTTCAGCCGTGAGCTGCTCCACACAATCAGACAATTGCTTCATCTCCATTGAGAAAGAAAAAAAAATTCCCCCTACGGCCTCAGAGACATAGAGGAAAAAATATACACAAAAAAAAAAAAAATCTGACAAACTCTTTTTTTTTTTTTTTTTTTATACAATTCTTTCCTGCTATTGAGTACCCTAGGATCTGCGGTATGGCTGGTGATTCTGTTATGAATGAGTCACCGAAGGAGGAAAAAACAAAAATACAAGCTAAGTCCAGAAAACCGGAGAGGTTGGTAGCTATCGGATTGCAGACCTCCGATCCTATCCACAACAACTAACAGTAGCCGTGGGGGTTCCTACGATGCCTTAGACCCCTCGATCACAGCCAGAGAACTAAATAGGCCTAAAGAAAGAAAGGGGAAATCTAAACTGCCCCAGAGCAGACCCCAAAGCAATAGGCAGCCCCCAACATATAATGACGGTGAAGCAAGATGAAAACACTAACACAGATAGAAAGATAGATAGAGCAAACGATGGGGCCCAAGCTAACTAAAAAGGACAGGATAGAAAAGCTGCTGTCTGCAATCTGTAAAAACCCTACCAAAAAATGTCCCAACCGTCTGATAGGAAAAACAGGCCCTGAAGTTGATAGGACTTCAAAATGACTATATCAGCACTCAGGTAAATTCTGAAGACAGAGCAAAGAGACAAACTGATCAGAGACAAAAATGGAACTCAGCACACCCCCGACCGGGGATGGCTGAACTCCAAAAAACAAGGGAAACAAAACAAAACTAATAAGTTCAAAAGCAGAGCAAAAACTTATCTTTGGGAAGCAGAAGTCAGACTGGTCTCCAAGAATCCAGCAGAGAAATCACCAGCGACTCAGAAGGGCGTCGGCTGCCTTATATCCAGTCAGAAGTTCCTGTTACCCAGTCATCATCTACCAGACCAGGTGTTTGGTAATCAGCCTCACTACCTTCCTTCACCAGAAGAGGGAGTTCATCTGACATCAACGGTGAAGGGGAAAATGAACTCACAACACTCAAGACTATCAAGGGATTCTAGAGAGAAATGTGCTGCTCAGTGTCAGAAAGCTTGGTCTCAGACGCAGGTCATGGGTCTTGCAACTGGATAATGACCCAAAACACACAGCTAAAAACACCCAAGAATGGCTAAAAGGAAAACATTGGACTATTCTGAAGTGACCTTTTATGAGCCCTGACCTAAATCCTATTAAGCATCTTTGGAAAGAGCTAAAACATGTCGTCTGGAAAAGGCAACCTTCAAACACGAGACAACTGGAGCAGTTTGCTCTTGAGTAGTGGGCCAAAATACCTGTCGAGAGGTGCAGAAGTCTCATTGACAGTAACAGGAATCGTTTGATTGCAGTGATTGCCTAAAAAGGTTGTGCAACAAAATATTAAGTTAAGGGTACCATCATTTCTGTCCAGGCCTATTTCATGAGTTTTATTTTTGTTAAAATTCTGTGGAAGCATGGCTGAAAATCAATGTCTGACTTTTATTTGTTCATTTTCATAGATTTTTTATTTATTGTTACTTTTGTCAGATTCAAGTTATTTCTGTGACCATTATGGGTTTTTCTGTCATTAAACGAGGGGTACCAATAATTTTGACCATGTGTGAATATGTGTTTTGAAGAATATTTCCTTTGAAAATGATGTGTAACTGACATAGAGAATTGCTCTATGTAAAAGCTCATGTTAAAATTGCACTGCATTCGGATGTAAATCGGATGCTAGGTGTGAAGAATTGGATTGTACACGCATGACACTCGCATTACACTCGTGCGACTCTCGGCAGAGTGAATTGGATTGTTTTTTTATTAGTGTGACTCCAGCCTAAGTGTCATGTTTGTATCCATCACTGTGGATATTGTATTTTTTTTGTGTATTTGCCTGTAATAGACTGTGGAGTATACGTGCACCACCTCAATAGTTGGAAGCAAGCAGCTGCAGGGAACATATACTTGGTAATTTTCTACCTGTACCTGCGCTTGCAGTAACATGATTTAAATGCTATTTACAAGAAAATTAACACTAAGGGTATGTGCACACGTTGCGTTTTTAAGCGTTTTTGCCGTTTTTTTCCGCAGCGGAAATGCTTAAAAAACGCTATTAAAACACATCCCAAGCAATCCTATGGGATTCCGCAGTTGCTGTGCCCATGCAGCAGATTTTACCGCTGCGGAATCGCATAGCAGTAAAATCCACAGCATGTTCATTATCCCTGCAGAATCGCAGCGATTCCGCACACATAGGATTGCATTGAAACGCTCACTTTAAGCATGTGGCTATGTCCACCATGCGTGAAGTGAGTGCTTCATGTGCGGATAGTACCCAGGATCTGGAGGAGAGGAGATTCTCCTCCATGCCCTGGGTACCATATCCCTGTAAAAGATAGAATAAAAATAAAAAATAATGATATACTCACCTTCTGATGGTCCCCGGAGTCCTTCCCGCCTCTCAGCCACGCTGCCAACATCCTCCATTCCCAGTGATGCATTGCACGAATCACTTGAGATGACGTCGCGGTCTCGCGAGCGTGACATCATCTGGGGTGATTCTCGCAATGCATCCCTGGGAACGGAACGTACCGGGAGCGTCGCTGAGGAGAACGGGGGCCGACGGAAGGTGAGAATAGCCATATATTTTTTATTTTTTTAAATTTTTTACGTTCTATCTTTTACTATTGATGCCGCATAGGCAGCTTCAATAGTAAAAAGGTGGTCACACTTGTCAAGCGCTATGCTTGACAAGTGTGACCAACCTGTCAATCACCTTTCCAAGCGATGCTTCAAATCGCTTGGAAAGCGCAAGCATTCTGCAAGCTAAAAACGCTTGTTTTGCGGGAAAACGCATGCGAATTCAGCATGCGTTTTACCTGCGGCAGGGAGTTGCGAAAATGCTGTGGACAATTCCGCAGCATTTCTGCAACGTGGGCACATAGCCTAAATCTGCAGGTAAATAGCGTCTTTTTGTAGGTGTTGTTATGGAAATATATATGTATATGTATTTCATCTGGATCTCACTTGCCTGCTATAGGCTATAGGCTATATACTTATGTACTCTCTTATACACTCTATATATTCATATATGCGCACTTAGAGATATAATCATAGCTGTCTTCAACTTTATAATCAGTGACTGGAGCTGACCTAACCCCATGAAGTCTGTCTGGACAACCAACGTGATAGCATTGTCTTGTGACTTGAGAAATATCTAGCAGACATAGGGAATGAGGAAGTAAGGCCAGATGTGCCAGTCGATACCAGAACATGCTGACACTGCAGAACAATAGGCCGTAAATTATACTGCTAGAATCAGCTTTTTTGGGTAAACTCTTCCATATATGTTCATGTATTCAAACTGACCAATTAAACTAGAAGTTCATCCTTTATGTTAATCAGATAACCTCCCTTTCCTACATGTATCCATAAATATAGGTATGCTTAATAAAGCTACAGAGCATTGAAAGAATCGATTGCTGTCTCTGTGTACAGTTCTTTTCTTCCAGTTGAGCGCTCAATAAGACTCTGTCTAATTTGGGCAGGCCACAGTACGCACAGGGGTAAATCTACCCACATAAATTTCTACATCAGTGTCAATGAAAAAGCAACAAAGTCAAAAGATGACGCTGCAGACTCACTACCAAAAGACAGTGGGAAGTTGTAAACTTTAATTAATGTTTTTTTTATGGTGGAATAATTTGATATTCCTAATGTTATATCGCACTTAGAGAACAGCGTCCATCATGTGACTCATTGGTGATACATATAGATCATGAAACATGTTTGTTTTATGTGGCAAACTCTGTTTTCTACTGCCTACATAAAGCGTGTGCCTTTTGGAATTAATGTGTTAAAAGAGACTTCTCAGGATTGAAAGTTATCTCCTATCCATAGTACTGCAGAATAACTTAACCTCTTCACCCCAAAGCCTGTTTTCACCTACATGACCACGCTATTCTTTTTTCAGTTCTAACTATTGTCACTTTATGAGATAACTCTGGAGCTCTTCAATGGCTCTCACCGATATTGAGAATGTTTTCTCGTGATATATTATACTTCATGATAGTGGTACAATTTGTTGAATATAACTTGCGTTTCTTTGTGAAAATATCTGAAATTTTGAGAAAATTATAATTTTTACTTTAATTTTTAGGCCCTTAAATCAGAGAGTTATGTCACGCAAAATAGTTAATAAATAACAATTCCCACATGTCTACTTTACATCAGTTTTTAAACAATTTGTTTTTGTTAGTAAGGTAGAAAGGTTAAAAGTTAATCAGCAGATTCTCATTTTTCCAACAAAATTTACAAAAACATTTTTTTGAAGTGAATCTGTGTGGTTTATTTGACGAAAAATGCCCAAAATGGCACCATTCTAAACACTGCAAACCACAAAGTGCTCAAAACCACATTCAAGATGTTTTTTAACCCTTCAGGTGCTTTACAGGAATTAATGCAATGTGAAAAGAAAAAAATTACTGTTTTTCACAAAAATGATACTTTAGCCCCAAATTTTTCATTTTCACAAGAATAACAGGAGAAAATGAACCTCAATTTCTCCATAGTGCACTGATACTCAATATTTGGGAAAAAGATACTGTTTGGGCATACGGCAGGGCTCGGTAGGGAAGGCACACCGTTAGACTTCTTGAACACAAAATTGGCTGGAATCGAGAACAGATGCCATGTTGCATTTGGAGTGCCCCTGATGTGCCTAAACAGTGGAAATCCCCCTCAAGTGACCCCATTTTGGAAACTAGACCATTAAAGGAACTTATCTTGATGTGTGATGAGCACCTTGAACCGCCATTTGCAGAATTTTGTAACATCGAGCCGAGAAAATTTACATTTGTCCCACAAAAATGTTATTTTAGCCCCATTTTTTTTTCATTTTCACAAGGTTAACAGGAGAAAATGGACTCCAAAATTTGTTGTGCAATTTCTCCTAAGTACGCCGATACCCCATATATGAGGGAAAACTAGTGTTTGGACTCACGGCATTGCTCGGAAGGGAAGGAGTGACATTTTGTAGCTCAGACTTTGATGGAATGGTCTGTGGGCACCATGTTGCATTTGGAGAGCCCCTGATGTGCATAAACAATGGAAACCCCCCACAAGTGACCCCATTTTGGAAACTAGACCCCTCAAGGAATTTATCTAGATGTGTGGTGAGCACCTGAAATCCATTGGTGCTTCACAGAATTTTACAATGTTGAGTCGTAAAAAAGAAAAAATCAGATTTTTCCCACAAAAAGCTCCAATTTTTTTTCATTTTCACAAGGGTAGCAAGAGAAACTGGACTCCAAAATTTGTTGTGCAATTTCTTTTGAGTATGCTGATGGACCATATGTGGTGGAAGCTTGTACAGTTTAATTCTGTACCTGGCCCTCTTACTGGGCAAGTATTTTCAGAATTTTACCCTCCCTTAACCCCTTCACCCCCAAGGGTGGTTTACACGTTCATGACCGGGTCAATTTTTACAATTCTGACCACTGTACCTTTATGAGGTCATAACTCTGGAACGCTTCCATGGATCCCGGTGATTCTGACATTGTTTTCTCGTGACATATTGTACTTCATGTTAGTGGTAAAATTTCATTCATATAACTTGCGTTTATTTGTGAGAAAAATGGAAATTTGGCAAAAATTTTGAAAATTTCGCAATTTTCCAACTTTGAATTTTTATGCCCTTAAATCACAGAGATACGGCACACAAAAAACTTGATAACTAACATTTCCCACATGTTTACTTTACGTCAGCACAATTTTGGAACCCAAATTTTTTTTGTTAGGAAGTTATAAGGGTTGAAAGTTGACCAGCGATTTCTCATTTTTACAACACCATTTTATTTTTAGGACCACATCACATTTGAAGCCACTTTGAGGGGTCTATATGATAGAAAATACCCAAAAGTGACACCATTCTAAAAACTGCACCCCTTAAGGTGGTCAAAACCACATTCAAGAAGTTTATTAACCCTTTAGGTGCGTCACAGGAATTTTTTTGAATATTTAAAAAAAAATGAACATCTAACTTTTTTTTCACAAAAAAAATACTTCAGGTTCAATTTTTTTTTATTTTACCAAGGGTAAAAGGAGAAATTGGACTGGAAAAATTATTGTGCAATTTGTCCTGAGTACGCTGATACCTGATATGTGGGGGGGAACGACTGTTTCGGCGCATGGCAGAGCTCAGAATGGAAGGAGCGCCGTTTGACTTTTTCAATGCAAAATTGGCTGGAATTCAGATCGGACGCCATGTCACGTTTGGCGAGTCCCTGATGTACCTAAACAGTGGAAACCCCCTACAAGTGACCCCATTTTGGAAACTAGACAAGGAACTTATCTAGATATGTGGTGAGAACTTTGAACCCACAAGGGCTTTACAGAAGTTTATAACGTACAGCGGTACAATTAAAAAATCATACAGTCATATGTAAAAGTTTGGGCACCCCTATTAATGTTAACCTTTTTTCTTTATAACAATTTTGTTTTTTGCAACAGGTATTTCAGTTTCATATATCTAATAACTGATGGACTCAGTTATATTTCTGGATTCAAATGAGGTTTATTGTACTAACAGAAAATGTGCAATCTGCATTTAAACAAAATTTCACCGGTGCAAAAGTATGGGCACCCTTATCATTTTCTTGATTTGAACACTCCTAACTACTTTTTACTGACTTCCTGAAGCACTAAATTGGTTTTGTAACCTCATTGAGCTTTGATCTTCATAGCCAGGTGTATCAAATCATGAGAAAAGGTATTTAAAGTGGCCACTTGCAAGTAGTTCTCCTATTTGATTCTCCTATGAAGAGTGGCATCATGGGCTCCTCAAAACAACTCTCAAATGATCTGAAAACAAAGATTATTCAACATAGCTTTTCAGGGGAAGGATACAAAAAGTTGTCTCAGAGATTTAAACTGTCAGTTTCCACTGTGAGGAACATAGTAAGGAAATGGAAGAACACAGGTACAGTTATTGTTAAGCCCAGAAGTGGCAGGCCAAGAAAAATATCAGAAAGGCAGAGAAGAAGAATGGTGAGAACAGTCAAGGACAATCCACAGACCACCTCCAAAGACCTGCAGCATCATCTTGCTGCAGATGGTGTCACTGTGCATCGGTCAACAATACAGCGCACTTTGCACAAGGAGAAGCTGTATCGGAGAGTGATGCGAAAGAAGCCGTTTCTGCAAGCACGCCACAAACAGAGTCGCCTGAGGTATGCAAAAGCACATTTGGACAAGCCAGTTACATTTTGGAAGAAGGTCCTGTGGACTGATGAAACAAAGATTGAGTTGTTTGGTCATACAAAAAGGCGTTATGCATGCGCTGTATTGTTGACCGATGCACAGTGACACCATCTGCAGCAAGATGATGCTGCAGGTCTTTGGAGGTGGTCTGTGGATTAGGGGAAGCAGCGCCATTTGACGTTTTTGGCTGGAATTGAGATCGGACACCATGTCGCGATTGGAAAACCCCTGATGTACCTAAACAGTGGAAACCCCCCACAAATGACACCATTTTGTAAACTATACCCCCCAAGGAACTTATCTAGATGTGTGGTGAGCACTTTGAACCCCCCAGTGCTTCACAGAAGTTTATAACGCCCGGGCGTGAAAATAAAAAATTAGTATTTTTTCCACAGACATGATCTTTTAGTCACCATTTTTTATTTTCCCAAGGGTACCAGGAGAAATTGGACCCCAAAAGTTGTTGTCCAATTTGTCCTGAGTATGCTGATACCCCATATGTGGGAGAAAAGTACTGTATGGGCACACGTCGGGGCTCGGAAGGGAAGTAGTGACGTTTTGGAATGCAGACTTTGATGGAATGGTCTGCGGGTGTCATGTTGCCTTTGTAGAGCCCCTAATGTACCTAAACAGTGGAAACCCCCCCACAAATGACCACATTTTGAAAACTAGACCCCCTTAGGAACTTATCTAGATGTGAGGTGAGCACTTTGAACCCCCAAGGGCTTCACAGAAGTTTATAATGCCAGGGCATGAAAATAAAAAAATCGGATTTTTTTCCACAAACATGATCAATTAGTCCCCAATTTTTTTATTTTCCCAAGGGTATCAGGAGAAATTGAACCCCAAAAGTTGTTGTCCAATTTGTCCTGAGTTCGCTGACACCCCATATGTGGGAGAAAACTACTGTATGGACACATGTCAGGGCTCGGAAGGGAAGTAGTGACGTTTTGGAATGCAGACTTTGATGGAATGGTCTGCGGGTGTCATGTTGCCTTTGGAGAGCCCCTAATGTACCTAAACAGTGGAAACCCCCACAAATGACCCCATTTTGGAAACGAGACCCCCTAAGGAACTTATCTAGATGTGTGGTGAGCACTTTGAACCCCCAAGGGCTTCACAGAAGTTTATAATGCCCGGGCATGAAAATAAAAAAATCTTATTTTTTCCACAAACATGATCAATTAGTCCCCAATTTTTTTATTTTCCCAAGGGTAACAGGACAAATTGAACCCCAAAAGTTGTTGTCCAATTTGTCCTGAGTACGCTGACGCCCATATGTGGGAGAAAACTACTGTATGCACACACGTCGGGGCTCGGAAGGGAAGTAGTGACGTTTTGGAATGCAGACTTTGAGGGAATGTTCTGCGGGTGTCATGTTGCCTTTGGAGAGCCCCTAATGTACCTAAACAGTGGAAACCCCCCACAAATGACACCATTTTGGAAACGAGACCCCCAGGGAACTTATCTAGATGTGTGGTGAGCACTTTGAACCCCCAAGGGCTTCACAGAGTTTATAATGCCCGGGCATGAAAATAAAAAAATTGTATTTTTTCCACAAACATGATCAATTAGTCACCAATTTTTTCATTTTCCCAAGGGTAACAGGAGAAATTGGACCCCAAAAGTTGTTGTCCAATTTGTCATGAGTATGCTGACACCCCATATGTGGGAGAAAACTACTGTATGGACACACGTCGGGGCTCGGAAGGGAAGCAGTGACGTTTTGGAATGCAGACTTTGATGGAATGGTCTGCGGGTGTCATGTGCGTTTGGAGAGCCCCTGATGTACCTAAACCATTGAAACTCCACAAGTGACCCCATTTTGGACACTAGACCCCCCACAGAATTTATCTAGATGTGTGGTGAGCACTTTGAACCCCCAAGTGCTTCACAGAAGTTTATAACGCTCGGACGTGAAAATAAAAAAATCATTTTTTTCCACAAAAATGATATTTTTGCCCCCATTTTTTTATATTTTCCTAAGGGTAACAGGAGAAATTGGACCCCAAAAATTGTTTTACAATTTGTCCTGAGTAGGCTGATACCCTACATGTGGGGGTTAAACACTGTTTGGGCGCATGGCAGAGCTTGGAAGGGAAGGAGCACCATTTGACTTTTTCAACTCAGAATTGGCTGGAATTGAGATCAGGCGCCATGTTGCATTTGGAGAGCCCCTGATGTGCCCAAACAGTGAAAACCCCCAATTCTAACTCCAACCCGAACCCCAACACACCCCTAACCCTAATCTGAGCCCTAACCCTAACCCTAGCCCTAAACCTAACCCTAGCCCAAACCCTACCCTAACCCTAACCCTAGCCCTAACCCTAACCCTAATGAAAAATGGAAATAAATACTTTTTTTTATTTTATTATTTTTCCCTAACTAAGGGGGTGATAACGGGGGGTTTGATTTACTATTTATGGCGGTTTTCATATTTGGCAGCTGTCGCACGCTAAAAGATGCTTTTTATTGTAAAAATAGTTTTTGCATCACCACATATTGAGAGCTATGATTTTTCCGTATTTTGACCCACCGAGTCATGTGAGGTCTTATTTTTTGCGGGACGAGTTGATGTTTTTATTGGTACCATTTTCGGGCACGTGACATTTTTTGATCGCTTTTTATTCCGATTTATGGGACGCAGAATGAACAAAAACCAGCGTTTCATGAATTTCTTTTGGGGGAGTGCGTTTACACCGTTCCGCGTGCGGTAAAATTGATAAAGCGGTTTTATTCTTCGGGTCAGTATGGTTACAGTGATACCTCATTTAGGTCATTTTTTTATGTTTTGTCGGTTTTATGCAATGAAAACTATTTTATATAAAAAATAATTATTTTTGCATCGCTTTATTCTGCGAGCTATAACTTTTTTATTTTTTTGCAGATGATGCTGTGTTGCAGCTCTTTTTTTGCAGGATAAGATGACATTTTCAGCGGTACCATGGATATTTATATGCGTCTTTTTGATCGCGCGTTATTACACTTTTTGTTTGGCGGTATGATAATAAATCATTATTTTTTGCTTCGTTTTTTATTTTTATTTTTTAAGGGGTTCGCTAAAGGGGTTAACTAATGGGAAAGTTTTATAGGGCGGGTAGTTACGGACGCGGCGATACCTAATATGTGTACTTTTATTGTTTTGGGTTTTTTTTTATTTCCAAAAAATGGATTTATTTGGGGGAATATTTTTTTTTTTTCTAATTTATTTGGCGATTTTTTTAAAATTATTTTAACACTTTTTTTTATTTTTTCTTAACTTTATTAAATAGTCCCAGGTGGGACATCACTGTCCTGTGACAGATCGCTGATCTGTCACATCACAGATCACTGTGACAGATCAGCGATCTGTCACAGGCAGTGCAGAAGGCTTCCTCATGCCTGCGCTTTGCAGGCACTGAGGAAGCCAGATTCCTGCAGGCCCCCGAAGGCCCCCGTAGGCCCCCGTCGCCATCTTGGATTCGGGGGCCTGCAGGAAAGGAGCCCCCCGCAGCAGCGCTGCACATTGCGCTGCCGTGGGGGGCTCAGGGAAGCATGGAGGGAGCCCCCTCCCTGCCGATGCTTCCCTTTAACCCCCGGTACACCGCGATCATGTTTGATCGCGGTGTGCAAGGGGTTATCGTGTCGGGGGCGGTCCGTGACCGCCCCTGACACATTGTGCCGGGTGTCAGCTGTGATAATCAGCTGACACCCGGCCGCGATCAGCGGCGCTCACCACGTGGGCGCCGCTGATCGCGGTAGACGTACTATCCCATCCATGGGCATAGGGGCCCGGGTCCCATGGACGGGATAGTACGTCGGATGTCAGGAAGGGGTTAAAAATGAACCAGAAATATCAACAGATGTACGTTTGGGGGTTGTGCACATCAGCAAATTTTCTGCTGAAGAGGTCCACTGCTGGCCGAATTTTGTATAGGCGATCAAAGTTGGGATTTTCTCAGGGAGAAAACTGCGCATTATCATTATAATGCAAACATTTTTAGATTGATTCAAATCATGTCCTTGTCATGGCCATACAGCATACAGGTTTGCTGTAGAGTAAATCATTTCTCCAGTATTGCCAAAGCTCTGGTTTTCTGACTATGCCCATAAGCAGCACAATGCCACAAAATATTATAATTTCTGCTGCATTTACAGGAGTCAATCTGACGTGTGATAACATAGGATTTTGTGTGAATAACTGATGGGCAAACAAATTTGTCTGGGCCACTTTATTATACCCTCATTGAAGAATTTGAAAAAGTAAATTTCTGTGAGGCCTGTAGCGTCAAATTGGATTCCGGAGCTGTCCATGAAATCTAATTATTGGGGGGTGAAGTCCCATAGGATCGATTGCTGAATGGTTTGCCTTGGTCCTAGGATGCCTTGCTGGAGGTCCCTCCTCACTACATGAGGAGAACGAAAAATAGAGGAATGTGGGATCTTCCTCACTGCCTGAATCCATGACGGAGGCAAGGAAAGTGTATGCTTCCTTTGGTGAATAGTGTCTTCTTGACTAATGGGCCATTTTTCTTTTATTCTTTAACCCCTTTCTGCCATGTGACATACTATTCCGTCCATGTGACCTGGGACTTAATTCCCAGGGACGGGATAGTACGTCACAGAGATCAGCGGCGCCCACGTTGTGAGCGCCGCTGATCACGGCCGGGTGTCAGCTGATTATCACAGCTGACACCCGGCACAATGTGTCAGGGGCGGTCAAACACGATCGCGGTGTACCGGGGGTTAAAGGGAAGCATCGGCAGGGAGGGGGCTCCCTTCGTGCTTCCCTGAGCCCCCCACAGCAGCGCAATGTGCAGTGCTGCTGCGGGGGGCTCCATCCCTGCAGGTTCCCGAATCCAAGATGGCGACGGGGACCTTCGGGGGCCTGCAGGGAGCTGGCTTCCTCAGTGCCTGCAAAGCGCAGGCACGAGGAAGCCTTGTGTAGTGCCTGTGACAGATCGCTGATCTGTCACAGTGATCTGTGATGTGACAGATCAGCGATCTGTCACATGACAGTTATGTCCCCCCTGGGACAATGTAATAAAGTTGAAAAAAAAAGGTGTAAAAATAATTTTAAAAAAATCGCTAAATAAATTAAAAAAAAAATATTCCCTAATAAATTCATTTTTTGGAATTAAAAAAAAAAACAATAAAAGTGCACACATTTGGTATCGCCACGTCCGTAACGACCCATCCTATAAAACTGTCCCATTAGTTAACCCCTTTAGCAAACCCCTTAAAAAATAAAATTAAAAAACGAAGCAAAAAAATAATGATTTTTTATCATACCGCCGAACAAAAAGTGCAATAACGCGCGATCAAAAAGATACATATAAATATCCATGGTACCGCTGAAAACGTCATCTTGTCCCGCAAAAAACGAGCCACGACACAGCATCATCAGCGAAAAAATAAAAAAGTTATAGCTCGCAGAATAAAGCAATGCAAAAATAATTATTTTTTATATAAAATTGTTTTCATTGCATAAAAGCGCCAAAACATAAAAAACGACATAAATGAGGTATCGCTGTAACCGTACTGACCCGAAGAATAAAACTGCTTTATCTATTTTACCGCAGGCGGAACGGTGTAAACGCACCCCCCAAAAGAAATTCATGAAATGCTGGTTTTTGTTCATTCTGCGTCCCAAAAATCGGAATAAAAAGCGATCAAAAGATGTCACGTGCCCGGAAATGATACCAATAAAAACGACAACTCGTCCCGCAAAAAATAAGACCTCACATGACTCGGTGGCTCAAAATATGGAAAAATTATAGCTTTCAATATGTGGTGATGCAAAAACTATTTTTAAAATAAAAAGCGTCTTTTAGCGTGTGACAGCTGCCAAACATAAAAACCTGCCATAAATAGTAAATCAAACCCCCCTTTATCACCCCCTTAGGCTAGTTTCACACTTGCTTTTTTTTGCAGCGCGTTTTTCCCGCAAAAAAACGCATTGAAAAAACGCATACATAAGCATACAACTGCTGCGTTTTTTTCAAGCATTTTTATGAGCATGCATGAAAAAAACGCAGCGTTTTTATGCGTTTGTATGCGTTTTTAGTGCGTTTTTACCGCGTTTGCGTTTTTTTCCAACATTTTTAGGTGGCCCCTCACACTACCCAAACCATGACTTTACTAACCCTAACCCTGACCCTAACCCTAACCCTAACCCTGACCCTAACCCTTAACCAAATCATACTTAACCCTAACCCAAACCCTAAACCCTAACTAACCCTAACCCTAACCCTAACCCTGACCCTAACCCTAACCCTAACCCTGACCCTAACCCTTAACAAAACCATACTTAACCCTAACCCTGACCCTAACCCTAACCCTAACCCAGACCCTAACCCTTAACCAAACCATACTTAACCCTAATCCTGACCCTAACCCTGACCCTAACCCTAACCCTAACCCTGACCCTAACCCTTAACAAAACCATACTTAACCCTAATCCTGACCCTAACCCTGACCCTAATCCTTAACAAAACCATACTTAACCCTAACCCTGACCCTAACCCTAACCCTGACCCTAACCCTAACCCTAACCCTGACCCTAACCCTAACCCTAACCCTAACCCTGACCCTAACCCTTAACAAAACCATACTTAACCCTAATCCTGACCCTAACCCTGACCCTAATCCTTAACAAAACCATACTTAACCCTAATCCTGACCCTAACCCTGACCCTAACCCTAACCCTAACCCTGACCCTAACCCTAACCCTAACCCTAACCCTGACCCTAACCCTTAACAAAACCATACTTAACCCTAATCCTGACCCTAACCCTGACCCTAACCCTTAACCAAACCATACTTAACCCTAACCCTGACCCAAACCCCAACCCTAACCCTGACCCTGACCATAACCCTAACCCTAAACCCCCTTAACTAACCCTAACTCTAACCCAAACCCCTAAATTTCATGGTTAAAAAAAAAAACGCATATGCAAAAAAACGCATACATGAGCATGCCAGTGCGCACATATGCACATCCATAGGCTATAATGGCCATTTTTAGCGCAAAACGTGCGCATATGTGCGCATGCGCTTTTTTGCAGGGCCAAAAAATGCAACATGCTGCGTCTGGAAAATACCAACGCACACCCCAAAAAAACGCAGCACATGAAAATCGCATACATGCGCTTACCAGCGCGCAGGTATGCGCACCCATGTTAAATATAGGGGAAAAAACGCATGCGCAGGTATGCGTTTTTTTCCAGCGCTAAAAAACGCAAATGTGAAACCAGCCTTAGTTAGGGAAAAATAATAAAATTAAAAGAAAATGTATTTATTTCCATTTTCCCATTAGGGCTAGGGCTAGGGTTAGGGCTAGGGCTAGAGTTAGGGCTGAGATTAGGGTTAGGGGTGTGTTGGGGTTAGGGTTGGAGTTATAATTGGGGGTTTCCACTGTTTGGGCACATCAGGTGCTCTCCAAATGCAACATGGAGTCTGATCTCAATTATCAAAGAGAAAATTTGTTCCATCTGCGTAAAATCATTTCTTCTTTATTTCATCAATTAAAATAGAATAGAAAAACTCTCCATATATATGCCATAACCACGGGCACGTCTGATCTCAATTCCAGTCAATTCTGCGTTGAAAAAGTCAAATGGTGCTCCTTCCCTTCCAAGCTCTGCCATGCGCCCCACATATAGGATATCAGCCTACTCAGAACAAATTGCAAAACAACTTTTGGGGTCCAATTTCTCCTGTTACCCTTAGGAAAATAAAAAATACGGGACAAAAATATAATTTTTGTGGAAAAAAATGATTTTTTTATTTTCACGCCCGGGCGTTATAAACTTCTGTGAAGCACTTGGGGGTTCAAAGTGCTCACCACACATCTAGATAAGTCCCGTGGGGGGTCTAGTTTCCAAAATGGGGTCTCTAGTTTCCAAAATGGGGTCACTTGTGGGGAGCTTCAATAGTTTAGGTACATCAGGGGCTCTCCAAACGCACTTGCCACCCGCAGACCATTCCATCAAAGTCTGCATTCCATAACGTCACTGCTTCCCTTACGAGCCCCGACGTGTGCCCATACAGTAGTTTTCTCCCACATATGAGGTATCAGCCTACTCAGGACAAATTGTACAACAACTTTTGGGGTCCAATTTCTCTTGTTACCCTAGGGAAAATAAAAAATTGGTGACTAATAGATCATGTTTGTGGAAAAAATATGATTTTTTTATTTTCATGCCCGGGCATTATAACCTTCTGTGAAGCACTGGGGGGTTCAAAGTGCTCACCACACATCTAGATAAGTTCCTTACGGGGTCTCGTTTCCAAAATGGTGTCATTTGTGGGGGGTTTCCACTGTTTATGTACATTAGGGGCTCTCCAAAGGCAACATGACACCCGCAGAGCATTTCATCAAAGTCTGCTGTTATGATTGAGTCACCGTAGGAGGCAAAAACAGAAATGCTAGTTAAGTCCAGAAAACCAGAGAAGTTGGCAACTATCAGATTGCAGACCCCTGAACCTATCAACACAACTAGCAGTAGCCGTGGGGGGTTCCTACGATGACCTAGACCCCTCGATCACAGCCGGAGAGATACATAGGCCTAAAGAAGGAAAGGGGAAATGTAACTGCCCCAGAGCAGACCCCAAAGCAATAGGCAACCCCCACATATAATGACGGTGAAGCAAGATGAAAACACTTACACAGACAGAAAGACAGACTGTGCAAAGACGGGGCCCAAAAACTACCTAGATAGGAACGGATAGGAAGGCTGCTGTCTGCAATCTGCCAAAACCCTATCAGAGACAAAAGCCAACAAGCTGATATAAAAATGGCCCTGAAGCAACTAAGCTTCAAAAACTAAATCAGCACTCAGGTACTTTCTGAAGACAGAGCTAACGGAACACTGCACACTCCAGCAGGGAGTGGCAGAATCCAAAAAGCAAGAAAAACAAAAACAAATCTTAAATGCAAAAAGGCAAAACAGAAAACTTAGCTTTAGGAGAGCAGGAATCAGACTGGTGTCCAAGAGTCCACAGAGAAATCACCCGCAGGGCAGAAAGGGCGTAGGCTGCCTCAAATCCAGTCAGTGACTCCACTCAGCCAATCGTCTTCATTAGTCCCAGGTGCCTGATAATCAGGCTCACTACCTTCCTTCACTAGAATAGGGAGTTCACCAGGCCTCAGTGACGGAGGGGAAAATGAACTCACAACAGTACCCCCCCCTTGAGGAGGGGTCACCGAACCCTCAACAACGCTACCAGGGCGATCAGTGTGAGCCCGATGAAAGGCACGCACCAATCTTTTGGCATGAATATCAGAGGCAGAGACCAAGGAATTATCCTCCTGACCATAACCCTTCCACTTAACCAAATACTGGAGTCTCCGTCTAGCCAGACGGGAATCCAGAATTTTCTCTACCTCATATTCCAAGTTACCTTCAACCAATACAGGGTCCGGAGGTGCCACCTCAGGCACAACTGGCTCAACAAACCTCTTCAACAAGGACTTATGGAACACATTATGGATCTTAAATGTGACAGGAAGAGCCAAACGAAAAGAGACCGGATTAATAATCTCCAAAATCTTGTATGGTCCAATAAATCTAGGCTTAAACTTAGGAGAAGCCACCTTCATAGCAACATTTTTTGATGATAACCACACCATATCACCAATCTTAAACTGGGGACCAATAGTCCTATGTCGATTGGAAAACCGCTGGGCCTTTTCCTGGGAGAGAGATAACTTATCCGCCACTTGGTCCCAGATCTGGTGCATTCTCTCCACCACAGTGTCAACACCTGGGCAGGCAGAAGGCTCCACCTGCCCTGAAGAAAATCGAGCGTGAAAACCAAAGTTACAAAAAAAAGGTGACATCAAAGTGGCAGAACTAGCTCTATTATTTAAAGCAAATTCGGCCAAGGGCAAAAATGAAACCCAATCATCCTGATCAGCGGAAATAAAACATCTCAAATATGACTCCAAGGTCTGGTTTGTTCTCTCTGTCTGCCCATTGGTCTGAAGGTGAAAAGCAGAGAAGAAGGACAACTGAATTCCCAACTTGGAACAGAACGTCCTCCAAAATTTAGACACAAATTGAACTCCTCTGTCAGATACAATGTTCTCAGGAATCCCGTGCAAGCGAACCACCTGTTGCAAAAACAGGGGCACCAACTCAGAGGAAGATGGCAACTTAGGGAGTGGTACAAGATGAACCATCTTAGAGAACCTATCACAAATCACCCAAATAACAGTCATTCTTTGAGAGACCGGCATATCAGAGATAAAATCCATTGAAATATGGGTCCATGGCCTCCTGGGGACCGGCAAAGGCATCAACAACCCACTAGAGAGAGAACAAGATTTAGACCGGGAGCAAGTCCCACAGGACTGCACAAAATTCCTGACATCATGAGACAAGGTGGGCCACCAAAAAGAGAGACTCACCAGATCTCTAGTACCAAAAATACCAGGATGACCAGCCAATGCAGAGCAATGAACTTCAGACATCACTCTCTTCTTCCACTGGTCAGGAACATACAACTTTCCACTGGGGCAACGCTCAGGTTTGTCCTCCTGGAACTCTTGCAGAGCAAGTCTCAAATCGGGCGAGATGGCAGAAAGAACTACCCCTTCGCCTAAGATGGTAGCAGGCTTGGTCACCATAGGAGAATCAGCAAAGAAACTCCTAGAGAGGGCGTCTGCCTTGACATTCTTAGTTCCAGGAAGGAAAGAGACCACAAAATCAAAACGTGTAAAAAACAAGGCCCACCTAGCCTGTCTAGGGTTCAAGCGTTTAGCCGACTCTAGGTAAATCAAATTTTTGTGGTCAGTGAGGACCACAACTTGATGTTTGGCTCCCTCCAACCAATGTCTCCACTCCTCAAATGCCCATTTCATGGCCAACAGTTCCCGATTCCCCACATCATAGTTACGTTCAGATGAAGAGAACTTTCGGGAAAAGAAAGCACAGGGATTCATTTTAGATGTTACCGGATCCTTTTGGGACAACACCGCTCCTGCAAAAATCTCAGAAGCATCCACCTCTACCTGAAACGGGAGTGAGACATCAGGCTGCCGCAGAACCGGGGCGGAGGTAAATCTACGCTTCAGCTCCTGAAAGGAAGCAACCGCCTCCGGAGACCAATTCAACACATCCGCACCCTTCCTGGTCAGGTCAGTCAATGGTTTGGCAATACTAGAAAATTTTGCTATAAATTTCCGATAAAAATTAGCAAAACCCAAAAACTTCTGGAGGGCCCTCAAAGAAGTGGGCTGAACCCAATCACAAATGGCCTGTACCCTGGCCGGGTCCATTTCAATAGTTGACGGAGACAAAATAAATCCCAAAAAAGAAATCCTCTGTACTCCAAAAAGGCATTTTGATCCTTTGACATACAGAGAATTCTCTCTCAAGATCCGGAACACAGTCCGAATATGTTCCACATGAGCATCCCAATCCTTGGAGAAGATCAAAATATCGTCCAGATAGATAATCAAAAATGTATTGACAAAGTCTCGGAAAATATCGTTCATGAAGCACTGGAAGACAGAAGGGGCATTAGTGAGCCCAAAAGGCATCACCAGGTACTCAAAATGTCCTTCCGGAGTATTAAACGCCGTCTACCATTCATCCCCCTGCTTAATGCGGATAAGATTATACGCCCCCTGAGGTCAAGCTTGGTAAACCAGCAAGCACCTCTGACTCTAGAGAATAGATCCGAAATCAGGGGTAACGGATACTGATATTTAATAGTAATTTTATTGAGGGCACGATAATCAATACAAGGCCTCAAAGAACCATCCTTCTTGGCCACAAAAAAAACCCGGCACCTAAGGGTGAAGAGGATGGTCTAATATGACCCTTCTCCAACGCCTCCTTAATATAGGACCGCATAGCCTCGTGCTCGGGTACAGATAAATTGAAGAGCCGACCCTTAGGAAATTTACACCCCGGGCTTAGTTCAATTGCACAGTCATAACTCCTATGAGGAGGCAAGGACGCAGACTCATTCTCACTAAATACATCATAGAAGTCCGCCAAATAGTCAGGAACCTCATGCGACTGAGGAGAGGTGGAAAAAACAGGAGCCTCACTAAAGGTACACCGGCAACCCCAACTCACCACAGACACAGACTTCCAATCCAAAACTGGATTATGAATCTTCAACCAGGGAAACCCCAGAACAACAGCATCATGCAGAACATGCAACACCAAAAATCTGCAATTTTCTTGGTGGTCTGGGGCGACCCGCATGACCAACTGGGTCCAAAACTGACGTTTATTTTTAGCCAGAGGGGTAGCATCAATCCCCCTCAAAGGGATAGGCGTCTGCAGAGGTGTCAATGGAAATCCACAACGTTTAGCAAAATCCAAGTCCATTAGGTTTAGCGCTGCTCCTGAATCCACAAAAGCCTTGGCGGAAAATGTGGACAGGGAACAGATCAGAGTAATCGCCAAAAGAAACTTAGGCTGAACCCCACCAACAGAAAACGTGTGTGCAAAGCGTTTCTCACGTTTAGGACAAACAGAAATAATATGTGAGGCATCTCCACAGAAAAAACACAGCTTATTACGCCTTCTGAATTCCTGACGTTGCGCCTTAGACAAAACTCTATCACATTGCATAGGTTCAGACGTCTGTTCAACCGGTGGCAACACCTCTCGTGTAATCCTGCGTTCACGTAAACGCCGATCAACCTGAATGGCTAAAGACATAGAATCGTCCAGACCAGAGGGAACAGGAAATCCCACCATAGTATCTTTTACGGCTTCTGACAAACCCTTCCGAAAGAGAGCAGCCAAGGCACTATCATTCCAGGTACTAAGGACCGCCCACTTTCGGAACTTTTGACAGTACAACTCTGCAGATTCTCGACCCTGGTTCAATGCTAACAGGGTCTTTTCAGCCTGATCAATAGTATTAGGTTCGTCGTACAGCAACCCCAAGGCTTGAAAAAATGCGTTCACATTAGTCAGAATAGGGTCATCTGGTTTCAAAGAAAACGCCCAATCCTGGGGATCGCCGCGCAGCAAAGAGATGACAATTTTAACCTGCTGCGCGGGGCTCCCCGACGAGTTAGGCTTCAAAGCAAAAAATAATTTACAAAAAATTTAGATCGATCCCCAAAAAATACATCAGGTGTGGGGATCTTTGGTTCAACAGCATGTGAACGAGCAAGATAGGCGGAAATGCCTCGCACTTCAGCAGCGAGCTGCTCCACACGATCAGACACTTGCTTTATCTCCATTGAGAGAAAAAAAATTCCCCCTACGGTCTCAGAGATATAGAGGAAAGAATATACACACTCTTTTTTTTTTTTTTTAAACACAATTCTTTCCAGCTATTGAGTACCCAAGGATCTGCGGTTTGGCGGGTGATTCTGTTATGATTGAGTCACCGTAGGAGGCAAAAACAGAAATGCTAGCTAAGTCCAGAAAACCAGAGAAGTTGGCAACTATCAGATTGCAGACCCCTGAACCTATCAACACAACTATCAGTAGCCGTGGGGGGTTCCTACGATGACCTAGACCCCTCGATCACAGCCGGAGAGATACATAGGCCTAAAGAAGGAAAGGGGAAATCTAACTGCCCCAGAGCAGACCCCAAAGCAATAGGCAGCCCCCCACATATAATGACGGTGAAGCAAGATGAAAACACTTACACAGACAGAAAGACAGACTGAGCAAAGACGGGGCCCAAAAACTACCTAGATAGGAACGGATAGGAAGGCTGCTGTCTGCAATCTGCCAAAACCCTATCAGAGACAAAAGCCAACAAGCTGATATAAAAATGGCCCTGAAGCAACTAAGCTTCAAAAACTAAATCAGCACTCAGGTACTTTCTGAAGACAGAGCTAACGGAACACTGCACACTCCAGCAGGGAGTGGCAGAATCCAAAAAGCAAGAAAAACAAAAACAAATCTTAAATGCAAAAAGGCAAAACAGAAAACTTAGCTTTAGGAGAGCAGGAATCAGACTGGTGTCCAAGAGTCCACAGAGAAATCACCCGCAGGGCAGAAAGGGCGTAGGCTGCCTCAAATCCAGTCAGTGACTCCACTCAGCCAATCGTCTTCATTAGTCCCAGGTGCCTGATAATCAGGCTCACTACCTTCCTTCACTAGAATAGGGAGTTCACCAGGCCTCAGTGACGGAGGGGAAAATGAACTCACAACAGTCTGCATTCCAAAACGTCACTACTTCCCTTCCGAGCCCCGACTTGTGCCTATACAGTAGCTTTCTCCCACATATGGGGTATCAGCGTACTCAGGACAAATTGGACAACAACTTTTGTGGTTCAATTTCTCCTGTTACCCTTGGGAAAATAAAAATAATGGGGACTAAAATATCATGTTTGTTGAAAAAATACGATTTTTTTATTTTCACGCCCGGTCGTTATAAACTTCTGTGAAGCACTGTGGGGTTCAAAGTGCTCACCACACATCTAGATAAGTTCCGTTGGCGGTATAGTTTCCAAAATGGGGTCACTTGTGGGGGGTTTCCACTGTTTAGGTACATCAGGGGCTCTCCAAAAGCAACATGACACCCGCAGACCATTCCTTCAAAGTCTACATTCCAAAACGTCACTACTTCCCTTCCAAGCTCTGACGTGTCCCCATACAGTAGTTTTCTCCCACATATAGGGTATCAGCCTACTCAGGACAAATTGGACAACAACTTTTGGGGTCCAATTTCTCCTGTTACCCTTGGGAAAATAAAAAAATTGGTGACTAATAGATCATGTTTGTGGAAAAAATACGATTTTTTTATTTTCACGCCCGGGCATTATAAACTTCTGTGAAGCACTGGGGGGTTCAAAGTGCTCATCAAACATCTAGATAAGTTCCTTAGGGGGTCTAGTTTCCAAAAGTGTGTCATTTGTGGGGGGTTTTCACTGTTTTGGTACATCAGGGGCTTTCCAAACGCGACATGGTGTCCGATCTCAATTCCAGCCAAAAACGTCAAATGGTGCTGCTTCCCTTCCGAGCTCTGCCATGCACACAAATAGTGGTTTACCCCCACATGTGGGGTATCAGCGTACTCAGGACAAATTGCACAATAACTTTTAGGGTCCTGTTACCCTTAAGACAATAAAAATTGGGGGTAAAAAGATCATTTTTGTGGAAAAAATATGATTTTTTTAATTGTACCGCTGTACGTTATAAACTTCTGTGAAGCCCTTGTGGGTTCAAAGTTCTCACCACATATCTAGTTAAGTTCCTTGGGGGGTCTAGTTTCCAAAATGGGGTCACTTGTGGGGGGTTTCCACTGTTTAGGTACATCAGGGGCTCTCCAAATGTGACATGGCATCGATCTGAATTCCAGCCAACTTTGCATTGAAAAAGTCAAACGGCGCTCGTTCCCTTCTGAGCTCTGCCATGCGCCGAAACAGTGGTTCCCCCCACATATCAGGTATTAGCGTACTCAGGACAAACTGCACAATAACTTTTGCAGTCCAATTTCTCCTTTTACCCTTGGTAAAAAAAAAAAATTGAACCTGAAGTATTTTTTTTGTGAAAAAAAGTTAAATGTTCATTTTTTTTTAAATATTCAAAAAATTCCTGTGACGCACCTGAAGGGTTAATAAACTTCTTGAATGTGGTTTTGAGCACCTTAAGGGGTGCAGTTTTTAGAATGGTGTCACTTTTGGGTATTTTCCATCATATAGACCCCTCAAAGTGGCTTCAAATGTGATGTGGTTCGTAAAAATAAAATGGTGTTGCAAAAATGAGAAATTGCTGGTCAACTTTTAACCCTTTATAACTTCCTAACCAAAAAAAAATTTTGGTTCCAAGATTGTGCTGATGTAAACATGTGGGAAATGTTATTTATTACGTTTTTTGTGTGCCGTATCTCTGTGATTTAAGGGCATAAAAATTCAAAGTTGGAAAATTGCGAAATTTTAAAAATTTTCGCCAAATTTCCGCTTTTTTCACAAATAAACGCAAGTTATTTGAATTAAATTTTACTAATATCATGAAGTACAATATGTCACGTGAAAACAATGTCAGAATCACCGGGATCCATGGAAGCGTTTCAGAGTTATTACCTCATAAAGGGACCGTGGTCAGAATTGTAAAAATTGGCCCGGTCATGAACGTGCAAACCACCCTTGGGGGTTAAGGGGTTAAAAATTGGGGATGTGTGTGTAAGTGGTGCTTTTACACGTGTGGGGTGTGTGTAAAGGGTACTATTTATTATTACAGTTAATGTAGAAAGTAGAGAAAAAAAGTAGAGAAAAAGAAGGAAACATTTAGAAGAAACACTTAGAAGTAAAAAACTGAAAAGAAAAATCATTGGTAGTAAAAAAAGTTTGTATGAATAAATTACAGTGACATTAAGGCTGTGTGCGATTTTTAAGCGTTTTTGCCGCGATTTTCGGCGCGAAAAGGCTGCGAAAACGTTTAAAAATCGTGTACAGAACGCCCCCCATGCATTCCTATGGCATTCCGTACATGCTGTGCTAATGCTGCGCTTTTTTCCGCGGCGGAATCACATCGCGGAAAAAATCGCAGTATGGTCATTCTTTTGTGCGGAATCACAAAGAATTGCCGCGATTCCGCACCCATAGGAATGCATGAGAATCGCTTACTTCCCGCATGTGGCTATGCCCACCATGCGGGAAGTTAAGCGTCTCATGTGCAGTTGGTACCCACGGTGTGGAGGAGAGGAGACTGTCCTCCAGGCCCTGGGTACCATACCCCTGTAAAAGAAAGAATAAAAAATAAAAAATCGGGGTATATTTACCTTCCGGCGTCACGCGCTGCATTCCCGGGCCTCAGTGTTCCCAGTAATGCCTTGCGGCAAGGTCCTGTGATGACGTAATCTCGCGTGACTCTAGTAACGCGAGATCAACGTCTTCACAGGTCTCGCAAGGCATTACTGGGAACGCTGTGGCCCGGGATGGCAGCGCGGGATCTTCGGAAAGTAAATATACCCCGATTTTTTTTTTTTTTTAATCATTTTTAACATTTTATCTTTTACTATTGATGCCGCATAGTCGGCCTCAATAGTAAAAAGCTGCTCACACTTGTCAAACACTATGTTTGACGAGTGTGACCAACCTGTCAATCACTTTTCAAGCGATGCTTCAAATCGCTTGGAAAGTGCTTGAGAAAATCGCGGCAAAATCGTGAACAGAATCGCGGTAAAATCGCGGTGAAATCGCGAGGAAAAAACCACGCGATTTCTGGGAAGGAGTCCGGTTTTTAGTGTGCGTTTTAACACACAACGTGGGCACATAGCCTTACTACAATAACCTGGAGCAGGGATTTGGGAACTGCTGCTGCAGCTGTGATCATAGATCGGTCATACAGACAGTACACAGCAGAGTTGCAAATTGCAGGAGATACAGTAGGATTGCACTGGCCACCAGTGACTACTCTTTTTCTGACAGGTATGCAGGGCTGCACAACCGCTCTACATGCCAGATCTGAGGAAAATATGACATGCAGCGTGGTGGTTGATATTTTAAAATCATCATTTTGATACCTATTGGTCAGTAAATATTGTTCAGCCAATCAGCACCAAATGGGGCCAGGGGCGTAACTAGAACTGATTGGGCCCCATAGTAAACTTTTAAACGGGGCCCCCTCAAAGACACACCCCCTCAAAGACACACCCCTCCAGGAACTACATTTCCCAGAGGTCCATGCGGCAGGCAGCTCTGCAGAGAGCTAACAGACAGCGAGGGCTCAGGGAAGGGGCGGGACTGAACTAGTCTGAAGCAATACACTCTGTGACTGGCTGCAGGCAGGGAGGCGGGCCCAATATGTGCTTCGCTCCGCACAGCAGGCACAGAAATGCAGCGTAGGCTGCAAAATCATAGTGTATATTTTTTTCCGCCGGGGCCCCGGATCCCCTACACTACACGAACCGGGCCGGTGGGCCCCCAAGACAGCGTTGGCCACCCACAGCACCCGCCGGAGCGCCGCAGTAATGTAATTAATTAAATTGAACTACCGGGTAGCGCCGATCGGAGCCGGGGACCCGGGCTCCTGTATGGGCCGGTCCCCAAAGCAACCGCTTCGGCTGCTACCCCGGTAGTTACGCCCGTGTATGGGGCTCATTATACTGTATGGAGCAATATATGGGGCTCATTATACTGTATGGAGCACTATATGGGACTCATTATACTGTATGGAGCAATATATGGGGCTCATTATACTGTATGGAGCAATATATGGGGCTCATTATACTGTGTGGAGCACTATATGGGACTCATTATACTGTATGGCGCACTATATGGGGCTATTTATACTGTATGGGGCACTATATGGGGCTCATTATAGTGTATGGAGCACTATGTGGTGCCCATTATTTTGTATGGAGCAATATATGGGGTCCATTATATTGTATGTAGCCCAGAATACTGTATCGAGGACTATGTGGTGCCCATAATTCTGTATGGAGGACTATGTGGGGCTCATAATAATGTACGGAGGACTACATGGTGCTCATAATACTGTATAGAAGACTGTACTGTCTGGTCTAAAATGAAAAGTCAGCAACAGCCAAAGTCTTTCCAAAGAACAAAGCCCAGAGAACCACACCGTCTCTGATTTATAGTATAGGATTCATTAGTGCAGAAAACCTTCTTCCATAGTACAATGGTCTAGTTCTGATATCCATGTACCCATTAGAGGTACTCTCAATGGTGTCCAAGGATCAGCTCTGTCCTGTCTGCGCCTACAGAGCAAGCTGCAAAGCCTTTTGTGACACCTATCATAGCCAGCATTAAAGGGATCTGTAACATTGTACGTGCAGAACAACCTGCGTTTAGCATGGTATAAGGCAGGAGTCATATACATTTTTGTGGGATATAAACTTGCATCTTATTCATATCCTTGGTGGTTGTATGCAGATGAGTCCAGTGGGCACTACTAATGATTGTCAGCTATCTCTGCATTCAGTCATAGAGGGAAGGCTGTCAATCACTGAATAGGCCCACCCACTGGACTCATGCGTACAAACACCAGGGAATTCAATGTATAAAATGCAAGTTTTACGGAAATTTCTCAGACACCTGTACATCTATCGGATCTCCTCCTCCTGCTCCATAATATCCTGTCTGCAGACGAGACCTCATTCTCAGCATGAGAGGTCGCCTCTAACTTCTTTGGCCATTTACTTCTGCAATGTATGAGAATGTTATCAGTTTACAGTTGTGCTCAAAAGTTTACATACCCTGGCAGAATTTTTGCTTTCTTGGCCTTTTTCAGAGAATATGAATAATAACCGGTAGACTGTGAGCCCTTGCGGGCAGGGTCCTCTCTCCTTTTGTACATGTGTGTGCCTTGAATTGCTCATGTTTTCTGTGCTTGTCTTTGTATGCCCCTTTTCACATGTAAAGCGCCATGGAATAAATGTCACTATAAAAATGAATAATAATAACACCAAAACTTTTTCTCCACTTTACTGGTTAGTGGTTGGGTGAAGCTATTTATTGTCAAACTACTGTGTTTTCTCTTTTTCAATCATAATGACAACCCAAAACATCCAAATTACCCTGATCAAAACTTCACATACCCTGGTGATTTTAGCCTGATAACATGCACAGAAGTTGGCACAAATGGGTATGAATGGCTAGTAAAGGTAACATCCTCACCTGTGACCTGTTTGCTTGTAATCAGTGTGGGTGTGTAAAAGCTGAGTAAGTTTCTGAGATCCAGACAGACTCTTGCATTTTTCATCCAGCCACTGACATTTCTGGATTGTGAGTCATGGGAAAGCAAAAGATTTATCAATGGATCTAATGGAAAAGGTAGTTGAACTGTATAAAACAGGAAAGAGATACAAAAAGATATACAAGGAATTGATAATGCCAGTCAGCAGCATTCAAACTGTGATTAACAAATGGAAAATCAGGGGCTCTGTAAAAACAAAACCACGGTCAGGTAGACCATAAAAAATTTTGCCACGACTGCCAGGAAAATTGTTCGGGATGCAATGAAAAACCCACAAATAACATCAGCTGAAATACTGGACTCTCTGAAAACTAGCAGTGTGGCTGTTTCAAGATGCATAAGGAGGTGTGACACCCCAGAGTCTGGTTGTCACAGTGGCATTGCCTCCCTCTAAGAGGTGAAGTCATGCTTGGAGGCAGAAAGGGGACCCCCATGCCAGGTGACATAGATTAAATCACAATTCCTGCTGCAGGTCAGAAAAGGGAGTTGCCTTATAAATTCTGGCCAGCAGAGGGGGTTGGTGAGTCAGCTAGAGGTGAGCTGAGGGGGTTGTCATGGAAACGAGGGAGCTGTGAGCTGTGAGGAAAATGACAAGACAGTTAAACGTGATGTAAAAAGATCTTTCTGGAAGATCCTGTCAGTTAGAGACAGAGAGCTGATCTGACAGGAGGGGAAGGACGATAGCAGAGAGAAGGGGCTTTGGGGAAGCTAAAACTGCGTATAGCAGACCCCAGAGTGAAGCGCTAATAAAGAGAAAAGGGACGCCAGAGTCCTTGGTGGTCAGGAGCTGTATGTCCTGATCCCCGAATCTGAAAGTACAGGGGACTGTAAGTTCCTGTGCGACATTGAACACCTGAGGGCACGGCAGCGGATAAGAAACCCGGGGCTGACGGAGAAAAGGACAGTTCCCGTGGAATAGGCTCACGCTTAACACGCTCACGCGGATTAAGTGGACTATGGGCCCGGGGCTGTTCATAAAACCTGGGCCCCTGTACCCCCCTTCCCACCTGAGCGCTGCGGTCCCCGTGCGGGAATTGACAGCCGTACGGACCGCAGCACTTGGTTTGCTGCGGGTCCATACGGAAAACCCGCCACCATTCCACCATGTGAAGCCCCCACTCATCCCCCCTTCATCCTGTGAAGCCCCCACTCACCCCCTTCATCCTGTACAACCCCAGTCACCCCCCTTCATCATATACAGCCCCCAGTCACCCCCCCGTCATCATATACAGCCCCCAAGTCACCCCCCGTCATCATATACAGCCCCCAGTCACCCCCCCTTCATCATATACAGCCCCCAGTCACCCCCCTTCATCATATACAGCCCCCACTCACCCCCCGTCATCATATACAGGCCCCAGTCACCCCCCCGTCATCATATACAGGCCCCAGTCACCCCCCCGTCATCATATACAGGCCCCAGTCACCCCCCCGTCATCATATACAGGCCCCAGTCACCCCCCCGTCATCATATACAGGCCCCAGTCACCCCCCCGTCATCATATACAGGCCCCAGTCACCCCCCGTCATCATATACAGGCCCCAGTCACCCCCCCTTCATCATATACAGGCCCCAGTCACCCCCCCCTTCATCATATACAGGCCCCAGTCACCCCCCTTCATTGTGTACAGCCCCCACTCACCCCCTCCCCCATTTAATTCATTTTATAA
Source organism: Dendrobates tinctorius (assembly GCF_039654945.1). Taxonomy (NCBI): domain Eukaryota; kingdom Metazoa; phylum Chordata; class Amphibia; order Anura; family Dendrobatidae; genus Dendrobates; species Dendrobates tinctorius. Next base: position 33,452,598 of record NW_027361829.1, read on the forward strand.
ATAAAAAAAAATAAAAAAAGTTCCCCATACTTACCTCACAGCCGGCTCGCTCCCCAGCAGCGCCTCTGCTTTCAGCATCCTCCGGGACATGTCGGCGCGTGCGCGATGACGTCATCGCGCACGCCCGACATCTGACCCGGAAGTACAGCCGGAGGGAGCCGGAGCTGAGCAGCCGTCAAGGTGACGGCCGTGCACAGCTCCCGGCCCCTCATAGAATGTGACGCGGGTGGCTGTCTGCTGCCGGCGGCGTCACAGGCAGCACAGGGCACGGCCGGCCCTGTACAGGTGCTGGGGGAGCGGTCCGGGTGGCATTTGCCTCTCTGCCACCCGGCCCAGCCCGCCCCTGCCCCTGGGCCCCCAAAAAACCTTTGGCCCGGGGCGACCGCCCCATCCGCCCCTATTAGGATCCGCCATTGCTCACGCTGACAGCCGTACAGGTTAGAGAAATCATCATGCAATAGAGGGTCTCGGCTTAGTTACAAACAGCAGAGACCCACACACAAAGCGCAGAAGGAAGGTCCTAAACCCACACCTGGCAGGGTGGATCCCCTGAATGCCTCCAGGCGAGCCGGACTCAAGCCATCACGGAAATCAAGCCATCAAGCAAATGTAACATGACGCCCGCAGACCATGCCATCAAAGTCAGCATTTCAAAATGTCACTACTTCCCTGCTGAGCCCCGACGTGTGCCCAAACAGTGGTTCCCCCCCACATATGGGGTACCAGCGTACTCAGGAAAAACTGTACAACAACTTTTGGGGTCCAATTTCTCCTGTTACCCCTGTGAAAATAAAAAATTGCTGACAAAAAATATTTTTTTTAGGAAAAAACATTTTTTTTATTTTCACGACTCTGCGTTATAATCTTCTGTGAAACACTTGGGGGTTCAAGGTGCTCACCACACATCTAGGCAAGTTCCTTATGGGGTCTAGTTTCCAAAATAGAGTCACTTGTGGGGGGTTTCCACAGTTTAGGTACATCAAGGGCTCTGCAAATGTAACATGATGCCCGCAGACCATTCCATCAAAGTCAGCATTTCAAAATGTCACTACTTCCCTTCCGAGCCCTGACGTGTGCCCATACAGTGGTCATCCCCCACATATAGGGTATCAGCGTTCTCAGGACAAACTGGACAACAACTTTTGGGGTCCAATTTATCCTGCTACCCTTGTGAAAAAAAAATTGTGGGCTAAAAATCAATTTTTTTGAGGAAAAAAAATGATTTTTTATTTTCACGGCTCTGCGTTATAAACTTCTGTGAAGCACCTGGGGGTTCAAAGTGCTCACTATGCATCTAAATAAGTTCCTTAGGGGGTCTAGCTTCCAAAATGAGGTCACATGTGGGGGGTTTCTACTGTTTAGGCACACAGGGGCTCTGCAAATGTAACATGACGCCCGCAGACCATGCCATCAAAGTCAGCATTTCAAAATGTCACTACTTCCCTGCTGAGCCCCGAAGTGCGCCCAAACAGTGGTTCCCCCCCACATATGGGGTACCAGCGTAATCAGGAAAAACTGTACAACAACTTTTGGGGTCAAATTTCTCCTGTTACCCTTGTGAAAATAAAAAATTGCTGGCTAAAAATAATTTTTTTTTGAGGAAAAAAAATGATTTTTTATTTTCACAGCTCTGCGTTATAAACTTCTGTGAAGCACCTGGGGGTTCAAAGTGCTCACTATGCATCTAGATAAGTTCCTTAGGGGGTCTAGTTTCCAAAATGAGGTCACATGTGGGGGGTTTCTACTGTTTAGGCACACAGGGGCTCTGCAAATGTAACATGACGCCCGCAGACCATTCCATCAAAGTCAGCATTTGTGGGGGAGCTCCAAAGTTTAGGCACACAGGGGATCTCCAAACACGACATGGTGTCGCTAACGATTGGAACTAATTTTCATTTCAAAAAGTCAAATGGCGCTCCTTCCCTTCTGAGCCCTGCCGTGCGCCAAACAGTGGTTCCCCCCCCACATATGGAGTACCAGCGTACTCAGGACAAACTGGACAACTTTTGTGGTGCAATTTCTCCTGTTACCCTTGTGAAAATAAAAAATAGCGTGCTAAAAAATCAATTTGAGGAAAAAAAATGATTTTTTATTTTCACTGCTCTACGTTATAAACTTTTGTGAAGCACTTGGGGGTTCAAAGTGCTCACTACACATCTAGATAAGTTCCTTAAGGGGTCTAGTTTCCAAAATGGTGTCACTTGTGGGGGAGCTCCAATGTTTAGGCACACAGGGGCTCTCCAAACGCGACATGGTGTCCGATAACGATTGGAGCTAATTTTCCATTCAAAAAGTCAAATGGTGCTCCTTCCCTTCCGGACCCTGCCGTGCTCCCAAACAGTGGTTTATGACCACATATGAGGTATTGGTGTGCTCAGGAGAAATTGCCCAACAAATTTTATGATCGATTTTATCCTGTTGCCCATGTGAAAATGAAAAAACTGAGGCTAAAAGATAATTTTTGTGAAAAAAAAGTACTTTTTTTTTTACGGATCAATTTGTGAAGCACCTGGGGGGGTTCAAAGTGATGACTATGCATCTAGATAAGTTCCTTGGGGGGTCTAGTTTCCAAAATGGGGTCACATGTGGGGGAGCTCCAATGTTTAGGCACACAGAGACTCAGGGCCGCCATCAGGGCATGACAGCCCTTACTGCTGTATGGGGCCCGATGAACAGCAGTACAGAAGGGGGCCCCGCAGATCAGGGGTCCCGCTCCTGTGCTTCCAGTCATCGGGCCCCAAGTGCTGCATGTCATGGGGTGCCAGGCGGGCCCCAAGTGTGCGCTGCAGCCGGGCCTGCAGCGCACACTTCAGCAGTGCCCCCACAGCGGCCGACATCAGAGCTACAGAAGTGCTGAAGGACCTGTGGTGACGTCATCATTACCACAGGCCTTCACCATTGATCAGCCCGACCCTTGATCAAATGATGATGACGTCACCACAGGTCCTTTCAGCTCAGACAGCTGCAGCTCCATCTTTAACACAGGAGGGAGGCCAGGTAAGAAAAAAGATAATATTTTAATTTATTATTGAAAGGGGCAATATGTTTCCCTGGCGGAAAGGAGACTCAGGGGCAGGAAAGGAGACTCGGGGGCAGGATTGGAGACATGGGGACAGAATGCAAGACATGGGGGCAGAATGCTAGACATGGGGGCAGAATGCAGATATGATGTGGGCAGAATGCAAGACATGGGGCAGAATGCAGACATGATGGGGGCAGAATGCTAGACATGGGGGCAGAATGCTAGACATGGGGGCAGAATGCTAGACATGGGGGCAGACTGCAAGACATGATGGGGCAGAATGCAAGAGATCATGGGGCAGAATGCAAGACATGATGGGGGCAGAATGCAAGACATGATGGGGGCAGAATGCAAGACATGATGGGGGTAGAATGCAAGACATGATGGGGGCAGAATGCAGACATGATGGGGGCAGAATGCAGACATGATGGGGCAGAATGCAGACATGATGGGGGCAGAATGCAGACATGATGGGGGCAGAATGCAGACATGATGGGGGCAGAATGCAGACATGATGGGGGCAGAATGCAGACATGATGGGGCAGAATGCAGACATGATGGGGGCAGAATGCTAGACATGGGGGCAGAATGCAGACATGATGGGGGCAGAATGCAGACATGATGGGGGCAGAATGCTAGACATGATGGGGCAGACTGCAAGACATGATGGGGCAGAATGCAAGAGATCATGGGGCAGAATGCTAGACATGATGGGGGCAGAATGCAGACATGATGGGGGCAGAATGCAGACATGATGGGGGCAGAATGCAGACATGATAGGGGCAGAATGCAGACATGATGGGGGCAGAATGCAGACATGATGGGGGCAGAATGCTAGACATGATGGGGCAGACTGCAAGACATGATGGGGCAGAATGCAAGACATGATGGGCAGAATGCAAGACATGATGGGGTAGAATGCAAGACATGATGGGGGCAGAATGCAGATATGATGAGGGCAGAATGCAGATATGATGGCGGCAGAATTTAGACATGATGGGGCAGAATGCAGACATGATGGCAGAATGCAAGACATGATGGGGGCAGAATGCAGACATGATGGGGGCAGAATGCTAGACATGGGGGCAGACTGCTAGACATGATGGGGGCAGACTGCAAGACATGATGGGGGCAGACTGCAAGACATGATGGGGCAGACTGCAAGACATGATGGGGGCAGACTGCAAGACATGATGGGGGCAGACTGCAAGACATGATGGGGCAGAATGCAAGACATGATGGGGTAGAATGCAAGACATGATGGGGGCAGAATGCAGATATGATGAGGGCAAAATGCAGATATGATGGCAGCAGAATTTAGACATGATGGGGGCAGAATTTAGACATGATGGGGGCAGAATGCAGACATGATGGCAGAATGCAAGCCATGATGGGGGCAGAATGCAGACATGATGGGGCAGAATGCAGGTATGATGTGGGCAGAATGCAAGACATGATGGGGGCAGAATGTAAGACATGATGGGGCAGAATGTAAGACATGATGGGGGCAGAATGTAAGACATGATGGGGGCAGAATGTAAGACATGATGGGGGCAGAATGTAAGACATGATGGGGGCAGAATGTGACAGTGAGACAGAAGGGGGCAGAAAGTGTGACATGGGGGCAGAATGTGACAGATACAGCAGGGGGCAGAATGTGACAGTGAGACACAGGAGGGGGCAGAATGCGAGACATGGGGGCAGAATATGACAGTGAGACACAGGAGGGGGCAGAATGGACATGGGGCAGAATGGACCTGGGACAGAATGTGACAGTGAGACACAGGAGGGGGCAGAATGTGACAGTGTGACACAGGAGGGGGCAGAATGTGACAGTAAGACACAGGAGGGGGCAGAATGTGAGGCACGGGGGGCAGAATGTGACAGTAAGACACAGGAAGGGGCAGAATGTGAAAATAGGACACAGGAGGGGGCAGAATGTGACAGTGAGACACAGGAGGGGCAGAATGTGAGGCACGGGGGCAGAATATGACAGTAATGACACAGGAGGGGGCAGAATGGACATGGGGCAGAATGGACCTGGGGCAGAATGTGACAGTGAGACACAGGAGGGGGCAGAATGTGAGGCACGGGGGCAGAATGTGACAGTAAGACACAGGAAGGGGCAGAATGTGAAAATAGGACACAGGAGGGGGCAGAATGTGACAGTGAGACATAGGAGGGGGCAGAATGCGAGACATGGGGACAGAATATGACAGTAATGACACAGGATGGGGCAGAATGGACATGGGGCAGAATGGACCTGGGGCAGAATGTGACAGTGAGACACAGGAGGGGGCAGAATGTGAGGCACGGGGGCAGAATGTGACAGTAAGACACAGGAAGGGGCAGAATGTGAAAATAGGACACAGGAGGGGGCAGAATGTGACAGTGAGACACAGGAGGGAGCAGAATGCGAGACATGGGGGCAGAATATGTCAGTAATGACACAGGAGGGGGCAGAATGGACCTGGGGCAGAATGTGACAGTGAGACACAGGAGGGGGCAGAATGTGACAGTGAGACACAGGAGGGGGCAGAATGTGACAGTAAGACACAGGAGGGGTCAGAATGTGAGGCACGGGGGCAGAATGTGACAGTAAGACACAGGAAGGGGCAGAATGTGAAAATAGGACACAGGAGGGGGCAGAATGTGACAGTGAGACACAGGAGGGGCAGAATGTGAGGCACGGGGGCAGAATATGACAGTAAGACACGGGGGGCAGAATGTGAAAGTGAGACACAGCACGGGGCAGGATGGGAGACACATGGTGCAGGATCATGGGGCAGGATGGATACAATGTAGACGGGGCAGGATCGGGAGATCATATGGGGGTAGAATGGATACTCATGAGGGCAGGATGAGAGAAAATATGGCTGAAGCCAGGAATGAGACACACGGGGGCCAGGATGGGGGATATTATTATTATCATAGGGGCTAATTGAGGAATATTATTACTGCAGTGATATATTTATTTTATTTTTTTGAGGATACTGTTGTAAATGGGGGGGCGGTCCTGTTACTGTGCAGAGCGACACTGTCGCCTTTTTTTCTTCATCTGGTATAGTGTAGAAGTTGGGAAAAAATAAGTAATGTGTTCTGCAAGCGGAGCTCTAGATTAATCTGTTATTTCCTGCAGAGACGAGCCCTGGCTGTAAGACGTGATAGCGGTGTGTGCTGAATGAACGATGAAAAACAAAGATGAAGGACTTCACCTAGAGACGTCAATGGTGAGTCAGTGTGTTACCTGTAGAATGACACTATACACTATATACAGAGTGCCTTTGTACAATGTCACCAGTGATCACTTTATTACCTGTACACTGACACTATATACAGAGCTCCTGTGTATAATGTCACCAGTGATCACTTTATTACCTGTACACTGACACTATATACAGAGCTCCTGTGTACAATGTCACCAGTGGTCACTGTATTACCTGTACACTATATACAGTGCCTTTGTACAATGTCACCAGTGATCACTGTATTACCTGTACACTGGCACTATATACAGAGGTCCTGTGCATAATGTCACCGGTGATCACTGTATTACCTGTACACAGACACTACATTCTAAGTACAGCTCTCCTGTGTATAATAGCACTTATGGTGATAGTATTATGGTTTTTTTTAGTAATGATCAGTATTATAGTATTCAGTCACCATGTGGTGGTAATATGTAGTCTGGGCATGGTGCCGTGGTATTTGTTCCTTGTATGTGCAATTATTCTGTCACTGGTGGTAATATGTGGTCGTGTCATGGTGTGGCTGTATTTGTTACTTGTATGTGGTATTATTGGTCACCATGTGGTGGTAATATGTGTTTGGGACATGGTGTGGTGGTATTTGTCCCTTGTATGTGCTATTATTCTGTCTCTGTGGTGGTAATATGTGGTCTGGTCATGGTGTGGCTGTATTTGTTCCATGTATGTGGTATTATAGGTCACTATGTGGTGGTAATATGTGGTCTGGTCATGGTGCAGTGGTATTTGTTCCTTGTATGTGATATTATTCGGTCACTATGGTAGTAATATGTGGTCTGGTCATGATGTGGCTGTATTTGTTCTTTGTATGTGGTATTATAGCTCACTATGTGGTGGTAATATGTGGTCTGGACATGGTGCGGTGGTATTTGTCTCTTTGGATGTGATATTATTGGTCTTTTTAAAAATTGAAAAATAAATAAAAACTATCCCTAAATTGTATTGGATATTTTAGCAAATGTTTAATAGGTTAGAGTAGAGTAGGGCCCGGCCAAAAGAGTCTAGCTTGTCGTGGTGGCAGATTTAAAAAATCTTTTGGCCAAAACAAGAGCTGCTGGCTAGATGTGTGATCTGGTAATGGGAACTGTTAATGTGTGATTGATGAGAAGTGCAGTTTTTCCAAGAGAGAGGTGGGACTGTGGACAGTTTGAGGGGTGGAGGCGGGGCTGGAGTGGAGACTGGGCGGAGTCTCAAAGGGGCCCCGAAAATGTTGCCAGTATGGGGCCCCGAAATTCCTAGTGGCAGCCCTGCAGCGACTCTCCAAACGCGACATGGCAAGCGCTAAATATTCCAGCATATTTTCCATTCAAAAAGTCAAATGTGCTCCTTCCCTTCTGAGTCCTGCCGTGCGCTCAAACAGTGGTTTATAACCACATATGAGGTATCGGTATACTCAGGAGAAATTGCCCAACAAAATTTAGTATCCATTTTATTCTGTTACCCATGTGAAAATGAAAAAAATGATGCTAAAAGAAAATTTATGTTGGAAAAATTAAAATGTCCATTTTTTCCTTCCACGTTGCTTTAGTTCCTGTGAAACACCTGAAGGGTTAATAATCTTCTTGAATGTAGTTTTATAATAGCTTGAGGGGTGCAGTTTTTAGAATGGTGTCACTTTTGGGTATTTTCTGCCATATAGACCCCTCAAAGTGACTTCAAATGTGAGGTGGTCCCTAAAAAAATGGTTTTGTAAATTTTGTTGTAAAAATGAGAAATCGCTGGTCAACTTTTAACCCTTATAACTTCCTAACAGAAAAAATTTGTTTCCAAAATTGTGCTGATGTAAAGTAGACATGTGGGAAATGTTATTTAGTAACTATTTTGTGTCACATAACTCTCTAGTTTAACAGAATAAAAATTCAAAATTTGAAAATTGCGAAATTTTCAAAATTTTTGCCAAATTTCTGATTTTTTCACAAATAAACGCAAAAATTATCGACCTAAATTTACCACTAACATGAAGCCCAATATGTCACGAAAAAACATTCTCAGAATCGCTAGGATGCGTTGAAGCGTTCCAGAGTTATTACCTCATAAAGGGACACTGGTCAGAATTGCAAAAAATCGGAGGATGATGTTTTTGTGGTAAAACATATCCTGGCCGTAAAAAAAGTAAGTGGTAAGACCTACTACCTGGTGGATTGGAAGGGTTTTGGTCCTGAGGAGAGATCTTGGGAGCCTGGGAGAACACCCAGGCTCCTCTTCTCCTTAAACGGTTCTACGCAGGCTTGAGGGGGATACTGTTACACCTGGTCCCCGTCCTGGCGCTGTGTCCAGGCCTGCCACTATTCTCCGTTCTGGGCAATCACCTCGAGCCTCACATGCTGCCCTCAGGCAGCAGTTGGCCTCCTCTGGATCTCATGCTGCTGCTCAGCATTCTGGCCTCCCTCCTGCCTCCACCTCCTGGCGTACTGTGAGGAGATCTGTAGCTAAGGCTCTCTTGCCTTCTTAAAGGGGCGGCGTGCATTATTCAAAAAGTGCAATTAACCAATGGCAGCGCACTGGCTGCTATTTCTGGCCTCTCCTCCATAGGGAGAGCGCCGGAGCAACGAGTATCTATCATTGCTACATCCGGTTCTCATGCTAACCTGTCTGCGCTGCGTCTGCAGTCTCTGTGCATTGTCTAATGCTCTCTGTCTCCACAGCATATCAGTGTCCTGTGCTTCCTGGTTATATCTGCAACCATCTGGGCGTAAGCCATCCCGTTCCGCTAACAGCTATCCGTATCTGAGGACTGTGTGAAGGTCACTTAAACTGACTCCTTACCATCTACCCGGATCCAGGACCCAGCTCATTACGGACTCTGCTGTAACTACTGTTATCCCTTTTGGTCCCGCTGGGACAGCTGCCACATGTTCGGGGTCTAACTGGAGGTAGCACCTGTGTCCTCCGGGTATTCCATTCTGGCCCTGTCTGAGGGGCTTTACTACGGGTACCCAGGGCTCACTAGTCACGCCCCCTTTGGAGCCCCCCGGACCGTGGTCCCGAGGTTCCACTTAAAAAATAAAAACGAATGTGAACTTCACCATCTCTGCCTCCACTTCCATTCGTTACAATTACTAACAGAGCAGTTCAGAGGGACTCCAGTCTAACGATCAAAAGACACAGCTGCGCATAATGGCACTACAAAATCCTGAATTGAACTTTGGACACTTTAAGGATAGAGCCATCCGAGTTCTGCGCTAACCAAATCCTAGCAGCACAGAGTCCTCAAAGCATCCTGCAATTACATACCAGCAGGAGGCAGCATCCTTTCCAAAGACCTCTATTGAGACTGACAAGCTGTCTCAAGATGATGATTCTGCTGCAGACTTACGTCGCCAAGTCAAGGAACTAACCAAAAGTGTGGCTGCACTCACAAAAACTGTGCAGTCTCTGCAACAGACTCCAAAGAAGAAGATCCAGCTGGCCTCCAGTCCAGATGACGTCCCATGGCGACAGCAGAAGAGGATCCCACCGACCAGAGGGAGAGACAGCGATCATTACGACGAGGACGGACAGCTCATCTGTCGCCGCTGCAACAAGGCGGGACACCTAGCAAGATCCTGTCATTTAAACAAGCAACCCCTGGGGCAAAGGCTCAACCCTCAGGAGTAAGACGACCAGGCCCACCAAATTGGAGAGACAAGTACGTAGGGGGACGGCCAGTCCTGCCTATCGTGATTGACGGCTTTCCGATGAACGCTTTACTGGACACCGGCTCCCAGGTGACTACGATGCCATATGTTCTTTTTAAGCAGTACTGGGCAGATTCAGACATTACTCATAGCCCAGATAAAGATCTTGTCATCTTTGCCAGCAATGGTCAGCCCTTGCCTCAGATGGGATATAAAGAGGTGACCATCAAGATGGGCTGAGTAGAATTGCAATCGCAAGGTTTGATTATAGTAGATATTGACAAACGAGAATGCCATCCTATGATCACTTTGGGCACTAATGTAATTGAAAATTGTCTTGGAGAAATTATTGCTTTATTACAACAGGTAGCCGAGACCGCGAGCTCCAGTCAGCAACGGGTTCTGCAAAAGGAGATCAGAGCCCTGATGCAAAGACAACAGGTAGACCTGTCTGGTGGAGAAGTCGGCAGTGTCAGAGTAAGTGATCCTTTCTCCATTGCAGTACCTCCCAGAAGTGAAATGTTAATTTGGTGTCGGGCAGCAATAGGCCTAAGGGGTCAAGATTACCAAGCCATGGTAGAACCCATGTACTCTGATAGTAGGCTCACTATCCTGACAGCCAGAGGGGTAGTTGATGTCCGCAAGGGAAGAGTACCAATACTCTTAAATTGTGGGGAGAGGTCCATTTACCCCGGTATGCCACCCTTGCTAAGTTGTTCACTGTCAGTAACAATGCAATAGAGGCACTAGAACCCTTGCTTCCGTCTGACAAGGTGGAAGAGAATGGCTCTGAAGGGCAGCAGGAGGATTGGTGTGAGCGGCTACACGTGGGCACTGACTCCACCTCTTCGCACCAAAAGCATGGGGCTTACCGGGTGGCTCGAGATTTGAACGGGTCTTCAGCAAACATCCTCTAGACTTTGGTCAGGCAAAAGGGGTCCAACATCATATCCCCACCGGAGGTCATCCACCCATTAAAGAGAGACACCGGTCTGTACCCCGTGCCAAGAGTATGTTACGGGAGATGAAGGAGGCTGGGGTAATCAGAGATAGTTGTAGCCCCTGGGCAGCTCCATTACTCCTCGTTAAGAAGAAAGATGGTACTATGAGAATGTGTGTAGACTACAGGCGGATTAACAGCATTACACATAAAGACACTTACCCATTACCTAGAATTGAGGAATCACTAGCTGCACTGAGAACTGCTAATTATTTCTCTACCTTAGATCTCACCAGTGGGTATTGGCAGGTTCCTGTGGCAGAGGTAGACAAAGAGAAGACAGCGTTTACAACACCAATGGGCCTCTGCGAGTTTAACTACATGCCGTTCGGGCTCAGCAATGAGCCAGGATCATTTCAGCGGTTAATGGAATGCTGCCTTGGACATAAAAACTTTGAAACCGTTCTGCTGTACCTGGACGACATCATCGTCTTCTCCAAAACCTATGAAGACCATTTGAAGCACCTGGGCGAGGTATTCGAACCCCTATCTAACTTTGGCTTGAAAGTAAAGCCGTCCAAATGTCACCTTTTGAAACCCAAGGTGCAGTACCTAGGCCATATGGTGAGCGCGGAAGGTGTGGCACCTGATCCTGACAAAGTCACCGTTATCCGGGACTGGCAAAGACCCAGCACTATTCATGAAGTGAGGCAATTTCTTGGGTTAGTAGGCTACTACCGAAGATTTATCAAGGACTTCAGCAAAATAGCAGCACCGCTGCAAGATCTTCTGGTTGGCCAATCCAAGAAGGCCAAGAACAAGAGTCTTCCGTTCGAGTGGAACAAAAGGATAGAAGAGTCCTTCACCAAGTTGAAACTGGCCCTCATAGGAGATGAGGTCCTGGCCTTCCCTGACTATGACCAACCATTTGTACTTTACACTGATGCCAGCAACGTAGGATTGGGAGCAGTGCTTTCACAAGTGCAGAAAGGCAGAGAGAGAGTGATTGCCTACGCCAGCAGGAAGCTTCGTCCCACTGAGAGGAACCCCGACAACTACAGTTCCTTTAAACTGGAGTTCCTCACCATTGACTGGGTGGTAACAGAGCACTTCAAACACTACTTGGCTTCCGCAAAGTTCACCATCTACACAGACAATAATCCGCTAACCCACCTTGAAACGGCAAAGCTCGGGTCACTTGAGCTGCGATGGATGGCCCGGCTGTCCAACTACGAGTTCACCATCAAGTACCGAGCAGGACATAAGAACGCTAATGCGGATGCGTTGTCCAGGATGCCCCCAGATGGGGGAGAAGATCCAAAAGAAATCGAGTTACCAGCCTTCCACCGTCCAATTGCAGCCCAGCGCTCCCAAGGAGTAAGGAATAAGCGCTTTGTCGTACGAGAGGTAACGTTGAATCCATTACCCCATCATGAGTGGACAGAGATACAAGATAGTGACCCAGCTGTTCGCCTAGTAAAGGAGTGCCTGGCACAAGCTGATGCACACCCTGGTCCAGATGACCCACAGGAAGCACAGCAACTATGGAAGGAGAGAGGCAAGCTGTTCATCTATGAGGGTAAACTGTGTCGGAGAAACATCAACTCGCGCACACACTAACTGGTCTGGCAGGTGGTAGTCCTGAAGAGGGATGCGCCAATGGTCTTAGAGGCGTACCACAATGGAGCAGGACACTTCGGTTGTAAGAAGTTGGAGGTCCTACTTCGTGAAAGGTTCTACTGGGTTGGCATGAGGAGTTCCATTGAGAAGTGGTGCCGAGAATATGGCCCCTGCAACCTGCGCAGAAAAGACCGAAACAGCCAGCGAGCCCCATTACAGCCGATCATCACAAAACAGCCGCTTGAACTGGTAGCCTTGGATTACGTGAAGTTAACTACGAGTAGGAATGGCTACACCTATGCTTTGACCATCGTGGACCATTACTCAAGGTTCTTGGTAGTCGTGCCTGTTAAAGACCAAACAGCGAAGACAGCAGCCAAGGCATTTCAGCAACACTTTTGTTGACCGCACGGATACCCTGAACAAGTGCTCACCGACCAAGGTCCAGCCTTTGAGGCAGAAGCGTTCCAGGAGTTCTGTAACATGTACGGTTGCAAGAAAATCAGAACGACGCCATACCATCCACAGACAAATGGCATGTTTGAGAAGATGAACCATGTGGTAATTGACTTATTGAAGACCTTACCTCTGGAAGAATGAAACCAGTGGCCAGAGTAGTTGCCAGATCTGGTAGATCTATATAATCATATACCGGTAAACTCCACAAATTTCACTCCGGCCTAATTGATGAGAGCAAGACCTAGCAAGTTACCCATTGATTTGGACATGGGAGTCTTAACACCTGAGACAACATCACCAGATGCAGACTGGGATACAGAGCGGCAGCAACAATACCGCAAAGTGCAAGAATGTGTGGAGAAAAGTTTGTCCCAAGCAAGACAGAGGCAGGAAATAAATTACAATCAACACGCCCCTGCAGTTCCCTTGGGACCAGGAGAACAAGTACTCAAAAGAAAGAGACGTGTTCACAAACTAGATGACCAGTGGGAGGCAGAGCTATACACCGTGATACCTTCAGACTTTAATAACACCAAAGTATGTATCATCAGCAAAGATGGAGGCGAATCTAGAAGCAGTCTCAAGAGATCATCTAAAGATGTGCCCTGATCAATTGAAGGACAAGAGGTGGAAGAAAAGATTCAAACTATACTTGGAGAATTTCCTCGGACGTGGACACAAGTAAATCAGGCAATAGTAGTACCAGTTCTAACCTTTCATCAGCCTACTGCACCAGATGAAGAAGAGACTCATAATGAAATGGATCCAGTAACAGATACCACATCTGCAGAGGAATGTGGAAATCTGTCCCCTGCTAACAGCGAATCTGACAACCTCATGGTGAGTCTAGGAGTAACGAGAAGGCAGTCTAGAATACCTATCTTACACAATTCTACTGTACTTATAGCGTAGTGACTAATGCACCAACAGTAGACATCAGAGAACAGGTCAGGTCATCAGAAATACCTATACTGCGTAGATCCACTCGTAGTACTAGAGGTAAGATCCCTTTATTTACATTAACTGCCCGTTACAGAGATTACATAATGTAAATAAAGTAATAAGAATGTATAGTGGTAACTGTTAAGCATGAGAGCCTACAGAGACTTGCTGTATGAACCTTTTTAAAGTATTCGTACTAACCAGTTAAAGGACAATTGGGCCACAGGACTATGTGTGGTCAGAACTTTAATTTGTAAATAGTTACTCCAGAAAGGCCTTGAAAATAAGCTGCCGGCCTGGCCGAAAAACAGGCCAGTCTACAGAGTGCCCTGTAGCCACGCCCAGGGACGACACACAAAGTGGGATAAGGCAGTTCCCACCAACCAAACTCCAGGTACAATCACAAAGACAGCAGCGTAAGGACTGTGCAATTGTTTCTTTTTCTTGTCTGGTTTTTGATAATTTTTACAATTTTAAGACTTTGCAGATTTTCATTAATTGTTGTTGTTAACAATTCCTGTTATGTTTCCTCAGTCCAGGAGTACTGAACTTAACTGGGGGGATGTGACACCCCAGAGTCCGGTTGTCACAGTGACATTGCCTCCCTCTAAGAGGTGAAGTCATGCTTGGAGGCAGAAAGGGGACCCCCATGCCAGATGACATAGATTAAATCACAATTCCTGCTGCAGGTCAGAAAAGGGAGTTGCCTTATAAATTCTGGCCAGCAGAGGGGGTTGGTGAGTCAGCTAGAGGTGAGCTGAGGGGGTTGTCATGGAAACGAGGGAGCTGTGAGCTGTGAGGAAAATGACAAGACAGTTAAACGTGATGTAAAAAGATCTTTCTGGAAGATCCTGTCAGTTAGAGACGGAGAACTGATCTGACAGGAGGGGAAGGACGATAGCAGAGAGAAGGGGCTTTGGGGAAGCTAAAACTGCATATAGCAGACCCCAGAGTGAAGCGCTAATACAGAGAAAAGGGACGCCAGAGTCCTTGGTGTCAGGAGCTGTATGTCCTGATCGCCGAATCTGAAAGTACAGGGGACTGTAAGTTCCTGTGCGACATTGAACACCTGAGGGCACGGCAGTGGATAAGGAACTCGGGGCTGACGGAGAAAAGGACGGTACCCGTGGAATAGGCTCACGCTGACAGCCGTACAGGTTAGAGAAATCATCACGCAATAGAGGGTCTCGGCTTAGTTACAAACAGCAGAGACCCACACACAAAGTGCAGAAGGAAGGTCCTAAACCCACACCTGGCAGGGTGGATCCATTGAATGCCTCCAGGCAAGCCGGACTCAAGCCATCACCTGTATGTGGTACTCCGGATTGCAACCAATTACCAATAAAAGGTAAAGAAACTGCACCTCTCTGTGTCCTTCTCTCATTACTCTGCACCCCAATATTTACAGCCATCTTAACTATTAGTCAAACATCTTTGCCCTGGGACTATTGCTCTACCTGTGGAGAGCTATTTTCACCTTAGCTGCGACACACCAACAGTCTCAAGGGAACAACACCGCAGCGCTGGTCACCTCTGACCAGAATACCACAGGTGGCGTCACGAATTTAATCATCTATAAACTTTATCTTCATTTTTACCACATCTAACAACATCACAAACAACTTTTCCCCTTCCCCTATTTTATTTAATGGACGCCCTAGGGCCACGGACCGGTTCGCTGCTGCCGTGACACCGTCCCCCATTGAAGCCGACGTGCCCGGTACCGAGTACCCCAAGGCCCCGCGGGGCATGCCAGAAGCACTTGAAAAAAAATGGGCTACATGGTCGAGTCGCCAGAAGAAAGCCATTACTGCGCAAATGCCATAAAGTATCTCATCTACAATGCGCAAAATAGCACAGAGACAAGCCTCAAAACTTCTGGAACAAGGTAATTTGGAGTGATGAGACCAAAATTGAACTTTTTGGCCACAACCACAAATGTTACATTTGGAGAGGTCAACAAGGCCTATATGAAAGGAACACCATTTCTACTGTAAAGCATGGAGGTGGAGCACTTTTAAGACTTTGCAGATTTTCATTAATTGTTGTTGTTAATAATTCCTGTTATATTTCCTCAGTTCAGGAGTACTGAACTTAACTGGGGGGGAATGTGACACCCCAGAGTCCGGTTTTCACAGTGACATTGCCTCCCTCTAAGAGGTGAAGTCATGCTTGGAGGCAGAAAGGGAACCCCCATGCCAGGTGACATAGATTAAATCACAATTCCTGCTGCAGGTCAGAAAAGGGAGTTGCTTATAAATTCTGGTCAGCAGAGGGGGTTGGTGAGTCAGCTAGAGGTGAGCTGAGGGGGTTGTCATGGAAACGAGGGAGCTATGAGCTGTGAGGAAAATGACAAGACAGTTAAACGTGATGTAAAAAGATCTTTCTGGAAGATCCTGTCAGTTAGAGACGGAGAACTGATCTGACAGGAGGGGAAGGACGATAGCAGAGAGAAGGGGCTTTGGGGAAGCTAAAACTGCATATAGCAGACCCCAGAGTGAGGCACTAATACAGAGAAAAGGGACGCCAGAGTCCTTGGTGGTCAGGAGCTGTATGTCCTGATCGCCGAATCTGAAAGTACAGGGGACTGTAAGTTCCTGTGCGACATTGAACACCTGAGGGCACGGCAGTGGATAAGGAACTCGGGGCTGATGGAGAAAAGGACGGTACCCGTGGAATAGGCTCACGCTGACAGCCGTACAGGTTAGAGAAATCATCACGCAATAGAGGGTCTCAGCTTAGTTACAAACAGCAGAGACCCACACACAAAGTGCAGAAGGAAGGTCCTAAACCCACACCTGGCAGGGTGGATCCATTGAATGCCTCCAGGCAAGCCGGACTCAAGCCATCACCTGTATGTGGTACTCCGGATTGCAACCAATTACCAATAAAAGGTAAAGAAACTGCACCTCTCTGTGTCCTTCTCTCATTACTCTGCACCCCAATGTTTACAGCCATCTTAACTATTAATCAAACATCTTTGCCCTGGGACTATTGCTCTACCTGTGGAGAGCTATTTTCACCTTAGCTGCGACACACCAACAATTTCAAGGGTACAACACCGCAGCGCTGGTCACCTCTGACCAGAATACCACAGGTGGCGTCACGAATTTAATCATCTATAAACTTTATCTTCATTTTTACCACATCTAACAACATCACAAACAACTTGTCCCCTTCCCCTATTTTATTTAATGGACGCCCCAGGGCCACGGACCGGGTCGCTGCTGCCGTGACACCGTCCCCCATTGAAGTCGACGTGCCCGGTACCGAGTACCCCAAAGCCCCGCGGGGCATGCCAGAAACACTTGAAAAAAAATGGGCTACATGGTCGAGTCGCCAGAAGAAAGCCATTACTGCGCAAATGCCATAAAGTATCTCGTCTACAATACGCAAAACAGCACAGAGAAAAGCTTCAAAACTTCCTAAACAAGGTAATTTGGAGTGATGAGACCAAAATTGAACTTTTTGGCCACAACTACAAATGTTACATTTGGAGAGGTCAACAAGGCCTATATGAAAGGAACACCATTCCTACTGTAAAGCATGGAGGTAGAGCACTGATGTTTTGGGGATGTATGAGCTACAAAGTCACAGGAAACTTGGTCAAAGGTGAAGTAAAGATGAATGCAGCACGTTATCGGCAAATACTGGAGGCAAATTTGCAATCATCAGCCTGGAAGCTGCGCATGGGACGTACTTGGACATTCTAACATGACAATGATCCAAAACACAAGGCCAAGTCGACCTGTCATTGTCTACAACAGAACAAAGTGAAGGTTCTGGAGTAACCATCTCCTGACCTCAATATCAATAAGCCACTTTGGGGAGATCTGAAGCGCGCAGTTCATGCTAGACAGCCCAGGAATTTACAGGAACTGGAGGCTTTTTGCGAAGAAGAGTGGGCAGCTTTACCATCTGAGAAAATAAAGAACCTCATCCACAACTACCACAAAAGATTTCAAGCTGTCATTGATGTTAGAGAGGCAATACACAGTATGAAGAAATGGGGTATGTGAACTTTTGATCAGGGTCATTTGGATGTTTTGGGTTGTCATTATAATTTAAAAAGAGAAAACACAGTAGTTTGACAAGAAATGGCTTTGCCGGGGTATGAAACCTTTTGATCACAATTGGATATCTGGAAGCCATGAAGTGCTGTAAGACACTGAACAGTCCTGGGACCTGAGCTGGTGCCCTCCGGGCTATGCTGACATGACAGCTGTGTGGGGGGCCAATGATACAGTGTAGGGGAGGGCTGGCATGTCTCTCCTCCCTTCATACATGTCACTGCCAACACATCAGCCACGTAGAATGAGTCTACAGGGAGACTACCATAGTCCCAGTGCACGGCCCTGAGCCCAGCACTCTACTGTGCCCAGCACTCTCCTCCCCTCCTGAGCCCAGCACTCTCCTCTACTGTGCCCATGCCCAGCACTCTCCTCCTCTCCTGTGCCCAGCACTCTCCTCCTCTCTTGTGCCCAGCACTCTCCTCCTCTCTTGTGCCCAGCACTCTCCTCCTTTCCTGTGCCCAGCACTCTCCTGTGCCCCTGTAGTGTCGGTGGTGGGGTGCCGAGCTGGGGGGGGGTGGTCCTACTTTTGTACCGCGCAGAGATGATGACAGAGACACGATGAGGCAGATTCTGGGTGCAACAGGTCCAAGTTTATTTCATTACTTGCCGTCCGCCTGACGGCCTCCGCAGCACACCGCACGTTTCTTCACTTATCGGCCCTCCGTTTCCAGAGCCGTTTACACACCGTACTTTTACAATAAGGACGTACATATGCGTACTGTCCCTCCTTCACTTGTTCGACGCTCCTGCCAGGTCCGCCACTGTGGCCGCCCTAGGCCCAATAACCAACAGCGCTTTCACCGGTCAGTCGTCGTGTCAAATACGGTATATGGCACTCACTGCCTCGTCTCTTCTGCGGTATCTTTCAGTCAGGACCACCCCCTGACGTTTCCCTCTCCTCAGTCCCCTTGGTCGGATTCTCCTCAGGACACACAGACTGGCGAAGTCCTCCTGTCACCTGGGCTCCCCCTGGGGACTGGAACTTTCTGGAACCCTCCCTCAGTATTTATAACTTCCCCGGTTCCTTGAAACTGTCACTAACTGTCACCACGCCCCCCATGACCAACGGTTTCTAAAGCCCTAAGCTGCTGTAAAGTCCTTTGCTCACACTCCACCCTGCCATCTAATGGTCATCCCAAGGTACTGCACGTCCACTACACTTTTCTAGTTGTTTCCCCACTGTAATCACTGTCTCCTACCTACACTGTGCAAACCTATCTTTCTTCACTCTGACTAGTCCGTCCGTCCGTCAGGTCACCTTCCCTACACAATCATCCAGCCATACAATCATCAAGCCATACTGTCATCCAACCATACAATCATCAAGCCATGCAATAATATGTCCAGTCAACCATCCATTCAATCATGCAACCCACCAATCACCTAGCCATCCATACAATCAACCACTCATCATCCATCCCTCCCATCCATTGTTTCATGTTTCCCCCTTCACCCATTCATTCATCGCATTGGGCATTGCGTTGCTACCAATGCACCAAGATTTATGCCAAGTTGTGGCTGCAGCCATCACAGCACTTTCATTCGGTGACCTTCTACCTGCAATGGGATATAGACTTTTTATTATTTTCCTGGGTGAGTGCTGCAGGGCCGGCCCAGGGATCACTAATGCAAAAACTGTTGCAACTTTTTAAAGCTTTTTATGACAATTTTTTGGGGCTAAAACCTTTGATGAATTGGGGCCCACTTTTCTAGTTGTTTCCCCACTGTAATCACTGTCTCCTACCTACACTGTGCAAACCTATCTTTCTTCACTCTGACTAGTCCGTTCGTCCGTCAGGTCACCTTCCCTACACTCTCCCTTCCTTTGTCCATTGTCGTCCTCGACAATCGTCATCCCTGCCTTCGTCGTTCTGAATCTACACCTACATTCTGTTGTCGGACCAGAAGTTGAGCCAAACCCACTATCTGCGGGGGCCGAACCATACTGGGAGCACTATGCTCTGAGCAGCCTACTGCTACTCACCAGCGCGCACGCCACATGACAACGTCTTTCAAATTGGGCAAGGTACACCCGTATTCTCTCTACGGCGTGTATCTTTCCCCTACTCTCCCCTACTGTTACCTTTCACTATCCGGTACGCCATGATCGAGGCCACTCACCTACCAGATCATTGCCGGCGCCCGCCTTTCCTTCTTCAGGGGTGTCCGTGGTGTTGGGGACCTGACCTAGGACGGCTGTCTTTCTCACGTCTTCCAACTCATTTTCCTTCTTTCAGTTACATGTCATGGTCGGCGTCCCGGTCTCCCAGACCTCCTCAACTCTTAGATCCCTACCGGATCTCACACTTTCCTTTGGTCCCGCAGACCTTCCCTTACCCGGACCTGTTGCATTTTACTTTGGCATATTATACAATAAACAACTTTATAATAGCACAAGTACCCATTTTTTATAATTTTTTTTTTTTTTTCTTTTGCTTTAAAACTCAACGTTTAACAATAAACATCGCCAGCACTCCTTTTCCCTCCCCCTTTTGAATGAAGCAGGCTCCATACCTCCTGCTCTCGAACCTTCTTTTGTTTTACCACCTCCGCAACCCAAACGGAGGGTACCGCGCCAGTCCCAGAGTCCGGTGGGCGGGACCTTGCCGAGAAAGGGCGTGGGGTAGAGGCGGCCGATGATATCTGTGGCCCAGCAGTCGCTGGGGCCGGGTAGCGGATGGGAGCAGCCGTGACTCCGGAGGGCTGGTCCACAGGGCCCGATAAACAGACCCCAGCCGGTTCCAATACTGGCTTCACCGCGGCCATAGGGTAGGCCGCATCCACAACTCCCAGCAAAGCCGGAGTAACGGCCGGTTCGGGTGATGAGGCTGACACCGGCCGAGGGAGCGCAACCGCGCCTTCTGTAAATAAGCTCCGCCCTGGTGACTCCGGGCGGGGTAGTTCGGGGACATGAGCGGGGGCCTCGCTCAGCTCTGCATACACCACGGGGCCCGTGGTAACTAGGCCTTCCGGTGCGCAGGGGGCCGCGTGCTGCAGCAGAATGGTGGGGGCCGCTTGGGGAGGCACTGGTAGGGCCGGGGGTACTCTCACCTTCCCCGGCGCTGCGGCCTCCGTTTCATCATCACGCAGTTTCCCCCGCAGCCTCCGTTCCTTGCTCCACTGTCCTGCGGGCCTTCCCTCCGGACTCGGGGGCTCCGCTGAGAAGTCCTCTGCTGGTATTGGTGGCAGCCGTTCTCGCTGACTCCCCTCAGGCTCCGCTCCCCGGCTCAGCATCCCGCTGCCTGCCCGTAAATCTGAAGATGACTTCTGTTGCAGCTCCATCTCTCGCCGCCATTGCCACTCTAGGCGGCCGATGCCCCGACACCCGCAGCATCTCATACCGTCCGTTGGGCAGCACTCGAATGGCGTCAGACAGCCGCAGCCAAGTTTTTCTTCTGTGCCACTCCTCCTGCTGGGTGGGGCGTTGGCAGACCTTTCCATCCATCTGCCAGGGTCCAATATATGGAAACGTCGGTCTCCGGGCATATATTGCTTCCTTTTGGGGTACGTTGGAGGGGGTCCCAGTCCATTCTGAACAACTGCAAACACCCGGACCTCTCCTCTGCGCTGAAGTAATACCGCCATCTTGGGCAGAATCAGCTACTGCCTTGGATCCTCTGCAAGCAACACAGATCCGACACAGCGTCCCAATTTGTAATCCACAGGTCAGTAATTTTTAGTCCACAGGTGTTTATAATCCGAAATAGAGCAGTCCAAGTTTTCCTCAGTCCTTCAGTTGCAGGCCTGCCGCAGAAGATAGCGTATTAGCGGCGGCGATCCTGCCGACTACGCCAAATGTAGTGTCGGTGGTGGGGTGCCGAGCTGGGGGGGGGTGGTCCTACTTTTGTACCGCGCAGAGATGATGACAGAGACACGATGAGGTAGATTCTGGGTGCAACAGGTCCAAGTTTATTTCATTACTTGCCGTCCGCCTGACGGCCTCCGCAGCACACCGCACGTTTCTTCACTTATCGGCCCTCCGTTTCCAGAGCCGTTTACACACCGTACTTTTACAATAAGGACGTACATATGCGTACTGTCCCTCCTTCACTTGTTCGACGCTCCTGCAAGGTCCGCCACTGTGGCCGCCCTAGGCCCAATAACCAACAGCGCTTTCACTGGTCAGTCGTCGTGTCAAATACGGTATATGGCACTCACTGCCTCGTCTCTTCTGCGGTATCTTTCTGTCAGGACCACCCCCTGACGTTTCCCTCTCCTCAGTCCCCTTGGTCGGATTCTCCTCAGGACACACAGACTGGCGAAGTCCTCCTGTCACCTGGGCTCCACCTGGGGACTGGAACTTTCTGGAACCCTCCCTCAGTATTTATAACTTCCCCGGTTCCTTGAAACTGTCACTAACTGTCACCACGCCCCCCATGACCAACGGTTTCTAAAGCCCTAAGCTGCTGTAAAGTCCTTTGCTCACACTCCACCCTGCCATCTAATGGTCATCCCAAGGTACTGCACGTCCACTACACTTTTCTAGTTGTTTCCCCACTGTAATCACTGTCTCCTACCTACACTGTGCAAACCTATCTTTCTTCACTCTGACTAGTCCGTTCGTCCGTCAGGTCACCTTCCCTACACCCCGCATTCCGCTCCCATCCTGTGCCCAGCACTGTCCTCCTCTCCTGTGCCCAGCACTCTCCTCCCCTCCTGTGCCCAGCACTCTCCTCCTCTCCTGTGCCCAGCACTCTCCGCCTCTCCTGTGCCCAGCACTCTCCTCCCCTCCTGTGCCCAGCATTCTGCTCCCCTCCTGTGCCCAGCACGCTCCTCCTCTCCTGTGCCCAGCACGCTCCTCCTCATCTGTGCCCAGCACGCTCCTCCTCTCCTGTGCCCAGCACTCTCCTTCCCTCCTGTGCCCAGCATTCTGCTCCCCTCCTGTGCCCAGCACGCTCCTCCTCTCCTGTGCCCAGCACTCTCCTCCTCTCCTGTGCCCAGCACTCTCCTCCCCTCCTGTGCCCAGCACTCTCCTCCTCTCCTGTGCCCAGCACGCTCCTCCTCTCCTGTGCCCAGCATTCTGCTCCCCTCCTGTGCCCAGCACGCTCTTCTCCTGTGCCCAGCACGCTCCTCCTCTCCTGTGCCCAGCACTCTCCTCCTCTCCTGTGCCCAGCACTCTCCTCCCCTCCTGTGCCCAGCACTCTCCTCCTCTCCTGTGCCCAGCACGCTCCTCCTCTCCTGTGCCCAGCATTTTGCTCCCCTCCTGTGCCCAGCATGCTCCTCCTCTCCTGTGCCCAGCACGCTACTCCTCTCCTCTGCCCAGCACTCTCCTCCTGTCCTGTGCCCAGCACTTTCCTCCCCTCCTATGCCCGGCATTCTGCTCCCTTCCTGTGCCCAGCACTCTCCTCCTCTCCTGTGCCCAGCACTCTCCTCCCCTCCTGTGCCCAGCACTCTCTTCCCCTCCTGTGCCCAGCACTCTCCTCTACTGTGCCAGCACTCTCCTCCCCTCCTGTGCCCAGCACTCTCTACTGTGCCCAGCACTCTCCTCCCCTCTTGTGCCCAGCACTCTCCTCTACTGTCCCAGCACTCTCCTCCCCTCCTGTGCCCAGCACTCTCCTCCCCTCTTGTGCCCAGCACTCTCCTCTACTGTCCCAGCACTCTCCTCCCCTCCTGTGCCCAGCACTCTCCTCTACTGTGCCAGCACTCTCCTCCCCTCCTGTGCCCAGCACTCTCCTCTACTGTGCCAGCACTCTCCTTCCCTCCAGTGCCCAGCACTCTCCTCTACTGTGCCCAGCACTCTCCTCCCCTCTTGTGCCCAGCACTCTCCTCCCCTCCTGTGCCCAGCACTCTCCTCCCCTCTTGTGCCCAGCACTCTTCTCTACTGTGCCAGCACTCTCCTCCTCTCCTGTTCCCAGCACTCTCCTCCCCTGCTGTTCCCAGCACTCTCCTCCCCTCCTCCTGTGCCCAGCACTCTCCTCCTCTCCTGTGCCCAGTAATCTCCCCTCCTGTGCTCAGCACTCTCCTTCCCTCTTGTGCTCAGCACTTTCCTCCCCTCCTGTGCCCAGCACTCTCCTCTACTGTGCCAGCACTCTCCTCCCCTCCTGTGCTCAGCACTCTCCTTCCCTCTTGTGCTCAGCACTTTCCTCCCCTCCTGTGCCCAGCACTCTCCTCTACTGTGCCAGCACTCTCCTCCCCTCCTGTGCTCAGCACTCTCCTTCCCTCAGAGGGAGCTACAACATCCCGTCTTGAGTTCCTACAACAGTCATTGTTAAAGTTATAGAGGGACTGATCCCCCCTCCTCTCCCTCTACATGGTCTCCTCCCACCATGATGAGTATGAGGGGCTTGTACGACCTGGAGAAAGGAGGGGGGTGTCCACGTTTACATATATCACTAATGGTCGCCGCCACACACCGGTAAAGAGAAGTTCTGCACTAATAAATACAGTAATAAAGATGTGCTGCTCTGCGCCGTCTGACAGTGCAGGGTGAGGCTGGGTACATGTGTCCCGTCACCGAGCTGCCGCCTGTGCCCGCGGGCGCCGTGCCTGCTGCGGGAGGTGCACCCTGCTCCCGGAGCCCTCCACATACTTTCCCTCACTAGCTCCTCCCCCGCCCGTCCGCACTCCCATCCTCGCCGAGTGTCGGCGCTCGCCTCCTTCCCCTGCTCTGCCCCCCGCTGACACACGGCGCTCCGCCACATCATGGGTGCACGGCACAGAGCCAGCCCTCCCGCCGCTCCACCGGGGATGCCGCTCAGCCGCTGGCCGGTACTGGCCCTGCAGGCCGCCTTCCTAGTAAGTTTTGTGACTTGTAATGACGCCCCGCCGGTGCCCGGGGACCAGCTGCACATAGACAGGACCTCGGTGCCCGAGCTGTGCCCACGCACTGTCCAGGAGGGAGACTTCGTGCGGTACCACTACCATGGCACTTTCCCGGATGGCACAAAGTTCGATTCCAGGTAGGTGCCAGTACTAACACATTGTATGATGTCTGAGGAAGGGGCTGCAAGGGCATGAAACAGAGGGGGCATTACTGCCATCTCCACCCAGAGGGGCCATCTACACCCAGAGGGGGCATTACTGCCATCTCCACCCAGAGGGGCCATCTCCACCCAGAGGGGGCATTACTGCCATCTACACCCAGAGGGGCCTTACTGCCATCTCCACCCAGAGGGGCATTACTGCCATCTCCACCCAGAGGGGCATTACTGCCATCTCCACCCAGAGGGGGCATTACTGCCATCTCCACCCAGAGGGGGCATTACTGCCATCTCCACCCAGAGGGGCATTACTGCCATCTCCACCCAGAGGGGCCATCTCCACCCAGAGGGGGCATTACTGCCATCTACACCCAGAGGGGCCTTACTGCCATCTCCACCCAGAGGGGCCTTACTGCCATCTCCACCCAGAGGGGCCTTACTGCCATCTCCACCCAGAGGGGCATTACTGCCATCTCCACCCAGAGGGGCATTACTGCCATCTCCACCCAGAGGGGACATACTGCCATCTCCACCCAGAGGGGCATTACTGCCATCTCCACCCAGAGGGGGCATTACTGCCATCTCCACCCAGAGGGGGCATTACTGCCATCTCCACCCAGAGGGGGCATTACTGCCATCTCCACCCAGAGGGGGCATTACTGCCATCTCCACCCAGAGGGGGCATTACTGCCATCTCCACCCAGAGGGGGCATTACTGCCATCTCCACCCATAGGGGCATTACTGCCATCTCCACCCAGAGGGGCATTACTGCCATCTCCACCCAGAGGGGGCATTACTGCCATCTCCACCCATAGGGGCATTACTGCCATCTCCACCCAGAGGGGCATTACTGCCATCTCCACCCAGAGGGGGCATTACTGCCATCTCCACCCAGAGGGGCCTTACTGCCATCTCCACCCAGAGGGGGCCTTACTGCCATCTCCACCCAGAGGGGGCCTTACTGCCATCTCCACCCAGAGGGGGCCTTACTGCCATCTCCACCCAGAGGGGCCTTACTGCCATCTCCACCCAGAGGGGCATTACTGCCATCTCCACCCAGAGGGGCATTACTGCCATCTCCACCCAGAGGGGCCATCTCCACCCAGAGGGGGCATTACTGCCATCTACACCCAGAGGGGCCTTACTGCCATCTCCACCCAGAGGGGCCTTACTGCCATCTCCACCCAGAGGGGCCTTACTGCCATCTCCACCCAGAGGGGCATTACTGCCATCTCCACCCAGAGGGGCATTACTGCCATCTCCACCCAGAGGGGACATACTGCCATCTCCACCCAGAGGGGCATTACTGCCATCTCCACCCAGAGGGGGCATTACTGCCATCTCCACCCAGAGGGGGCATTACTGCCATCTCCACCCAGAGGGGGCATTACTGCCATCTCCACCCAGAGGGGGCATTACTGCCATCTCCACCCAGAGGGGGCATTACTGCCATCTCCACCCATAGGGGCATTACTGCCATCTCCACCCAGAGGGGCATTACTGCCATCTCCACCCAGAGGGGGCATTACTGCCATCTCCACCCATAGGGGCATTACTGCCATCTCCACCCAGAGGGGCATTACTGCCATCTCCACCCAGAGGGGGCATTACTGCCATCTCCACCCAGAGGGGCCTTACTGCCATCTCCACCCAGAGGGGGCCTTACTGCCATCTCCACCCAGAGGGGGCCTTACTGCCATCTCCACCCAGAGGGGGCATTACTGCCATCTCCACCCAGAGGGGGCCTTACTGCCATCTCCACCCAGAGGGGGCCTTACTGCCATCTCCACCCAGAGGGGGCCTTACTGCCATCTCCACCCAGAGGGGGCCTTACTGCCATCTCCACCCAGAGGGGGCCTTACTGCCATCTCCACCCAGAGGGGGCCTTACTGCCATCTCCACCCAGAGGGGGCCTTACTGCCATCTCCACCCAGAGGGGGCCTTACTGCCATCTCCACCCAGAGGGGGCCTTACTGCCATCTCCACCCAGAGGGGGCCTTACTGCCATCTCCACCCAGAGGGGGCCTTACTGCCATCTCCACCCAGAGGGGGCCTTACTGCCATCTCCACCCAGAGGGGGCCTTACTGCCATCTCCACCCAGAGGGGGCATTACTGCCATCTCCACCCAGAGGGGCATTACTGCCATCTCCACCCAGAGGGGCCTTACTGCCATCTCCACCCAGAGGGGCCTAAAGGCCCTTTTACATTTAGCAATGCACCAGCGATCCGACGAGCGATCCGACCCGGTCAGGATCGCTGGTGCATCGCTAAATGATCGCTAGTGAGCTTTCACACAGAAAGATCTCACAGCAATTCAGCAGCGACGCAGCGCACGACACTCACCTTTCACACACAGCGATCCTGACATCCTCCTGCCCGCCTCCACGCGTCGCTCGTCGTCACAGCAGGAAGCCCAGCAGGAAGCGGATGACGAGAAATGGAGCCGGACATTCTCGCGCGATCAGCGATGGACAGCGGGGGAGCCGGTCGTTGGTAAGTATCACACATAACGATATCACTAGCAATATCGCTATAACGTCAC
Source organism: Dendrobates tinctorius (assembly GCF_039654945.1). Lineage (NCBI taxonomy): Eukaryota > Metazoa > Chordata > Amphibia > Anura > Dendrobatidae > Dendrobates > Dendrobates tinctorius. Next base: position 33,480,001 of record NW_027361829.1, read on the forward strand.
AAAACCGGTGGCGTTATAGCGATATTGCTAGCGATATCGCTTAGTGTAAAACCCCCTTTACTGCCATCTACACACAGATCGTCCATAACTAATCAAGCATCCAGCCATACAATCATACAGCCATGCAATAAAATATCCAATCGACCAACCATACAATCATCCAACCAATCATCCATCCATACATACAATTATCCATACCATCATCCAGCCATACAATCATCCAGCCATAAAATCATCCATCCATACTGTCATCCAACCATACAATCATCCAGCCATACAATCATCCATCCATACAATCATCCAGCCATTCTGTCATCCATCCATACAATCATCCAGCCATACAATCATCCAGCCATACAATCATCCAGCCATACAGTCATCCAGCCATACAGTCATCCAGCCATACAGTCATCCAGCCATACAATCATCCAGCCATAAAATCATCCAGCCATACAATCATCCAGCCATACTGTCATCCAGCCATACAATCATTCAGCCATACAATCATCCAGCCATACAATCATCCAGCCATACTGTCATCCAACCATACAATCATCCAGCCATACAATCATCCAGCCATACAATCATCCAGCCATACAATCATCCATCCATACAATCATCCAGCCATACAATCATCCAACCATACTGTCATCCATCCATACAAATGTAGTGTCGGTGGTGGGGTGCCGAGCTGGGGGGGGTGGTCCTACTTTTATACCGCGCAGAGATGACAACAGAGACACGATGGAGGCAGATTCTGGGTGCAACAGGTCCAAGTTTATTTCTTCACTTGCCGTCCGACTGACGGCACTCCTCGCGGCCCTCCGTTTCCAGAGCCGCTTCTCACACCGTACACTGGAGACGTGTCTGCACACACCGTCCCCTCCTTTACTGTCGACGCTCCTGACAGTTCCGTCACTGTGGCCGCCTTAGGCCCATTAACCAACAGCGCTTCTACTGCTCAGTCGTCGTGTCACATACGGTGTCTTACACCCAGTACCTCGTCTCAACTGCGGTCCTTTCCTGTCAGGACCACCCCCCTGACGTCCTCTCTCCTCAGTCCCCCTGGTCTGGATTCTCCTCAGAGTGCACAGACTGTCGTAGTCCTCCTGTCACTTGAGCTCCCCCTGGGGACTGGAACTTTCTGGAACCCTCCCTCAGTATTTATAACTTCCCCGGTTCCTTGAAACTGTCACTCTAACTGTCACCACGCCCCCCATGACCAACAGTTTCTAAAGCCCTAAGCTGCTGTAAAGTCCTTTGCTCACACTCCACCCTGCCATCTAATGGTCATCCCAAGGTACTGCACGTCCACTACACTTTTCTAGTTGTTTCCCCACTGTAATCACTGTCTCCTACCTACACTGTGCAAACCTATCTTTCTTCACTCTGACTAGTCCGTCCGTCCGTCAGGTCACCTTCCCTACACAATCATCCAGCCATACAATCATCAAGCCATACTGTCATCCAACCATACAATCATCAAGCCATGCAATAATATGTCCAGTCAACCATCCATTCAATCATGCAACCCACCAATCACCTAGCCATCCATACAATCAACCACTCATCATCCATCCCTCCCATCCATTGTTTCATGTTTCCCCCTTCACCCATTCATTCATCGCATTGGGCATTGCGTTGCTACCAATGCACCAAGATTTATGCCAAGTTGTGGCTGCAGCCATCACAGCACTTTCATTCGGTGACCTTCTACCTGCAATGGGATATAGACTTTTTATTATTTTCCTGGGTGAGTGCTGCAGGGCCGGCCCAGGGATCACTAATGCAAAAACTGTTGCAACTTTTTAAAGCTTTTTATGACAATTTTTTGGGGCTAAAACCTTTGATGAATTGGGGCCCAAAAGAATAAGGTGCAAATAGTAAAGCCATTAAAAAGGAGCACGAGGCTAAGGTGCGCCTAATTTATTAAGAGTCCATACAAGATTATGAAATCTATAAACTTAAAGGGGTTTCTCACTCCTCAGACATCCCCTTCTCAGTCCGTGTGCTTCCCCCTTATACTCACCTCCGGTGCTGGCGCTGTTCCAGCGGTGTTGGCACTGCGTCTCCCAGCGAGCGGGTCGCAATCTGACGTCCACGAACCCTGTGGTCAATCAGCGTCCACTTTCCCCTCCTTCAGACGAATCGGAAATACAGAGGGAGAGAGTGCTGCTACGTCCGTAGGCGTCTGAGTAATGGACGACTCATTTAAATTATATGCTGTAATTTATGCCAAATTCTGCGGTAAATTGTCAGGCCGGGGCAGGCCCTTATACTGAGCGCTGTTCACTTTCTAGAAAATTTGCAAGAGCGGTGAAAAATTGAAATATGAAACAAATCTTCTGTCTTTTGGCCATTCATTCTTTTACATCTATGGAAAGGTGTAAGATGTCACGTGTTGCTGTGCATGCCTGAGTTACTATATGGCTACCACAGGCATGTGGGGGCTGTGGAAGTCACAGCATGTATGAATAGTCCCCGGGGGGCCTGCAGGCCCATTACCAGTCGGAGAAACGTCACTGCTTTGGAGGTTGGAAGCACAATTCTGCATTCACACACGATGCAGATCCCCCATTGCAATTAGTACTAGTACTACAGTCTAAGGTCGGGGTCACACTGGCGAGGAATACGGCCGAGTGAGAGGCGCTAAAAGCACGCATTAGACATGGACCAATGATTCTCTATGGGGTCCCTCGCACCAGCCGTATATTTCTCATCCGTATTCTACGGTCCGTGCCAATCGCAGCATGCTGCGATTGTCAGCGTACTACGGCCATAATACGCCAATGCAAGTCTATGGGTGCGCAAAAAATACGGATTACACACGGATCACACCTGTGACCTGCGAGAAATACTCACCAGGTGTCTTTTAGCAAAGCCGGCAATTCAGTGCGCTATACAGTAAACTCACACTGACAGGTTTAATAAAGAAACGAAAGAATAGATATAGACACATAGAATACATATATATATATATATAAATATATATATATACACACACATTCTATGTGTCTATATCTATTCTTTCATTTCTTTATTAAAACTGTCATAGGGCTCCATTATATGTCCATTTTGCAAGCCTGCGAGAAAATCTCAGCATACGGATGCCATACGGATTACATACGGATGCTGACATGCGCAAAATACGCGACCACACCTTGCTTACGGATGACATACGGAGCACTATTTAGGGGTCTGTCATCCGTATTACGCATGTAAAATACTGACCGTATTTTGCGTCGGTAAGTGTGACCCCGGCCTTAGGCTGCGGTCAGACGACCGTATGTTCTCTCATGTGAGAGTCGGACTCATTACGCTGATGACACTGACAGAGTTTGAGCCAAGTGTCTTCTTACTATGATCCGATTCTTTCGCATGAGAGAATCGCAGCACAGGTGTGGAGAAGATGGAGAAAGTAATTACTCCACCTTCTTCATTGTCTGAGTCTGCGAATGTCGGACTGCAGTCGAATGACATCCGAGTGCAGTCCGATGTTTCACACTCAGCCATAGGCTTATATGGGTGCGCATGGTCTGATTATGGGATGCACTTGCAGCATGCTGTGACTGTTCTCTCATCCAGAATTGGCAAGAGAATGTAATCTGCCCTGCCCCATAGTATAACACTGGGCTGAGTGCTATCCAATTAAACATCAGACAGCACTCAGCCATGTTATACGCCAGTGTGCGCGAGGCCTAAAAGTGAGTATAGATCGTGTGCAGCGCGACTGCATAGTGGGCATAGTATACCATGTACACGGCCTGTGAACATCACACTACATCTTTGGGTGATGATTTTTGTCATTCTCATACACAAATATAAGTATTATCCGGCAGCGCTCTAATGCAAATATATTACACGCACATTAGGCTCCAATAATGAAAGCGATCCCAACTCTAGCATATGTAGCCCAAGCTCTCGACTCTACTTTTCCATGTCACAGTCTTCAGTTTATCGCACTAATGTGCTGTAAATCTATGAAATGTAGCCAGTATGCGCCACATTTTCTGTGGGAACAGAGGACCTGCTCCAGCTCAGATTAGACCTGCAGTGATGCGTTGTGTAAAAGACCTGCAGTGATGTGTTGTGTGAACGTTCAGTAAGTGCAGCGGATTCCCGTCCATAAAACATTTCTAATCATTTGTACTAATTTGTCGGCAGAGCGACACAAGTTATGTATGTGCCCTTATTATACAGGACACAAGAGCTAAAAATCAGCAGCAGCTTGCTTCCTCTGGTCTCAATTAGGGGCAAGCTGAAACCTGACTCCCAAGGATTGTCCACGTCCCCACATTCGTCTGCTGCGAGGGAATGGGTTTTGCAGAGGCTGCCTGGAATATCAGTAAGGACGTTGTGCCCAACATTTTTATAGGCCTGGTCGGCTTGCAAGAAAGCTGTTAATACATAATTAAGAAGGCTTCTAGCACCGATGTCCTATAGTTCTTCACTCCTAATTCTCCACTATGGTTTCTTTACACTTTTCACTTGTAGATCTGTAACGCGGACTAGAAAACAACTGCAGTAGGGTTTGTCTGTAGAAGTGGAGACCTCGTCAGGACAAGCTTCATTACTTCAGTATAAAACAGTGCTAAAGAGAACCCAGGGAATGAACTGAGCCTACAGTTACTCACCACCAACATATTGGCAAAATATGTAAATATAAACAATCAATCATGTTCCTCGAAAAAATGTCTTGTTTGAAAAACAAACAAATGTAAAAAGGGCAATTCAAACAAAAAAATCTATAAAAATATAGTGAAAAGCACTACTACTTGGACAACTCCTTCTTAGGGCTCCTACCCATCACTGTGAAAAAAAAAACCTTCTGATTTCTTTCCAGAAAAGTGAGATGAGTGTCATGCGGGTGTCCTGCGATTTTCATGCAAGTACAATCCAATTTTTAACAACTAGCATCTGATTTACATGCGAATGCAATCCTAGTGTAATGTGATTTTAACATGAGCTTAATTCTTTATGTAATTTACACCTAGAAATATTCTTTATGAAATATATGTATATAAATAGAGAGATACAGATAGATGGATAGATATAAATATGTAAGTGAGATATATAAATAGTGCTTTGTGTGTGTAGTGTACTGTACATGTTTTTTTTTAGTAAATAAACTCCTTTCGGGAAAAAAAGGTGAAGGATCCTCCGACATTTTTTTAACTCGAAGAGGGAAAGCAGAGAGATGGGGGCCTATGTTTATAGCCTGAGAAGAGGTAATACCCATGGAGCTTCCCAGGCTAATGATATTAGCGCACAGCTGTATACTTAGCCTTTCCTGGTTATTAAAATGGGGAACCCTCCACACAAAATGACATACAGTTCACTTATAATTAATTACCAGCAAAAGCTAGGCATATAGCTGTGTCTTGATATTCATAGCCTAGGATATAGGCCTCCTCCAAGCCTAAAAACATCAGCTCTCAGCCGCCCCCGAAATGGTGCATCCATAAGATGTGCCAATTCTGGCACTTAGCCTCACTCTTCCCACTTACTTTGCAGTTGTGGCAAGTGACGTGATAGTTGAGGGTGTTGATGTCAGCTTTGTATTGTCAGGGGACATAAAGGCCAGAGGTCAATACTAGAGATGCGTCTATAAGCTGCCCCCATTACTAATCCCATACTAATACTGTATTAAAAAAACACTCCCAGAATAAAGTCCTTTAACTGAAAAAATTACACAGACTCATCTAATGAAATAAATTTACCAAAAACATGTAGACTCACGTCAACGCCCAATACACTGAAGCCAATGTCTCCTGTAACATAATTAAAATAATGAACAACAATATTCCTTACCTGTCCGCCGAGGAGATAATCCATTTGTCCTGCGATGCATCTAGCTCTTCTACATCTAGATGGCAGGCTGCATTGTTGCGTGATGCGACTATACAGCCTGTCATCCAGCAGAGACACCGAGCTGTACATGCTTGCTCAGCACAGTGACTTGCGGTAAACTCCTTTCACCTCACTGATGTCTCGCGAGCGTGAGAAAGTTCACACTCTCACGGTGCTGTCAGAAAAGTCCTGCAAATTCACAGCCTATGAACTCCGTGGGAAAAGTTATAACGGCGCTTACGCTGATGTCAGTGAGTTGAACTGAGCTGCTGCTCTGTCGACATGACATCACCCAAGCAAAGCGAATTGCTGGCAGAAGTAGTCCGTGACCATTCTGAGCCGGCAGAGATCGGTACAATGCAGGACAGGCAGGTAGTTAGCAACTAGCTGCCTGCAAGTTTTTAGCCCCATAGGAAAAAAATAACCAAAGTCTTGTATAAATAACTTAAAAAAATAAGGATACCGTACTTGGGCACCTAACTCTCGCTATCTGAGTGCCGTGTACTCTTTATTCTACAAAGTCTTGTATAACCCCTTCTAATACTGTAGTCCCCTGAGTAAAATAAAAAAGCTTATACTCATCCTGCACAGGAGCCGTTCCAGCGATGTTGGTGCTGCTGTGACATTATGTCATGTGAGCGCTGCAGCCAGTCAGTGGCCACTAATGGGCTGCAGTGCTCACACATCCCTTGGACATCCAAGTCTTGTCCCCTTCCTCTAATGTGGGTATCGGCACCTTCTTTCAAAAGACCCAAGTCCACAGAGCTGAGGGTATCAATGGACTGGGCATTTGGGGACACGTATAGTACTCTGAGTGACATAAGGAGTGAATTACTGTGTGCAGACAAGTGTAGAAATGCCGGTAGTCAATATAAAAAAGCACCTGTCCTGCTACCCAAACCAGGGTTGGAAAGTGGGGATTTATCATCAGACATACTCATAGCGAGCATAAATACCCTCATAACTGACCCTATGTGTCCTAAGCAACTTTATTCAAAGCGAAATAAAATAAGATGGGGACATATTATTTATAGGCCTACTTACCTCCAGAGGCAGGATGATGATGTCTGTACACAAATCTCATTAAAATGTGTTTTTTTTTGTGGAGAGACAAGTGACAGCCTGTGGGAAAAAGAGCCATGGCGTGCTCTATCACATGCAGCCTTAGGCCGTGTTCACATATTCAGTCTTTTACATCAGAATCCCAAACCAGTAGTGGAACAATCAGAGGAAAAGAGCAATAGAAACATGTGCACCACTTGCGTATTTCTCACCCCCTCCAGGACTTGACTTACAGATACTGATATAAAATACTGACTGTGTGAACGTGGCCTTACAGAGGTAATCTAGAAGCATTGCTTCAAGCTATACTGAAAGGACACACTTTTGTGACATATCATAAAAGATGATGAAACAATCCTGTTTTATACAAACATGTGACTAACATAGTAAAGCAGCATGGTGTGAAACAAGCCGCCCCGCAGACCACTGTGATTTCCCGGAGTGCTACATTACATGTGTGCTAAGTCTCTGCCACCTGGCCCCCCAGTATAGAGTCCAGCAGCGTCTCGGTGCAGCCACGTTCTCCTCCTTTGAGTTGGGTTTCACCTAAAAATTATGATAATTAGAACAGATAAAAAATAGAAAAAATTCTTACACCATTTTGTTGAACATTGTTACTACCATAGGATGGATTATCTATAGGTAAAATTGTTATATGTGCAGTAAACTATTTTATGCTCTAATCCGATCTTACTAGTAACAAAGCAATGAATGTTATTAACCATTTATACAATTTTCAGCACTTCTATTATCATTTTTTCATTCTTGTATTCTTGTGCGTTTACAAGCAAGTATGAATATTCTGATGCCTGGTATGTTTTTGTTCCCCACAGATAATTGCTAAGTGTAAATGGCTGTCAACCCATTAGACTAAAAAAAACATAACTGAATTATTAGATGTCCCCCCCATTAGTAACAGCAGTTTCCTTTTTGTTTTTCTGTATTTAAAGTTCATCACAAACCAAAATAGACAGCATGTCATGCCTGTTCTGTAACGATCATACTATGGCCTCCCCCTATCTAGCTGCTGAGGGTCTCATCTGACTCGATGACTGGAAGGAGCTTTGTGGAGAGAAGGTTTCTCCATCTGAATCCTCGAGGCACACATACACTGCTCAAAAAAATAAAGGGAACACTTAAACAACAGAATATAACTCCAAGTAAATCAAACTTCTGTGAAATCAAACTGTCCACTTAGGAACCAACACTGATTGACGATCAATTTCACATGCTGTTGTGCAAATGGAATAGACAACAGATGGAAATTATTGGCAATTATCAAGACACCCTCAATAAAGGAATGGTTCTGCAGGTGGGGACCACAGTACACATCTCAGTACCAATGCTTTCTGGCTGATGTTTTGGTCACTTTTGAATGTTGGTTGTGCTTTCACACTCGTGGTAGCATGAGACGGACTCTACAACCCACACAAGTGGCTCAGGTAGTGCAGCTCATCCAGGATGGCACATCAATGCGAGCTGTGGCAAGAAGGTTTGCGGTGTCTGTGTCCAGAGGCTGGAGGCGCTACCAGGAGACAGACCAGTACACCAGGAGACGTAGAGGGGGCCATAGGAGGGCAACAACCCAGCAGCAGGACCGCTACCTCAGCCATTGTGCAAGGAGGAACAGGAGGAGCACTGCCAGAGCCCTGCAAAATGACCTACAGCAGGCCACAAATGTGCATGTGTCTGCACAAACAGAAGCCGACTCCATGAGGATGGTCTGAGCGCCTGACGTCCAAAGAAGGGGGTTGTTGCCCTTCTACGGGCTTACAATCTACAGGATGGTGGGGAAGGAGACAGTAGGTTGGAGGGATGCAGCAGCTCCAGGGATGATGCGGTAGCTCAGTAGTGGTGAGGAGGCAGCGGGGATCATTGCAGGCTGTAAGCTTTCCTGAAGAGATGGGTTTTCAGGTTCCGTCTGAAGGATCCGAGTGTGGTTGATAGTCGGACGTGTTGGGGCAAAGAATTCCAGAGGATGGGGATATTCGGGAGAAGTCTTGGAGGCGGTTGGGCGAAGAGCGAATAAGTGAGGAGGAGAGAAGGAGGTCTTGGGAGGACCGGAGATTATGTGAGGGAAGATATCAGGAGATTAGTTCAGAGATATATGGAGGAGACAGGTTATAGATGGCCTTGTAGGTCAGTTATCAGGATCCTGACAGCGCCGGCGTACAGCCTCCGCTGAGCAGGGACTCACCCGCACTGTAGGGACCCCTGGGGACCAGGATAGCTAGAAAGTATAGGTGCACAGGATCTTAGTGATGAAGTTTAACAAGCCGTCACGGGACCTACGGTCATGTGACTGCCAGGGGGCGGGGCTTAGCGTCCTGCTTTCAGAGAAGACAGAAAACTCAGAGTCGGGCAAAACGGAGGTCATTCACAGTACGGACAGCGAGGTACAGGGGGGTAAACAGACGGTAGGTCAGACAAAGCCAAAGGTCATACACAAGAGGGCGACGCTGTACCAAGGGATCGAGCAGAGAGAAGTTGGGTCACAAGCAGAGAGTCATACACGAGAGGTAGCGCAGTACAAGAGGGACAGGCAGAACTCGTAACAGGGACAGAACCGGATCAAAACCAAGCAAGCAAGATATCAGGCACAAGGCACAAGTACGCACAAGGTCGACTAACTCAGCCGAGGGCAGGAGTATAACTGACACCGGACCCAGGTCCAGTGAGCATTAAATAGCCGCCCTCTGCCAGGGAGAGGCGGAACAATTAACCCCCAATCAGACCAGGACGGGCCAAAGCGAAACTCCGTCCTGGATCATGACAGTACCATCCTCTCAATGTGGGGCCACTGGACCCCCAGGTCTCTCAGGGTACTTGGCGTGAAAGGCCCGGACCAACCGATCCACATGAACCGATCGAGCAGGAACCCACGAGCGTTCTTCAGGACCGTAGCCTTTCCAATGTACCAGATATTGAAGGGCACGACGGACCAACCTGGAGTCGACAATTCGTTCCACCTCGTACTCCGACTGCCCGTCTACCAAAACCGGTGTTGGGGAAGCTGATGATCCCTCCCCAGCGGCCCTCACAGGTTTCAAAAGGGCCTTATGAAAAACATTTGGGATCCGCAGAGATGGCGGAAGACGCAACCGAAAAGCCACTGGGTTAACTGCCTCGGTAATTTCATAAGGACCGATAAACTTGGGTCCAAGCTTCGCAGAGGGGACCTTGAGTCTTATATTCTTGGTGGACAACCATACCTTATCCCCAATCTGAAACACCGGCTCCGCGGATCGTTTTTTGTCCGCAAAAAATTTAAATTTGTCCTGGGCCTTCGTAATATTACTCTGGACCTCTCGCCATACCTCCCCCAACCGCTGGATCGTCTCATCTGCCCCAGGACACCCAGAATTCAAACGGGAAAATTCTCCAAAATGAGGCTGAAACCCATAGTTGCAGAAAAAGGGAGATGTACCCGTAGACTTGTTAACGCGGTTGTTAAATGCAAGCTCAGCCACCGGTGACACAGAACACCAATCATCTTGTTGGTCTGAGGTCAAGCAACGCAGAATTTGCTCCAGAGACTGATTGGTCCGCTCGGTCTGCCCATTAGTCTCTGGATGATAAGCGGATGAAAAGGACAGACCAATACCCAACCTGTTACAAAAAGCCCTCCAAAATCTGGAAACAAATTGCACTCCTCTATCAGACACCACATTCAAGGGTACCCCATGCAACCGCACCACATGCTCAGCAAACAATCTGGACAATGTTTCTGCATTAGGTAGAGCTGCCAAAGGTACAAAATGTGCCTGCTTACTAAACCTGTCCACCACAACCCAGACGACGGTATTACCCTTGGAGGGGGGAAGGTTGGTGATGAAATCCATGGACAAATGCGTCCATGGTCTCTCAGGTATTGGCAGTGGTACCAAATCCCCGGTCGGCCGGTTATGGGGGGTTTTTGCACGGGCACAAACATCACAAGCAGACACATATTCCCCAACATCAGAGGCTAAAGCAGACCACCAGAATACTATAGCAATGGCCTTCCGGGTAGCCGAGATCCCTGGATGTCCACCCAGAACTGAGTCATGGAACTCCCGGAGGACCTTAAGGCGAAGCTGAGCTGGCACAAAAAGTTTGTCCACCGGCTTAGCCGGTGGTGCAAGAGACTGGGCTTCCCGAATCTCTCGTTCCAACATATTCGAAATACCTGCCACCACCACCCCAGGCTGAAGAATGGAGGATGGAGGTTCCGGGGGGGAAACCGGATCTAGACTGCGTGACAACGCATCTGCTCTGACATTTTTAGATCCTGGCCGAAAAGTGATCGAGACGAGAAGTTGAATCGGGAAAAAAAAAGTGACCATCTAGCCTGTCTAGGAGTCAACCTCTTAGCTGACTCAATATAAACTAGGTTTTTGTGGTCCGTAATTACGGTTATAGGATGGATAGCCCCCTCCAAAAAATGCCTCCATTCTTCAAAGGCCAACTTAACGGCCAGAAGTTCTCGATTTCCCACACCATAGTTTCTCCGCAGGAGAGAATTTCTTTGAGAAAAAGGCGCAAGGTCTTAAATTGGTCAAAGTGGGGGTCCCTGGGACAATACCGCCCCCACCCCCACCTCTGAGGCATCTACCTCAACAATAAATGGTTCAGACGGGTCCGGATGAACAAGAACCGGGGCCGACATGAAACATGTTTTCAAAAACTGAAATGCCGCTACCGCTGTGGTTGACCAATTCTTGATATCGGCCCCCTTTTGAGTCATGTCTGTGAGGGGTTTAACCACCTGTGAGAACCCCTTTATAAATTTGCGATAGTAATTGGCGAATCCTAGGAAACGCTGCAGAGCCTTCAAATCACAAGGTTGAACCCACTCGACAATGGCCTGCACCTTATTAGGATCCATGCGATACCCTTCAGCAGACACGATGAACCCCAGAAACGACAGTTCCTGAACAAAAAACAAACATTTTTCCAGTTTAGCAAAGAGACAGTTCTCCCGGAGCCTTTGGAGAACTGCCCGAACATGACCAATGTGAGTCTGTTTATCAGGAGAATAGATCAATATGTCATCCAAATATACCACCAAAAAAGTCCAATAAAATCAGAGAACACGTGATTTATGAAGTTTTGGAAGACCGCTGGAGCATTGGTCAAGCCGAAAGGCATGACCAGATTTTCAAACAACCCTTCAGTAGTGAGAAAAGCGGTTTTCCATTCATCTCCGACTCGGACTCGGATAAGGTTATACGCTCCCCGTAGATCTAATTTTGAAACCACTTAGCTCCGGACAATTGGTTGTATAAATCAGCAATAAGTGGAAGGGGATACGTATTCCTCACAGTTATCTTATTTAACTCACGAAAATCGAGGCATGGGCGTAAACCACCGTCTTTTTTCTTTACAAAAAAGAAACCCGCCGCCACAGGAGAAACAGAAGGACGAATGTGTCCCTTACGGAGGCCTTCGGAAATATACTCCTTCATCGCAGCCCGTTCTGGACCCGAAAGGTTATACAAGCGGGCCTTGGGCAATTTAGCACCTGGAACCAGGTCAATGGCACAATCAAATGGGCGGTGTGGTGGTAAAACCTCAGCCTCTTTTTCGGAGAAAACGTCCTTATAGTCTATCAGGCACTCCGGAATACCTTCCAGACCCACGGACAACACAGACACAGTATCAAGACATTTCTCAGAACAATAGGGATCCCATTTAACAATGTCCCGACATTCCCAATTAATTACAGGATTATGCAATTGTAACCAGGGGAACCCAAACACCAGTCCCGCTGGCAGGTTGTCCATTACAAAACATGAAATACGTTCCTGGTGCAAGGAACTCACTTTAAGAAGAAACTTCAGTACGAAACATAATGTCATTCTTTACCAGTGTTTTGTCAATGGCCACAATGTGAATAGGAGTCTCCAACCTAACTGTCCCTAACTTACACCTGAATACCAAATTAGAGTCAATAAAGTTCAATACTGATCCACAATCCACGAAGGCAGAAGTGGATGTGGAGACACTCCCACAACAAAGTTCCACTTGCAACAACATTTTAGAGAAGGCAGAAAAAGGTACCTGAGAGCCTGGGTGACCTCCATGACAATCACCCTGGCTCAGTCGCTTGGTTAGTGGACGGGAGGGGCAAACCTTCCTCCAATGTCCAGAATCGCCACAGTGAAAACAGCCTTTTCCCACGCGCCGTTGTCTCCTTTCCCTTTCCTTGAGGTCGATGGTTCCCATCTCCGTGATCTCCAATATACGACTGGCTCCCCTTCCTTGGGAGAATAATGGTCTTTCACTTTGCATCACTCCCCTCGCCTGTAGCCGGCGATCCATTCGGACGGCCTGTGTCATAGCCTCCCCCAGGGAATCAGGCGGAGGGTGGAGAGCCAAAGCATCTTTCAGATATTCAGACAGGCCTCTACGGAACAAACCCCGGAGGGCGGCATCATTCCAACAGACCTCAGCAGCCCAGCGTCTGAATTCTGTACAAAACCACTCGGGTGAGTGCTTTCCCTGGCACAAACTCATCACCATGTCCTCAGCCATACGCATACGATCAGGCTCAACATAAATATGCCCCAGGGCCTTAAAAAATGCATCTACCGTCATATGCTCAGGGGCCGTGGTCGGAAGGGAGAAAGCCCAATCTTGGGGGGCTCCCCTTAACAGAGACATAATGACCCCCACTCTCTGACTTTCATCCCCAGAAGAGTGTGGTCTTAAGGAAAAAAAAAGCTTACAGCCCTCCTTGAAAACTCTGAACTCTTTTTTATCTCCAGAAAAGGTATCTGGTAACTTCACTGGAGACTCAGGGGAAGCTAATGTAACATCCCGAGCCCCCAATGAAAAAACCCCCTGCACAATGTCAGCGATCAGCTGCTGAGACTGAGCCAGGGCTCGTTCTTAAAGGAGTTTCTGAGACATCTGGGCCAGGTGTTTAACCTGCTCAGAAAGAGCGTGCATAGGATCCATCACACACACAGGAGAAAGGGAGCAAAAAAAAATGGTATTGGTCAATTATAATATCAGGATCCTGACAGCGCCGGCGTACAGCCTCCGCTGAGCAGGGACTCACCCGCACTGTAGGGACCGCTGGGGAGCAGGAAAGCTAGAAAGTATAGGTGCGCAGGACCTTAGTGATGAAGTTTAACAAGCCGGCACGGGACCTACGGTCATGTGACTGCCAGGGGGCGGGGCTTAGCGTCCTGCTTTCAGAGAAGACAGAAAACTCAGAGTCGGGCAAAACAGAGGTCATTCACAGTACGGACAGCGAGGTACAGGAGGGGTAAACAGACGGTAGGTCAGACAAAGCCAAAGGTCATACACAAGAGGGCGACGCGGTACCAAGGGGACGAGCAGAGAGAAGTCGGGTCACAAGCAGAGAGTCATACACGAGAGGTAGCGCAGTACAAGAGGGACAGGCAGAACTCGTAACAGGGACAGAACCGGATCAAAACCAAACAAGCAAGCAAGATATCAGGCACAAGGCACACGGACGCACAAGGTCAACTAACTCAGCCGAGGGCAGGAGTATAACTGACACCGGACCTAGGTCCAGTGAGCATTAAATAGCCGCCCTCTGCCAAGGAGAGGCGGAACAATTAACCCCCAATCAGACCAGGACGGGCCAAAGCGAAACCCCGTCCTGGATCATGACATCAGTATTAGTAATTTGAACTTGATATGCTGAGCGAATGGGAACCAGTGGAGAGATTTGCGGAGGGGAGAAGCGGAGGAGTAGCGAGGAGAGAGATGAATTAGTCAGGTGGCAGATTTAAGGATGAACTGTAGAGGTGCGAGGCTGTTAGCAGGGAGGCCACAGAAAATGATGTTGCAATAGTCAAGGTGGGAGATGATGAGGGCATGCACAAGCATTTTAGTAGATTGAGGGTTGAGGAAGGGACTGATTCTGGAAATATTTTTGAGCTGGAGGCGACAGGAGGTGGAGAGAGCTTGGATGTGCGGTTTGAAGGACAGGGCAGAGTCAAGGGTTACTCCGAGGCAGCGGACCTCTGGTACGGGGGAAAGCATGATGTCGTCAATTTTTATAGATAGGTCGGGTAAGGAAGATCGGTGAGATGAAGGAAAGATGATCAGTTCAGATTTGTCCACATTGAGTTTGAGGAAGCGAGAGGAGAAGGAGGATATGGCTGATAGACACTCCAGGATACTGGAGAGCAGAGAGGTGACGTTTGGGCCAGAGAGGTAGATCTGAGTATCATCGGCATAAAGGTGGTACTGGAATCCATGGGACTTTATGAGTTGTCCCAGGCCAAGTGTATAGATTGAGAAGAGTAGGGGTCCTAGAACAGAGCCTTTGGGGACTCCAACAGAGAGGGGGTCGGATGAGGAGGTAGTGTGGGAGTGGGAGACACTGAATGTGCGGTTAGAAAGGTATGAGGAGATCCAGGATAGGGCGAGGTCTTTGATGCCAAAGGAGGAGAGGATCTGTAGTAGGAGGCATTGGTCAACTGTGTCGAAAGCAGAGGACAGGTCTAGAAGGAGGAGTATAGAGTATTGTCCGTTAGCTTTGGCTGTAAGTAGGTTGTTGGTAATTTTGGTCAGGGCTCTCTCAGTGGAATGATGGGGACGGAAACCAGATTGTCAAACAGCAAGTTAGATAAGAGGTGGGAGGAAAGTTCAGCGTGGACGTGCTGTTCCAGGAGCTTGGAAGCGAATGGGAGCAACGATATTGGGCGATAACTGGACATGGCTGTTGGGTCGAGGGTTGGCTTTTTAAGGATAGGCGTGATTGTGGCATGTTTGAAAGCAGAAGGGAAATATATGGGCCGCATATAGAAAAAATATGAATTTGGGGGACCGTATTCTTTGAAGGATAAAATGAAATTTTTAGTGATACCATTTTTTTTCCATACATCTTTTCAACATTTTTGCTGTGTTTTATTTTTTTAGAGCCTGTGTCGTTTTGGATGTGGTGATAACAAATGTGCACTCATATTGTAATGAAGTCCCCATATTTTAGTCATGTCCCCATCCATATCCTCTTATTGTAGTTATGTCTCCATTTTGTAGTTATGTCCCTATCCAGGTCCCCACATTGTATATATGTCTCCATATTGTAGTTAGGTCCCCATCCAGGTCCCCATATTGTAGCTATATCCCCATCCAGGTCCTCGTATTATAGTTTTGGCCCCATCCAGGTCCCCATATTGTAATTATGTCTCCATCTAGGTCCCCATATTGTACATATGTCCCTATCCATGTCCCTATATTGTAGTTACGTCCACATCCAGGTCCCCATATTGTAATTTTGTCCCCATCCAGGTCCCCATATTGTAATTATGTTCCCATCCAGGTCCCCATATTGTAGTTATGGCCCCATCCAGGTCCCCATATTATAGTTATGTCTCTTTCCAGGTCTCCATGTTGTATATATGTCCCTATCCATGTCCCCATATTGTAGTTATGTCCCCATATTGTAGTTATGTCCCCATCCAGGTCCCCATATTGTAGTGATATCCCCAACCAGGTCCTCATATTGTAGTTAGTATATATTGGGTCGAAACTGGAGTATCCAGAGTAAACCCACGCAACCATGGTAAGAACATACAAATATTGTAGTTATGTCACCATCCAGGTTCTGATATTGTAGTTATGTCCCCATCCAGGTCCCCATATTGTACATATGTCCCCATCCAGGTCCCCATATTGTACATATGTCCCCATCCAGGTCCCCATATTGTATATATGTCCCCATCCAGGTCCCCATATTGTAGTTATGGCCCCATCCAAGTTCTCATATTGTAGTTATGTCCCCATCCAGGTCCCCATATTGTAGTTATGTCCCCATCCAGGTCCCCATATTGTAGTTATGTCTCCATCCAGGTCCCCATATTGTATATATGTCTCCATCCAGGTCCCCATATTGTAGTTATGGCCCCATCCAAGTCCTCATAATGTAGTTATGGCCCCATCCAAGTCCTCATATTGTAGTTATGGTCTAATCCAGGTCCTCATATTGTAGTTATGTCCCCATCCAGGTCCCCATATTGTAGTTATGTCTCCATCCAGGTCCCCATATTGTAGTTATGGCCCCATCCAAGTCCTCATATTGTAGTTATGGTCCCATCCAGGTCCTCATATTGTATATATGTCTCCATCCAGGTCCCCATATTGTAGTTATGGCCCCATCCAGAGTAAACCCATGCAAACACGGGAAGAACATACAAATATTGTAGTTATGTCCCCATCCAGGTTCCGATATTGTAGTTATGTCCCCATCCAGGTCCCCATATTGTACATATGTCCCCATATAGTTATGTCCACATATTGCAGTTATATCTCCATATTGTAGTTATGTCCCCATCCATGTCCCCATATTGTAGTTATGTCCCCATCCAGGTCCCCATATTG
Organism: Dendrobates tinctorius; assembly: GCF_039654945.1. Lineage (NCBI taxonomy): Eukaryota > Metazoa > Chordata > Amphibia > Anura > Dendrobatidae > Dendrobates > Dendrobates tinctorius. The sequence continues at coordinate 33,497,257 of NW_027361829.1, forward strand.
TACATATGTCACCATCCAGGTCCCCATATTGTACATATGTCCCCATCCAGGTCCCCATATTGTATATATGTCCCCATCCAGGTCCCCATATTGTAGTTATGGCCCCATCCAAGTCCTCATATTGTAGTTATGTCCCCATCCAGGTCCCCATATTGTAGTAATGGCCCCATCCAGGTCCCCGTATTGTAGTTATGGCCCCATCCAGGTCCACATATTGTAGATATGTCCCCATCCAGGTCCCCATATTTAGATATGCCCCCTATTGAACCATTCTTCATATACACATAAAACCGGTTTCCTCCGCATCCTTACTGTACATGTTGACGCAGGCACTGTAGACCCCTTGATGATCGATACAAGAGCCGCCGCTGGCAGCACTTTTATTTCAGTAGAATGTGTGCCCTGGGACGCACATTCAATTGAAATGTATTGCAGCACAGAGCCCAATGCAAGCCGCTGGCAGTGTTTTATTTCAGCTGAAACGCTGCTGTCGGCATCCCCCTGGACCAGGCTGGGATCACCAAGGGGTCTACAGTACCTGAGGGCCGCATGAAGTAGCTTCAGGGGCAGCATGTGGTTCGAGGGCTGCGTGTTTTGGACCCCTGCTTTAACTGTTTAAGGATCAGAATGCACAGTATGTGCCTATTAGCTACAAGAAGTTATTGAAGTCTATGGTGCCATATTATGGGTCTGTACATCAAAGATGGATATGCTGACGCAGAATATCATGGCTAAATGTGTGGGCAGCAGGAATGAAAGTTACCAGAGCAGCACTGTCGGACTGACAGCCACCGGCAGCCACTTTGGGCCCAGATCGGCCTACGTGAACTTGTGGAGGATCGGGCTGCATGGTTAGCTCATTAATAGCCAAAGCAAAGGCAACATCTGCATGGCGTTCTCTGCGGGTTTACATGGATTCACCTGGGTACTCTGGTTTTCTTTCCACGGTCAAAAAACTTACTGAAGATCAATTTGTTATTTCAGTTCTGAGCCACAATGCAAGAACCATGTAACTGATGACAATCCCTGTACAGTTCTGCAGAATATGTTGGCTCTACAATAAATAAGAAACATTAATTGTAACCATCAAGTGTATTCTGACATTGTTGTGCAAGGCAAGCAAAGCCAACTATTTAATTAAAACATTCTCCTATCTTTCTTACTAACCCGCCTTGTCTTTTTGTGCAGATTTTCCAATAGAATACATGTGATAGCATTTTAAAAACTTCATTTAGGTGAAGCAAACAAAGTTTATTTGGAATGAGGGGCAAGCTGCAGAGGGCAAGCTGCAAGATGAGGGCAAGCTGCAGAGTGCTATCTGCAAGATGAGGGCAAGCTGCAAGATGAGGGAAAGCTGCAGGATGAGGGCAAGCTGCAGGATGAGGGCAAGCTGCAAGATGAGGGCAAGCTGCAAGATGAGGGCAAGCTGCAAGATGAGGGCAAGCTGCAAGATGAGGGCAAGCTGCAGGATGAGGGCAAGCTGCAGGATGAGGGCAAGCTGCAGGATGAGGGCAAGCTGCAGGATGAGGGCAAGCTGCAGGATGAGGGCAAGCTGCAGGATGAGGGCAAGCTGCAGAGGGCAAGCTGCAAGATGAGGGCAAGCTGCAGAGTGCTATCTGCAAGATGAGGGCAAGCTGCAGGATGAGGGCAAGCTGCAGGATGAGGGCAAGCTGCAGGATGAGGGCAAGCTGCAGGATGAGGGCAAGCTGCAAGATGAGGGCAAGCTGCAGGATGAGGGCAAGCTGCAGGATGAAGGCAAGCTGCAAGATGAGGGCAAGCTGCAGGATGAGGGCAAGCTGCAGGATGAGGGCAAGCTGCAAGATGAGGGCAAGCTGCTGGATGAGGGCAAGCTGTAAGATGAGGGCAAGCTGCAGAGTGCTATCTGCAGGATGAGGGCAAGCTGCAGGATGAGGGCAAGCTGCAGGATGAGGGCAAGCTGCAAGATGAGGGCAAGCTGCAAGATGAGGGCAAGCTGCAAGATGAGGGCAAGCTGCAGGATGAGGGCAAGCTGCAAGATGGGGGCAAGCTGCAAGATGAGATCAAACTGCAGATGTTCTAATTCACAACATGTCAGAACTTCTGTCACAGATTTTTATCTGACTTTCAAAGCGGATTTTACCTTTTGCAAAGCATAGGATCAGATCTGCATAAAAATCTGCAAGTAATATGTTAAGATTTCATAGGACATTCTACTGTAGTTGTAGATTGGGAAAAAGTCTAAAAAAAAGTTGTGTAGGCGCACAGATTTTCATAACTATAGTGCTTCCTTCCTGCAGTGTTCTGATCACTCCAGCAGATACAATGTGTTTAGGAAATGTCATAAAACTGACTTATCATAAGTGTGAAGCTCATTTTTTGCAACCAAATGTAAACCATAAAGCCAATACAAATAAAACTCTTCATACTAATGATTTTCCATGATTTTATCTACAGCTGTGTGCATACAAGTATTGTGCATTTTTGTATCTGTAATATATGTCAAGACTGCACCTAAATACTCAAAATGATGGAACATTTACTGTTTCTGACACTTTCTTGATTGTGGATTGGTTCATTGGGTAAATTAACCTTGTGAACATCCTTTAGGAGCAGGTCTGATAACAGTCTCCTGTACTTTTGTTTTACACATAATTACCATATATTTTTCTGTACTCTGTTTAATAAAAAGGACCGGTCAGTTGCAAAAAAAGTAAAGTTAAACAACTTTTAAAAATCCCTTAGCTCCACTCAGAGCACCTGAGCCAAGAATTCAGTTTGGTGTCTCCAATCCAGCCCCATGTGATTTCCCATCCTACCCCATGTGAAACCAGCACAGCTCATCACCCCAAGAACACCTTACTCACAGTGAAACATTGTGGTGGCAGCATCATACTCTGGTGATGTTTTTGGCAGCAGAAACAGAAAATGGTATAAGTCAAAGGGAAAAATGATGGTGCGAAATCAGGGATATTCTTGAGCAAATCCTGTCTCAGTCTGTCGGTGATTTGAGACTGGGATGGAGGTTCACCTTCCAACAAGACAATGACCCAAAGCATACTGCTAAATCAACACTTGAGTGGTTTAAAGGGAAACGTGTAAATGTTTTGGAGTGGCCTAGTGAAAGCCCAGACCTTAATCCAATTGAGAATCTGTGGTCAGACTTGAAGATTGCTGTTCACCAGAGGAAACCATCTAACTTAAAGTAGCTGGAGCAGTTTTGCCTTGACGAATGGGCAAATATCCCAGTGGCAAAATGTGGAATTCTTATAGAGACTTATCCAAAGGAACTTGCAGCTGAAGTTGCGCAAAAGGAGGCTCTACAAAGTATTGATTATAGGACGGTGAATAGTTATGCACACTGAAGTTTTCTGTTATTTTCTTCTAGTTCTTGTTTGCTTCAAAACAAAAAGAAAACCAAATATTCACAGTTGTAGGCATGTTCTTTACATGAACTGATGCAAACCCTCAAAAAAACAGTGAAATTCCATATTATGAGGTAGAAAAACACAAAAAATGGTAAGGGCAATGAATTGCTTGAAGTTCAACTGGGTGTTTCTTTAGAGTCTTTTCTCTTTTTCTTCTTCTCTCCTTCCCAGATGCTGCCAATCAAAGCTGAAAAGATATGATTGGTAGGTTCTGGGAGGGAGGGGTGAAAGTGCATGCCGCCAGAGAAAATATGAAGAAATACCTGGTTGGACTGCAAGCAGAGATTTCACATATTGCGCTCCGAAAGCTACAAATCTGCAATGAAGTGAAGCAGAAAAGTGGAAACAGAAAAGAGCAGCAGAATCAGGCGAGCTCAGAGATTTTTACAAATTATGTAGCTCTATTCTTTGAGTGATTACAGGTTTAGTAATAACTCATCAATGAGAAATATTTGTTTTGCAGTTATGACCGGGGTACAACCTATAATGTCTTTGTGGGAAAAGGACAGATCATTGCAGGAATGGACAAAGCACTGATTGGCATGTGTGTAAATGAGAGGCGATTAGTGAAGATTCCTCCTAGTCTTGCCTATGGGAGTACAGGAGTGGGTAAGTCACCGCCTGCATGATTTTCATGGACAGAAAACTGTTCATTTCAAATTATATTTATGTCTATGTTACAAGATGCATGCAAAATATATGTCAGTTTTGCAAATGCTTCTCAATTTTAACCTGTCATCAGGATTTTATATCAAAATCTAATTGCATGTATGTAAAGGTGCTTTAATCCCTTAACCCCCCGGAGCTTTTTGCGTTTTTTTGTTTTCGTTTTTCGCTCCCCTCCTTCCCAGAGCCATAATTTTTTTATTTTTTCATAAATATGGCCATGTGAAGGCTTATTTTTTGCAGGATGAGTTGTACTTCTGAATGAGACTATTGGTTTCACCATGTCATGTACTAGAAAACGGGAAAAACATTCCAAGTGCGGTGAAATTGCAAAAAAGTGCAATCCCACACTTGTTTTTTGTTTGGCTTTTTTTGCTAGGTTCACTAAATGCTAAAACTAACCTGCCATTATCATTCTCCAGGTCATTACTAGTTCATATACACCAGACATGTCTAGGTTCTTTTTTATCTAAGTGATGAAAAACAAATTCCAAACTTTGATGAAAAGTAAAAATTGCGCCATTTTCCGATACCCGTAGCGTCTCCATTTTTCGTTATCTTGGGTTGGGTGAGGGCTTATTTTGTGTGTGCCAGTCTGAAGTTTTGAATGATAACATTTTGGTGCAGATATGATCTTTTGATTGCCCATTATTGCATTTGAATGCAATATTGTGGCGACCAAAAAAACGTAATTCTGGCGTTTTGACTTTTTTTCTCTCTACGCCGTTCAGCGATCAGGTTAATCCTTTTTTATTGATAGACTGGGCGATTCTGAACGCAGCGATACCAAACATATCTATGTTTGATTTTTTTTTATTGTTTTATTTTGAAAGAGGCGAAAAGGGGGATGATTTGAACTTTTATTTTTTTTATATTTTTAAACACATTTTTTTAAATTTTGGCATGCTTCAAAAGTCTCCATAGGAGGCTAGAAGCTTCCACAACTATCGGCTCTGCTACATAGAGGCGATGGTCAGATCGCCTCTATGTAGCAGAATTACTGACTTGCTATGAACGCCAACCACTGGGTGGCACTCACAGCAATCCGGCACTGACAACCATAGAAGTCTCCAGGGAGACCTCTGGTTGTCATGCCGATGCACCGGTGGCCCACAATCACGTGACGCGGGTCACCGGTGTGCATATTTCTGGCGCGATTGCCGGAAACGCCATTTAAATGTCAGCGTTTGACAGCGGCATTTAACTAGTTAATAGCCGAGGGTAGATCGTGATTCCACCTGCGGCTATTGCGGGCTCATGTCAGTTGTTCAAAACAGCTGACATATCCCGGGAAAGATGTGGGCTTACCGCCGGAGCCCACATCAAAGGGAGGGACTCCGACATCGGCGTACTATTATGCCTGATGTCGGAAAGGCGTTAATGCTATTACGCCTGATGTCGGAAAGGCGTTAATGCTGATGAAATCCTTACCTTTCCTGTAGAAATCGGTCTTGCTGTTGTAGGGCTCTTTGAGACGTCCATACACGTCGGTCATAGATCGGACCGCAATGCACGGACTGGTTGCGGCTCTCCCAACCTGAATAAGACAGTCTCATAGAAATACATGAAGCTGTCACACTCGGGTCGGGATAGTCATGGCCAGTCCGTGCAATAGTTGTCCAATCTCGGACCGATATGCACGGATGTCTGAATGAGTCTTTAGAGAAATTCATAGTTGAAATGCTATGCTAATGAAATTCAAGTGCAGTGGGCGGGCACTGCACCTACAAATCTCCTTTTCTGCATTTTCCCTCCTGCTGTCTGCCTCATGTCTCTGAATGATTGGTCACGGAAATATAAGGCAGGCGGCAGGCCGGGAATAGGAATAGAGTTCAGTAGGGCTGTAAGTGCAATGTTCATCCCACTGCACTTGCAGCTCATTAGCATACAGTTTCAACTTGGATTTCTTTAAAATGGCAAAACAAATTTCTACAAGCAAGGTAAGGATTTACTCAGCGTTTGGCCACATGCACATGTTTAGTGTCATGGACACAGCACTGCACTTGCTCACTGAGCCAGTGCACGTGTCCTGAGTAAGACAGACTGTTCTCAGAGATACCTGTGGAGCAGGCAGCAGCAGTGAGTATGCGTGCTTCAGACCAACATGACCTGAAGCACGTGACTGCTGGGGGCGTGGCCTAAGCTCCAGAGAGCTAGGAGCTGTAGGAAAACTCCTAGAAGGGTAACTCTGGGACAAAGTTACCAAGGGGCATAGACAGAGATGTAAACAGATCAGGTCGGGGTCAAAACACAAGATAGCACGACAGTACCAAGGGATGAGACAGAACGGATAGTCAAGACGTAGCAAGAAATCAGTAAACCAGAACGGGCAAATACACAGTACCAAAACAGCAGACAAACTCACAACGAAGAGACTGACCGGGTCAAAACCAAACAAGCAACAAGATATAAGGCACAAGGCACATGTACGCAAGGGGTCAACTAACTCAGCCGAGGGCAGGAGTTTAACTGACATCAGACCTAGGTCGAGTGGCAACTAAACAGCCACCCTCTGCCACAGAGAGAGGCAGAAACAATTAACCCCTGTCTGACCAGGACTGGCCAAAGACAAAACCCTGTCCTGGATCATGACAGTACCCCCCTCTCAATGGGGGGCGACTGGACCCCCGGGTTTCTCAGGATGCCTGGCATCCGGACTGTAGCCTTTCCAATGCACAAGATACTGAAGAGCACGACGGACCAACCTAGAGTCAACAATTCATTCCACCTCGTACTCAGACTGCCCGTCTACCAAAACCGGTGGCAGGGAAGACAATGATCCCTCCCCACAGGTTTCAAAAGGGCCCTATGGAAAATGTTGGGGATCCGTAGAGACGGCGGGAGACGCAACCGAAAAGCCACCGGGTTAACCACTTTGGTAATTTCATAAGGACCAATAAAGTTAGGTCCAAGTTTCGCAGAGGGGACCTTGAGCCTTATGTTCTTGGTAGACAACCATACCTTATCCCCAACCTGGAACACAGGCCCCTCGGACCGTTTTTTGTCTGCAAAAAACATATATTTAGTCTGAGCCTTCGTAATGTTCTTTTGGACCTCCCGCCATACCTCCCCCAACTGCTGGATAGTCTCATCTGCCCCAGGACACCCAGAGTCCAAACGGGAGAACTCTCCAAAATGGGATGTGCCCGTAGACTGGTTAATGCGGTTGTTAAACGCAAACTCGGCCAAAGGTAACGCAGTACACCAATCATCCTGTCAGGCTGAGGTCAGGCAACGCAGAATTTGCTCCAGAGACTGATTGGTACGCTCAGTCTGCTCATTAGTCTCTGGATGATAAGCGGATGAACAAGACAGACCAATACCCAACCTCTTACAAAACGCCCTCCAAAATCTGGAAACAAATTGCACCCTCCTATCAGACACCACATTCAAGGGTACCCCATGCAACTGCACCACATGCTCAAAAAAACTTTCTGGACAGCGTTTCTGCGTTAGGTAAAGCCGCCAAGGGTACAAAATGTGCCGGCTTACTAAACCTGTCCACCACTACCCAGATGATGGTATTACCCTTGGAAGGGGGAAGATTGGTGATAAAATCCACAAATGGGTCCATGGTCTATCAGGAATTGGCAGTGGCACCAATTCCCCGGCCAGCCGGTTATGGGGGGTTTTCGCACGGGCACATACACCACAAGCAGAAACAAATTCCCCAACATCAGAGGCTAAAGAAGACCACCAGAATACTCTAGCAATGGCCTTCCGGGCCGAAATCCCTGGATGTCCACCCAGAACTGAGTCGTGGAACTCCCGAAGGACCCTGAGGCGAAATTGAACTGGTACAAAAAGTTTATCCACCGGCTTAGCCAGAGGGGCAAGAGACTGAGCTTCCCGAATCTCCTGCTCCAACACAGTAGAAACACCTGCCACCACCACCCCAGGCTGAAGAATGGAGGATGGAGGTTCGGGGGGAGACACCGGATACAGTCTGCGTGATAAGGCATCAGCCCTGACATTTTTGGATCCTGGCAGAAAAGTAATCAAGAACTGGAATCGGGAAAAAAAAAGTGACCATCTAGCCTGTCTAGGAGTCAACCTTTTAACTGACTCAATGTAAGATAGGTTCTTGTTGTCCGTAAGCACGGTAATAGGATGTACAGCCCCCTCCAAAAAATGCCTCTATTCTTGAAAGGCCAACTTCACGGCCAGAAGTTCTCGATTCCCAACATCATAGTTTCTCTCCGCAGGAGAGAATGTCTTAGAGAAAAAGGCACAGGGACTCAAATTAGTCAAAGGGGTGGGTCCCTGGGACAACACCGCCCCCACCCCAACCTCCGAGGCGTCCACCTCAACAATAAATGGTTCAGACGGGTCCGGTTGAATAAGAACCGGAGCAGACATGAAACATTTTTAAAAACTGAAACGCTGCCATCGCTGCGGCTGACCAATTCTTGATATCAGCCCCCTTTTGTGTCAGATCTGTGAGAGGTTTAACTACCTGCGAGAACCCCCTTAAAAACTTGCGATAATTTGCGAATCCTAAGAAACGCTGCAGAGCCTTCAAATCACGAGGTTGAACCCAATCAACAATGGCCTGCACCTTATTAGGATCCATGCGATACCCCTCAGCAGACACAATGAACTCCAGAAAAGACAGTTCCTGAACAAAAAATGAACATTTCTCTAGCTTAGCAAAGAGACAGTTCTCCCGGAGCCTTTGGAGAACTGCCCAAAGATGACCAATGTGAGCCTGTTTATCAGGCGAGTAGATAAGTATGTCATCCAAATGCACAACCATAAAACGCCCAATAAAAATCAGAGAACACATGATTGATGAAATTTTGGAAGACTGCTGGAGCATTGGTCAGACCGAAAGGCATGACTAAGTTCTCAAACAACCCTTCAGTAGTGAGAAAAGCAGTTTTCCACTCATCCCCCTCCCGGACCCGGATAAGGTTATATGCTCCCCGCAGATCCAATTTCGAAAACCACTTAGCCCCAGACAACTGGTTGTACAAATCAGGAATAAGTGGGAGGGGGTAAGTATTTCTCACAGTTATCTTATTTAATTCTCGAAAATCAAGGCATTGATGCAAACCACCATCTTTTTTCTTTATGAAAAAGAACCCGCCGCCATGGGAGAGACAGAAGGACGAATGTGTCCATTACGAAGACTCTCGGAAATGCATTCTTTCATAGCAGCCCGCTCGGGACCCGAGAGGTTATACAAGCGGGCCTTGGGCAATTTAGCACCTGGAACCAGGTCAATGGCACAATCAAATGGGCGGTGTGGTGGTAAAACTTCAGCCTCATTTTCGGAGAAACCATCCATATTGTCCTTCAGGTACTCCGGAATACCTTCCAGACCAACGGACGACACAGACACAGTAGCAAGACATCTTTCAGAACAATTGGTTCCCCATTTAACAATATCCCGGGAACCCCAGTCAATAATCGGGTTATGCCATTGCAACCAGGGAAACCCTAACACCAGGCCAGCAGAGAGGTTATCCAAAACAAAACATGACATACGCTCCTGGTGAAGTGCCCCCCACCCTGAGGGTGAATTCTTCAGAAACAAAATGGAGACGGTCCTTCGTGAGAGGTGTAGAATCAATGGCCATTATTTTTTTAGGAGTCTCCAACCTAACTGTCCCTAATCTACAGCTGGCCACCAGCTTAGAGTCAATAAGGTTCAAGGATGACCCACAGTCCACAAAAGTCGAAGTAGGGAAAAAGCAGTTCTTAACACCAAGTTCCACCTTTAACAGTGTCTTAGAAAATTAAGAAACGGGTACCTGAGAGTCTGAGTGCCCTCCAAGATGATCACCCAGACTCAGCCAGCCGCTTGTTAGTCGGTGGGCAGGAGGGACAGTCCTTTTTCCAATGTCCAGAGTCACCGCAGTAAAAACACAGCTTTCCTAAGCGCCGCCGTCTCCTTTCTTTCTCTTTAATGTCGATAGTTCCCATCTCTATGGACTACAATGTAGGACTGGCTCCCCTTCCACTGGAGAATAACGGGGTCTCAATCTGCATCACACCTCTCGCATGTAGCCTGCGATCCATTCAGACAGCTGTGTCATAGCATCTTCCAGAGAGTCAGGCGTAGGCTGAAGTGCCAAGGCATCTTTCAGACGTTCAGACAGGCCTCTACGGAACAAGCCCCGGAGGGCGGCATCATCCCAAAAGACCTCAGCAGCCCAGGGTCTGAACTCTGAGCAAAACCACTCGGCTGAGTGCTTCCCCTGATATACACTCATCACCATGTCCTCAGCCTACGCGATCAGGCTCATCATAAATATGCCCCAGGGCCTCAAAAAATGCATCCACAGTCATTCGCTCAGGGGCAGTGGTAGGAAGGAAAAAAGCCCAAGCCTGGGAGGCTCCCCTTAACAGAGACATAATGACCCCCACCCTCTGACTTTCATCCCCAGAAGAGTGCGGTCTTAATGAGAAAAAAAGCTTACAGCCGTCCTTGAAAACTTTAAATTCCTTTTTATCTCCGGAAAAGGTATCGGGCAATTTAACCTGGGACTCAGGGGAAACTAATGTAACATCTTGAGCCCCAGATGATAACGTCCCCTGCATAGTGTCAGCGATCATCTGCTGAGACTGAGCCAGAACTTGTTGTTCCTCAATGAGTTTCTGAGACATCTGAGTCAGGTGCTTTACCTGCTCAGAAAGAGCGTGCATAGGATCTATCACACACACAGGGGAGAAAAAAAAAAGGTAGCGGTCAGTTATAATGTCATGGACACAGCACTGCACTTGCTCACTGAGCCAGTGCACATGTCCTGAGTAAGTCAGACTGTGCTCAGAGATACCTGTGGAGCAGGCAGGAGCAGTGAGTATGTGTGCTTCAGACCAACAGGACCTGAAGCACGTGACTGCTGGGGGTGTGGCCTAAGCTCCAGAGAGGTAGGAGCTGTAGAAAAACTCCTAGAAGAATAACTCCTGGACAAAGTTACCAAGGGGCATAGACAAACGTACAGTACAAACCAAAGGTTTGGACACACCTTCTCATTCAAAGAGTTTTCTTTATTTTCATGACTATGAAAATTGTAGATTCACTCTGAAGGCATCAAAACTATGAATTAACACATGTGGAATTATATAATTAACCAAAAAGTGTGAAACAACTGAAAATATGTCTTATATTCTAGGTTCTTCAAAGTAGCCACCTTTTGCTTTGATTACTACTTTGCACACTCTTGGCATTCTCTTGATGAGCTTCAAGAGCTTGTCACCGGAAATGATTTTCACTTGACAGGTGTGCCCTGTCAGGGTTAATAAGTATACACTTAGGTAGGAAGGAAGGATCATCCCCGCGCTGCTGCAAGAAGAATTCCAAAAATTGTAGAGGTTTCAGCGTGGTTTATTCTACACGTTTCAGGGTTCAGGTGACCTCTTCATCAGGACATAACACAAATATTGTACAAGAGTCATAGGCATACAGGGTTTAAGTACACATCAGCATTTGAAAACGACGCCCAATGGATCAGATGACACCCAGTGTCAAAGTTCAGGCTCATCAGAAAGTTCACATGAAGATTAAAAGTCATCAGAGAAATACAAATTAATATCTTACCCAGTTAACCTTATTTTTGTTTGTAGGATAACAAAATTGAAAAAGAGAGATATCATGGAAAGAGAAAAAAAAAAAAAGTGGCAAGAAACACAGTCTCACTGAGAAAAAAGGTGGAATCGAACTCACTTAAGAGTGATAGAATAAATTCAGAGGTGAAGGCATTTATTTTGAGCTACTGAGCTGGAGGGATGGACTCTTGAAGAGCACGGATTGCCAACGTTGAGCCATAGTTAAAATACTTCTTTATTAATAAATATTAAAAGAATTTTTTTATATATTAACAGTGGAAATGTGTTTGTCAAGTTATTTGGAAGTATATTATACCACAAAAAGAAATTTTCTTAAATGAAAAGGGGAGAGAATATAGTTGAAACAAACTAATAATTAAGAAATGGGGAGTTAAAACACTGAGGGTATGTGCACACATAGTGAAATCTGCTGCGTTGTACAGTACCATTATTTTCAATGGAAAAAAAAAACGCAGTGCACATGCTGCGGATTTTTCCGCGCGGTTTTGGTGCGGTTTACAATCCGCAGCATGTCAATTGTTTGGTGCAGAAATGCTGCAGTTTTACACCTCATCCATTATGAGGTGCAAAACCGCAGATAAACCACAGGACTTTTGTCCTGCGGATTTACCTGCGGTTTTCTCTCCAAAATCCGCACACCCAAAAAACTACGTGTGCACATAGCCTGAAGCATACACCAAATGAGGCTCTGGTCCAGAATATAAAAAACGATTATAAAATGAGTTTATAGGATCCTGAATTAAACTGACGAGAGAGATGTGGAAAAAAAACAAACCTTTTAAAATGTGAAAGCGCAAACAGCTTCTCCGTGCTGCCAAGAAGCAACTTCAAAGTCAGAGGACATCCTGAGCTGAGGAAACTTCTATACGAAGATCTCTAGAACTTCATTTCATTTTGCCACTGATAAGGAGCAGACATAAAGGAGCCGGTTAATGCGGAAATTATATATATATAACACATGGAGATATCGAAAAGGTTAATGTTTATGTATTAATATTTAGTAAGACCGATCATGTCCATTTAGAAGCATTCGAATAAACACTCAGAGAGGTGTAAATTTAAGGACAAGCAGAAAAGGATCTTTAGCATCTCTCTCGTCAGTTTAATTCAGGATCCTATAAACTCATTTTATAATTGTTTTTATTTTCTGGACCAGAGCCTCATTTGCTGTATGCTTCAGTGTTTTAACTCCCCATTTCTTAATTATTAGTTTGTTTCAACTATATTCTCTCCCCTTTTCATTTAAGAAAATTTCTTTTTGTGGTATAATATACTTCCAAATAACTTGACAAACACATTTCCACTTTTAATATATAAAAAAATTCTTTTAATATTTATTAATAAAAAAGTATTTTAACTATGGTTCAACGTTGGCAATCCGTGGTCTTCAAGAGTCCATCCTTCCAGCTCAGTAGCTCAAAATAAATGCCTTCACCTCTGAATTTATTCTATCACTCTTAGGCTGTGTGCACACGCTGCGGATTCCGCTGCGTTTCCGCAGCGGTTTTGGCCGCTGCGGACACGCAGCAGTTTTAGCTGCGGTGTACAGTACCATTCATTTGAATGGGAAAAAAAAAACGCTGTGCCGACGCTGCGGAAAAAAACGCGCGGATTTGCTGCGGTTTTGAATCCGCAGAAAGAATTGCATGTCAATTCTTTCTGCGGAAACCGCTGCGGGTTCCTATCTCCACCATTGTGGAGATAGTGAATCCGCAGGACCAAACCGCAGGCAAAACCGCAGATAATCCGCAGGTCTTTGGACCTGCGGATTATCTGCGTTTTTTGCAAAATCCGTGCGGATTAATCCGCAGCGGATTCCGCAGCGTGTGCACGTACCCTAAAGTGAGTTCGATTCCACCTCTTTTCTCAGTGAGACTGTGTTTCTCGCCACTTTTATTTTTTTCTCTTTCCATGATATCTCTCCTTTTCAATTTTGTTATCCTACAAACAAAAATAAGGTTAACTGGGTAAGATATTAATTTGTATTTCTCTGATGACTTTTAATCTTCATGTGAACTTTCTGATGAGCCTGAACTTTGACACTGGGTGTCATCTGATCCATTGGGCGTCGTTTTCAAATGCTGATGTGTACTTAAACCCTGTATGCCTATGACTCTTGTACAATATTTGTGGTATGTCCTGATGAAGGGGTCACCTGAACCCTGAAACATGTAGAATAAACCACGTTGAAACCTCTACAATTTTTGGAATTCTTCTTGCGGCAGTGTGGGGATGATTCTTCCTTCCTACCTAAGTGTATGCTTCAACCAGGTCCTGCACTGACCTGTGGATCTGCAGCAGCCGCCATTAATATATGTCTTTCCTTCACTCTCACCAGGTGAGTAGTTCTCTTGGTGGGCAACTCTGTGTAACGTTTGATAAGACCCTATTTGCGCTTTTGTGTCTCCCTCTTTTCTCTGACTAGGGTTAATAAGTGGGATTTCTTGCCTTATAAATGGGGTTGGGACCATCAGTTGTGTTGTGCAGAAGTCTGGTGGATACACAGCTGATAGTCTTACTGAATAGACTGTTAGAATTTGTATTATGGCAAGAAAAAAGCAGCTAGGTAAAGAAAAACGAGTGGCCATCATTACTTTAAGAAATGAAGGTCAGTCAGTCCGAAAAATTGGGAAAACTTTGAAAGTGTCCCCAAGTGCAGTGGCAAAAACCATCAAGCGCTACAAAGAAACTGGCTCACATGAGGACCGCCCCAGGAAAGGAAGACCAAGAGTCACCTCTGCTGCGGAGGATAAGCTCATCCGAGTCACCAGCCTCAGAAATCGCAGGTTAACAGCAGCTCAGAGTCCAGGTCAATGCCACACAGAGTTCTAGCAGCAGACACATCTCTACAACAACTGTTAAGAGGAGACTTTGTGCAGCAGGCCTTCATGGTAAAATAGCTGCTAGGAAACCACTGCTAAGGACAGGCAACAAGCAGAAGAGACTTGTTTGGGCTAAAAGAACACAAAGAAAGGACATTAGACCAGTGGAAATCTGTGCTTTGGTCTGATGAGTCCAAATTTGAGATCTTTGGTTCCAACGACCGTGTCTTTTGCGATGCAGAAAAGGTGAACGGATGGACTCTACATGCCTGGTTCCCACCGTGAAGCATGGAGGAGGAGGTGTGATGGTGTGGGGGTGCTTTCCTGGTGACACTGTTAGGGATTTATTCAAAATTGAAGGCATACTGAACCAGCATGGCTACCACAGCATCTTGCAGCGGCATGCTATTCCATCCGGTTTGCGTTTAGTTGGTCCATCATTTATTTTTCAACAGGACAATGGCCCCAAACACACCTCCAGACTGTGAAAGGGCCATTTGACCAAGAAGGAGAGTAATGGGGTGCTACGTCAGATGACCTGGCCTCCACAGTCACCAGACCTGAACCCAATCGAGATGGTTTGGGGTGAGCTGGACCGCAGAGTGAAGGCAAAAGGGCCAACAAGTGCTAAGCATCTCTGGGAACTCTTTCAAGACTGTTGGAAGACCATTTCCGGTGACTACCTCTTGAAGCTCTTCAAGAGAATGCCAAGAATGTGTAAAGCAGTAATCAAAGCAAAAGGTGGCTACTTTGAAGAACCTAGAATATAAGACATATTTTCAGTTGTTTCACACTTTTTGGTTAGTTATATAATTCCACATGTGTTAATTCATAGTTTTGATGCCTTCAGAGTGAATCTACAATTTTCATAGTCATGAAAATAAAGAAAATTCTTTGAATGAGAAGGTGTGTCCAAACTTTTGGTCTGTACTGTAAACAGTTCAGGCCGGGGTCAAAACACGAGATAGCACGACAGTACCAAAGGATGAGACAGAACGGATAGTCAGGACGTAGCAAGAAATCAGTAAACCAGAACGGGCAAATACACAGTACAAAAACAGCAGACAAACTCAAAACGAAGAGACGGACCGGGTCAAAACCAAATAAGCAACAAGATATCAGGCACAAGGCACACGTACGCAAGGGGTCAGCTAACTCAGCCGAGGGCAGGAGTTTAACTGACACCGGACCTAGGTCGAGTGGCAACTAAATAGCCGCCCTCTGCCAGAGAGAGCAAGAAACAATTAACCCCTGTCTGACCAGGACTGGCCAGAGACAAAACCCTGTGCTGGATCATGACATTTAGTATTTGGTCAGTATTTTACATCAGTATTTCTAAGCAAAAACCAGGAGTGGAACAATCAGAGGAAAAGCATAAGGGTATGTGCATATGTTGAGTAAAATGTCAGCACCATTTCTAGAATTCTTGGCAGGAAAAACACCTGTGTTTTTTCCCTGCGTTTTTGACTGATTTGAGTGAAGTCAGTGGTGAAAAACGCAGGACAAAAAGGCACAGATAATTGACATTGAGCAGATTATTTTCTACACCAAATCTGCAAGTCAAAAATAAGCAACATGTGCATGACAAGTCAGGTTTCTCATTCACATTGTTGGCATCAGGATTGCTTCAGGTTTTAAAAGAAAATCTGCAAGGAAAAACGCACCAAATCTGCAATGTGTGCACAGCCTAAAAGTAACACGTCGCCACTTACTGACCTTGTGAACGTGGCCTTGAAGCGCCTTTTCATACGAACAATCAGTTTGTGGTATAAAATCACCATGACAGGTTCCCTTTAACCCTTTCCTTTGCATGCATTGCAAGATATTTTCCGTCCTCAACGTTTTAAACGCCTGTTAAAAGAATCCTAAAATCATCTGGTACTCCTGCGTCTTGGCGGCTGCTCCAATGAGTGTGCCATCTACATCAGCAATGCCACAGAGCTCAATGATTTGCTTGTATGGTTGTTGTTTTTTTTTTTGGCTTTGTTTTAGAAAAATGTACAAAAAGGCCAAAAATATGACAGAAAACAGTTTTCTTCCACTTTCCTTTGTAATAATTGTTACACTCAGTTTTCACTTTTGTATGCTTTATATTGCATTTTTTCTCACTGCATGGATGCGTTACATGCTGGTGTGCGTTATCTTTTTAGTATGTGATGTAAAATACATTTATGTATTTTACATGTACAGCTTACAAAATTGTTAAGAGGCGAGGCCTGGAGCTGCGTAAGAGAATGGCCCATCTTCTTCCTGGTAGCCGGGCTCGGAACGCCGATGTAGGCCTGCACACGTAAGCGTTTTTTTCACGTTTTTAAGCGTTTTTACCAGCAAAAACGCTTAAAAATCGCTTAAAAGAAGCATCCCATTCATTTTAATGCATTCTGCACTTTTTGTGCATATTGATGCGTTTTTTTTCCACGAATAAAACGCATCGCAGTAAAAAACGCAGCATGCTCAAATCCGCGTTTTTAGCTATTTTCTATGAGACTGGGGACACGCGGAAAAAAAACACATAAAAACGCGTGTTTTCTGGGAAGGAGTCCGGTTTTCATGCAGAAATTTTCTTCATACGTGGGCACATAGCCTCACAGTGGCACCAGATGTGGATGTACTAATGATGGTGGGGGTGATTCTGTATGTCATATGATGGTAAAGTAGCGCGTTGTGCCCAGATCTGCTAACATTTGGCCTGTTTTGCCAATTTCCTAGTCCATAGAATTTAATGGGAGAATGGATTCACTTATTTTCTCATAAATTTACCAAAAAAGTAAATCACCAAAACATCAATCAGGCAAAAATGTATATCTCACCTCCATCAAAAGTTACATTTACCGTATCTCAAGTTGTACATAGGGGGCAGCTGACAGGGTTGGAGGTGCTGTTTCAGCATATCCACCACATTTGGGAACATGCCCTAAAGAAACATCTGAGGCTAAGTTCACACGTAGCGGAACTCTCGCGGAAGTTACCGCGAGAATTCCGGAATTCCATTCCGCGGGAAAATCGCATTTTAAATTCCCGCAATTTTCCCGCGGAAAAACTAGCGATTTGCAAGTGTCTGTAGCTTGCAGAAAGCTAGCGTTTTCCAAGCGATCTGTAGCATCGCTTGAAGAACTGATTGACAGGTTGGTCACACTCGTCAAGCATAGTGTTTGATGAGTGTGACCAACTTTTTACTATTGAGGCTGCCTATGCGGCATCAATAGTAAAAGATATAATGTTAAAAATGATAAAAAAATAAAAAATGGTGTTATATTCACCTTCCGGCGTCCCGCGCAGCCTTCCCGGGCCTCAGCGATGCTCCCGTTCCCAGTAATGCCTTGCGAGACCTTTGATGATGTTGCGGTCTCGCGATGCTGTAGCGGTCTCGCGAGGAATAGGGACCGCTACATTATCGCAAGACCGCGGGGTCATCAAAGGTCTCGCAAGGCATTACTGGGAACGGAAGCATCACTGAGGCCCGGGAAGGCTGCGCGGGATGCCGGAAGGTGAATATAACCCTATTTTTTATTCTATTTTTTACAGGGATATGGTACCCACAGCCTGGAGGAGAGTCTCCTCCGGACCGTGGGTACCATCCGCAAATGTTCTGCTTACTTTTCGCATGGTGGGCGCAGCCACATGCGGGAAGTAAGCGGAACAATGCATTCCTATGGGTGCGGGATCGCGGCGATTCCGCAAATTAATGAGCATGCTTCAGATTTTTCCGCGATGCAATTCCGCCGCAGGAAAATCTGCAGTATTAGCACAGCATTGCGGAATCCCATAGGATTGCATGGGATGCTGTTTTTTTGCATTTTCGCGGCAAAATCGCCCGTTAAAAAACGCTGCGATAATGCAAAAAAACTTGCGACGTGTGAGCGCAGCCTTACTGCGGCAGAAGAAGAATGAGGCTTGCAGAAATCGATGTCATTAATGATAAAACAATCCCTTTCGGAAGAATGAAGCAGATTTTCAGTTCAGAAGTTTGGATTTGTGAATGTTTCCCCAGGATGCATTTACATGATAGACTACAGGTCCCGTCTAGTGATGAGCGAGTATACTCGTTGCTCGGGTGTCCTCAGAGTATTTTGGTGTGCTCGGAGATTTAGTTTGTGTCGATGCAGCTGCATGATTTGCGGCTGCTGGACAGGCTGAATACATGTGGGGATTGCCTGTTTGTTAGGGAATCCCCACATGTATTCAGGCTGTCTAGCAGCCACAAATCATGCAGCTGCATCGACACAAACTAAATCTCCGAGCACACCAAAATACTCGGAGGACACTCGAGCATGCTTGGGAAAACCCAAGCAACGAGCATACTCGCTCATCACTAGCGGCCGTCATGTTTCTTCTGCAGTGCGGTCACATTTCTCAGCAATAGCAGCAGAGGGAGACTCGTCGTTTCCTTTTTTCAGCTCTGCGCTGAGCATGTATGTGAGAATATGTACAAGAAGATTCTTTTTTTCTTCATTTTCACAGCTGGTGTGATTCCCCCGGATGCGGTGCTTCACTTTGATGTCCTTTTAATGGATATCTGGAACCCAGATGACAAAGTTGAAGTAGAGTCATACTACAAGCCAGAATCGTGCACTAGAACGGTACAAGTGTCTGATTTCATCCGCTACCACTACAATGGAACCTTGCCTGACGGGACGCTTTTTGATTCCAGGTATCTATGATCATTTATTATCAGTTTTCTTCTGTAATGCTATGTGCACAGGTGTGCAGATAATTTCTGCATAAAAACAGGACTCCTTCCCAGAAAACACACGTTTTTGCCATGATTTTTGCGCGTTTTTGCCGCGATTTTTGACCCTTTTTTTCCGCGCGGCCCCAAACACATAGAAAATAGCCAGAAATGCGGAATTTACCGCGAAATTAATGAGCATGCAGCGTTTTTTTCGCGGTAAAAAATGCATCAATATGCACAAAAAATGCATTAAAATGAATAGGAAGCTTCTTTTAAGCGTTTTTTGAGTGGATTTTTTGGTAAATCCATGGGAAAAACGCGGAAAAAAAGCGCTGTGTGTGAACACAGCCTAACTGTAGTTACCAAAGCAGATCCACCAAGGCTCCATACAGACATCTTCAGTCCCCAGTGCTGGTTATTGCTCTCAGTACTGTCATGTACACAGCTCCCTATAAGTGAATACAATGGTTTATTTCCTATTGCAAGCACTACAAATGAGTTCCTTGGGAAATATGATGCTATTTTATTCTGTAGACTGTAGAAAATACCCTGTAATACTATAGATATGGAATCAGAATCTGTGGAAAAAATACAAAACTAAAAATGCATTTTCACCCTGCACAATTTCTACCAGACTAGATCTCTGTCCCCGCTCTCTAATACAATGTGTTGTGAATTCCCTTACTTCTGAGTCGGGGCTCCCTCTGGTGGTTACTGTGGGTAGTGGAGCTGGCCGGATTGACAGAGGTCTGCCACCTGACGATGATGATTGGAGATCTGGGGTTACTGATTGGGAGTATTTAAGTGAGCAGGCTTCCCTCAATTGTTGCTGGTGATTAGTTCTTCCTGTGCAACTTGAGGTCTGCTGTCTCCTGCCTGATCCTGCATTTTTCAGCTAAGTTGTTCATTTGCTAATCCTTTGCTTCTGATCTGGTTTTGCCTCTTTCTGCTTTGCTGTGTGGGTTCAGCATGCTCCCTGCTTGGACTGTACTGGACCCCGCTCCATATGTTACAGCTTGTGTCTGTTTAGTCCCCTGTTATATTAGTCTCTTTTGCTTTGCTGCCAGTTTACACCAGAATCCTGATATAGTGGGGGAGAGGTCGTGAGACCTCAGTGTTTTTATACATCATACGTGTTGGATTTTTTAGAGTTTTTGCGTGATTGCAGACAGTGTCTTTCCTTTCCTATCCTATCTAGACAGTTTGGGCCCCATCATTTGCTCAGTCTATTTTCTGCCTGCGTTTGTGTCTCATCTTGTCTCACTGACAATATATGTTTGGGGGCTATTTCTTTGGAGTTCTATACCGGGGCAGTTTAGAATTCACCTTTCTTGCTTTAGGCCTAGTTAGTTCTCCGGCTGTATCGAGGCGTCTAGAGCATCGTAGGTACGCTCCACGGCCACTGTTAGTTGTGTTGTTAGGATTAGGGGTCTGCAATTCGCTAAGTGACCAACCTTTCTGGTTTCCTGGTGGCCTAGGCTATTCCTGCCATCCTCCTCGGTGACCTGTTCATAACACTAATGATTTACTTATATTTTCTTCCCCTCAAGTCACAATCGTATGAGAACGTATGACACCTATGTGGGAATTGGTTGGCTGATCCCTGGAATGGACACTGGACTACTTGGAATGTGTGTGGGTGAAAAACGGATAATCACAGTCCCGCCATTTCTCGCCTATGGAGAAGATGGTGATGGTAAGATGACATTAAAGTGGCATTGTTAAAGGGAACCTGTCACTATACGTGCTGCCATCATGTAGCCAGTCTCTCATCATGCTGCCCAAGACCTGGGTTACATGAATCTAGGTGACAGATTATATTTTACATAATATCTGCAGTCAACAACCAATATAGCATGCACGGATATTCATGAAAGACAACAGAAACCTTCTCAACTAATGAATAAACCAAATTAAAGTCCAGATTATAAAGACTTAAAATTTTTTTATTAAGTACACAATAAAAGAAAAACCAGACAAATAAGACATTATACAAAACCATAAAATGTCATAATGTAAGAAGGTAGTTACATCGTGAACACATAAGCCATAAGTAAATATAGTGATCATAAAAGTTCCATCCGCAACAAAGTTCATATAATGAACAAAGAGTACAAAAACTCAAATAAAGTGCATAGGAAATTTAATAAGATCATAGATACCCGTGATCAATAGCTAAATGCGTCTCCAGCTCCCTCCTGGAGCTGAAGACGCATTTAGCCATTGATCACGGGTATCTATGATCTTATTACATTTCCTATGCACTTTATTTGAGTTTTTGTACTCTTTGTCTGTTCATTATATGAACTTTGTTGCGGATGGAACTTTTATGATCACTATATTTACTTATGGCTTATGTGTTCACGATGTAACTACCTTCTTACATTATGACATTTTATGGTATTGTATTATGTCTTATTTGTCTGGTTTTTCTTTTATTGTGTACTTAATAAAAAAATTTTAAGTCTTTATAATCATAATATCTGCAGTGTAAACAAACTATTATAGGAACTTATATCTGATCTAAAATGAAGTCACAAAAAACGTGCACTTGTCAGTATAATGATGTGTGTGAAACTAGGCTGTTTTTTATGTAGTTTTTGTGGCAAAGCCCAAGGTGAACTCGATAGGAAACAATCAACCATGGACTATATTCCATATTCATCATTTGGGCTTTGGTTTTAAAAATGCATTAAAAACTGAACAAGTGCTTCTTGTAAGAAAAATAAGCAATGTAGGAGAAATCGAATCACATTGAAACTTTCTCCTGTTCTACTGCACCCTAATAATTGCCGGCCATCGATAAAAGTGACCTAGTTGGCTTACCGGCCACACTGGAATGACAGGAGGGATTTGGAGATTTCTTAATTATGGACAATTGATGTTCCTTATTCAATGATAACGGTTTTTAGCTTTTCAAGTACAGAAGACGAGTCATGAGTACTGTGCAGCGATTGTCATGACGAGAAAACCCATTTAATTTAAATGGACTCCATCTGCACAGAATGACTGTTCAAGCCAAGCACAGGTGCTCAGTGCAGCATGGCAGGGCTTAATATATAAGTGCACCTTCCCATCTGCTTGGTTTCCATCTATCTCCTCCCTTCTCTGGCTCTATGAAACTGTCAAGAGAGGCGGGAGGGAGGCCGTGGTGATTGAGGGATTACAAGCCGGTGGGAAGGTGTATATAAATGATCGGCCCCACTGTGAAGCACTGAAGCATTCTGAACTGGCCGAGTCACTTTAATACTTTGTATTGAAGCTGTTCATGCAGTTTATATAAGGGTCCTCGAGTCTGTGTTTTCTTGACAGTAGCCGTGAAATTTGGCTTATAAACGTTTCCGCTCTTCTGTTCTCCTCCCTGAATGATGATGAGATAGATAATGGTGGCATGTTACTTTGTGTCATTTATTAGTACAGTGGTAGTGACCCGCTCCTGCCTGCAGCACATATTGTGTAAACCATACTTGTTCCCCTTTGCTGTGCAGGTAAAGATATTCCCTCGCAGGCCACTCTTGTTTTCGATGTTGTCTTGCTGGACTTACACAACCCAAAAGATGGTATCACTGTAGAAGTCCAGCATATGCCAGAAGACTGTGAGAGGAAGTCTCAGGCCGGTGACTATGTCCGGTACCATTACAATGGCTCGTTATTGGATGGCACATTCTTCGATTCCAGGTATACAAATGCTTCTTTCTTTTGACCTAGTAAAAACTGCAGATTCTAATGATTATTAAAAATGGTTTCCACTTTTACTTAAATGCATGTAATTAGGGCTAAAAGAATTTTTGCAACTTGTCATTAATAAATGTTGCACCGTTTATCGTCTGCAGCCTCTGCGGTGCGTTGTCTATTGCCGGCTGATCATTTATCAGTCAGCCTGCTGTGGCGGTGTGACAAGGAGTGTGTAACTCCTTTCTCTGCTCCGCAGCTGATTTATGACCACTGACCATTTTAAAGTTGAATATGAAGGAAAACTAAGAGCAGGTAAAAAAGAAAAGGTGCGACATTTTTAATTACACTCAATTGTAAACTTTCGACCCGAATACATGCATTGTGTAAGAAAAAGTGGAACAACCCCTTTAGTTATAATACAAGAATAATGAAACCAATCTGGCAGCTTTGAAAGTTGTTTCTGAGATTAAAAATAGATTTCAGGGCTTCATGGCTAGTCACATTCTACAGTCCCTCTAATACACAGACAAGAGCAATTTTCAGAGATTTTGTTACAGACAGTACTGCTGCTTAAGGTGTGTGCAGTGTGGGTAGGATTGTATCATATCATAAAAGGGAACCTGACAGCTGATACACGTTGCCCGAACCTCAGGCAGCATGTATAATTTCAGCCAGGTATGTTTAACTCTGAAATGCTACAATAATTCAAAGAAAAGCATAGTTTAACCACTTAGTGACCACCGATACGTCTTTTTACTGTCCTCATAAATCAGACAATAGCATCCGTCTACAGGTGAAAATGCAGCAACTATCGACTGTACACTACAGCTGACACCTTTCTGCATCGGCCTCAATTGGTTTTGGCACCAAACATGTTTTTTTTAAAAGGGAACCTGTCACCCCCTCCACGCGATTTTAAGTAAAAGAGCCACCTTCCTGGCCTTGCTATCGCGCCTGCGTGGACGTGCGGCCAGAGATCCCGCCCCGCAGTCGCTTATGATCTATTCACACTGCGGGGCTGGGAATCTTGGGCATGAGAGCCGCAGATAACTACTGCGCATGCCCAAGATTCCCAGCCCTGCAGTGTGAATAAATCATAAGCGACTGCGGGGCGGGATCTCTGGCCGCGCGATAGGAAGTCCAAGAAGTCATGAGAGAGGACGGGCAGCTGTCACTGCGCATGCCCCAGAATACATACTACAGCGCTGGCGCCAGGATTTGAAAAGAAAAATGAGGAGGCAGAGCAAACAACGCAAGAAGATATGAGTGACGGATGTGAGGCGTCTCGTTCAGATGGGGAAAGACCTGCCCCCCTGTCAAATATCAGGTATGTCTGACCAATTTTAAAAAAGATTATTTCTGCGGTGGAAGGTACCCTAAATAAAAGAGCCACCTTGACAGAATTCAGCATTAGTGCTGCACAAGGTGGCTCTTTTACTTAAAGTCGCCTGGAGGGGGTGACAGGTTCACTTTAGCCCCTTTAAGTACTGCTGTTAATAGTGACTACAGCACCTAGATGGTTAACAGTGTGGGGGCTCCCTCTTTAACCCCATCGGCACCCTGAGTTCATGATCGTGTTGTCCTGATGTTTCCCATGGCAATCCATGGCCAAAAAATGGCCTTAGAGTCTGCTATAGCGGCCTCTTCAAAAATTAGCAACATTTAGGTGGCAAATTGAAATTTTTTCATTCCTGTCATGTCACTTTATATTAATTCCTGAAACGCACCTGGATGGTTAATAAACTACCTGAAAGCAATTTTAAACACATTGAGGGGTGCTGTTTTTAGAATGGTCTCACTTTTTGGGATTTTGCGACAAATAGGTCGCCAAAGTCACTTCAAAACTGAATAGGTCCCTAAAAAACTACATTTTGTAAATTTCCTTGAAAAAACTGAAAACTGATGCTACAATTTTAAACCTTCCAACATCCTAACAAAATACCGTAAAAGGATATTTTAAAAATGGTGCTGATGTAAAGCAGACATAAGGTCAGTGATATTTAACCTCTTCCTGACATCCGACGTACTATCCCGTCCATGGGACCCGGGCCCCTATGCCCATGGACGGGATAGTACGATGTGATTATCACAGCTGACACCCGGCACAATGTGTCAGGGGCGGTCACGGACCACCCCCCGACACGTTAACCCCTTGCACACCGCGATCAAACATGATCGCGGTGTACCGGGGGTTAAAGGGAAGCATTGGCAGGGAGGGGGCTTCCTCCGTGCTTCCCTGAGCCCCCCACGGCAGCGCAATGTGCAGCGCTGCTGTGGGGGGCTCCTTTCCCGCAGGCCCCCGAAACCAAGATGGCGATGGGGGCCTGCAGGAAGCTGGCTTCCTCAGTGCCTGCAAAGCGCAGGCATGAGGAAGCCTTCTGCACTGCCTGTGACAGATCGCTGATCTGTCACAGTGATCTGTGATGTGACAGATCAGCGATCTGTCACAGGACAGTGATGTCCCACCTGGGACTATTTAATAAAGTTAAAAAAAAAAATTTAAAGTGTTAAAATAATTTTAAAAAAATCGCCAAATAAATTAGAAAAAAAAAAAAATATTCCCCCAAATAAATCTATTTTTTGGAAATAAAAAAAAAGTACACATATTAGGTATCGCCGCGTCCGTAACGACCCGCCCTATAAAACTGTCCCATTAGTTAACCCCTTTAGCGAACCCCTTAAAAAATAAAAATAAAAAACGAAGCAAAAAATAATGATTTATTATCATACCGCCTAACAAAAAGTGTAATAACGCGCGATCAAAAAGACGCATATAAATATCCATGGTACCGCTGAAAACGTCATCTTGTCCCGCAAAAAACGAGCTGCCACACAGCATCATCAGCGAAAAAATAAAAAAGTTATAGCTCGCAGAATAAAGCGATTCAAAAATAATTATTTTTTATATAAAATAGTTTTCATTGCATAAAACCGACAAAACATAAAAAAACAACCTAAATGAGGTATCGCTGTAACCGTACTGACCCAAAGAATAAAATAATATCAATTTCACCGCACACGGAACGGTGTAAACGCACCCCCCCAAAGAAATTCATGAAACGCTGGTTTTTGTTCATTCTGCGTCCCAAAAATCGGAATAAAAAGTGATAAAAAAATGTCACGTGCCCGAAAATGGTACCAATAAAATCGTCAACTCGTCCCGCATAAAATAAGACCTCACATGACTCGGTGGGTCAAAATACGGAAAAATTATAGCTCTCAATCTGTGGTGATGCAAAAACTATTTTTACAATAAAAAGCGTCTTTTAGCGTGCGACAGCTGCCAAATATAAAACCCGCCATAAATAGTAAATCAAACCCCCCGTTATCACCCCCTTAGTTAGGGAAAAATAATAAAATAAAAAAATGTATTTATTTCCATTTTTCCATTAGGGTTAGGGCTAGGGTTAGGGTAGGGTTAGGGCTAGGGCTAGGGTTAGGGTTAGGGCTGAGATTAGGGTTAGGGGTGTGTTGGGGTTCGGGTTGGAGTTAGAATTGGGGGTTCCCACTGTTTGGGCACATCAGGGGCTCTCCAAATGCAACATGGCGTCTGATCTCAATTCCAGCCAATTCTGAGTTGAAAAAGTCAAATGGTGCTCCTTCCCTTCCAAGCTCTGCCATGCGCCCAGACAGTGTTTTACCCCCACATGTAGGGTATCAGCCTACTCAGGACAAATTGCAAAACAGTTTTTGGGGTCCAATTTCTCCTGTTACCCTTAGGAAAATAAAAAATTGGGGGCAAAAATATCATTTTTGTGGAAAAAAATGATTTTTTTATTTTCACGTCCGAGCGTTATAAACTTCTGTGAAGCACTTGGGGGTTCAAAGTGCTCACCCCACATCTAGATAAGTTCCGTGGAGGGTCTAGTGTCCAAAATGGGGTCACTTGTGGGGAGTTTCAATAGTTTAGGTACATCAGGGGCTCTCCAAACGCACATGACACCCGCAGACCATTCCATTAAAGTCTGCATTCCAAAACGTCACTGCTTCCCTTCCGAGCCCCGACGTGTGTCCATACAGTAGTTTTCTCCCACATATGGGGTGTCAGCGTACTCATGACAAATTGGACAACAACTTTTGGGGTCCAATTTCTCCTGTTACCCTTGGGAAAATGAAAAAATTGGGGACTAATTGATCATGTTTGTGGAAAAAATACGATTTTTTTATTTTCATGCCCGGCATTATAAACTTCTGTGAAGCCCTTGGGGGTTCAAAGTGCTCACCATACATCTAGATAAGTTCCTTAGGGGGTCTCGTTTCCAAAATGGGGTCATTTGTGGGGATTTCCACTGTTTAGGTACATTAGGGGCTCTCCAAAGGCAACATGACACCCGCAGACCATTCCATCAAAGTCTGCATTCCAAAATGTCACTACTTCCCTTCCGAGCCCTGACGTGTGTCTATACAGTAGTTTTCTCCCACATATGGGGTGTCAGTGTACTCAGGACAAATTGGACAATAACTTTTGCAGTCCAATTTCTCCTGTTACCCTTGGTAAAATAAAAAAAATTGAACCTGAAGTATTTTTTTTGTGAAAAAAAGTTAGATGTTCATTTTTTTTTAAATATTCAAAAAAATTCCTGTGATGCGCCTAAAGGGTTAATAAACTTCTTGAATGCGGTTTTGAGCACCTTAAGGGGTGCAGTTTTTAGAATGGTGTCACTTTTGGGTATTTTCTATCATATAGACCCCTCAAAGTGGTCAACTCTTATAACTTCCTAACAAAAAAAAATTTTGGTTCCAAAATTGTGCTGATGTAAAGTAAACATGTGGGAAATGTTAGTTATCAAGTTTTTTGTGTGCCGTATCTCTGTGATTTAAGGGCATAAAAATTCAAAGTTGGAAAATTGCGAAATTTTCAAAATTTTCGCCAAATTTCCATTTTTCTCACAAATAAACGCAAGTTATTTGAATGAAATTTTACCACTAACATGACGTACAATATGTCACGAGAAAACAATGTCAGAATCACTAGGATCCATGGAAGCGTTCCAGAGTTATGACCTCATAAAGGTACAGTGGTCAGAATTGTAAAAATTGGCCCGGTCATGAACGTGCAAACCACTCTTGGGGGTGAAGGGGTTAATGACTATTTTATGTGGTGTGACTGTCTGGATTAAAGAGATAATCATTCAAATTTTGAAAATTGCTAATTTTTAGAATTTTTTTGTCAAATTTCTGATGCTTTTATAAATAAACAGAAAATATTGACATAAATTTACTCTTAACATAAAGTATGATGTGCCATGGAAAAACAGTCTCAAAATCACTGAAAACTGTTGAAGTGTCCCAGAGTTACTACCACATAAAGTGACACTGGTCAGATTTGAAAAATTTGGCCTGGCCACTAAGGGGTTAAAAAGAGGGAACAAGGTAGCTACTTCCCGCTCCGCTCCCCTCCCCTGGAGTGACTGGTCACACAAGGGGGGTAAGTGAGGAGAAGTCGCCAGGGATCTGAATGACTAGGCTCTCAGGTTTCCTTTGAAACCATATGGTCGAAACAAATTGGACAGAACACTGGAGGTGCAGATTTTTACATTCTGGAAACAAAATGCTGGCTTTTTCTCATTCTTAAGGAGGCTGCTTTGTGGCAGCTGTACCAAGATTATTAAAAGAAGATATACCATGCTGCATACTCCTATATTTACATTGTAGACTATCCTAAGTTAATGGGGTTTCCCATAAACAAAGTACGTTTAAAGAAATAGATCTTAAAATAATATTTTCCACAATTGGATGTGTTTGACAAAAAATGTTCTTGTGACGAGATAATCTTATAAATGTGCCCCTGCTGTGTACTGTGTAATGGCCGTGTCTGACTGTACAGGAACATGGTCTGATTATACCACATCTCCTGGGCAGGGCAGAAAGGAAAAGAGTATACAGACAGGACAGCAGGGAATCTTATTATTCTAAGATCTATTAATTAAAATGTACTTTCTTTGTGTCTATGACAGGCCTTTAATGTTTCTTAAGCCCTACTAAAATTCAGGATACTTGCTGGAATTATGTTTCATTCCCATTTGAACCCACTGCCTTATATACTTTACGTGGAAGATATTCCTGGAAAGTCATCTGTGTTTCCCTTCTGATATTATTTGTTCCATACACTAGTTACTCTCGAAACCACACTTATGACACTTACATCGGAAAGGGCTATGTAATCGCTGGTATGGATGAAGGTTTGCTGGGCGTGTGCATTGGAGAAAAGCGGAGAATCACAATTCCACCTCATCTTGCATATGGTGAAGAAGGAACAGGTAAGTGCCTATTGTATACATGGGATGTAAGGTGGTCGGTGGTTTAGCCCTGCGGACGTCCAGCTGAGAGACCATACTGTACCGTTCTGCTGATAACGAGTAGGACTAAATCTGGAAATGTTCATATGGATGTTGTACTTCCAAACTGTCACATCACAGTTGTAGGAAAATGTCAGAATAACAGTTAATTTCCACCTCCCTACTTTCACCCTTCGGCCGATGTCCCACTTGCAACTGCAATGCGAGAAACCCGTGCAAGTCTGTCTCCTCAATACCCGGCACTGCCGCCGGCACTCGGGACCGGAGTGTGCGGCTGCATGTATTTCTATGCCGCTGAATGGTCCGAACCGCCGGCAGCAGTACCGAGTATTGAGGCGAGAGACTCGCACGAGTTTCTCGCATTGCAGTTGCAAGTGGGACACCGGCCTTACACTAAATCACAGTCTGAAGATGTAAATGTAAGATCTAAGTTTCCTTTTCTTCAGGAAACTGAGTCTTGCGCCAGGCAGCAGCCTGCTGTGTCTCAGGCAAACCCTCACTCCACTTTTGTAATTGGAATTGAGTCCACCACCACTTTCAGCAGCCCAACAAAACATATTTCTTGTGAAGCTGATGCCAACGAGACATTTCCCCTACAGCAGCTGCAGATGAATGGCCTGCCTCGTAATACAGAGATGGTTGTGTGTGTCAGATGGTGAACGTTTGTACATAGCGACTCTCCATCCTTGCTCATTGATGTCTATTAACCTTGGTAGGACATATGGAAAGGCATTGGCTTTATGAGACAACCCATCAGGCTAAGTTCACACTGGGCATTTTTGCTGCATTTTTACACTAATTTTCAGCTGCGTTTTACAGTACTAGCAAAGCCTATGAGATTTCAGAAATCTCTTGCGCACACATTGTTTTTCTTTGTCATCAGTATTTTGAAATTGCATGGTTTTTTGGACATAAAGCATGTCACTTCTTTTAGTGTTTTTTCAGTGTTTTTCACCCATTGAAAGCAATGGTAATGAAAAAAAAAACCA
The DNA here is from genome assembly GCF_039654945.1 of Dendrobates tinctorius. Lineage (NCBI taxonomy): Eukaryota > Metazoa > Chordata > Amphibia > Anura > Dendrobatidae > Dendrobates > Dendrobates tinctorius. Next base: position 33,527,359 of record NW_027361829.1, read on the forward strand.
AGTACAGCAGTATATGAAACCCATTTATTTTTGTGATTTTGTCAGGTTTACCAGAGTCACCAGAGATGGCAGTTGGGATTAGTACAGTTTAATTAAATTAGTGATGGTAAACATAGGTCGACCAAGGTGTGAGATTAAAAAAACAAGCACAGAAAAAACACCAAGTGTGAATTTAGTGTTACATGTGTATATTAAACAGCTGTATATATTGATAGACTATGTATCATTTTCTCTTCTCCTCTTCCAAGGAAAGATCCCAGGATCTGCAGTGCTGGTTTTTGATATTGTCATTGTTGATTTCCACAACCCTGATGATTCTGTCAGCGTCACGTTAAATTATAAACCAGTCAACTGCACTGTCCTGAGCAAGAAGGGGGACTATTTGAAGTATCACTATAATGCAACCCTTATGGATGGCACCATGCTAGATTCCACGTAAGTTCACATTGAAGTATATATGTAACTACAATAGAAATATAGAATTTTAGGAATATAGAAAACTGCAGAATAATACTGCAGTTAAAGTGAATCTGTCAGCAGGTTTTTTTAATCTGAACGTAGCAGCAGAGTCTCTGGTTCCAGGGATATATCACTTACTCCTTGTGCACTTCAAAACTGTATACTATATAAACCAAAGAGCGGGAAATGTTTGGAATTTCCACCATTTTTACAAGTTCAGCTATCATTGCTTACACGTTTCCACCTACCATACTCCATACAGTGAGCCTACAGACATACTACATAGCAAAAGGAAATGGACACGCAATGCATTAGTTGTGTTTTACAAAATAAGAGATGAGTGTGAGGTATTCCGTCAGTAACACAGGCAAAGTACAGCGTACATACAACAGGGAACCAACACGCTAGTCACCCACCCCAGTCAGTCATACATGGATTAAAACCAGGGTAGGGACAGTCCTGTCTGCCATTTTCTGCTACAGGGAAAAATGTTTCCAGGCTACATGCAGATCTTTAAGTAGATTTCATCCTATTATTTTGTGAGGGGTAGAATCTATTGGACTGAACTGTGACATGCTGTGTAAATCCGTCATGTGCCCTGAATTCTGCAGATATTGTATATTTAGATTTTGACATTCATTGTACTGTGAATTATTTTCCATGTGTGATTCACAGCCCATTTAGATATGAAACAAAGAGTCTGTGTGTTGGTCTCTTAAAGGCTTTACGTTATCACCCTAAGGCTACATTCACATATCCGTGTGTAGTGGTCCGATGCATAGGCCAACTGCGAGTCTTTTTAGCCCAAAGTCGACAGCTTCGTATATAGCCATAAAGCTGTCGAAATAGGGTCAGGAAACCCCTCGACAGGTCTATACTTGTAGAGCCACACGCAGACATGTGACTGTAGCTTAACTTCTACCCACTTATAACTTCCCTTAACTGTATTTTTGCACTATTTTTCTTTACATGTCTACTTTTATGGAGTTCTTAACTTCGAATAAGTTTTATTTGATACTTATATTGTTACTGTTTGCAAAATTACTACTCAACTTGTAGATAACAACTAAGGCCAGGTTCATACTTCGTTAATGCAGTCCGTTCAACGCATAGCTTTGACGGACTGCGTTAACGCTATAGCATAACGCGATCGCGTTATGGTATACCGCTAGGGCAGATACTTCATCTGCGCTAACAGTGACAGACCCTCGGACGCTGCAGACCGTGTCCGAGGGTCCGTAACATAATGACGGCACATCGCTAGTGCATGCCGATTATGGCATGCGTTAATGATGCGCTCGGTAATGGTATTGAATGGCAGCGTTAACGGATTGAATTACCTCGCGTTATGCCGCGGTGTAACGCAATCCGTTAAACGGACTGCATTAACGCAGTATGAACCCAGCCTAAGCCTGTTCTGCACTGGCTGTTACATCATGATGTGCATGATGGTATCCAACTATACTTTCAGTACACACAAGTCTCTGATCCTCATTTCTCTCTTTAGACATCAATATGGAAAAACATACAACATTGTTCTTGGATCTGGACAAGTGATAATGGGAATGGATATAGGACTGCAAGACATGTGTGTCGGAGAAAAACGCACAGTTGTCATTCCTCCACATTTTGGTTATGGAGAAGCTGGAGTAGGTGAGTATTTCAGAAAGCATTTTCAAGCTTGTATATATTTTGTTTTTTTTTTAGATTTTCATCAGGGTTGCAATATTTTTAACTATACAGTACTACAGCAGTCTTCTTGGTCTCCAAAATACTACTGTGCTGCTGAGTCACTTCTCATGGACAACTAACTGTGAGCTGGGATAGTCAAGTAGTCCGAGGTCAATAGCCAGGAGGGTATGTCATAAACAGAGGGAAAAGACAAAATCTCAGTCAGGTAACGGTCCGAGGTCAAAATACCAGGAGTGCGGATCAGAGCAAATGGGTTAAACAGACAGATGGTCAGAAGGAGGTCCAAGGTCAGGCAGCGATAGATCAGCAAACAAGTTACAAGGCACAGAGTAAATCAACCACACTTAGGGTGTGTGCACACGCTGCGGATTCTTCTGCGGATCCTGTGGATCTGCAGCAGTTTCTGCTGCGGTGTACAGTACCATTATAATCAATAGAAAATGAAATCCGCAGTGCACACGGTGCAGAATTTTCCACGCGGATTTGCTGCGGTTTCAAATCCGCAGCATGTCAATTCTTTGTGCGGATTCTGCTGCGGTTTGGCACCTGCTCCATGACAGGTGTCAAACCGCAGGGGAAACCTGCAGGCTAAACTGCAGAAAATCTGCAGATAAACCGCAGGTCTTTTGACCTGCGGTTTTACCTGCGGATTTAGACAAATCCGCGCAGAAAATTCCCCAGCAGAATCCGCAGCGTGTGTGCACACCCTTAGCTGTCAGCCATAGCTTCAGCTATCTGTTAAATAGGTGAACAATCAAGGGAACTGGGAGCACCTGACGTGAGCTCAGCACCTCCCAGTCTCTGATTGGACAACCTAGCTGTCAATAAAAACACAGACAGCTCAGTATGCTCCTACACAAGACTGGACAAATGAACTGTCAATCACTGGACAGCTCAGCACTGAGGGGTGGAATTGTTACAACTACAGCTCAAATAGTTCTGTCAAGTACAGTCATGGCCAAAAGTTTTCAGTATGACACAAATATTAATTTTTACAAAGTCTACTGCTTCATTTTTTCTAATGGCAATTTGCATATACTCCAGAATGTTATAAAGAGTGATCAGCTTAACAGCAATTACTTGCAAAGTCAATATTTGCCTAGAAAATGAACTTTATCCCCCAAAACACATTTCAACATCATTGCAGCCCTGCCTTAAAAGGACCAGCTAACATCGTTTCAGTGATTGCTCCATTAACACAGGTGTGGGTGTTGATGAGGACAGGGCTGGAGATCAATCTGTCATGATTAAGTAAGAATGACACCACTGGACACTTTAAAAGGAGGCTGGTGCTTGGCATCATTGTTTCTCTTCTGTTAACCATGGTTATCTCTAAAGAAACACGTGCAGTCATAATTGCACTGCACAAAAATGGCCTAACAAGGAAGAGTATCGCAGCTAGAAAGATTGCACCTCAGTCAACAATCTATCGCATCATCAAGAACTTCAAGGAGAAAGGTTCCCTTGTTGCCAAAAAGGCTCCAGGGCGCCCAAGAAAGACCAGCAAGCGCCAGGACCGTCTCTTAAAAGTGTTTCAGCTGCGGGATCGGGCTACCAGCAGTGCAGAGCTTGCTCAGGAATGGCAGCAGGCAGGTGTGAGTGCATCTGCACGCACTGTGAGGCGGAGACTCTTGGAGCAAGGCCTGGTCTCAAGGAGGGCAGCAAAGAAGCCACTTCTCTCCAGGAAAAACATCATGGACAGACTGATATTCTGCAAGAGGTACAGGGAGTGGACTGCTGAGGACTGGGGTAAAGTCATTTTCTCTGATGAATCCCCTTTTCGATTGTTTGGGACATCTGGAAAACGGCTTATTCGGAGAAGACCAGGTGAGCTCTACCACCAGTCTTGTCTCATGCCAACTGTCAAGCATCCTGAAACCATTCATGTGTGGGGTTGCTTCTCAGCCAAGGGAATGGGCTCTCTCTCAGTCTTGCCTAAAAACACAGCCATGAATAAAGAATGGTACCAGAATGTCCTCCAAGAGCAACTTCTCCCAACCGTCCAAGAGCAGTTTGGCGATCAACAATGCCTTTTTCAACATGACGGAGCACCTTGCCATAAAGCAAAGGTGATAACTAAATGGCTCAGGGAACAAAACATAGAGATTTTGGGACCATGGCCTGGAAACTCCCCAGATCTTAATCCCATTGAGAACTTGTGGTCAATCATCAAGAGACGGGTGGACAAACAAAAACCTTCAAATTCAGACAAAATAAAAGCATTGATTTTGCAAGAATGGACTGCTATCAGTCAGGATTTGATCCAGAAGTTGATTGAGAGCATGCCAGGGAGAATTGCTGAGGTCCTGAAGAAGAAGGGTCAACACTGCAAATATTGACTTGCTGCATTAACTCATTCTAACTGTCAATATAACCTTTTGCTACTCATAATATGATTGCAATTATATTTCTGTATGTGATAAAAACATCTGACAAACACACATAAAAACCAGATCATGTGAAAATATGATATTTGTGTCATTCTCAAAACTTTTGGCCATGACTGTATATAAGAACCTTAAACTACTGTCCCTAAAATGTTACCTCTAAGTAATCTAGCAGAATTAGTTAGGAGGCTGATAGTGTTGGGTGTCAGCTGTGATAATCAGCTGACACCCGACCACAATGTGCCACGGGCGGTCACGGACCGCCCCCAGCACATTAACCCCCGGCACACTGCGATCAAACATGATTGCAGTGTACCGGGGGCACAGGGAATAATCACGCAGGGAGGGGGCTCCCTGCATGCTTCCCTAAGACCCTCGGAGCAGCGCCATGTGATCGTGCTTTTCCGAGGGCCTCCTCCCTGCAGGCCCCCGGATCCAATATGGCCGCGGGGACCTTTGGGGTCCTGCAGGGATGCGGCCTCCTCAGTGCCTGTTGAGAGCAGGAACTGAGAAAGCCTCTGCAGCGCCTGTCAGATCGCTGATCTGACATAGTGCACTGCAAAGTGTCAGATCAGCGATCTGACACTTTACAGTCATGTCCCCCCCCCCCCCCCCCCGGGACAATAAAATAAAGTAAAAAAAAAATCAAGTGTAAAAATAATTTTAAAAAAATTCCTAAATATTTAAAAAAAAAAAATATTCCCTAATAAATTATTTTTTTTTTGTAAATAAAAAAACAATAAAAGTACACATATTTAGTATCGCTGCGTCAGTAACGACGCACCCTATAAAACTGTCCCACAAGTTAACCCCTTTACAGAACCCATTAAAAAAAATAAAAAACAAAGCAAAAAACAATGCTTTATCATCATACCGCCGAGCAAAAAGTGCAATAACGCGCGATCAAAAAAGACGGATATAAATAAACATGGTACCGCTGAAAACGTCATCTTGTCCTGCAAATAACGAACCACCATACAGCGTCATCAGCAAAAAAATAAAAATGTTATAGCTCGTAGAATAAATCGATGCAAAAATAATTATTTTTTATATAAAATTGTTTTTATTGTATAAAAGCGCCAAAACATAAAAAAATGATATAAATGAGGTATCGCTGTAATCATGCTGACCCGAAGAATAAAACCGCTTTATCAATTTTACCACACGCGGAACGGTGTATACGCACCCCCCAAAAGACATTCATGAAATGCTGTTTTTTGTTCATTCTGCGTCCCAAAAATCGGAATAAAAAGCGATCTAAATATGTCACATGCACGAAAATAGTACCAATAAAAACGTCAACTCGTCCCGCAAAAAATAAGACCTCACCTGACTCTGTGGGTCAAAATACGGAAAAATTATAGCTCTCAAAATGTGGTGATGCAAAAACTATTTTTACAATAAAAAGCATATTTTAGCGTGTGACAGCTGCCAAACATAAAAACCCGCCATAAATAGTAAATCAAACCCCCCTTTATCACCCCCTTAGTTATGGAAAAATAATAAAATTAAAAAATTTTTATTTCCATTTTCCCATTAGTGTATGTGCACACGTAAGCGTTTCACGGTTTTACCAAATAAAATGCTTAAAAGATGCATCCTGTTCATTTTAATGAATTCCGCACTTCTTGTGCATATTGATGCGTTTCTTTACGCGAAATAACCGCATCGTGGAAAAACACAGCATGCTCATTCATTTCGCGGAAAATTCCGCATTTCTAGCTATTTTTTATAAGACTGGAACCGCTCCGGAAAAAAAACGCATAAAAAAACGCGCGTTTTTTGCGCAAAATGCGCGTTTTCTGGGAAGGAGTCCAGTTTTTATGCAGAAATTTTCTGCATACGTTTGCACATAGCCTTAGTGTTAGGGCTCGCCTTAGGGCTAGGGTTAGGGCTGAGATTAGGGTTAGGGGTGTGTTGGGGTTAGGGTTGGAGTTAGAATTGGGGGGTTTCCACTGTTTAGGCACATCAGGGGCTCTCCAAACGCAACATGGCGTCTGATCTCAATTCCAGCCAATTCTGCATTGAAAAGGTCAAACAGTGCTCCTTCCCTTCCAAGCTCTGCCATGCGCCCAAACAGTGGTATATTGGGGTATCAGCCTACTCAGGACAAATTGCACAACAGCTTTTGTGGTCCAATTTCTCCTGTTACCCTTGGGAAAATAAAAAATTGGGGGCAAAAATATCATTTTTGTGGGAAAAAAAATATGATTTTTTTATTTTTATGGCTCTACCTTATAAACTTCTGTGAAGCACTTGGGGGTTCAAAGTGCTCACCACACATCTAGATAAGTTCCTTGGGGGGTCTAGTTTCCAAAATGGGGTCACTTGTGGGGGGTTTCAACAGTTTAGGTACATCAGGGTGTTATGAGCTCATTTTCTGCTCCACCAGTTGAGAGTTCTCCTTCCGTTCTCCCTCTGGTGGTGACAGGAGGTAGTGAGGTTGGTTTAAGTGGTAGTGATCTGCCACCTGATGAGAAGGATAACGATTGGATCTCTGGAGTATCAGACTGGATATAAGACAGCCGACGCCCTATCCTAGTGCTGGTGATTCAGTCTGCTTCTCAGGTGTTGGACTTCAGCTCTCTTCCAGTCTTCTTAAGTTAAGTTTGTTTTTTGCTAATGTTCACACTTGCTCTTGCTGGTCAATTCAGTTTCTTGTGTGGTCAGCTTGCCCCTGCTGGGACTATGCTGAACTTCCACTCCTATTTATCTGTATTTGCCAATTTGCCTTTTTGTCCCTTATTAGACTGGCCTCTTTTTGCTCTGTTTCAGAATATTTCAGAGTGCTGATATAGTGGGAGAAGTCTAGTGACTTCAGGGTTAATTTTGCCATCAGACGTGTTGGACATTATTTTTAGTAGGGTTTTTTGGCAGATTGCAGACAGTGGCTTTCCTTTCCTGTCCTTTCTAGTTAGTCGGGCCCCATCGTTTGCTCAGCCTATTTTCCTGCCTGTGTTTGTGTTTTCATCTTGCTTCACCGTCAATACATGTGTGGGGGCTGTCTTTTCCTTTGGGGTCTGCTCTGGGGCAGTTAGTTTTCCCTTTTCTTGCTTTAGGTTTATGTAGTCCTCCGGCGGTGACGACGTAGGAACGCTCCACTGCTACTGTTAGTTGTGTGGTTAAGATCAGGGATCTGCAATCTGCATAGTGACAAACCTCTCTGGTTTTCTGGACTTAGCTTTTTGTTGTTCCTCCTTGGTGACCCATTCATAACATCAGGGGCTCTCCAAACGCGACATGACGCCCGCAGACCATTCCATCAAAGTCTGCATTCCAAAGCGTCACTACTTACCTTCCGAGCCCCGACGTGTGCCCATACAGTAGTTTTCTCCCACATATGGGGTATCCGTGTGCTCAGGACAAATTGGACAACAACTTTTGTGGTCCAACTTCTCCTGTTACCCTTGGGAAAATAAAAAAATTGGGGACTAAAATATCATGTTTGTGGAAAAAATATGATCTTTTCTCCTACGCCTCATTGGGGGACACAGGAGGACACTAAGTAAACACAGAAAAAAGTTAACTCCTCCCCAGCAGTATACACCCTCTCGCTGGCTGGGAATTCCCCAGTTCTTGCTTAGTGTCTGTAGGAGGCACTTGGGTCTGGCTTCAGACCCCACCGTTTTTATTTTATTTTTGAATTTTTTGTAAATTTTTATTTTTTAATTAACGGAGTGAAGGGGGCGACGGTTCCTTTCTACGGCCCGCTCTCCCCCGAACCAACAACAGGCAAGCACGCGGAGTATACCTCCCCGTACACTTTCCTGCAACGACTGGGGCTGATTCTTCAGGAGATGATTCCTTTACGGCCCCGGTACCCCTCACGGATACAAGGGCGAGCACACGGAACGCACGGAGAAGATTTGACCAGCGCTTTCGGATGCCCTGAATCAGCCCCATACATACCTCTCCGTCCTCCTGCCCATAGGGTGGATCGATTGAGCAATACCCCTGTAAACAACCTCTCCGGCTCGCCCGGGAGCTTTTTTACCTCAGGATCTGAGATGGGATGAAACCTGCAGGCTCCTAGACAGCGCAGACGGACCGAGCACCGGATTTGGAGGTATGGGGTCGGGTCCTGGTCCCTGGGAAAAGCGCTGACCGAGTCTCAGCGGCGGCATACCGACACCCCATCGCGGCCCCCGCTCCCCCCTTCGCCCGGCGCTCGCCGCGGGTAGGCCCAAAAATTTAGCCCCCGGCTTTTCGGCCTACTAGGCCGCAATTTACATAGCGCCGCCCACTGTTAGCGCCTCTCGCTCTGTACGAGAGGTACCCTGCTAGTCTCGGGGGCCATGTCCTTAACCCCTTCTCTGCTCTTTGGGCTCTGTGACGGCTGCGGGGGTGCGCGCACGGATGGACATCTGGTGACGCTGCAGGGCCACCGATATTCCTCCCAGGGACACAGTATCAGGACCGCGGGTAAGCTGCATCTGCTCTCAGAGAAAAGCTTAACCTCTTCGCTGCACATCCCCTGCAGCTGCAGCCCAGGCTCTGCTTGTAACCCTTTCACGGGCACTATGTCTCAGTCTAAGGAAGCAAAAAAAAAAGAAAAAGGGCTAATAAGAAGCGCACTGTGTTCTTTACCGCTGGTACCTATTGCAAGACTGCCTTGCCCAGTACCCAGACTAATCCGCTATGCACGGATTGCGACCCGGCTTCTGCTAAAACGTCATCCGCCGCCTGTGCAAGGTGCTCCCTGCGTTTAGTCCCCCTGAGTGGGCTGCGTCCTTGTCATGGTCTGTGGAGTCATTGACCAAGGCTATAGACTTTTCCAGGAATCCTCTTTAAGTCAGAACGCATCTTTACCGCCTGAGGAGGGTTTTGGCAATGGCTGGGAACCGTCCGACAGCAGGGGCCGTGCTCGTGCAAGTGATCCTCAGGTCTCTAGAAAGCGGACCCATGACATGTCCCCTAGTCACGCTCGCGATTCAGCATCGGCGAGCTCTGTCTCTCGCTCTACCTCTCCTAATGTTCGCAGAGAACATGTCTCTGAATTCGAGTCTGACATGTCAGTCTCTCAGAATTCCCCAAATGTCCATGAATCGCTTGATTATCTGACAGAGTCAGTCAACAAGTTTCTGACGTTGGACGAGGAGAATATTCCCGCTCCGGAACACGTTATCTCCTTTAAGAAGACTAAACGTGTACGCAGGGTATTTGCCAGCCATCCAGAGTTGAAGGACATTGTCTAGAAACGTAGGAACCGACCACATAAGCGGTTCACAGGGCCAAAGGCTATCGAGGCTAAATACCCCTTTACTCCAGATCTAATGAAGGATTGGTTACAGTCCCCCTCGGTGGATCCTCCTGTATTGTGCCTTGCTCCTAAAACGCTTCAATACGTTTCTGAGGGCTCTTCAGTCAGAAACCCCTCCAATTGTCAAATTGGCTACTTCGCCAGTTCAGTTTTTGGAGCTTCAGGAGCGGCTTTTTTCCCATCTTTCGCGGCGACTTGAGTGGCTAAGGCAATGGCCACTTGGGCAGAAGTCTTAATTACTGCCTTCCAAGGTTGCAATCCTCCTCCGGAGACAACCAGTGTCGCCAAGCAGATAATTCACGCAGGGGATTTTGCAGTAGACACCTCTTTAGATGCCACTAATTGTGCTGCTAAGGCAACCGCTAATGCAGTCTCCATCAGAAGAGCCCTATGGCTACGCGACTGGCGGGCAGATTCCACCTCCAGAGACTTCGCTGCCATATTAAACTGGTCGCCAGTGTGGACAATAAACTAGACCAGCTAATTTCTGACACTTCCGGTGGGAATAGTAGGTTTCTTCCCCGACAAGGGACTGCCCGGCCGTTTTCGGAATCAGCAGCCGACTCGTTTTTCGACCTTTTTCGCAACAGCTCCAGCTGATCCTCCACAACCTTCTCTTCCAGATCAGGTCGGTCCCCGCGTGGAGACAGAGGTTCCCAGGTCTCTCACAGACCTAACCGCTCTTGGAAACCCAGGCTGACAGCATCTGTATCTAAGGAAGCAGATTCCATAGATCCTCTACTCAATGACTTGTTGTGGTATCCAGCAGACACCAACAAAGTAGGCGGTCGTCTGCTGTCATTCAGTCACAGCCTTCCTTCGGGTCGTTCATGCGCCGCAAAGGGACGGAGTCATCCTTCCGGTCCCTCAAGACAAATGGTTCAGCGATTTTTTTTTTATTCAAACCTTTTTTTGTGGTTCCAAAAAAGGAAGGAACGATGCAGTCCATACTGGACCTCAAGCTGTTAAATCAGTTTGTCAAAGTATGGCGATTCCGAATGGAATTCCTCCGATCGGTGTCGCCTCCATGCAAAAGGGAGAGTCCCTATCATCCAGCAGTTCCTGCGTTTTGCAATTCGAGAAGAACACTTCTAGTTCGTTGCCTTGCCCTTCGGTCTCACCACTGCCCCCAGGGTCTATACCAAAGCCATGGAGGCTGTCATGGCCATTCTCCACGCTCGGGGAGTGGTGGCAATGCCGTATCTGGACGACCTGCTGATCAAGGGTCCATCCCTTCCAGCCTGCGAGAAATCCGTGAATATCACAGTAAATACACTTTCTCTCCTTGGTCGGAAGATAAACTTCGAAAAGTCTTCCCCAACACCGGTCCAGCAGATTTCCTTTTTGGAATTGATCTTGGCCTCTTCCCGCGGGTTGGTCATTTTCACTCCAGAAAAGGCCCGAGCCTTACAACAGGCAGCGCGGACTCTTTCCCGAGCGGTTTCTCACTCCATACGTTTTCAGCATGACAGTTCTCGGAAACATGGTGGCAGCGATGGGAGCGGCCCCATTCGCACAGTTACATTTCCGCCCTTTACAACATGCGTTGCTGTTAACTTGAGACGAGAATCCGTTCTCCCTGGACCGCCGGTTCCTTATGTCCCTGCAGGTCAGACGAGCACCCAAGCGGGGGACACTGAAATCCTCCCTGAGTTAAGGGAAGTTCTTTCTCCCAGTACGATGGTCGGTGGTGACCATCGACGCCAGTCTCCTAGGCTGGTGTGCGTTTTTTTCTTCGTCACCACACGGCACAGGGTCGTTGGTTAATTCGAGAGTCACGTCTCCCCTTCAGCATCTTGGACATTCGAGCGATCAAATTAGCTCTACTGAGTTTCCACCATCTCCTCGTAGGTCACCTCATCAGGATCCAATCCGACAACGCCACAGCTGTAGCATATATCAACCGTCAGGGGGGTACTCGGAGCAGGATGGACATGCACAAAGTGAGTCACATCCTCCATTGGGCCGAGACCAACCATTCGCCCATCTCAGCAATCCACACCCCGGGTGTGGACAATTGGGTGGTGGTTTTTCTCTCAGTCGCCAAGGCCTTGCCTCAGGAGAGTGGTCTCTTCATCCGGAAGTTTTTTCAGCAGATCTGCCATCGCTGGGGGACTCCGGATGTGGATCATATGGCCTAAAGACTAAACAACAGGGTTCCTCGATTCTTTACCCGATCGCGCGATCCATGCACCATCTGAGCAGGCACCCTAGTTCAGCTGTGGCACTGGTTTCGACTCCCGCGCATTCTTCCCTTGCTCCTGAGGGTCATCAAGAAAATTAGAGCAGAGGGAATACCAGTGATCCTAGTCGCGCCAGATTGGTCGCGCCGGCCATGGTATGCAGAACTAGTACAACTAGTCGCTGGCGTTCCCTGGCGACTTCCAGATCGCATGGATCTACTCTCACAGGGCCTGATTTACCACCAGAACTCCGGGGCCCTGTCTTTGACGGTGTGGCCGTTGAATCCTAGTTTTTAGCACAGGCTGTTTTTTCTCCCGATGTGATCTCCACCATGATTAATGTTAGGAAACCCGTGTCCATGCGCACTTATCACCGCACCTGGAGAACCTTCTGCTCGTGGTGCAAGGACCATGGTCGATCCCCACTGGTGTTTTCTATTCTTTCCATATTGGAATTCCTACAATCCGGATTAATGTCAGGTCTCGTGCTTAGCTCGCTCAAGGGCCAGATTTCAGCCTTGTCAGTGCTATTCCAATGCAAAATTGCCACCGGACTTCAGATTAAGACATTAATTCAGAGAGTCTCCCAGATGGTGCCTCTATATTTTAAGGGCCATTGGAATCATGGGACTTTTAGCTTGGTTCTCGGAGCCTTACAGGAGGCTCTTTTCAAACCACTGCAGGACGTACCACTAGCTATTCTCTCTTGGAAGGTGGTCTTTCTAGCGGCAATTACGCCAATTACACAAGATTCTGAATTGGCAGCCCTGTCCTGCCGTCCTCCGTTCCTGAATTTTCATCAGGACCAGGCAGCTCTCAGGACGTCCTCGTCTTTCCTGCCCAAAGTCGGGTATTCTTTTCATCTCAATGAAGAAATTGTTTGGCCTTCCTTCTGTCCGGCTCCAGTCCATTCCATTGAGAGGGCCTTCCACACCCTCGATGTGGTCAGGGCTCTGAGATGGTACATCTCGCGGACGGCTCCCTTCCACAAGTCAGATGTCCTGTTCGTACTTCCACAGGGGCATAGGAAGGGTCTAGCCGCTTCAAAAAACACGCTAGCCAGGTGGATTTGCTTGGCTATTCAGGAATTCTACTGTGTCCGGGACACACCTGTCCCAGCAGGGATTCAGGTGCATTCTATCCGCTCAGTGGGCGCCTCTTGGGCCATTCGGCACGAGGCGTCGGCAGAACAGGTCTTCAACGCTGCGACTTAGTCCAGCCTGCATACCTTTACAAAACATTACCAAATTCATTCTCATGCCTGTCTGCAAGGCTGCGACTTGGTCCAGCCTGCATCCCTTTACAAAACATTACCAAATTCATGCTCAGGCCTCTGTGGATGCAGCTCTTGGCAGACACATCCTGCATTCGGCAGTACCAGTGTTAAGCCAGTGGTACATGGGGTTTTAGCAGTTGTATGCTCCCCACCCAGGGACTGCTTTAGGACGTCCCACTGTGTGTCCCCCAATGAGGCGTAGGAGAAATAGGGATTTTTGTGTACTCACAGTAAAATCCTTTTCTCCGAGCCAATCATTGGGGGACACAGCACCCACCCTGTTTTGCCTATTGGCTTACTGCAACATTTTTAGGTTTTGACAGAGTTATGATTATTGTCATTCGTTTAATGCTCCTACTGTTTTTTTCACCGAACTGGGGAATTCCCAGCCAGCGAGAGGGTATATACTGCAGGGGAGGAGTTAACTTTTTTCTGTGTTTACTTAGTGTCCTCCTAGTGGCAAGCACCATAACACCCAGTGTCCTTGTCCCCCAATGACTGGCTCAGAGAAAAGGATTTTACGGTGAGAACACAAAAATCCCTATTTTATTTTCACGCCTGGGCGTTATAACCTTCTGTGAAGCACTTGGGGGTTCAACGTGCTCACCACACATCTAGATAAGTTCCATGGGGGGTCTAGTTTCCAAAATGGGGTCAGTTGTGGGGGGTTTCCACAGTTTAGGCACATCAGGGGCTCTCCAAAGGCAACATGACACCCGCAGACCATTCCATCAAAGTCTGCATTCCAAAATGTCACTACTTCCCTTCTGAGTCTCGACGTGTGCCCATACAGTAGTTTTCTACCACATATGGGATATTAGCGTACTCAGGACAAATTGGTCTACAACTTTTGGGGTCCAATTTCTCCTGCTACCCTTGGGAAAATAAAAAAATTGGGGACTAAAAGATCATGTTTGTGGAAAAAATATGATTTTTTTTATTTTACGGCTGTACATTATAAACTTCTGTGAAGCCATTGGTGGTTCAAAGTTCTCACCACATATCTAGATAAGTTCCTTGGGGGTCTAGTTTCCAAAATGGTGTCATTTGTGGGGGGTTTCCACTGTTTAGGCACATCAGGGGCTTTCCAAATGCGACATGGCGTCCGATCTCAATTCCAGCCAAAAAAGTCAAATGGCGCTGCTTCCCTTCCGAGCTCTGCCATGCGCCCAAATAGTGCTTTACCCCCACATATGGGGTATCGGCGTACTCAGGACTAATTGCACAATAACTTTTGGGGTCCTGTTACCCTTGGGAAAATAAAAATTGGGGGTGAAAAGATCATTTTTGTGGAAAAAATATAATTTTTTTAATTGTATGGCTGTACGTTACAAACTTCTCTGAAGCCCTTGGGGGTTCAAAGTTCTCATCACATATCTAGATAAGTTCCTTGGGGGGTCTAGTTTCCAAAATGGGGTCACTTGTGGGGGGTTTCCACTGTTTAGGCACATCAGGGCCTCTCCAAACGTGACATGGCGTCCGGTCTAAATTCCAGCCAATTTTGCGTTGAAAAAGTCAAACGTTGCTCCTTCCCTTCTGACCTCTACCATGCGCCGAGACAGTGGTTCCCCCTCACATATCACGTGTCAGCGTACTCAGGACAAATTGCACAATAACTTTTGCAGTCCAATTTCTCCTGTTACCCTTGGTAAAATAAAAAAATTGGACCTGAAGTAATTTTTTTGTGAGAAAAAGTTAAATGTTCATTTTTTAAACATTCAAAAAATTCATGTGAAGTACCTGAAGGGTTAATAAACTTCTTGAATGTGGTTTTGAGCACGTTGAGGGGTGCAGTTTTTAGAATGGTGTCACTTTTGGGTATTTTCTATCATATAGACCCCTCAAAGTGACTTCAAATGTAATGTGGTCCCTAAAAAAAAAAAAAATGGTGTTGTAAAAATTAGAAATCGCTGGTCAACTTTTAACTCTTATAACTTTCTAAAAAAAAAAAAATGTATTGTGCTGATGTATAGTAAACATGTGGGAAATGTTACTTATTAAGTTTTATGTGTGCCATATCTCTGTGATTTAAGGGCATGAAAATTCAAAGTTGGAAAATTGCGAAATTTTTGCCAAATTTCTGTTTTTTCACAAATAAAGATAAAGTTATATGAATTAAATTTTACCACTAACATGAAGTACAATATATCACAAGAAAATAATGTCAGAATCACTGGGATCCATGGAAGCGTTCCAGAGTTATTACCTCATAAAGAGACAGTGGTCAGAATTGTAAAAATTGGCCTGGTCATTAACATGCAAACCACCCTTGAGGTAAAGGGGTTAATAGGAATTCTTAAGGCACACAAGGCCTTATATCCATCCAGCCTGTATACATATTTGCTATCGACGGGCATGGAACTTAACCCACAAACAGTACAAGATAAATGGAGACGTTTAACTCCCACTATTCAGGAGTCGTCCCCTACTCAGGTTTTCCCCTCTGCTAACATTAAAATGATTCAGCTTTACATTATTCATCAATCATATCTTACTCCCTCAAAACTATTTCTTATGGAACATTCTCCCACCTTAGAATGTCCACAATGTTATACCCTAGATGTAGATTTTGTACATATGATATGGGCCTGTCCAATTGTTTCATCCTGCTGGCAAGAGAGGACTTCCTATCCTCCTTAACATTCATCCCTGTGCTCTGTCACGCATTATTTGCCTGTTTAGGTAACTTGAAGAAGAGACATGGGAACATTATACAAAATTGTTCTTGCGAGAGACTTTGGTTCTGTCTAGGAAATTCTTAGCCTTATGATGGTTGGGCAGTTCACATCCGATATTACAATCCTGGATTGAACTAGTTAACAATACCGTATGATTAAAAACGATCTATCGGAGTAGAGGTTGTCTACTTAAGTTCTCTAAGATTTGGGACTTCTGGATTTCTTCATTCCTTACAATTTCTTCACATTGATATTATAATTGAAATGGGACGTTCATTTAAGTTGTATATACACTAATATACAGTGGGGAAAAAAAGTATTTAGTCAGTCAGCAATAGTGCAAGTTCCACCACTTAAAAAGATGAAAGGCGTCTGTAATTTACATCATAGGTAGACCTCAACTATGGGAGACAAACTGAGAAAAAAAAATCCAGAAAATCACATTGTCTGTTTTTTTTTCATTTTATTTGCATATTATGGTGGAAAATAAGTATTTGGTCAGAAACAAAATTTCATCTCAATACTTTGTGATATATCCTTTGTTGGCAATGACAGAGGTCAAACGTTTTCTGTAAGTCTTCACAAGGTTGCCACACACTGTTGTTGGTATGTTGGCCCATTCCTCCATGCAGATCTCCTCTAGAGCAGTGATGTTTTTGGCTTTTCGCTTGGCAACACGGACTTTCAACTCCCTCCAAAGGTTTTCTATAGGGTTGAGATCTGGAGACTGGCTAGGCCACTCCAGGACCTTGAAATGCTTCTTACGAAGCCACTCCTTCGTTGCCCTGGTGGTGTGCTTTGGATCATTGTCATGTTGAAAGACCCAGCCACGTTTCATCTTCAATGCCCTTGCTGATGGAAGGAGGTTTGCACTCAAAATCTCACGATACATGGCCCCATTCATTCTTTCATGTACCCGGATCAGTCATCCTGGCCCCTTTGCAGAGAAACAGCCCCAAAGCATGATGTTTCTACCACCATGCTTTACAGTAGGTATGGTGTTTGATGGATGCAACTCAGTATTCTTTTTCCTCCAAACACGACAAGTTGTGTTTCTACCAAACAGTTCCAGTTTGGTTTCATCAGACCATAGGACATTCTCCCAAAACTCCTCTGGATCATCCAAATGCTCTCTAGCAAACTTCAGACGGGCCCGGACATGTACAGGCTTAAGCAGTGGGACACGTCTGGCACTGCAGGATCTGAGTCCATGGTGGCGTAGTGTGTTACTTATGGTAGGCCTTGTTACATTGGTCCCAGCTCTCTGCAGTTCATTCACTAGGTCCCCCCGCGTGGTTCTGGGATTTTTGCTCACCGTTCTTGTGATCATTCTGACCCCACGGGGTGGGATTTTGCGTGGAGCACCAGATCGAGGGAGATTATCAGTGGTCTTGTATGTCTTCCATTTTCTAATTATTGCTCCCACAGTTGATTTCTTCACTCCAAGCTGGTTGGCTATTGCAGATTCAGTCTTCCCAACCTGGTGCAGGGCTACAATTTTGTTTCTGGTGTCCTTTGACAGCTCTTTGGTCTTCACCATAGTGGAGTTTGGAGTCAGACTGTTTGAGGGTGTGCACAGGTGTCTTTTTATACTGATAACAAGTTTAAACAGGTGCCATTACTACAGGTAATGAGTGGAGGAAAGAGGAGACTCTTAAAGAAGAAGTTACAGGTCTGTGAGAGCCAGAAATCTTGATTGCTTGTTTCTGACCAAATACTTATTTTCCACCATACTATGCAAATAAAATGAAAAAAAAACAGACAATGTGATTTTCTGGATTTTTTTTTCTCAGTTTGTCTCCCATAGTTGAGGTCTACCTATGATGTAAATTACAGACGCCTCTCATCTTTTTAAGAGGTGGAACTTGCACTATTGCTGACTGACTAAATACTTTTTTTCCCCACTGTATGACCCTTTATTGAGACCAGATTCCATGACATGTAAAAGTTTGAGCACCCTGGTCAAAATTACTGTCATTGTGAACATTTAAGCTAGAAGATGAAATTATTTCTAGAAGCGCTAAAATTAAAGATGACACATTTCCTTTGTGCTTTAAGTAAAAATTCTAACAAATAGGTAATTCTTGCGTGTGTTGTGACTGTCGAATAGCCGCGAGGTGTGCAGCCGCGGGGACTTGAACCTATTGTTCGAGGATGCTGAAGACACTCGGTTAGCACAGGAACATGCTGGGATAACACCGTATCTAATGATGCTAATATGAACAGAGAGTTATCTATAATGGCTATTTACATGTAGTCATCGTGTGAAAAGTGGCAATGAAACTCTGTGTCCTCTTTATTCCATCATATGTCAGAGGGAGAAGTACCGGGAAGTGCAGTTTTGATATTTAACATTGAACTGCTGGAATTGATACCTGGCCTACCTGATGGATACATGTTCATATGGAATGGCGGCGTGGTACCAAACCTTTTTGAAGAGATTGACAAAGATGAAAATGAGGAGATATCTTTGGAAGAGGTATGTGCCAGATATCTATGTAATAAGAATGACTGGGCGTTATCTACACAAGGAATATAGAAATGCAAACATCAAACACAAGCCAATGCATTGCTACCGTCTTTGTGTAAGTAGGGACGTATCTTTACTCTATTTTTCGATGTGCGACTCATCAAAAGGTAAAGCCATTTCAGAAATGAAATAGCAGAGGTGTTAGTAGTGTGAGCAAAGTAAGCCAGCCGCGAGATGAAGGGTATTAGGACTTCATGGGCCACCATTGTACCAGCAGAGGCATGCCAAGGTTTCTTTGTCTTAGTATATCATAGGAGTATGACAGAACTAAAATTCTGCCATTTTCCTTCTGATAGCAGTTAACAGTAGAGGTTTTTTGTGTTTTACTTTTATCACAGGGGTCATTAAAGCAAATTGGGTAAGAATTCAACATACATGACACCCACTAGGGTTCAGACCTGAAGAAGGGCTTTCATATCTAAATTCTAGGACGGAGAGTAGTACACAGCGCATGCCATTCTTTTCTGCTGATTACGATGCCCATTTGTCTCATATTTGAAAATTATTTTATATTAGCCTTCCCTTGGCATTCACACCCAATATCTCTACTTATCCACGCACCCTAGGGTATGTGTACCGAATGTCTAAAAATCCACCTGAGAAAGCACCGCAACACCGCTCCAAGAAATGAACAGTGCACAGCAATGTAAAAACATCGCAGTGCTCATGTTCAGTCTAATGGCATTTATTTTAACCCCTCCGGGGTTAGAAAACTGTAAAGTGGTTAAAAGAATATGTTCATTCTTCAGATGTCTTCTACTATGAAGCCACCCGACACTATAATGTCAAATACACATAAGCCACTTTAGCAAAAAGACCCTCGGGTTTTTTTCTGAAGCAGCTGCACCTACAAAGACTGGGCGGTTATACCACCGGAAATGTTCTGCACACATGCCCTTATGTGTAATCTCTCTTTGCACCTAAGAGGTAGTTCATAGTTATTAGTATCTTTTCCTTCTGAACTTGTCTTTCACACAACTGATGAGAAATGTGCTGACACTTAACTTTTTACTCTTGTAGTTTTCAGAATACATTAATGCCCAGGTTGAAACGGGTAAAGGAAAACTAGCCCCTGGTTTTGATGCAGCCAAGATTATAGAGAACATGTTTAAAAACCAAGATCGAAATGAAGATGGCAAAATAACAAAAGCAGAGTTCAAGTTAAAAGCCCAAGAGGATAAAGAAAGACACGATGAACTGTAACATTCAGCCAGAGTTTGTCTCCGAATGCACTGTGAAAGCTTAGTGAGATGGTGAAAAGTACAATGAGTGGATGGTATAAATCACTGAATACAAGGACATTGACACCGCATACAACACTCCACATGGAGTATTTTCTGACGAGTTTGACAGTAAAATTGTCTGAGGTCCCAATCTCAAATGAAAAACCATCCAGAAATCTGAAAGAAAAGGTTTAGAAAATAAATACTTGTCTCTATATATTATAATACCAGAAAGGCAGATTGTCGCTGTTATTCACAATACCAGTTGCAATAATGTACATTCCTTCTATGCCTATATGTGGGGTTAGGCTGAAGCTATATGGTGACCATAAATCGCATGTGACTAATTTCATTACTCCTATAGAGGGAAGAATCCATAAGTGTTGTAGAGTTCCGCCGTAAAAGGGATTCCTTCTCAGTGGGATAAAGTAGTGTTTTCATGAGACTATGATTCACAAGTGGTTTTAAAGCACCACTCCAGCGATTTTATTTGTATCATCCCTGGGGAGGTCCCACTAATGTAGGTTTCCTGCCCCATGTATTACCATATTTTTCGTACTATAAGACACTTTTTTTCCTCCAAAATGTGGAGGAAAATAAGGGGGTGCGTCTTATAGTCCGGATGTACTGGGTCTGGCTGTGGTGGGGGAGCGGCGTCGGCGGAGCAGCGGGTCACAGGAGGCTGGAGCTGGCAGCTGCGGCCATCTTCTGTTCCCACTGCTAAAGAGAAATGAATATTCATTGCATTCCACGCCCATGGGCGTGGAAGACAATGAATATTCATTTCTCTATAATAATATCTTGGTATGTTTGGCCTCCATCCTGGCATGCAGGGCCCCATCAGAAAACAAAAACATTACACTTGCCTTCCTGGCGCTCCCTCGCAGCGTCCTGCTCCATTGCCAGCAGCTGCTTTATGCTTGTAAGCAGCACAAGGCAGGGAAGTCATGCGATGCTCACAAGCAGAGCACAGCTTCTGGAATAGTCACCGCTCTGCGCCGGACTGTGCGCCCAGAGAGGTGAATATTCATTTCTCTTAAGCAGCGGCACACATGACCGCCGGCAGCAGCTGAAAGCCAGTGGCTGACAATGTTTGCGCAACTGAAGAGCAATGAATACTCACTGCTTTCCTCGCGCACAGTCTGGTGCAGAGCGATGAGTATTCCAGCAGCTGTACTCTACTAACACTGGAGCTATCCTGCAGCCCACAACCTGCTGAAGTTGCATTGAGCGGATCCACTAACAGATAAAAATGGCAGCTGTTAACAATAGTAGGGGTCGGGATCTTAGATTAGTGGCACCATTCCATTACTAAAATGGGGAAGAAAAAAACACTAGACGGGTGCTTTAAGTTATTATGTAGGCAAGGCTCTACTAATGGAATGGTCTACTGAAGATGTCTAATTAAGGCCTCTTTCACATTCCAGTTTTTTGCCATCAGTCGCAATCCGTCAAATTTTGAAAAAACGGATCCGGCAGCTGATGCCGCTGGATCCGTTTTTTTCACATAGACTTGTATTAGCGACGGATTCCAACTGAAGGCCGCACATTTCAGCCGTCGTTCGCTGCATCCTTCGGAAATTGTTTGTCCGGCGGCCGGAGATGACGGGCAAAGTAACTTTTTTTGTCGCTGTCAAAGAGTCGGACAGCGACAGATACGGTGCCGTCCGTCGTTTGCCAGAATGGAAGCCTATGGGCGCCGGATCTGTCGCTGTCCGTCAAATGACGAAATCCAGCGACGGATTCCTTTTTTTTAAACTGAGCATGCTCCAATATCCACAGCCACAAATGTATATAAACCTGCCTTATAGGGCAGTCGGATCCGGCAAAAAAAACGGATCAGTCGCATCCGTTTTTCACACTCTGCGACGGATACGTCGATCCGACGGATTGTGACCGACGTCAAAAAACTGAAGTGTGAAAGTAGCCTAACAGGTTCTTTAATACAATCAGTATTAAGTTAGGTAAGGGTAAATTTACTTTTGTTCACTATGATCCAAGAGAAAAAAAATTAAGGGTATGTGCACACAGTGACTTTTTCAGGCAGATTTTGCCCAATGAAATTAACAAAATGCACAATTGTCAAAACGCCATTGCTGCGTCCATGTACCGTCTTATAGCATGTCTTTTAACAGCTTTTGGATTTGGAAAATTAAAGTGATGAAAAGAAGTGACATGCTTATTCTTCAGGGGGCTTCTGTTGGGAAGACACCTGCTCTCTGCATTTCACAGCATAGAGTAAAAGATGGGGCCACAAGAACATTCGCAAAGCTGCCGGTGTTTTATGGAAGCAGATTCAACCTGGAAAACTATTAAAGATGCCATGTGCGCATAGCCTAAGGGGGCATTCATCAAGTGATTTACTAATACAAAACTGGCATTAGAAAAGTTATGATTTTTAGGGGTTTTACACCACCCTACAACGTTTCTAGTGGATTTCTTATAATTTGTGCCAGAAATTGGCAGACAGTATAGTAGAAATCAAGATTTCCGATTCTAGAGCAAAATCAGTCCAAAATATGCACGAGATTCAGTAGAACGATATTCCGTCTTGTACATTTATGGTGAGGATCCCACCAGTGGGACCCCCAGCATTCCCAAGAAGTGGGCTCATCTGGGCACCACTTCCACTGTACTGTAGAAGTGATGAGAATTTCAGTACAAATGAATGAGAATTTTTCACTCCTATTTACTTGTATTAATGCTGCTCTGAGTGGTAGAAAAAAAATAGCCAGTCATTCAAAAGTAAAAAACGTCCAATCTTACTAGTTAGTTAATTGTTACCAAGAGCAATTAATAAAATATAAGATTTTATTGTTATACAAAATAGAATAAAATACAATTTTGAGAAATTAGTTATAAAATTAGAAATAAGGGAATCGGCGACAACCAGTTGCCACATACACATACAGGTATAGGTAACAGTACAAATTGCAGTATCTGAACAAAGGCATATAAAAGGAACGAAAAATGGCTCTCTCTATATCCCTAAAATACAAAGGCGCCCAATATCTTCGCAATATTCACAGAGTGCAATAATGCATGAGAATAGTCCAAAATTAGGACTAGGCCAGGTGCATAAAGAGGAATATAATCCTGTATCAATCACAGCTACTATCTGGGGGAAATAAGTATAGCCACCAGTCTGAGACAAATATATATAAGAAAATTGGAAGTGACCCTAAAATAGGAGTTACCGGTAACCACAGATAGAAAGGCTGTCAGCCAATGTGAGAGTTATTTACCAACTATCCCGCTGTCCACATTAGATAGGTTGGTATTCGCTTAGGCTGTGTGCACACGCTGCGGATTCCGCAGCGGTTTTGGCCGCTGCGGACACGCAGCAGTTTTAGCTGCGGTGTACAGTACCATTCATTTGAATGGGAAAAAAAAAACGCTGTGCCGACGCTGCGGAAAAAAACGCGCAGATTTGCTGCGGTTTTGAATCCGCAGAAAGAATTGCATGTCAATTCTTTCTGCGGAAACCGCTGCGGGTTCCTATCTCCACCATTGTGGAGATAGTGAATCCGCAGGACCAAACCGCAGGCAAAACCGCAGATAATCCGCAGGTCTTTGGACCTGCGGATTATCTGCGGTTTTTGCAAAATCCGTGCGGATTAATCCGCAGCGGATTCCGCAGCGTGTGCACGTACCCTTACAGACTTTATTTACCTCTGGCTCTCTCTCTCACATTGGCTGACAGCCTTTTTATCTGTGGTTACCAGTAACTCCTATTTTAGGGTCACTTCCAATTTTCTTATATATATTTGTCTCAGACTGGTGGCTATACTTATTTCCCCCAGATAGTAGCTGTGATTGATATAGGATTATATTCCTCTTTATGTACCTGGCCTAATCCTAATTTTGGACTATTCTCATGCATTATTGCACTCTGTGAATATTGCGAAGATATTGGGCGCCTTTGTATTTTAGGGATATAGAGAGCCATTTTTCGTTCCTTTTATATGCCTTTGTTCAGATACTGCAATTTGTACTGTTACCTACCTATACCTGTATGTGGCAACTGGGTGTCGCCGATTCCCTTATTTCTAATTTTATAACTAATTTCTCAAAATTGTATTTTATTCTATTTTGTATAACAATAAAATCTTATATTTTATTAATTGCTCTTGGTTCCATTTTTTTCTTTGGTTTATATATCACTTCAATGGATGAGCTTTAACTTGATAGCCTCCCTTTGGTAGTTAGTCCATTGGTTAATAAAACGATTTACTGAAATGAAAGGGGGGGGGGGGGCAAGTGCTGCAAAAATGTAGGTGGTTTTATTCCCATCCAGCCAGCCCAGGTAACTTTTGGGAAAATAGTCGGAGCTTGGACAAGCCGAGAACAAGCGCACCCGACAAATTTATCATCATCTAGGCCGATAAAGTTTCAAATTATAACAATTGTACATCAGCCCCTCACCAGAATATATTTCTGGTGGAGTCGCACAGTTTCTTTAGATTTGCATACAAAATGCCCGTCTTGAAGAATCGACCCCGAGATTTTGGAGAGAGAAAATATCCATTACATTCCTCATTTCTAACATGTTAGATCAAAGACATCAAGAGATAGTAAAGACAGTTCTGGCAGAAAAATAGGGTAGGTGAGTTGTCAAACACAAATGTATCAGCACGCACTTTTCACGATGTTCAAGGCATTATTGTTCCAGTAAGATGACAAAACCCCATATACTCAGTGGGGTCATTTTGGTGCTATTTGCATTCATTGCGTATCTACTGCATGAATGGATTTACACGGTCCAAGTTCGATCCAATGCTTTGTGGATTGCACTAGGACTGAAAACACGCTCGTCTGCACCTGCCGTTATAGTGATGTACTGTGCACACAGACCGCACCATGGTGGGTGCTCTATCTGGGCACATGGAGCAATGATATATGTAAGCAGATTAGCGCTTCATTCATTTGTAGAGAACAGTTTGGGTCCTGTAGTATGGAGGCCACTGACATGCCAGAAACCATCCCCGTATGTTATTGGATTACTTTCCTTACTGATAAAATCCATTGTTAGGCAGCTGGTTGATTCATGCACATCTCAGTGTTAATCTCTTTTATTTACAGAATACTTTGTATTTGCAAAACATGAAAAAATTTCCTAAAAGTTCAAGTTTCCGCACTCCCAACAGCCAGACTCCCCTGAAACCATCCCCACTTGTTGGAGCCAATAGCCGCCTTGCTGTATTACTTTTATTATTGTGTGGCCGTTTGCCACCGTAGACTGGATAGTTTTGGGCACGTGCAGCTTATTTGGGAAAATCAAATAATGGTGCTGTAGTTCAATGGAGAACAGCGGCTTTACAAGTGGTTCAGCTCTTTGCCGCAATGCATGGGTGGGATTATATGATGTCCGTTAGATTGGCTGGTGAAAATAAGTCATCACCTATCCACACCAAAGGCGATTACACCTTGATAGGTAGGGGTCCGACCATGGGGACCTGCACTGATCAGCAGAACTGATCCCCCATAAGGAGCACGCCGACCACCGCTTCATCTGCTGGAAGAAGGTGAGCGCAACACTCCATAGCTCCACATGGAACGAATGGAGCAGCAGTCGGCATGTGCACGGTCGCTTCATTCTAACAGGGATGAAGTTCACAGATCTGCTGATCGTGGAGGGTCCCAGCTGTCAGACCCCTACCAATCTGCACGCTATCTATCCATACAATGGGCAGTAACATTTTCACCAGGCAATCCCTTTAGTGTGTGGCTGTGATAAGGCACAGACGATTGGTATATGTAAACCGACCTACAAAGATACACATCTAATAATTAAATAAATGTTACAAGTGCAAAGTGATCAACTTTTATAAATAAATGATAAACTCTGCATTGTGGCTTTTTGTTTTCCATGACTCAAAAGAAAAAAAATAGCCCCATAAAAGACATCATAATTACATGTCACAGTGACAAGATCAGAAGCGGGGTAATACTGGGTAGTAAATGCGGTGTTCATAGCGGACTATATTTTTCAGTCTTCTGCGGCCAGATAATGGCAGTCTCGTAGCGCCATTCTATGGCACATCACATGTGAAAAAGGGTATACATAATAAAAAATAAATAAATAAATAAATAAACAAGTACAATAATCATGGACAATACAAGTCACAACTGGTACAGGAGTAGAGAGGACCCTGCCCGCGAGGGCTCACAGTCTATAGGGGGTGGGTGAGGATACAGGAGGTGAGGGTAGGGCTGGTCGTGCAGCGGTTTGGTGGATAGTGGGGGGAGGTTACTGTAGGTCTTCAGGTTCCTTTTGAAGGTTTCCATAGGAGGCGAGATATTCAGCTGTAGGATGAATATCGCATTGGGGATTGGGGGCTCCTGCACAGACATTACTGCTCCGTTTGGTACAGAACCGTAATAACGATGTCATAAAAGGTGCATAAGGCTTTTGCTATTCCTCCATATACCTTAGATTTCAGATGGAGGAGCGATTCCATGACACTATACACACAGCTATTCTCTCCTAGATGTACTGTGTCTATCTGCACAAACGGCGTACAGCAGATCCAGTATGGCTGTGCAGAGCAGAGTTTGTGCACTCAGCTCTCAGGATGGTTTTATTGCAATCACTCCCAAATCCTACTGTTTAATTTAACTTGGGTTCAGCAGAGCCAAAGAAAAAAAAAAAAAAAAAAGAAATGTAATAACCAGCCTAACATTTACAACAAATGGTAAAAACGTCACCCCTCCCCCCAAAAAATCTAACTTACTGTAGATATCAAATTTATATCCATTAAATGCAGTCACCCCAAATAACTTGTCTGAATTTGTCCTTAAAGAGCAGCAAAATTGTCCATTTTACTTTAATCCAAAATCGCCTTTCTACAGCGCTAGACAGAATACACACACTTATTTTTTCTAACCTTATCACATTGCAGCCAATTAGCCACCACCAGGGGGAGCACTACATTAGGATTTATACAGTTCCGTTGAACGCATTGGTAGGTTGAGAACACAGACCACCAGCACCCCCTATCAGTGGACTTGTGAAGAGCAGTAAAAGGCACCAGCAATGTAGTTCTCAGGAACACGTTGTCCAAGCTTTATGTTACTCAATTTCAGTTCCTATTTTCCTTTTCTAGCGTGTGGGGAGAGAACAGGTTCTGTTTGTTATCCACTCTCCCTGCACTCACAGCACTGAATAACGTCCTTTGCTTTATTGATAATCTTTTGGAGTGGCTGAGGGACATATTGGACAATGAGAGAACAGTTGTAGAAGACTGTCTAGTAGAAGGATCAGCCTTACGTTACAGTGCAGTGTAACTGAAGCTCTGTACATGGGGTCAATGAATAAAGTAGATATTTTAATACATAAAAAGATTGTACAAACAGCATTAACACGAGCACATTTTGGCCTTCAAAACATATATGCTTATACAAAATACAACATCTAATAGTGCATAAGAAAATAAAGATCCATTTCATCTCTTTACACGGTTCCATTCTTCATTCTTGCCATTCTATATTGCTGGTTAGCTGCATTCAAGGTGACGGACGGATTGCAGAAGTAGAAGACGATAAAACTCAGAGGTATGATAAAGCAGCAGTGCTGAAAGGTAAGGTGCTTTCAAAGTCCAAAATGGGTTTAGGAAATATATTTAAATAAAAAATAAAACAAAAATCACAAACAAGGAGAAAAACCAAACCAGCAGTTGAAGAGTCCTACATGCTGGCGTGGGAGGGATTTCCATCTGAGCAGCCTAAAGGATCTTTTGCAGAATGGAATTAGCCACATCCAAAGTTTCATCTTTGACTAACACTATATCATACAAGTCCATGTATTTTTCTAGAGACTCCTCGATCTGCAAAGAAAGGAAACAAACATACAAGACATTTACTTCTGTGCTAATACAAGTACATGGAGGTTCACTCGCTACTGCTGTAACTTCTAGAAGAGACGATCTATCGTACTGAAATGTGGACTGTACATAACTTGGATCATGAGAAATGAGAGAGCAATGAACCACAGCAACGAGAAACATCCTTGTGCAGAGTGGTCTCACTGACTTGTCCCACCGGTGGTCTCCACTACGAGATAGACTTTCAGCATGTCAGTAGTTTGTGTGTGGGACTTGCTTTTCACTTTTGTCAATTCCGTCTTCATTTGTGAATGTACAGATACATTTGGAGGAGTGCAATTTCATTGTGAAAACCAAGTCCTTAAAAAGGTGCCAATGTGAGTTTCTAAAGAAATTTTGGGGGTCGAAATCCACCATCCAAACTGTATTGAAGCCTTGTTTGAAGACAGAGTAACCTCCATGGGTCTGTGGCCACCAAGATTGCCTGGTATAACACTGCTGGATTTTATCCTTTGGGGCCATACAGCGAGAAATTCAGGCTATGACCCCAGACATCCTGCGGAATACATTCAAACAATAGTACAGGCGTGCTTGGATGCGAACAGTGGACATTTTCAACACCTGCTTTAAAACCATCAGTTTCTCATGAACCAAGGTATGTATAGTCCAAATTTCAGTACAATACATGGTCTATTTTAGAAGTTACAGCAATTTCTCCAGGTAAAGTAACGAGTGACTCACCCTGCACAATATAATATTACAGAATGTGCACATACAGGGAATAATCTCTGCATTTGAATTGCTGGGCATTTTGCGCGCTGCTATGCAAAGAGCAATCTGGTAAATGCAGAACAGCAGCAAAATATTTTAGAAAACCTAACAAATTAGCATTACCATCCCTTTCCAGTGGATGTGACCCTACAGCAGAATAAATTCGATAAAGTCAAAGTGTGCTCCATTGACCACATAAATGGTACCACCCAACTGTTAGTATATTGCCAGGAGGCATATCAGAGGAGTAACCTGGCAGAGCCTTAAGAAAAACGTGCCTCATCATTAAAGGGATGTCCTATAGACCACATATTGCCTTTCCACAAGATAGGTGATACATTTATTAACATGGAGGTCCTCAATATAGCCCATCAATACCTGGTTCTCCACACCCACCAATCAACTGGGGCACTGCAACCGCTTCATTCAGTGGAGTACAAGGAGTTAGACAGCAATCAAACAGACCTCAATATCTGATTTCGGAATAAATTCTTGGACTTTTGTGCGCTACCAGATAAAATCACTAATCCAGTGTTTAGGAGAAAGATTAATCCATTTATTTCCCAACGCGTTTCGAAATGTATACCATTTCTTCTTCAGGGGATGACATATTATGTCAACCCCTGAAGAAGAAATGGTATACATTTCGAAACGCGTTGGGAAATAAATGGATTAATCTTTCTCCTAAACACTGGATTAGTGATTTTATCTGGTAGCGCACAAAAGTCCAAGAATTTATTCCGAAATCAGATGTTGAAGCGGTCGCAGAGTTGACCTTTGGACGTGCAGCAAGCAGATTACTGATCCTACATGCTTTAATCTCTCCTAAAAAGGGTGAGTAAATTCTAATTTATCTTTTCTGCAATAACCCGGATAAGACCCTATTGCGCTTTTTTTGTTCCTTTAGCTATATTACAAACAGACCTCAATAGCTTATATTAGAGCTAAGCCACCAACACTACAGTCTGAGGAAACACTTCATTTATGTTTCACCTCCCAGAGCATCAGATTTTTCATTCTTAAGTTGGCACAATTTTTATATACAAAGCTTACTATAGACCAAGGGAGCACAACCTGCAGCCCACGATGCCATACTGTGCGGCCCCCAACCATATGGACAGGACATTGCTTGTCTGACAGGTTCCCGATATGTGAGCAGCCACACAGGGACTGGCACGTAGTAATGGTGCCCTGTGCAGACATCTCTGGATGCCTCATACTTCAGGAGAATGGCATCTCTTAACCCATATGATACTACAGAAAAGAGTACGAGTTAGGTGGTCTTTGGGGTCTGTGGCTCACTCCACTGTAGTTTATGAGAATTCTGAAATCTTAGGCAGTAAGTAAAAAACCCATGATGCATCACCTCTTCCTCTTTAGAGACTATTCACACAGGATTTTACCAGGATTTAGAATCAGATTCACTACAAATATTTTTAGTGGGAAAGGTTCAAAATAACATGAAAGACAACAGTATTGTGTGCACTAATGGAGCTTTTCCCATTCAAGTCAGTAGGAACTTATTCAGAGCATTCAATGAAGTATTTGATGTGGATGTAGGAGCAGAATCTATTTCCAAATCCTGGTAAGAAAAACAGTGTGAACATACGATTAGGCCATGATCCCACAATGCGTATTTGGTGAGCATTTTATGGGGCAGACTTTCTGCATCACTTCTACACCTATTATGTAAATTAGGTTACTTGTATTTTTAGCTTATTTTTGAGGCTACGGTTTTGTCTCTTCTTGTTATGTCAGGTTTTAAATAAAGCTGCTTTGTTTTTGATACTTCCTGGTATCTGGCTTTGAAAAAACTTTATTAATACAGTCGTGTGCGGATTACATGCGGTTTTTACAGCATCTAATACAATTCTATGGAGAAAATCCACATAAGCAGCAAAAATATGCAAAGTTAAAAACTTGGTGGTCTGCCTGAAGAGTGCTGATGGTGGCGTTACAGTGTCCTGTAAGAGTTTGTGTCAGACATTTAATGTATATACTTTTGATATGCCATGAATGACAAAGAAGTTACTACCCCTTTAATTCTTAGTGCAGCCCCTATTGGGCACTGACAGCTGATTAGCGCAGTGGACACAGCCTTCACATGTTGAGGCCACATTCACTTTGTTTTTGTCCCTGCACAATCATTTTACTGCAGAACAAAAAATGCCCCACAGCTGCAAAATGTGAATGTAGACTAATAGCCTTTTCCATCAGTGGCTCCGAGGTAGCCATATTTGGTTAGCTCCAGAGCTGGCTAGTGGAGAACAGAGCCCTGGATATTTAGGAGCCCAATGGAATGATTATGATATAATTCTGTCCGTCTCTGCATCCATCCACAAAATCAGCGCCCCAAATGTGGTCTCTGAGCTCTAATACACCTTTACACGGCCTATGCATATAATACGGCAGAAGGGGTCCCTGGAGTGACAGAAAGGTCCCAATTCATGCCCTTATGAACTGTAAAAACTGACATTACACTCAAGGCTCACACACAGGCAGCTATTCTTACCTTATCATTGAGGAATCCTATTTTGAGTATATTTTCCACATTAGGCACTCCATCCGCCATTGTTAAATCCCCTAAGGAATCCCCCAGTAACACTATGTTACTGTTTTCTTTCAAATGGCTAAAATATTCTGTCCTCCTTAAGGCACCGCCATGCTTGTTGTAAACATGGATCAATTCTCCTTTGAATCCCTTTATCACACCCTGGAAGTCAATATAGAAAAAAAAAAAAAAAACTTTAATACAAAATATTTATCATCAACATTGCATTATAAATGGTGGTGCACCTTCAGAGACTGAAGACTGGGGTACACCAAGTAAGGACTACAAGGCTGCATTTATAGAATAAGAGGGGTTAAACCAAAACAGGTCACGCAGAAAAATAGTATTATCAGAAAGAATCCATGCACGTCTCCAAAGAGTTACCGGACAAATTCCAAAAAACTTCATACATATACAGAACTCTGCTTAAATGGGTTTTACCACAAAAGGTTCATTTTAAATCAATAGATCTTGGAATAATAATATTTTCCACAATTGGATGTTAAATAAAATGTTCCTGTGCTGAGATCGTCTTATAAATGTGCCCCTGCTGTGTACTGGCCATGTCTGACCGTACGGGGAGCGGAGAAAGCAAAATTGTGATAGTACACAGACAGGATGGCATGGGAAACATGGCAGATAGACACAGCGCTTAGAAACCCGATATGTACCTTAGTTACCAGTGCGCTGGTGTAGGGAGCTGGTAACCAAGGTACACATCGGGTTTCTAAGAGCCGCGCGCTGCTTAGAAACCTGATGTGTACCTTGGTTACCAGCTCCCTGCACCAGCGCGGTGGTAACTAAGGTACACAGTGGGTAACTAAGCGACGTGCGTCGCTTGTTACCCTCCTGTCACTGGTGCTGATCGCTGGTGAAGCTGCCTGTTTGGCAGCTCACCAGCGATCATGTAGCGACACACCAGCGATCCTGACAAGGTCATATCGTTGTCTGGATCGCTGGTGCGTTGCTATGTGTGACGGGGGCCTTAGTCAGATCTGATGTGCCAACTCAGTTGCACAAAAGCTTGCTATGGCTATGGTCACATGTCACGCTAATGATCTGTTAGAACAGATCCAGCAGTAATGCATTGGCAAAGAAATTGTGCAGACACAAATTTATGCAGTTTTTTTAAAAAAAACAAACTGATATCATCTGTTTTTTTTTTTAACATTGAAGTCTATGGAAAACATCTGTTAATTAGCCATCCGTTATCTTCCATTTGTAACGCATCCAGTAAGCAAAAAAGGGTCCTTTTTCGATAGACTTCAAGGTAAAAAACAAAACAAACAAAAACAGAAAAAAACAGAGCGAGCAGAGATCAGTTATTTATAAACAGACTAAAAAGTTGTATCTGCACAACATATTTGCCAACAGATCGCTGCTGGATCCTTCTAACGGATCATTACTGGACATGCCGAACAGCTTTTCATTATTTATGTATATTAGTTAGTTGTATTACTTACCATTTTAAACACAAAAGGATTGTTTTATCTTAACCCCATTAGTAATAAAACCATCTTTAAGGGCCTGTCACACTAAGCGATATCGCTAGCAATATCGCTATAATGTCACTGGTTTTGTGACGTAGCAGCGATATTGCTAGCGATATCTCTGTGTCTGATACTTACCTCCGACCGGCTCCCCCGCTGGTTATCGCTGATTGCACGAGAACGTCCTGGGCTGTTTCTCGTCGTCAGCTTCCTGCTGGGCTTCCTGTGGAGAGACGAGCGTGGACGCGGGCGGAAGGACGCAGGATCGCCTGGTCTGACAGGTAAGTAGCGACCCCCGACCCCTGCGATGTCGCTGGTGAGATCTGCCTGTGTGGCAGCTCACTAGCGACCACTTAGCGATGCACCAGCGATCCTGACCGCGTCATATCGCTGGTCGGGATCGCTGGTGCATCACTAAGTGTGACAGTACCTTTAGTCTCTGTGTTGGCAGCAGGAATTAGTCTTATACAAGGTGACGCTTTTAGTTTGCAGACAATTAGCAGATGTTGCTGGGAGAAGCAGCGATGCTCAGTCACATGAACACCTTAATGGTACTGCCACAAATTATTGATAAATTAAAGCAATTCTCTATTCAGTATGGAAACCTATCACCAAAACTCCAATAATGGAAGTCTTTTTTATATACTGAACAGTTTCCACAATATTTCTCGCTGCGGCTTACAGTACAGTATCCAAAACTATAAAACATACATTTTCATCAAAATCCATAAAGTTGGAGATGACTTTGACATTGGGGGAGTATACACCAGACTGACGTATAGCTTCTTCCAGGACATCACCAAGCCCGGCTGAAAAGATAAATACGGGAATAGTGTGTTCATTCAGCTTATCGAAGAATGTTTCGTATCCTTCCCTGAAAAACATACATTTATTGTTACAGGAAGAATTCAGGTCAGAGCAGTTACATTTCAGAAACCAGTACGCTTGCCAAGATTCGTCAATTGTAATGGTGGTTGGGTTAAGTCCTTTTTCTATTTTTTTTTTCTTTGCTTTATGCTGGTGAACATAAAAGCCAAATAAATGGAAATGGCGCACAATATTTACTGGATTCAGCATAAAATAAATTCTGCTTGATTTGCCGTTGTGCCCTTCTAGAGTAGACTACAGCACAAAAAATAAACACATTGGTAGATCTTGTACTCCCACTGTCTAGAATCAAGAATTTTAATCCAAAAAACGATTAGGGAACTTTATCGGTGGAGGAAATTGGTAATAGAAGAGAGACGGTCAACGTGCCATTAGGCTTGGGCTATGTCGATGCTACATGACAGTATCTTGTTAAGTGTGGCCACATAGCATCCCTGCAAGTGTGACAAGCAAAAGGCAAAAAATGCAACAGCGCCATAGTGAACGTATCTTAGCTGAGGCTGCAGTGTGGCCCAGCATTAACAAGAACTTTGTCAGATAGGTCATTAAAATTAAACACTATGGGTCAGATTCAGCAAGTAGTTTTGTAAAATTGTTTGAAATCTTGCAAAATTTTTGCAACTCTTGGCATTTTTACGCTTGTTCTGGTTATCTGCATTAACTTCTGGGTAAGTGGGTAACACCTTGCAAGGAGGGGCTGCTGGCCATCAGATTCATTACAATTTATACCAAATACAAGGTGTAAATTACAACAGAATTGGACTCCAGTCACTAAGCAGATTACTTTCCATCTGGCTGCATGCAGCAGCTGAAAGAGGAGTCACATTCATACAGAGGTGCAATCACCTTATTGATCAGTCTTAATGAATTTGGTGCATTTTACTCCAGCGCACTGAAGTGCAAAATGTCAGTCTTGATAAATTGCAGGGCTGTGGAGTCGGAGCTCATTTTGGTGGAGTCGGAGTCTGTATAAAATGGACCAACTCCGAAAATATATAATAAATTGGGTACAGTAATTCAATGCAGAATGTGCAGAATATTTTTTCATAGGAATTTGGGAAAGTTATGAAATGTCCTATAAATGACTGTTCTATTCCTGATCTAAGGCTACATTCACACACAGCGTTTTTTGAGGATACGTTTTTCAGTTGCAAAAGCAGATCAGCGTTTTAAAAAACTGCATCACCTGAAAGGTTTTTGAGCTCATAGATAATGTTTTCAATAGCAAAAGCAGATTAGAAATCTGCTCTATCCATATCTGTCTATCCATATCGTATCTGTACCAAAAAGAATGAAAGCTGGGTAGCACACAGACTAACACTCCTTTTTTTAGCACCAGTCAGGGACACCTCATAGCTGCCCAAAAGGACGCCCAGGACAGGCATTGCTCGTCTTCTGTAACACATCAACATCAATTGATAGTTGGAATAAATAAACTGCTTTCACCACCACATCTTCTTAAGGTGCAGGCTTTATTTTCAAGTGTAGGGGTGTGCAGAATGAGGTTCTGCAGCAGCTGAGGTGTGCAGTATGAAATTCCGCAGAACAGTATGAGGTTCTGCCCCCCCAGGTTTGATCCTGGCTACGCCCATAGTGTGAATGTAGCCTGAGGATCTAGGCTTTATCTTAGCCGAGATAAGTCATAGTGAGTGTGTGTGTGTAATATTATATATATACACACACACACACACACACACACATACACACAGTACAGACCAAACGTTTGGACACACCTCAATCAAAGCGGTTTCTTTATTTTCATGACTATGAAAATTGTAGATTCACTCTGAACTCATCAAAACAATGAATTAACACATGTGGAATTATGTAATTAACAAAAAAGTGTGAAACAACTGAAAATACTGTATGTCATATTCTAGGTTCTTCAAAGTAGCCACCTTTTGCTTTGATTTCTGCTTTGCACACTCTTGGCATTCTCTTGATGAGCTTCAAGAGGTAGTCACCGGAAATGGTTTTCACTTCGCAGATGTGCCCTGTCAGGTTTAATAAGTGGGATTTCTTGCCTTATTGTGTTGTGCAGAAGTCTGGTGGATACACAGGTGATAGTCCTACTGAATAGACTGTTAGAATTTGTATTATGACAAGAAAAAAGCAGCTGATTAAAGAAAAACGAGTGGCGATCATAACTTTAAGAAATGAAGGTCAGTCAGTACGAAAAATTGGGAAAAATTTGAAAGTGTCCCCAAGTGCAGTGGCAAAAACCATCAAGCGCTACAAAGAAACTGGCTCACATGAGGACCGCCCCAGGAAAGGAAGACCAAGAGTCACATCTGCTGCGGAGGATAAGTTCATCCGAGTCACCAGCCTCAGAAATCGCAGGTTAACAGCAGCTCAGAATAGAGACCAGGTCAATGCCACACAGAGTTCTACCAGCAGACACATCTCTACAACAACTGTTAAGAGGAGACTTTGTGCAGCAGGCCTTCCTGGTAAAATAGCTGCTAGAAAACCACTGCTAAGGACAGGCAACAAGCAGAAGAGACTTGTTTGGGCAAAAGAACACAAGGAATGGACATCAGACCAGTGGAAATCTGTGCTTTGGTCTGAGGAGTCCAAATTTGAGATCTTTGGTTCCATCCACCATGTCTTTGTGCGACGCAGAAAAGGTGAACGGATGGACTCTACATGCCTGGTTCCCACCATGAAGCATGGAGGAGGAGGTGTGATGGTGTGGGGGTGCTTTGCTGGTGACACTGTTGGGGATTTATTCAAAATTGAAGGCATACTGAACCAGCGTGGCTACCACAGCATCTTGCAGCGGCATGCTATTCCATCCGGTTTGCGTTTAGTTGGACCATTTATTTTTCAACAGGACAATGACCTCAAACACACCTCCAGGCTGTGTAAGGGCTATTTGACCAAGAAGGAGAGTGATGGGGTGCTACGCCAGATGACCTGGCCTCCACAGTCACCAGACCTGAACCCAATCGAGATGGTTTGGGGTGAGCTGGACCGCAGAGTGAAGGCAAAAGAGCCAAGTGCTAAGCGTCTCTGGGAACTCCTTCAAGACTGTTGGAAGACCATTTCCAGTGACTACCTCTTGAAGCTCATCAAGAGAATGCCAAGAGTGTGCAAAGCAGTAATCAAAGCAAAAGGTGGCTACTTTGAAGAACCTAGAATATAAGACATTTTCAGTTGTTTCACACTTTTTTGTTAATTATATAATTCCACATGTGTTAATTCATTGTTTGATGCCTTCAGAGTGAATCTACAACTTTCATAGTCATGAAAATAAAGAAAACTCTTTGAATGAGAAGGTGTGTCCAAACTTTGGTCTGTACCGTATGTAATCGATATTATACGGTGTATTACATATTTACAATTTATTACAGTTTTTTGTGTTCTAAAGTTGTATTCCAATAAATAGATATTATGTTCTATCTAAATATCTTGATTATTAGATCATAGAAATGATTAAATGTCTGATGTTCACATTGTACTACAATAAATTTTTCACTTAAATATAAGCAATATTTGTGGGAGTCTGAGTCGGAGTTGGAGTCGGTGTAAGGGAAATTGAGGAGTCGGAGTCGCAGATTTGGCTTACCGATTCCACAGCCCTGATGAATTGGAGTCTGTTTTCTGTGGAGTGTGGTACTCTCTGTGACGTGCAAAATAAAGTAGCGCTCTGTAGCGCTATGGCATGCAAATATGAAATATATGACATTTGAATTGCATTACTGCTCTAGAAAATAGGAAAAATTGAAAATACTTAGTGCATAAATTGGCCAATTTACATGTACCCAGCAGCCTCGAGAAGGCATTTCTCGTTGCTGGGACCTATGTTGTGGGGATTCCTCTTATTGACCGATAACCTCCATTTATATGGAAAGGTAGGATCCTACTGTAATCAAAACCACCAGAGGCTGATTGTAGTGCTATAGCACTACAGAGTGTTTTATTTGTTGGTTATTTATGGAGATGGTCGCTCTTAAGGCCACGTCACACTAAGCGATCTCGCTAGCGAGATTGCTGATTTTGTGACACATCAACGATCGCTGTGTGTGACGGGGATCACCGACCAGCCCCCCTGCCGGTTATCGCTGATCGTGCTCGAGCGGCCTGGGCCGTTTTTCGATCGCTGGACTCCCGCTGCCCAGCACGCATCGCTGCGTGTGGCAGCGAGACCAGCGATCAGTGACGCTGGACGCTGGTTGCTAATGTAAACGTCGGGTATCCAGGCGGCGCGGCTCCTGGATACCCGCTGTTTACCTTGGAAACTAGCGTACATGCTGGTTTCCAAGGTAAACAGCGGGTATCCAGGAGTCTCGCGGCTCCTGGATACCCGACGTTTACATTAGAAACCAGCGTCCAGCGTCGCTGGTCCTGATCGCTGGGGCTGTCTATGTGACAGCTCACCAGCGATCAGCCTAACGATGTCCTAGCGATCCCATCATGTCGGATCGTTGGTGGGATTGCTGGTACATCGTTTAGTGTGACGTGGCCTTTAGTAAGCACTGGTTCACACCGGATTTCTGTTTGGAAGTGACAGTCAATCTTCTGATATTTGTATACATAGGTTCTGTGAGGGAGCACTCCGCCCTCAGGCTCTGGTGGTTTTAATTACAGCAGGATCCTGCCTTCCCATATTAATGTAGGCAACCCATGAGAGGAGTCCCCACAGGATAGCTCCCAACAACGAGAATCGCCTTATGGTGGCTGCCGGGTACACATGAATTGGTCAATTTATGCTCGAAGCATTCTTAATTTTTCATATTTTCTAGTGCAGTAATGCAATTCAAATTTGATGTTTGCATGCTATAGCACTACAGAGTGCTACTTTATTTGTTGGTTAATATGGAGAGGGCTCCTCTTGGTAAGCATCTGTTCACACCCGATTTCTGTTTGAAATTGACGGTCAGTCTTAATACTCTCTGTGACCTGGGCAGTTAAATACTGTTGCCCTTTTTTGCCATGTTAATTCTTTAATTTTTGGAGGAATTTTAAATCCTCTTTCTGTGGCTTTACTTTTCAATTTTAGTGTAGGGACTTGCAAGGCAATGAGGATCCTTGGCGCGGGTTACAAGCCTGGGTATTTCAACCAAAATAACAACCAATACCTCATACATACCATATATATTTTTCTTGCATGTTATATTTTTATACAGGATGCAACCAAGCCCATCAACGCTGGCCTTCTAAACTAGATTGCCTGTTCTTGGGGATGCACTAGGGCTGGGCAGCCCACCTAATCTGATGGTATGGGCATTACTAACAGGCTGTAAGCCAGTCACTGTGCACTACGTGTGTGATTAGCGCCCTATACAAACCTTATCTGTGTGCAATGCCGATACTAGGCAACCACTCCGTCCATGGATTGGTGGGTTGTGACTGATTGTGTCATCAGTATTTTGCACCTGTGTTGCCTCCATCTTTATGACATCCTAGTGCATTGGTTCTGTGACCTGGGCAGGTA
The DNA here is from genome assembly GCF_039654945.1 of Dendrobates tinctorius. Taxonomy (NCBI): domain Eukaryota; kingdom Metazoa; phylum Chordata; class Amphibia; order Anura; family Dendrobatidae; genus Dendrobates; species Dendrobates tinctorius. Next base: position 33,566,007 of record NW_027361829.1, read on the forward strand.
AATACTGTTGCACTTTTGTTGCGGTGTTAATTCTTGAATTTTTTATGGAAATTTAGTTCTCTTTCTGTGGCTTTGCATTTCTGTGTTTTGTGAAGCTAGACATTAAATCCATGCAACGTGAGAAGTGCGAGATGACCCTGCATGTTATTGTCTGCACATAAATTATGAATAACAACTTACTTAAGCATGATGTCAGAGTCCCTTATAACTTCTTCTAGTTTGTCTTGCTGAAAACGTTGTTCAATCAACAGTGCATGTGACTTTGTGTACCTAAAAAAGAAAATACAATATATTACTATTAAGAGGAGTCTGTTCATGATCGCCAGTAGTTAAGACCGGGAAACTGCATTTCCAATGCACACAGAACAATCGGTAATAGATCGGTCTGTGCGCATAAGCGACCATAGTTCTTGGCAGCACATGTCCTATTAACACACAATGTGCTGCAGAGGACAAGGATTTTTTTTAAACAAGGAGCAAAATGTTAGATTGTTGCGCAATTGTCAGGGTGGAGAAGTAGAGACTAGAGTTGAGTGACTTTGGTCGGATCGGGTTTCATGAAACAAAATTTGTTTCAGATGAAACTGGTCCGACTAGGGCAAAAAAAGTCGGAGTTTCGTCCGAAACCCGACCCCAATGCAAGTCAATGGGGAATAAAAGTCGGCATTGGGTGGATGAATGTCATCTGCTCAATGCCGACGTTTATTCCCCATTGACTTGCATTGGGGTCGGGTTTCGGACGAAACTCCGACTTTTTTTGCCCTAGTCGGACCAGTTTCATCTGAAACAAATTTTGTTTCATGAAACCCGATCCGACCAAAGTCGCTCAACTCTAGTAGAGACATCTAGCAGTAAAGATGCACTACCAATAATGTGTGTAATATACATAAGGGGGCTACATCATGTGAAGAAGTAAATCTTCTTTTAGCGATTTAGGCCTTAGAAATCAATCTAGCAGATTATCAAAAGGCGTTTAAAAACAATAGGCAGCCCTTTATACAGGCTATACAGCAGTAAAAAACCCCAGAGCTTGTGAACTCTACATTCAATGCTGAATATGAAAATGTACTGGAGTATAAGTACATGCAAAATAGGAGCCTGTTCCTACTGGCTATAAACCAGACAAAGCCCAAGACAGAAACAAAATGAACATACGCCCTGCTGTAAGTAGCCAAGTAAAAGCAAGTGTGCTTATAATAATGTATGAAACTTAGTAAGCACTGTTTCTGCACTTAGGAAGACCACAGCCTCACCTGCACTTTCTTTGAGCTGGACCTTACATTTATAAAGCTTCCGGTTTGCTGGGTGTCCATTTGGGACCAGGTGCTGCTCTGACCTTATTCACATTGATTTAACACATGGTAAGGTCTTAATACTAGAGGCTAGGACCATCCCGATTGTGGTACACCTTGGTGCTGGTGGACAGTTTTTACACTTTTTTTGATCAAAAAAGGAAATAGATTTACCGATAATTCGATTTCTCATAACCGAACACGACAGCACCCAGGAGGTGGTCTTCTTATCCTAATAGGGACAGGAAATATTAAAGAGGTCAAATAGCTCCTCCTACCCTCACTCCTCAGTGTTATTATAAAGGACCACAACAGTTTGAATGCTTAACAATAATTGAAATACATGTACAGCGGGGAGGGAAATAACTGTGCTGTCGTGGTCGGTTATTAAAAACCGAATTACCGGTAAGTCTAATTCCTTTTTCTCTAATAACCTCCCATGACAGCACCCAGGAGGAATACCAAAGACTACGTAGTTTCAGGGAGGGACTACTGCCTGGAGAATTTTTCTCCCAAATGACTAGTCTTTGATGGCTGATAAATCAAGTTTATAATGTCTAGTAAAGGTATGGACAGACGACCAGGTGGCGGCTCTGCAGATCTGCTCGACGGAGGCCTCGGCTTTTTCTGCCCATGAAGTCGCTACTGCTCTGGTGGAGGGAGCTGTGAGATTTTCTGGGGGTGTTATGCCCTGGATCTCATAGGTCTGGGTAATTGCTTTCTTTACCCAGTTAGCCACTGGAGCCTTAGATACCTTCTTTCCCTTGTTCTGGCCGTAGGCCTGCACCAACAGGTTTTTGTCTTTCCTTCACGCTTTAGTCCTGTTTAGATAATGTAAGACTGATCTTCTCACGTCTAAGGAGTGGAATTCTTTCTTCTTGTTTTTAGGGTTTTGACAAAAGGAAGGTATTATTTCCTGGTCTTTGTGGAAATCTGTATCTACTCTCGGCAGGAAGGAGGGGTCCAATCGGAACACTAGTCGGTCATCCCCTATTTTCAGGTACGGTTCTTCCACCAAGAGTGCCTGCCTGTAACTCCCCCACTCTTCTGGCAGTTGTGACTGCCACCAGGAATGTTGTTTTCCAGCCCAATCAGTCTAAGGATAATCCCTTTAGGACAATGTTGAGATCCCAAGGGCGAACCCGACTAGTTGGTCTTGGTCAAATACGAGTAGCTGCCGTCATGAATCATTTTATTCACCGGTGTTCCGCTAAGGCTTGATCAAAGTAAGAACTTAATGCTGCTACCTGTACCTTGAGGGTACTGGGTATAAGCCCCCTTTGTAACCAGTCTTGCAAAAAATCTAGGATTCGGGCGATATTTGGTCGTTGAGGGTCTGGACTCTCTGGAGCATACCATGACCTAAAGGTTTTCCACATCTTCTGGTATATGGCGTTGGTTACTGGCTTCCTGCTTTTTGAAGTGTGCCGATGACTTTATCAGAGAGGCCTCTGGCCTTCAAGATTACGTATTCAGAAGCCAAGCTGTCAGCCGTAACCATTCTATGTCCGCATGATAGACTGGACCTTGGTTTAAGAGGTTCTTGATTGGTGGAAGGATCAGAGGACCGTCCACCTTCATGCTAGATATTGTGCCGTACCAGCTTCGTTTTGGCCAAAGTGGTGCCATTAGAATGACTCTGGTCTGTTCGTCCCTATCTTCTGGCGAGTTCTTGGCAACAGCGGGATTGGAGGAAAGATGTAAGCCAGACGGAATTGCCATTGGTGGGCCAAGGCGTCCTTGCCCAAGCATCTGCCGTCTGGGTTTAGAGAAAAATATCGGGGGTACTATTGTATTCTGATGGTTCGCAAATAGGTCGACTTCTGGGTACACCCTTCTTTCGACTGGAATACCTCTGGGTTTAGGCTTCACTCTCCTGGATGAACATCTTTCCTGCTTAGCAAGTCTGCCACGCTGTTGTCTGCTCCCTTTATGTGAAGAGCAGAAACCGAGAGAAGGTATTTTTCGGCCCAGGAGAATAATTTCACCGATATGGCATTCAGATCTGTGTTTTGACCTCCCCTGATGCCAGAGATGGGAGATCGTGGTCACATTGTCTGAGTAAATCTTTACATGGGTCTTCTGGGCTATAGACCTGGCTGTTTGAGAGTCTTCTCCACTGCTTTTAGTTCACGAAAGTTAAAGGAATGTCTGCTGATCTCGACCGACCACAGACCGTGGAAGGATGTCTGAGAGACCATAGCTCTCCATTCCCTCTTGCTGGCGTCTACTTCTATGGTACTTAATGGGCTCTGGATCCAAGGCACTCAGTTGTTTAATTACCTTGGGTTGACCCACTAGGCTAATGAAGCTCGTACTTGGAATGGTATTGGTATCCTCTATTTCATTGATCTGGGAGATCTGTCCCATTGTGCCAGTATAGCCCTCTGAAGGTCTCTGGTATGTGCCTGGGCCCAGGCTATCGAATGGATGCATGACATCATGGATCCGAGGATGGACATGGCAAACCTTTATGACACCGACTTCCTGCTCCAAAGCATATTTATCCTTGCTTTCAGCTGTATCTGCTTTTCCCTGGGCAGGAAGGATGTCTGGGTCGGAGATTCCAGAAGGATCCCCAAGAAGATCTTCTTTGTAGATGGAGTGAGCTCTGACTTCTCGTGATTTACTAACCACCCGAGTGATGTTAGTACCTGTAAGGTCATCCCTGTATGTTCTCGCAGGATCTGCGCTGACTGTGCTATTAGCAAGAAATCGTGTAGATATGGGACTATGGAAATATGAAGACCCCTGATGTGGGCCATGGCTTCTGACAATCTTCATGAAGATTCGTGGCACGGATGAGAGCCCAAATGGGAGGATGTTGAACTGATAGTGAAGCACTTCCCTGGGTTACGGCGAACCTTAAAAATTTCTGATGACTGAGGTGAATTGGGATATGGTAGTTTGCTTCTTGTAGGTCGATTGTTGCCATGCTGAAGTTTTTCCCTATCAGGGGAACCGTTGACTTTTGGGTCTCCATCTTCAATCACCTGTAATAGATAAACTGGTTTAGGGGCTTCAAGTTATTATAGTTCTGTGAGACCCGTTTGTTTTTTTTTTGTTTTTTTAAAAGAAAGAGCTTGGAGTAGTGACCCGTTTTTCGCTCTCGGGGACCGGAGAGATAGCCCTTGAGGCTAGCAGGCTTTTCAGACCCGTTTCCAGTGTGGATTGGAGAGACTGAGTCGGTAGCTGAGTTATCCTTATTTTCTGTGGGGGACGAGAAGAGAACTCTAATCTTACGCCCTCTTGAATAGAATTTTGAACCCAGGAGTTGGCGGATATATCCCGCCACCTTGGGAGGAAGCAGGAGATGCGGCCTCCCACCTTTCTCTGGGCGTCATGGTCTACACTTATACTGGCCCTGGGAAAGAAAAAGATTCCTACCGCGGCCCCCTTTGGGGTAGCTCCATCATCCCATTTTGCCGTTGCCCCTGTATTGGGGGGGGGGGGGGGATTGCTCTCATGGAGGAGGAAAGGGTCTCTTTTTTGCACCCTTTTTTTGCAGTCCTAGGCTCTGGCAAAGATTTCTTCTTGTCTGAGGCCTTCTCTAACAATTCATCTAGTGCAGGTACAAACATATATTTGCCCTTAAAGGGAATGGAGCAGAACTTCATTTTTGACGCAACATCCCCCATCCATGACTTTAGCCACAGGGCTTGTCTTACAGAGTTGAATAGAGCCGCAGCTCTAGCGGTTACTCTGAGGGACTCTGCAGAGGCGTCTGCCAGGAAAGCCGTAGCATTCTGCAGCAATGGAAGAGAAGCCAGGTTTTCCTCTCGGGAGTGCCTGATGCTAACTGGTCCTCTAGCTGGGTTAGCCAGCAGGACATTGATCTTGCGACCGATGTGGAGACCGCATTTGTGCTCAATAGTGCTGCCGACATCTCCCAGGATTTCCTGAGACCTTCCATCTTACGTTCCAAGGGGTCCTTCAACTGCGAGGAATCCTCAAAAGGCAAGGTAGTATTCTTTGTTACCTGGGCAACCTGAACATCTACTTTGGGTATTTCGGACCAGCACCCTGCCAACTCGTCGTCTACTGAGAATCTTTCTTTTAGCTCTGATGGAGTACTCAGACTTTTCTCAGGAATCTCACATTCCTCTAGCTCCCTTATACCTTATATTTTTATGTATGGGGAAGTACAGGCTCTTTTTAGAACGTAAGCCGCCGAACATTTCTTCCTGTACGGATCGTATTGGCTTTTCTTCCTCTACCTCCATGGTTCTTCTCACCGCTGTTACGAGTTCCTCCATATTCACTGCGGAGAAGTAGTATCTATTCTCTCCCGAGTCTGAATCCGAGCTCAGTTGGCCCTCTTCCTAGAACTCTTCCTGGAATGAATCCAGCGAGTCCGAATCCTCTTCCTGCTGCAGCTTCCTCTTTTTTGTTGTTGGATGAGCACTAGGGGCAGATATTAATTGAGAGAATGATGACAGCGAAGCTTGAATTTCCTGGCGTACGATGCCTTTAGTGTCCTCCTGTAGGGAAGGCTGTTCCTCCTTAAGGACCTTAAAGTGGGGGACCTGTCTTTCCCGGTAGTCGCCATGGGTTAATCCGATCTTTTCTTTCACAATGTTCCCTTGCATTCCAGCCTGGAACGCATACCGGTATTGATGCTTTGCTCTCGCCGGCCGGCGTCTGACGTCACTTCTGGGCGCCCAAGCCACTGGACCGCAAGTGAGGGAGAGAGACGCTGAAAGCAGGCCAGCTTCTCTCATGGCCAGGACGCTGCAAGAGCAGGGGGACAGGCTGGGACGGAGAGCTCGAGGAGGCCTCCTTCCGAAGATTCCCCCAGACCTATACCGAGAGTGCAGACAGAGGGAGCACATGTCCTGAGTCCACAAGGAGACAGGAGCAGCTGCGCGGAGAGGGAAGGTACGCCAACCAACTCCAGCTGGCCGGCTAGGATTTTCTCTTTCCCCTCAGGTGTCTGCCACCAGCACAGCACCCAGGATGATCTCTTCATCCCTACCTGTAGAGACAGGAAAAAACTGAGGAGCGAGGGTAGGAGGAGCTATTTGACCTCTTTCGTATTTCCTGTCCCTAGTAGGATGAGAGGATAACCTCTCACGACAGCACCCGGGAGGTTATTAGAGAAAACAGTGTTTACAACGTACTCCAAGTTATTTAGATGCACTATTGCTTTTACTTACTGCAGGGTATATGCTCATATTGTTTCTATCCTGGGTTTAGAACATACAAAAGTAGTAAAGGGACTTGCAGCTGCAGCCAGTGAATCTGCAGCGGTTACGTGCACATGGACGGCAAGTCATTGCAGCGGACAGTTAGCAGGGAGAAGCAGGCAACACTAGATGAAACAGGAGAGTGTTGGTTATGTCTTTATTTTAATCTATTTCCTCTATGTGGCCAATTTTTGTTAAATAATGGAGTATCCTTTTAAAATTGGATTCCTTTGGCTGATATAAATATATATATATATATATATTTTTTTTTTTTTTTTTTGACTGCACTAGTCTTAATATGGAGGGCGACGTCCTACACAATAATCCGGTCATAACCTCTCCCACTTGTGTGCTACATTCATTCCCATTTTGTTCTGTGTGTATCACAACTCGTCTCCATGTTACCTGTGGCCCAAACCTGTGATGTGATTGTTATCGAGAAGCCTTCTATTACTGGACTATACATTACAATGGTCGGCGCTCGTCTAGGGTGCAGGCATGTAGCGGACTATGCATTACAACGGTCGGCGCTCGTCTGGGGTGTAGGCATGTGGCGGACTATGCATTACAACGACAAATATAAACCTAGCACTCAACTTAAAGATATTTGCAAGGAGGTTTATTGTAGTACACCACTTGAGGGGGGGAGGATTAGCTCAAGTGGTGTACTACAATAAACCTACTTGCAAATATATTTAAGTTGAGTGCTAGGTTTATATTTGTTGCTTTAACGGTTTGGTAACCTATCCTTAGCACCATCTTGAGTTGTGCTCACGGTGTTCTTTCTATATGCATTACAACGATCGGCGCTCGTCTGGGGAGCAGACATGTGGCGGACTATGTATGGCAACGGTCGGCGCTCGTCTGGGGTGCAGGCATGTAGCGGACTATGCACTACAGTGATCGTCGCTCATCTGAGCAGCAGACATGTAGTGGACTATGCATTACAATGGTCGGAGCTCGTCTGGGAAGCTGGCTTGTAGCGGACTATGCATTACAATGGTCGGCTAGCTGACAAAGTATTACAACAGTCAGCTCTTGTCTGGGGTGCAGGTATATGGCGGGCTATGTATTACAACGGTCGGAGCTAGTCTGGGGAGCAGGCATGTAGCGGATTATGCATTACAATGGTCAGAGCTCATCTGGGGCGCAGGCATGTAGCGGACTATGTATTACAACGGTCGTTCCTCGTCTGGGGTGCAGGCACATGGCGGTGTAGATCTGACTTACCATTCAACCATATAGGGGTATTTCTCTTTGATGGTCATCTCTGGATCTATCTCAATCGCATAGTATTTTTCTTTCAGTTCATGTAACTAGACAAACAAAATGAAGAAGAAAAGACTAAAAATGGAGGTAACTATATTATAATGTGCTCTGTAGTTTATTTGTAGCGTGCCACCTTCTTTCTCCCATGCTGGCATTGCCTCCTAATGATGCAATCTATGGCCTCCTGAGAGGAAACCGGCATTAAATAAGTAGATTAATACATTCACAACACAGTGACTGGCGTTGCTGATTAAATCTACACATTTTCATGAAACTTCTAAGGGTACGGGAAAGCAATCTTATTATTCGATGGGCCTCCAACACTGCATGCAGCAGCCCACTGTGGTCTTTGTACCCGCTACCTGAAAACCAGAGATGACTCAGCTACTAAAGAGCAGCCGTGCCACCATAGACAGCCCCATTAACATTCAGCGACACATAACATGGTACATACCTTTTTTCGACATTCATCACTTACGTATTTGCAGTTATCGATTACATCTAGAGATGAAAAAGTAAAGATTTTAAATAACAAATGCACGGAATTATTTTTTTCAGAATTTTAGATGAAGTATACTTACTATGACAAGTGGGACATCGTTTTCCATTGTGGGAAAATCGGCTTAATGTCATATCAAAATCTGTTATGACCTACGAAGAGAAAGAATTGCACCAAATGACTTCCAGAAGACACAAGATCACAACAGCTTTGTCTATGGATCCATCAGACAGAACACATTAAGCCTTTTATTAAAGCACAAGTGTGGGATCTCCACTATCGTTTTCTAGGTTACATATTTGCTGTGCCTGGGGTTATACACTGCAGCCAAAGTGAACAAGAGGGGAAGAAGAGAAGGACAAAGCAGCCCGAGCATCTGGAAATACGGGTGGGGAACTTGACATTACCTAAAAAACAGAAGTCACAACCCAAAAGGTACCAGCATGCCATCCACAACTGAACTCTATAGCAGTAATCTTAGGGCGCAGTCAGGCGGCCATATAATTCAGCCCGAGATCAGAGGACAATGCTCAGACTCAGACATACTGTATATGAAGCAGTCATTCTCAGGTCGGGAGAGCCACTGGCCAGTCCAAGAACTACAGATTCCTTTTTGAAAAAAAAAAAAAAAAAAACAGAACAAAAAAACAGCAGAAATAAAAATGCTTAAAAAATCCTACATGTAGACATATCCTACAGCCGAAAACATGCGGCCTAAAATTCGGACATCATGATTCAGCTGTTAGGCTCCCTTTATCCGTGGTCAATAATAACAGAAGAGTTGGACACCTGTTTTTCAATGGTGCGATTTCATTATATCCTTGATAGTTATGAGCGAACATGCACGGACAGTGTGTTTTCAGAGCATGCTCGGGTGCTGAGTGACTTCAGCGTGCTCGAAAAATATGTTTGAGTCCTAACGGCTGAATGTCTCATGGCTGGTCAACAGCCCCAACACATGCAGGGATTGTCTAACAAACAGGGAATCCCTGCATGCGTTGCGCTGTCAAACAGCCACGAGACATGCAGCTGAAGGGACTCGAACATAATATTCAAGCACGCTGAAGACACTCAGCACACGATTATGGTCGGAAAACACCTTATCTGAGCATGTTCGCTCATCACTAATCCCTGAAAAAAATATTTTTATTGGGACTTTTCAATGCAACTACTTTTCTCATGTAAAATTTACATGCCATTTTACATTTCACCCTGCGCTGGCTGCTTTTAGAGGCTGAAGCTCGCTCCATGGATGACTGGCGCAGCATCAGTATACCATGTGCTTATCCTGATAAGACAATTCCTCCAAGACCTACAGTATGTAAGCTGATATCCATATGGCAATACAAGTCACAACACTTACCTGAAACTTGGCTGCGCCCCCTTTGATTAATCCACATATTATCTCTTCAACTTTTGCTGGGTCTTTTATGTGGACAGTTTTCTTCTGGAATTCTGGCATCTACAATTATTTAGCAAACAAGAAAACGGTAAGTACAAACTTAACACATATGAAACAACATCCACAGTGAATGACAGAGAGAGAGACACAAGAGAGCCCAGACATCAATTAAAGCGAACAGGTCATTAGAATCATGTTGTCCGAAACACAGGCAACATGAAATATCAGGATTCTTCTATACTAGCAAAATTAGGACACAAGGTATTAAACTGCCCTCCTGGCTCGTAATTGAAGTGTGTGAAGCTTAAAAAAAGGGTGCTATTCAGGTGATGTTACTTCAGAATATCACAGATCAATAAATTCACACTCACAATGACTCTGCAGGTCCAGCACCTCCCTATTTTACATGAGTCTTTGGATATTAGTCATAGATTGAGACAAACACTCCCATTTTCTATGTGTTTCACCACTGCAGTAGTATACCACAATCCTATTTTGACTTTTTTTCTGTCCTCATGTGCAATGAGCTGTACGCTCTGACCTCCTACCTCTAGGCTGTAAAATCCTAAAATGGCATTCCTTGGCTGTCGCTCATGTTTTATTCCGGCAGTGATAGACCTTTCCGATTTGGTTGCCCTAACCATGTGATGTAATAACTACAGGGTATTCTGGTGAAGCCCACCTGGCAGTGCCTGACATTATGTGACTCTTCAGCAGTGTGTGATATGGTGCGGGACATTTCCTTTCATTTTCGTCCGATTCGCACAAAATGTTCAAATTTGCGGGGACCCACGAATTTTTGGAAAATCAACTTGAAGTCGTTTCTGGGCAAATTGATTCAGTCAACATAGTAGAGACCGATCTGCACAAACTAACCTTAATTGAAGAGACTGAATAGTTGAGTTCTGCTGATTAGTTCATGATTACAAAAACAAACACTGATCCCTGGGTAGAAAATTTGTTTCCATCTGACATGTTCATTTTTTTAGATATAGAACAATTTCCCAATTTCTGTTATTCACACTTTTTTTTTTTTTATAGTTAACAGTGGTATCAGCAGGTTGTGTCGCGCAGGAACAGGAGATGTGGGTTTTTCCGTTATCTACAACTAAGATCAGCCTTTCAATCGCACATGAGATGTATGGGTATAGAGAATGCCATTTCGTCTCTACCCCTGATAGGGATTCTCCAATCACAGGGCCCTCAGGGTCTCATCTCCTCTCTATATACATATATGTTGTCAGTGGGGACAGAATGTGCCTTAGATTCCGTTAAGAAGAAATGGGAGAGGCTCATCCCAGATACAAAGGGTGAAGAATGGGAAGAAATCCTGGAGTCACCAATCTGGGTGTCTCCGTCTGCCAACAACAGGATGATACAACTGTATATTATTAATCAATCATATTTGACTCCAATTCGACTCTTTAAGATGGGCCGATACCAGTCATCGGAATGTTTGAGATGTCATTCAATAGATGCAGATTTTATTCATATGATCTGGAGCTGTCCTGTTGTTGCGCAATACTGGAGGGAGGTGACGTCATTATTAAAATCTTTGGTACAAACCCCAGTTCCCCTTGAGCCACTGATTTGTCTGTTTGGAGTGTGGGATGAGGAGGCATGGGGTCATTATGTTGGGATTTTTCTACGGGAGACGCTGTTCATGGCACGCAAGATACTTGCATTACAGTGGATGGGGAATTCACCTCCTTCTCTTGGGTCCTGGAACACTCTGGTAAATTCGATTATCCCATATGAACGTACACTGTATCAAAATAGAGGGTGCCCGGGCAAATTCAAAAAGATTTGGGAGAGGTGAACATATATATATATAATTTGTATCAAGCTTAATGTATAGTAAGACTGCTTATGGTTTAATAAACGAATTTAAAAAAAAACAAAAAAAAAAAAAAAACAGGAATGCACAATAACAGCCGCTTGTGGGTATGTAATGAAGGCGAGGAATGTTTAGATGCATTAGGCGATTATATATGACACTGCACATGACCTTGACAACGGTGCTGAAAAGGATATTTAAAGCAGATCTGTTGTCAGGATATACCGCCCCATTTAAGGGAAGCAAATTATCAGGGTAGATCCAACTGTCAGGCCACATACAACGCAGCAACATCCTAAGAGCCAGCACCTTCCCAACATTGTTCCATACCCTGTAATGTATTTGTGTAGATACACTGCAGCCATAAATTGGCGAGAGGCAAGAGAAGGAGAGGAGGCTTATCAGGCTCATAAATACAGAGGGCTCCCAACTGTACTTTCTTGGCTATTATCCCTATGGTTCAATACTTTCTGGTGCCATTTGGAATAATAGATGGTTGGATCTGAGATAATACGCAGCGCTAAAATAGGGTTGTTGCATACAGCAATGATGGCGAGAAACAGGATGATGGCCTCACAAACCAGAGATTGCAGCCTTGATCACACACTGTGTCAAAATTTAAAGAGAAGTACTGAATGATGGGGAGGGGGTGATGATAATGTGCTAAGGTTGATACTAAGGTGGCTCAGATCACCTATGATCATCACATTCAAACCCCAAGAGATAATATGTTCTTGCCCATAAGCCGCAATTCTAAGGCCTCTTTCACACTTCCGTTTTTTCTTGTCAGATAAAATCCGCCAAAATGGCGGAAAGCGGATCCGTTTGTAACTGGAGAGAGAGGAGAGAGAGGAGAGAGGGGAGAGAGAGAGATTTGATTTAGGGTTTAAATCCCCGGCTGACTTCCTTTCTCCGGGCATGCGCACTGAAAAATGCGGATCCTGCAGCCAAAAAAACGTTGCAGGGTCCGTCCAGGCATGCCGGAGGACGCAAACATTTTGGCGGATCTGCAAAAAAAACGGATCCAACGGATGGCCATCCGTCAAGATCCGCCGGTAATGCAACTCAATGGGGAAAAAAACGGATCCGCCAAAAAAAAAATGGCGGATCCGTTTTTTTAAAAAACTGGCGGATTTTGAATGATGGTCAAAAACGGAAGTGTGAAAGAGGACTTAGACTAGCTCAATTTCAGGAAAAGTAAAAGCACAATCCTGGTTAATGTGGGGGAAAGAATGACTATTATCCTCAGCTCTGGATACAGAATGTCCACTGGATATTTTTCAGTCTCCAGGACAAAAAAATAGAAATGGTTATTCCTTTAAAAGGAAGAAAAGGAGGGTAAAAAGCGTACACACACTAATCATAACTAAGGACATAGATGCAAGCAGTAATTGTCTAGAATACTTTCTTCATGTTCCAAAATCCCTTAGAAGTTGGTAAACAGCGACATATGCTATGGCGTGCCTTCCCCTCCCTTCCCTCATCATTCATGTCCCTGAAAGACCTTGTGCAGCGTTATACTGTTATGTATTTCATAAGGAGCTAAAGGGGTTGTGAAGTTATCATCCACAGGAGAGGAAATCCCCCTAGGATAGGTTAGGTTGGCCCCCCACTGATCAAGTTATTACCCATCCTGCAGACTGCTCATTCTCACCCTGGTTCTGTGAAACTCCACAGCTTCATAAAAGTTTTTTTACCCAAATGACAGCACAGAAGGGAGGTTTATACCCAGAGGACAAGTTACCCCCCTTGTAGGGAGATGGACCGGGCTAGGCCAGCTTCTTGTGTCCCCATGATGGAACTGTCGGGGCAGTCACCAGTGATACCGGGGGAAGGACTTTCTGACTGAAGCAGATTTCTGCACATGACTGTAGGGGGCGGGGTGGACATAAAAGGGACTGAGCGTGCGAAAACAGGGCTTCTGGTGGGAAGACAGTGTACAGGCAAGGAGAAGGTTGACTCCATCTCCACTGTTCCACGCCAACCAACAGGCCTACTCTGCGGCCTGTCCTCCCCTGCACGCGCAACCTGTGCACGGACAGAGCCGAGCATCTTGTGGACACAGTGACTGCCAAAACTCCCATTAAGAATCAATGTAGTGGAAAGGAGGCTCACAAGCCTGACCTTGGCTCCATTCAGATGGGGCCCTTTACAGTGTTTCTCGGGATCGGTGGGGTTTCTAGATTTCAGACCCTGACCGATCAGGAAGCTCATCCATTTTCAGTGGATAGGTAGTAACTTATCATTGTAAAAACCAAATTTATTTAGCAATATTGCAATTTCATTTAGTAAATGTCAACATGTGTAACCTAGTACCGAAGGTAATGTCTCACGGTCTATTCAGCACTAGTGCTAGTAATAACTCTTGCTTTATATTGAGAGACAGTTGTGGAGAAACTGTGACAACAATCATCAATATTATACAGTAACTTTCTAATGCAGGGCATAAAGTCTCGACTGATCCCAGAAGCCAAAATGATCAGCGCCCCTATAATTGTGCCACCATCAGCACACGGAACAATAAAACCACATACGATCCCAACGCCAAGCCAGTAAAGTCATCTTTTTTCATATACATTAGTTCCCAACAAACAGCCCTTTAACCACCGACGCACAGTCTGCAGATCATCGCAGAACTCCCAGCATTTTCCAATGGGTGAACAGGTTTATACTACGGCACCCCAATTTATCAAGTTTTTGAAGCATCTTATTGAGACCTCTATTTTCTTGTATTGCCATAAAACGTTTAGAAGTCTAAGGCTATGTGCACAGAGTTTTTTGGCTCTGCGGATTTTGTAGTAAAAACCACAGATAAATCTGCAGGACTAAGGTCCTGCGGTTTATCTGCGGTTTTACACCTCATAATGGATGAGGTGTGAAACTGCAGCTTTTCTGCATTAAAGAATTGACATGCTGCAGATTGTAAACCGCAGCAAAACAGCGCGAAAAAATCTGCAGCATGTGCACAGCGTTTTCCAGTTTACCACTGAAAACAATGGTGCAACGCACCTAAATCTGCTGCGGACCCGCAGCAGAATCCGCACCATGTGCACATACCCTAAGGTTGGGTTTAGACTACGTGTGTCTACGTTACTGGATTCAGTTATGAGCTCCCATATAAAACCCCAAAAAAACACATACAGATATGATTCAGTCAGTCAATGACTTAAGTGAGCGAAATGGAATCCAAAATATGATAAATGTCACCTTTTCGATTCAGTTTGTCATTGAACTCAATGGCTCGCCTTCAGTATCCCTGACTTTTTTTTTCAGGGAGGGGGGGGGATGCAAACTAAAGCCACAAAAAGTGTGAATACAGTTCCCAGATATAAAAATAAATAAAATGTGACATCAAGTGCAAAGCCTTATTTATATATGATAATTAAAAAGAATTGTGCCCGTTGGCAGCTGCCATAACAGTATCTTCATCATGGTCACCCCTGACTGGCTGTAGGGGTCATGTGTCACAGACAAGATGGCCGATCTGCAGCCCTGTTACAGGCCAGTGGGAATACTCCGCCTCAGCCAGACTACCTGTCCTACAGTTTTTAATGAAAGCCATTAATCACTTAATGGGATACGCTGAAAATACCTTCTGAAACTAACGAAATGTGCAAGTAGTTTGGTTTACAGACCCCATAAGGTAAAGTAAGCAATTTAATGCACTCATACGCGAGAACACTCATATTTGGTTACTTAAGAGACCAACGGACCCACTAACACAAGTGCGAGCCTGTACCTGTGCATGCAGAGCGTCCTTGTGCTTATTGATTATCAGGCTTTTCTCATCTATCAAGCAGTAATATAGTTTTATTTGGTGACCATGTTCCCTTGGGTAATCCAAACACTAGGCTAATAACCATCTGACTCAGTCTACAAACGCTCTGAAAAGTATGTGTCCGATGAGGTAATCGGCACGTGGCAGCCAGAAACCAATAACAAGCACCAAGTATCAGGAGCTGATGGGTTCAATAGTGTGTGCCCGGTCGGCACGAGAACAGCACAAGATGTGTATTCAGCCTTCATAGGGTTCTGTAGACCTAAAGCCGAGGTTGTATCATACAAAATGCTAATAACCAACAACACGTAGAAAGAAAAACAAAAGGAAACACCAGAACACTGAGAGCTCCAGCCTCAGCACCAGACAGAAGTAAGTCCTGTACAGGCTATTGGGAACGGTACTTCTGCCATTCTCCGCACAGACCGGTGGGTAGGTACCACGCCATTCCTTGGGATACCCCCTCTAGACTATGCAATCACTGACCGGTATCCAGAAGCGTAAAACTGCTACATAGCGGAAGCACACAGGGAATGGCAGGTACTATACATAGTTATATATTCTAGTTTATCCCCAGTTTTAATATATTTTGCGAACTAAAACCGCATATATTTTCTGATACAGAACAGCTAATCTCCTTGCTCCATTCTCATAGTTATGGTTTTGGTTCTCCTTAGTTTCCCTCAATTAAAGGGAGTCTGTCACCATGAAAATAGAGCCCAATCTACAGACACCATGCTATAGAGCAAGGGAAGCTGAGTACATGAATATACAGTTTTAAAAGAAAACATTCAGAATAATCTGTGTTTTAATCATGAAATCCTCTGTTCTTTCTGGGATTTTTGGTCCCTTTGGCAGTCCTGTCAGTGACTGACAGCCTTCCATGTATAAGTGTGTATACAGAGGCAGCTGTCAATCACTGACTGTACATTGGGCAGGCCTATCAGTGACTGACAGCCTTCCATGTATAAGTGTGTATACAGAGGCAGCTGTCAATCACTGACTGTACATTGGGCAGGCCTATCAGTGACTGACAGCCTTCCATGTATAAGTGTGTATACAGAGGCAGCTGTCAATCACTGACTGTACATTGGGCAGGCCTATCAGTGACTGACAGCCTTCCATGTGTAAGTGTGAATACAGCGGTAGCTGTCAATCAATCACTGATAGGACTGCCCAATGGGACAAAAATCCCAGAAAGAGCAGGAGCTCACGTGAATAAAACACAGGTTACGAGAAATATAAACTGTGTCAGATATCACAACCCCATGGGTGACAGCATGTATTTCTATGCAGTCATCACAGTAATGAACAGTCTGACTATTGCATTGCGATTGAACTTCATTTTCATGGTGACAGCTTCCCTTAAAGAAAACAAAAATCTCTGATACTATGAATTTGGGTATTTACCTATCGAATGAAAGATTTAGGCTGTGTGCCCACGTAGCGATTTTTAAGCGTTTTTGCAGCGATTTTCGGCGCGAAAACGTTTAAAAATCGTGTACAGAAAGCCCCCCATGCATTCCTATGGCATTCCGCACATGCTGTGCTAATGCTGCGCTTTTTTCCGCGGCGGAATCGCATCGCGGAAAAAAACGCAGCATGCTCATTCTTTTGTGCGGAATCGCAAAGAATTGCCGCGATTCCGCACCCATAGGAATGCATGAGAATCGCTTACTTCCCGCATGTGGCTATGCCCACCATGCGGGAAGTTAAGCATCTCATGTGCGGTTGGTACCCACGGTGTGGAGGAGAGGAGACTGTCCTCCAGGCCCTGGGTACCATCCCCCTGTAAAAAAAATAATAAAAAATAAAAAAATCGGGGTATATTTACCTTCCGATGTCCCGCGCTGCATTCCCGGCCTAAGCGTTCCCAGTAATGCCTTGCGGCAAGGTCCTGTGATGATGTAGTCTCGCGAGATCGCTATAGCAACGCGAGACTACGTCATCACAGGTCTCGCAAGGCATTACTGGGAACGCTGAGGCCCGGGATGGCAGCGCGGTACGCCGGAAGGTAAATATACCCCGAATTTTTTTATTTTTTTTAGCATTTTAACATTCTATCTTTTACTATTGATGCCGCATAGGCGGCCTCAATAGTAAAAACCTGGTCACACTTGTCAAACACTATGTTTGACGAGTGTGACCAACCTGTCAATCACTTTCCAAGCGATGCTTCAAATCGCTTGGAAAGTGCTTGAATATCGCACGCGAAAATCGCGGCAAAATCGCGATCATAATCGTGGTAAAATCGCGGTGAAATCGCGCGGAAAAAAACGCGCGATTTCTGGGAAGGAGTCCGGTTTTTAGTGAGCGTTTTAAAACGCTACGTGGGCACATAGCCTAAAAAGGGTTGCTCACCATTGGAGACTATTATCTTTCTTAAATGTACTAATCTTAGCTAAAAAATAGTTTCTGTAATTGTGTTTCATTAAAAATGTTACACCTTTTGCCTTCTATAGTCTCTGCATGTCTATTGTTGGCTGCAAGAGGAGTTAAAAGAATCCATCAGTGAGCAAATTCTGGATCAATGGGAGACTCTTATTTACCTCCTGTCGGCTGATTTATGACCAAAGTCTGTGAGCAGGAAAACAAGGAACAGTGTAAAACTTTTAAAAAAAACAAAGTGCAAAACAATATATTTTAGACACAAATCAATGCATTAATGGAAAAACCAACCTCTTTAATAACATTCCAAGGTTATAAGAAAAATCCTCAATCATTGTGATGGCTACGGCGTGATCTCCCTATCACTTTAGGTAATCTGATGCGCCCCTATATACGCCATGATACCCACCCCACATACAATACCATCGCACCCTCCTCTGGATATATTTATAGAGATTTTTCCATTACATCTCTACAACACCCGCAGGCAGATTATTAACTAAACGTACAAGAAGCTAAATGGGCATAACAGCAATTACTATTCCAGTAAGGATAACTGGCTAATTACAGACTTGGGATCCAAAACAGTAAATTATGAACAATAAAAATGTAGAAACCGGTGAATGCATGGTTTAAAAAAAAGAAACTTCTTCTAAAAAAAACAATGTAAAATACCAAATTCCCACATGTCACAACACAGCAGCCAAGAGCGTCTCCTCCAGGCCTCAGTCACCTGGCTGGCAGCCATTGTGGCCGCGGTACCACCAGGAGCAGCTTATCTACATGGGCAGAACGTTCTTACCACGAGAATCCCTGTAGCAGCTGACGAGAGAAAAGAAAATTCTGCTTGTCTGCAGAGGGCTTATATAGTCCTAGAGATAAAGGCGTAGC
The DNA here is from genome assembly GCF_039654945.1 of Dendrobates tinctorius. Lineage (NCBI taxonomy): Eukaryota > Metazoa > Chordata > Amphibia > Anura > Dendrobatidae > Dendrobates > Dendrobates tinctorius. The sequence goes on from NW_027361829.1 coordinate 33,584,549, forward strand.
CAGGAATAGAGGCAGGAATCCAGCCCCGCAGCTGACGTACAGCGGCATAGCTGGGCCCTGTGCCATCCCTGGGAGCCTGGCAGGGATCAGGGGCTACAGTCTATTCCGAACCCTTGGCTCAGGCTCAGGGACAGGTTTTGTTTTTCAAACTAAGAGGAAACTTTCTTTTTTTGCAGATCTAAAGAAATTCGTACTGCATTAATCACTGCTGTACACAGACCTCTCTCTCATGGAAGAATAGACGCTTCCACAGCCTTCAACTCTGGGAAATCGAAACTAAGGGCTTTCGCTTCTTGGACCACTGAAGGCTTTGTGAGGTCCTTGGATGCTGTACTCACTTGCTAATGAATTGTTTCTATGGCTAAACCAAGCACAAACATGGCAACAAACAACCCCGAATACTCACAGGTCAACAGGTGTAGTAGCTCCCCTTAAAGTATAACACTCATTTATTTTTCATAAAATCCCAAATACACATGAAAATAAGAAACTTTATATCTTTTACATGGGAAATGTGCTTCCTTCTCCTCCTGGACAGATCTTTTATTCTCAATTCATGGGTAAAATCTGTCCATAGGAAATAAAGACTTTCCCATTTACAGAGATAGGAGATGACAATTGGTGCCCATAAAGTTCTATGGAGAGAGGAAGGCCACGTTCACATCTTCTGATTCTGGCTTATAAATACTGATGTAAAATACTGACCAAATACTGAGTGAGTGAATGTGGCCCAAGAGGAAGACATTCTCCAGTCTCAGTAACATGAAAAATCTGTATTTGCTGAAGATAGATTCTTAGGCTGTGTTCACACGTTGCAGTGTTTTCACGGCGGCTTTTAACACGCGATTTTGCCGCGAAAACGCAAAAACAGCATCCCATGCAATCCTATGGGATCCCGCCTTGCTGTGCTAATGCTGCGGATGTTCCCGCGGCGGAATCGCATCGCGGAAAAATACACGCTCATTAATTTTGCAGAATTGCAACGATTACACCCACATAGGGATGCATTGTTCTGCTTACTTTCCGCATGTGGCTGTGCCCACCATGCGAAAAGTAAGCAGAACATTTGTGGATGGTACCCAGGAGGAGAGGAGACTGTCCTCCAGGCTGTGGGCACCATATTCCTGTAAAAAATAGAATTAAAATAAAAATCGTGTTATATTCACCTTCCGGCTTCCCGCGCAGCCTTACCGATGCTCCCGCCAGCTCCCGTTCCCAGTAATGCCTTGTGGCAAGGACCTGTGATGACGTAGCGGTCTCGCGAGACAGCTACATCATCAAAGGTCTCGCAAGGCATTACTGGGAATGGGAGCATCGCGATGATCGGGAACGCTGCACGGGACGTCGGAAGGGGAGAAAAACACGTTTATTTTTTATTAATTTTAACATTAGATCTTTTTACTACTGTTGCTGCATAGGCAGCCTCAATAGTAAAAAGTTGGTCACACTCGTCAAACACTAGACAGCTCAAAAGGGACAGCAAATGAGGGGAGAACAAAGCACAGGAAGGAGAGAGACAGCAGACAAGGGGGATAGCACATGAGGTAGACAGGTCAAAGAAGAGCGCACAGACGGGAGAAGTCAGCACATGGGGAAAGAGAGCGGATAGGTGGGTGAGCACACGGGGGGAGAGATTCTCAACACTGCAAAGCCTGCCCCCATTGTGACAGCATCGGGCCTTCATCTAGTTTCTAATAACAAGCATTCATGCAATTTAGTAATTTATCTTTTCATGTAAACTATTATGACAAAATTACCCACCGCTACATCAAAAGTGGGCAGTTGTTAACGAAACCTGACCAAGAATTCACCAAGAAGACCACCTATACATGCAGCTTGTATGTAAGCGTCTAACAGACCCTACAACATGGGAACGAGAAAAAGGGAAACCAGCTGTGGCATCCGGCACCCTGTAGCCATGTACACCACATGTGCCAAGTAGGCAGGGGGCTTAGAAACTACGAAGGGTTACTTATCGATGGGAGTATTTTCAGCACACGTTGTCACGTTTAATCCTATTTACAGTAATATAATATAAGCCCCCAGTCTCAGCCAGCAGGTGACAAACATGGCTATTATACAACACAAACGCACCAACATGGGGGAGCTTCTCCATCATACAAGCGGCTTTTTAAAGTTATAAAGACAGAAAATTATGTAGATTACACTTCTACTTATTAAAGGTAAAATATTATGCTCTTCACAACATGTTGAAGTGTCCACAACATCCCTCAGAAGCCGTCCTCCTTGGTGGCACTGGCCGGGTCTATATTTAGGGAAGGCTTTAAATACTCCGCTAACAGTACTAGTAAACAGGAATAATGACTATAACAGATACAAAGGGTTATTTTTTTTCCTGGGAAATGCATAAAAAGCCAAAACCACATAGCCATCTGAGACATCATACTTTATTAATAAAATAAAGCTGCATTTAAAGGGAAAGAAATATTGACATCCTTAGAAACGATTATTTAGCCATATGTTCTCAGTGTAAACATGATGTCGATCACTCGAGGAACGAGCAAAACGCTCATTCATTGGGTGCAGTTATCTAATGATCATCATGGAGGGTAAACAGGACAGGCAGTGCCCAGGCCAATGGCAGCCTGTGCCCTGGGCGCTCTATTACAGGTCACTCAATGGGCACAGATTACTTTGCTCTGGCTATGTAAACAGGTAAAGGTTTTCTGATCGGCAGTTGTGTAAAAGTCAGTTTATACAGGCAGACCTCAGTAAACGATGGGCACTAGATCCCTCAGGGAACATATATTATATTTCGCAGCCCATCTGCAGTGCACAATCTGCTAAAAAATGAAAAAAGAAAAATTGCCAGGAGAGAATAGTAGTTGTATACAAAGTGACAGCTAGGATGCCATCCGATCGCACTGAGATGAGTTACAACAGCCTGACAGCACACTGCAGAGAGCAGTGTCTAATATTCAGTGTACAACATGTCCAAAAGGAGAAATTACACAACGATCCATCAACCGACCTCTGTAGAATGGCTGTGCACCCAGAAATATCCGCTGTACCCTGCAGCCTGAGACAGGGAAAGGCATTGATTGACTGTTTCACTCCCTGCCAAGTGCCAATCATTCTTGGAGCTAAATGGCTGCATTTGAATTTTTTTTTTTTTTTTAACCCTTAAGATATCGTCCAGGAAATGGCACCAGCAGTCTTCTTGCTTCTGCATTGTAATATTTACTAGGCTTTCAGGAACACAAGAAGTTTGTGCCCAAAAGCAAGGAGGCTGCTGATCTGCGCAGACGTGCAATGTCCTGGTCGGCCCTGACATCAATCGATCAAAAGATGGAGGCGCCAAGAATGTTCCTAAGTCGCGGAAGAAGAGCTTAGTTATGTGTATTTTCCTGCCTTCTGCCACCTCATGTGCATTCTGCATACATAACATCATCGCTTTCTCAAGATTCAGGCAACGGATTGACAATATAAAATAGTATTGAGGAGTTTCTTTCGCTGGGCTACAGGTACAGCTCTGGCAAAAATGAAGAGACCACTGCACAGTTTTATAAAAATCAGCTTCTCTACATGTCTGACAGCCATTCAATTACAGTGTCAGTTGAATTCCAACCAGAGTACCCCTCATTCTACTTAATGAGCTTCTGATTAGTTCACCTCAACAAAATCTTATTTAACGAAGGAAAGTATAAAAAACCCTGCTGTAGTGTTCCCAATCCTCTTGCAATAGGACAAGCTGGATGGCAAAACAAGTGCTAGTAATATCCTAAAAGTAAAAGGAATGAAAAAAAATAGAAACCCAACTACCGGTAAGTGTAGTTCTACGACCCTCCATGACAGCACACAGGAGGTTGCCTTCCCATCCTAATTAGGGACAGGAAACAAGAGGTTAAACAGCCCTCCCCTTCCTCTAATCCCAAGTGTTTTCCAAGGACCACAGAGTAAATGCTTGAAATAGTATTTATTCATATAAGTCACATGAACAAAATTTGTTAGGGGGGAGGGGGGGGAATTACCCATGCTGTCGTGGAGGGTCTTAGAAACCAAACTAACGGTAAGTGTAGTTCTATTTTCTCTAATCCCCCCCACGACAGCACACAGGAGGTATACCAAAGAATAATGGTTTAGGGAGGGACCACGGCTTGCAGGACTTTCCTGCCAAAGGCTAGATATCATACTGACATGAGATCTAGTCTATAATGCCTAGTGAAGGTATGGACTGAAGACCAGTTCGCAGCCTTGCAGGTCTGCTCGATGGATGCATTAGCCTTTTCTGCCCAGGAGACGGAGGCAGCTCTAGTGGAGTGGGCTTTCAGGGATACCGGAGGAGGTAGATCCTGATTTTTATAAGGCTATGTGCACACAGTGCGGAATCTGCTGCGGATCCGCAGCGGATTTGGCCCTGCGGATCCGCAGCAGGACTGCATGTGATGTACAGTACCATTATAGCCTAATGCAATCAAAATCCGCAGAGCACATGCTGCGTTTTTTTCCGCACAGATTTGCTGCGGATTGAAAAATGCAGCATGTCACTTTAGTGCGGTTTTGCTGCAGTTTTCCACCTGCTCCATTCTAGAAATCCGCAGGTGGAAAACCGCAGGGGGAAAAAAAAAACGGACAAAAAAATGCAGTAAATATGCACTAAATCTGCAGGAGAATTGCAGGTCATTTTACCTGCTGATTTAGTAAAATCTGAGCGGAAAATTCCTCAGCACATTCCACACTGTGTGCACATAGCCTAAGTGGCCGTGATTGCTTTCTTGATCCAGTTAGCCAGGGAGCTTTTGGATGCTTATTTCCCTTTGTTCAGTCTGCCATACTGAACAAAAAGATTCTGATCTTTCCTCCAGAGTTTTGTGTCTTCCAAATAGACCAGGACTGCTCGCCGGACGTCCAGAGAATGGAATCCCTCTTCCCTCTCATCCTTTGGGTTATCACAGAAGAAGTGCAGTATTATTTCCTGGGACCTGTGGAAATCCGAAGACACTTTTGGCACAAAGGAAGGGTCTAGCCGGAAAATTAGTCTATCGTCCAGAATTCTTAGATAAGGCTCTCTGATGGACAGAGTCTGAATTTCGCCCACTCTTCTTGCCGTTGTAATGGCTACTAGTACTGTTTTCCAGGATAGATACCCAGATAGTTTATTGTCGATAGGTTCAAATGGAGGGCTCATTAGACCCTTTAGTACTATATTCAAGTCCCAAGCTGGGACCACGCTGGACTTATTTGGCCGGATTCTGGAAGCTGCTGACATAAATCTCTTGATCCATCGATGCTCTGCTAGGTTTTGGTCGAAGAACTCAGGGCTAATACTTGGATCCTCAAGGTACTTGGTCTTAGACCCTTGGATAAGCCGCCTTGTAGGAAATCTAGGATCTTTGCCAAGTCTGGGTGGAAGGGATCCATGGGAGTGGATCCATACCATGTTGAGAAAGTCTTCCATATTTTGGAATATATGGCGTTTGTGATTGGTTTC